>NC_045623.1:42415791-43615791 GCF_009829155.1 Mustela erminea
ATTTTCTTTTTGTCACTAAGACTTGCTAAGTTTTACTATTAGATGATGAGGTTTGGCCCTATTTTCATTGATTTTGAGGGGGATTCTCTGTGCCTCCTGGATTTTGATGTTTGTTCCTTTTGCCATATTAGGGAAATTATCTACATAGTTCACTCCAATATATCTTTTGCTCCTCTCTCTCTTTCTTCTTCTTCTGGGATCCCAATTATTCTAATATTGTTTCATCTTATGGTGTCACTTATCTCTTGAATTCTCCCCTCATGGTTCAGTAGTTGTTTGTCTCTCCTTTACTCAGCTTCTTTATTCTCCATCATTTGGTCTTCTGTACCACTAATTCTCTCTTCTGCTTCATTTATCCTAGTAGTAAGAGCCTCCATTTTTTATTTCACCTCATTAATAACTATTTTGATTTCAACTTGGTTAGATTTTAGTTTTCATTTCTCCAGAAGTGTTTCTCTAATGTCTTCCATGCCTGTTTCAAGCCCAGCTAGCACCTTCAGAACTGTCATTCTGAACTCTAGTTCATTTTATTTATTTATTTATTTATTTTCTGAACTCTAGTTCTGACATAATACCAATGTCTGTATTGATTAAGTCCCTAGCCATCCATACTGCCTCCTGTTCTTTTTTTTTTTTTTTTTGGTGAGTTTTTCTCCCTTTTCATTTTATCCAGATACGAGTAAATAAACAAAAGAATAAATACTAAAAGGGTGGTAAAGACCCTAGAAAAATGTACACAAACCAAATAAGAAGGGATCCAAAACCTGGGGGAGAAGAATGAGGAAAAAGAAAAAAAAATTTAAAATAGTATATATATATTAGACTGGTGAATAGAACAGAGCCACCCACTTGATTTTGGGTGCATTTTGGTCTCTTAGAAGAAACTACACACTACCTCCCAAAATTTTAAAGAAAGAAAAACATATATGTATATATGTGTATATATATTTTGATTAGAAGAAATTTTATCCCAAAATTTTTTAGAAAAATTAAATAAATGTATACAAAAAATAAGGTTAAATACAATGAAGGGATAAAATATGACTGTAATAATGAAGGTTTAAAAGGATTTTTTTTAGAAAGGAATTTTTAAGATAAACTTGTTAAAAAAGGTTATAAGAGGAAAGAGGAAAAGTTAAAATAAATAGAATAAGAAAGAAAAGAATTAAAAAAAATTAACTTTGCAAGACTAAAGGATCATGGGGGAAAAGCCATGAATTCTACGCATTGCTTTCCCCTAGCTCTGGAGTTCCACTGTTCTCCTTGATTGGTAAGCTTGGTCTTGATTGGATGTTCTTGCTAACCTTCTGCAGGAGGGCCCTGTTGCCAGGATTCTCAGATATCCTTCCCCGAGGCAGAATTGCACTACCCTTGCCAGGTACCAGGCTAAGTAATCTGCCTGGGTTTGCTCTTGGAGCTTTTGTTCCCTGAATGCTTTCCATACTGTTTTGGAGGATGGGAATGAAGATGGTGGCCTCTCAATCTCTGGTCGGGGGGAGCAGAGAGCTCCAGACCCCACTCCTCAGTGCACCTTTAGAGATAAGCAGTCAATGACTCCTCTGTCCCTTATGTCCGGCTGCACTCTGAACTCACCTGGCCTGTGACCGAGTGTTTCTATCTCTGGCACATAACCCCGTTTAGAGTCTCCAAACCCAGCAGATTCCTGCTGCACTGCTCCTCCCAGAGGATGAAGGTGAGTCTTCCTGGATCTGTCACTTGTGAGGTTCCTGCTTGAAGAGCAGTGGTCCGACTGTACCTTGGATCACAGTGTAAGGTAACCCTGATCTGAAAGCCCACTCTTTGGGTCTGTCTGTACAGCCAGCTTCCCTGCTCCAATACCTGAGAGCTCTGCCACACTCAGACATCCCCGATCTTTCTGTGATCTCACAGGACCTGAGATCGCACTGTCCTCACAAGGGCTTCACCCCGCCTAGCTTCTGGAGCGATGTGCCTCAGTGGAGCAGACTCCTAAAAGGTCTGATTTTGTGTTCTGCTGTTCTCTCACTTGCTGGGAGGTTACCCCTGCCCCTACCCCTCCCCTGTGCTACAGATTCACTTCTCTACATGTCCTTTCAGAAAGTGGCTGATTTCCTATTCCTAGACTTGCTGTCCTTCTTCTCTTCTATCTCCTATTGAGTTTGTGGGTGTTTGGAATGGTTTGATACCTATCTAACTGAACTCCTGGGATCTGATGTCATTTCAGTCTGCTACTCCTCCACCATCTTGCCTCTCACTCCCACATAACAATTAAAACAAAACAAAAAAAACAAAAACAAAAACCAACAACGAAACTCCAGCAAATCAACCACATTCTTACATGGGAAAAAAGAGCTGCTGCCCCTGCACACATGGGCTTACTCCAACCTTAGAGCTCTTGGTGACATAGAATGAAGAAAAAAGATGTGCAATGTACAAAGGATTGAGATACCAGTTTATCCACTTCCTTTTGGGTTCAGATGTTTGTTGTTATTTAATGCTCTGGCTTCTTCTTTTCTTTTGCTTCCTGAAACTTTCTGTTGCTACCTTACATTGCAAAATTAAGAACTAGGGTAGCAGATTCTTTAGAAAAAAAATAATGAAGACATAAACATTTTCATTATTATGTTAGACAAAGCAGTTTAATATATGTAGTTGATACATCGCAAAAGATGTGCATTTTGTTCACATTTTCACTGAATTCTTGAAAATCATGATGCTAGGTAAGACTGTGTTTTATTTCCATGTAAAGAAGGTAGTTGTTCCTTCTCTCTAGTCTAGCTTTTTCTCTACTGAAACTGGGATTTTGAAATTATCAAGCCATAACAGGTCTAATAATGAGATGGGATAAATAAGATGAAAAGTGAAGTAAAAGTTTCAATGTGCCCATTTGACTCATTAACATTTTCTTCTCTATAGTCTTGTTCATTCCCAAAGAGACAGCAAAAATTTCAAAGTAGCTGTTTGAAACACTTTTTGAAATTTCAGTTCCAAAAAGTGTTTATAAATTGCCTTGTAGTAGTTATTGTATGCTAGGGAGCAAAGGAATGCAGAAAAAAAAAAATAAAAGGAACAAGGGAAACAATGTATTTGCTAGTTTTATATAAAATATTCAGTTTCTGAATAGGAAAGTGGCACTTTTAAAAACTTATATAAATTAAGAGAGGTATGACCAGTCTTTTTTAAATGTTCTGATCAAAATGAAATAAAAATGTTCTGACCAAAGTGATTAATTACTTGAAAAAAATTATTAATACTAACCAATACCTTTGTTTGTATACCTCAAGTTTTCAGTGCACTGAGAGTTCTCAAAGCCCATCAAATCTACTTCCACTTTAACTTTTATACATGGCAATCCATAGTGTCATTTTACAAATGACAAAACCCAAACTGCAGAGGATAAATAAACTTTCCATGGCCACCCCATGAAAAGGTGGCAAGGTCAGGTTATAACTGAGATTGTGCTCAAATAGTTGCCCTGGTTTTAGGATTGTATCATGGACATTTTAATTAGCATTTTGGGGGCACCTGGGTGGCTCAGTGGGTTAAAGCCTCTGCCTTCAGCTCAGGTCATGATCTCAGGGTCCTGGGATAGAGCCCCGCATCGGGCTCTCTGCTCAGCAGGGAGCCTGCTTCCCTCTCTCTCTCTCTGCCTGCCTCTCTGACTACTTGTGATCTCTGTAAAATAAATAAATAAAATCTTTAAAAAAAAGATTTAAAAAAATTTAATTAGCATTCTGGTTACAGTGTCCAATTGATAGTTTGTACAATTATGAATCCGGGTTTGTTTCTCTCCATCTCCCACTAAAAACAGTATATCAATTAAATTTAATAATATTTAATATGTTATTTTAGAATCAGAAAGGCAGAATTCTTTTCTCAGAATGTGAAAACTGTGGTCTCACTTAGAGGTTTGCCGGGTGGGGGGAAGACATTAATTACTTACAACTAAAGATGTGAATGCCTATCTGATAAAGTTTAAAAAAGCTTTAAAATAACCTTGATCATAATAAAGAACATAGTATTTTGGAGCAACTCTATTTCAGAAAAATTTCCTGAAAGAAATCCCATTAGCATGGGACAAATATAGCCCAAGGTCAGTGATACAAATGGGAGAAGAGAGAAAGAGTAACGAGATTCCCTAGAAGAAGCTTCTTTGACTTATTAGTTCAAGAATATAGGCTTCCGGGGCGCCTGGGTGGCTCAGTGGGTTGAGCCGCTGCCTTCGGCTCAGGTCATGATCTCAGAGTCCTGGGATCGAGTCCCGCATCGGGCTCTCTGCTCAGCAGAGAGCCTGCTTCCCTCTCTCTCTCTCTCTGGCTGCCTCTCCGTCTACTTGTGATTTCTCTCTGTCAAATTAATAAATAAAATCTTAAAAAAAAAAAAAAAGAATATAGGCTTCCAATTGAGTTCTTGGCAGGGAGTAAAAGAGATAAATACTCTTTTAATTCCCGTGATGCTGTTGTGACACTAGATACCATTTCTGCATTACAACAGAATGCAACATGCCAAAGCTAAGTGGTGCGTGGTTTGAAAAAGATGTAAGAATTGTTTAACACAGAAAAAAAAAATCTGTTTAAAAATTTTTACTGCTACTTTCTCCCTTCCCCCATTGTATCTTTACCACAGTAACAGGTGCTGAGTTGCAGAGTCATTATAATTTCATCTGATGCCAGATTATCATTTGGGGGCGCTAGTTACAAATAAGAGCCATGTTTTAGGTGGCGTGAAGCAAACACAGTGTGACACTTTATCAAGATCAGCCCAACTAGAAGTTTCCCCCTTTTCCCTCATCAGTACCTGGTTGAAACACTGGCACAGGGTTAACCTTGAATAAATGGTAGCAGTTACTGTCATTACCAACTCTTTCTAAAGGAGATTTTTGTCAGTTCAGTACCTCACACAGTTTCTCTAATTAATCTGCAGTCCCCTACTTTGTGAACCCTTCAATTTCATCCACCCTGGAAAAGACTCCTGTCAGAACTGGACCAAGGGCCATGGTCACTAGAAAAATGTCGTTCTTCTACCAGTTGAGTGGAAAGATTTGTGACGTAGTTCATCTATAAAGCTTAGGGACAACTGATGGAGGATTTGCTAGCTTAGAAAGGATTACTAGCCAAATCTTAAACCTGACATTATTTCTCTAAATACTTAAGATATTTTATTATTTAACTTCATTTACTCTTTAGCACAGGCCTTTATATCACATTACAAAAATACTTAAAACTACACGTTTTCTGCTAAAAACACAATATTGTTTAAAGTAATTTCACTAAAGGGCACCTGGATGGCTCAGTCAGTTAAGTGTCTGCCTTCAGCCCAGGGTCCTGGGACCAAGTCTTTCATTGGTCTCCCTGCTCTGTGGGGAGCTCTGTGCTTCTCTCTCTCCCTCTGCTATTCCCCCTGCTTGTGTTCTCTCTCTCTGTCAGATAAGTAAACAATATCTTTTAAAAAAATTTTCCCTAAAAATAAGTTTTCTCTAGTTCACATGATGTGCACACAGGAAACAAGTTATCTAGGTTCTCAATGCCTTTTGTCTGGTGGCCTATTAGTTTAGCATTTCCCATCATAGTGGCCTGCTATAGTATTAAAATGCTGATCCATTAATTCTCCTACAATTTTGAGAGGGGTTTTTAAAGCAAAACAAGTTTCTTTACTCCAGTATTTCTTAGAGCCCTGGCTAGACAGCATGTATCATAAATCTAGAGGGAGCTATGGATCTTGCAGTATTGGCCAAACACATTTATCTGTGGAATATAATTTTTAGGTCCATTTAAGACCATCTCCTGAAAAAACATTTGAGGACCTACTGCCATAGCAAATAGCAATATTTTAGTGAACTTTTGTGAGTAAATCCTAGTTCAAATATAGAAATAGTTCAATCAATGAGATAATATTAGTAACGATACAACCCAGAGGAAAATATATTTCATTATTTCTTAATTATTAGATTACATTATTAGATCAAGAAATCTATAAAAGCTTGTGAATAGTTTTATTAGATTATAGTTTCTCATGGAAAGACCATAAAATTGCTGCCAAATACTTCAGATTATCTAGTATATTTAATGATTTACAAAATATAAATAATATTTTTAAAAAATTAAATAAATAGGGTTTGATATATTTAAATATCTTTTAATTTGGAAAAAAAATCCTTGAATTGTGGATGAGATGCAGAATAAAGAAATGAAAATGATACATCGGGATTCATAATAATACATTATAGCACATTCAACATTCACTGTTTCTTGCTCACCTATAAGAGTTCTTAAATGAACAATGAGGAATTCAATTACTATATCACTTCCAACAAAAATGGAAAATAAAATAAAATATAATGAAAAAGGGTTTTGTTACCTAAAAGTGAATATATGTCCATAAGAGTTGGGGTTTATTACATGTAAAGTGAACTATAATCCTCATATATTTCCTACTGGAAATATTAGAATTAAGGGACTGATTTTAATGAGATATTTTAGGGTTTAAAAAGACATAGAAAGATTGAAAGTGAAAAATTCATAGATTAAAAATTTGAAAATACAATATAACGACAAAAGCTTATGTCAATTAATTAACTTTGGGAACAGTAAATGAGGGTAGACATGACTATCTTCAGGATGATTCAAACATATCGTTCTGAACAGTAAGGGACTATTAATACACCTATTGCCACCATTAGAAGAAGAACAATACAGTTTGGGAACATTTTTGGTTTTTTAGATAGAAAAGAGGACCATGAACTATTATTTGATATAAAGTTTATCATGTAGATGCTAATTATTTTTTACAGTGATATTCTATGCTATCTTTCTTTGAAGGTATATGTATAAATCTACATACACACCTAATATATATTATCTATACATGTATAATGCATTCAAAAGAAAATTAAGATCTATTTGAGGTGCTATTTTAAAAAATTTTATGAGTCTGTACAAGTGAGGGTGTTCAATAATCTTACTAACAATTCAACCAACCCAAGTTTTAAATGATCAGTTTAACAGTGGAAAATTCAGTGAAGCAGAGTAAGGGAAGAATTATGATAAAGAGGGACATGAGTATCAGTGACCACTTTTAATGTGTTGCATGCAGTAGAGGTCAACGGATGTGTATGGGTTTAGCATCATACCAGTTTGCTTTTTTTATTCAAGTTTTAGTTGACATATAGTGCAATATTAGTTTCAGGTGTAGAATTTAGTGATTCAGCACTTACATACAACAACCAGTGGTCATCACAGCAAGTTCCCTCCTTCATACCCCTTAACCATTTAGCCTGTCCACCAACCTACCTCCCCTCCAGCAGCCTTCAGTTTGTTCTGTATAGTTAAGAATCTTCTTTTATGGTTTGCCTATCTCTTTTTTTTCCTCTATATTCATCTGTTTCATTCCTTAAATTCCACATGTGAGTGAAATTATATGATATTTGTCTTTCTCTGATGGACATGTTTCATTTGGCGTAATATCCTCTAGTTCTATCCATGTCATTGCAAATGAGAAGCTTTCACTCTTTTTGATGACTGAGTAATATTCCACGACACATACACACATGTGCATGTGTGCCGCCCCAAAACACACACATACACACATACCCCACATCTTCTTTATCCATTCATCAGCTGATGGATGTTTGGGCTCTTTCCATAATTTGGCTACTATTGATAGTGCTGCTATGAACATCAGGGTGTATGATTTCCTTCAAATCAGTATTTTTGTATCTTTTGGGTGAATACCTAGTAGTTCACTTGTTGGATCATAGGGTAGTTCTATTTTTTAACTTTTGGGGGAACCTCCATACTGTTCTCCAGAGTGGCTGCACTGTTTGCATTCCCACCAACAGTGAAGGAAGGTTTCCCTTTCTATGCATCCTCACCAACATTTGTTGTTTCCTATGTTGTTCATTCTAGCCATTCTGACAAGTTTGAGGTGATATCTCATTGCAGTTTTGATTTGTATTTCCCTGATGATGAGTGATGTTGAGCATTTTTTCTTGTGTCTGTTAGACATTTGTTTGTCTTCTTTGGAAAAATGTTTATTCATGTCTTCTGCTCATTTCTTAATTAGATTATTTGGGGGTTTTGGAGTATTGAGTTTGATGGGTTCTTTATAGATTCTGTATACTAATCCTTTATCACATGTCATTTGCAAGCATCTTCTCCCATTCCAAAGGTTGCCTTTTAGTTTGGTTGTCTCCTTTGCTGCGCAGAAACTTTTTTATCTTGATGCAGTCCCAATAGTTCATTTTTGCTTTTGTTTCCCTTGCCTCAGGGGATGTATCTAATAAGTTGCTATACCAACATCAAAGAGATTGTTACCTGTGTTCTCCTCCAGGATTCTGGTGATTTCCTGTCTCACATTTAGGCCTTTCATCCACTTTGAGTTTATTTTTGTGCATGGTGTAGAGAAGTGGTCCACTTTCATTCTTTTGCATGTTGGAGTCCAGTTTTCTCAACACTGTTTGTCAAACAGATTGTCTTTTTTTTTTCCTTTGGATATTCTTTCCTGCTTTGTCAAAGACTAGTCGATCACATTCATTTATTAATTTTAAAGGATACATTATGAGCTACTGCTTCTTCATGTAAAAATGTGGATAGTAATGTATTTTTCATAGTTATTAGAAGAGTTAAATATACTGTAGGTAAAATATTTGTCTACTAACAGCACTGTTTATTGATAATCTATGTTGTAAAATTAATTTTGGAGATAAGTTAATGAAGACTTAGAAAAAGCCAGATGTATAATTAACAAGAGAAATGACAGATCTGAATCCAGCCCTTCTCCTAGCTTATAATTCTGTCCCTAACTACTACACCAGAGCAACTTCTCCCCACTTTTTATAGTTCATCACAATTTCATATTTCCTTTGTTGAGAATTTATCATTTTTTAACCTGTCTTCTTATATTTTTATGTATTACCTTTATTCATAAATTATAGGCTTTTTAAAGGCTCATGCATATTTATATCTCTCATTTTTATTACAAAAATGATTTAAATATCATGGATATTCCAAAATGCCTATTGAATGAATAAATTAATGAATTAGAAAAGAATGGCTGCAATAATTAGATTCCCTTTGAATGGATCCAAGAGCTCACCTAATTCTAAATTCTTCTTTGGTGAATGCTACATTGATATGAGGTTGCAGTGTTTAAAGTTATTATAAATATCCCAACTTTAGCTTCTGGCAAACCCTACTGAGATATATAATCATAATGCTAATTTGAACTTTACACTTAATGCTTCTCAATAATTTTATTGCCATTGATACTAGCACTAATTTTCTACAGTACTTGAAAGTTTAAAACTATTGTGCTTATAGAAAAAAGCAATAAAATATTCAGTTCCAGATTTTTAGCAAGAGCTCATGCAGTTAGTTAATGAAATGCTCAAAACCACACTAAGTGCCATTTTGAAGCAAAAATCAAAGAAAGTCCTCTGTGGACACATGTTGTACATTTAAAGACCTAATTGAGCTATGTAAGGTTTGTCATTAAATTGCAATAGGAAGATCAAGTTTTTTCCAGTTAATAAATTAATTACTTTTTCCAGGTTGTTTGATATCCTAATGCAGTCTTGTGCTAGGAAAGGTAGATTATATGGTTCAAATAATAATGTCTAAGAAACAAACATTAGAGTCATAGAGAACTATTTTAAATAAAAGAAAGAAAACAAGAAGTTTGCTCCTGATTTTTTTCAAAGTTGCAAAATGCAAGGAGAGGAATCAGGCTGAATCATTTGTCTAACCTGCAGTTGAAGGCTGATGGGAAGCAGCTGAGTGATGATTACTGTGAAGAGATGACACCAAATGAAATGGAGACATCTGAAAGTGTTCAAGATCCCACCACCAAATGGTGGCATATGTAAATTATACTGGAGTCTTTGAAAGCTTATGATTAAGTGCTCAAATAGCACAGTAGCAAATGTTTTCCTTTCCTATAGTCCATGTTGAAATCCTCATGTTAATTAGTGTGAGGGGCAAATGTCACATATGGATTTAAGTGGCTATTTCTAAACGATAGAATAGAAAATACAGATGCTGTGTTTGATTGAAAATAGTTGAAGAGAAGCATAAGGGAAGAAATCACCCTGTAGGGAAACTGTTGAGACAAAATCAATAGCTCTTTGGGGGACCTTATTAATTTAATTTTATGCAGGTTCACCTGGCAGTTTTGTGAGACTGCAGTCCTAATGATATAGAATCAATCAGAATACACAGGTGATACATCCTGTTGGGGAGACCAAGGAATGTTAACAGATGTGGTCATAACCAAACTTTCGCTAAGGGAGCCAGCCAATGTACATATAATCAGTTTTTCCTTCAGCTGCCTACGTTATTCTTATATATCCCTATGTATTTTTAAGCTATTTCTGTTAGAAAATGTGTTTAGTAATTTTTCTGCTTTTAACTAGTACTTTTCATTTGTGGCAGGAATATCAACTCATAGGTGCTCATGAAAGGTATTGACAAGAACCCATGACCATCAGAATCAATGAGCTATATTTCATCTATGCATAAGTATTGTATATTCAACAAAATGCTCTATAGTAAGAATTGTGTGGGACTGAAAGATGTGTAATATGAGGTCTGTAAGCATAAGTGCTTGCAATTTAGTTCGACATACAAGATAAAATGAGTCTTCCATCCACCAGCCCTAGTGAATTATCTTATATACTTACTCCTTTCGTATGTTCTATCAGGAAGTCCTCTTGGCATGACCTCCAAAATCTATTTCATATCTTTGCAAACACTCCACTCTAAGTTTCCATCATTCTCTCCAGGAATAATTTCAAAGCTTTCTAAAAGATATCTATGTCCACTGTCCCACCTCTTCCTTGTTCCCCTCCTCCACCTAATCCAGCCTCTGAAAACAGCATGAGTAAATTCTTTTTTTTTTTTTAAGATTTTTATTTATTTATTTGATAGACAGAGATCACAAGTAGGCAGAGAGGCAGGCAGAGAGAGGAAGGGAAGCAGGCTCCCTGCTGAGCAGAGAGCCCGATGCGGGGCTGGATCCCAGAACCCTGGATCATGACCTGAGCCAAAGGCAGAGGCTTAACCCACTGAGCCATCCAGGCTCCCCCAGCATGAGTAAATTCTTAAAGCTAAATTCTTTCTCTGCTAAAAATTCCATCACTACTTCTCACCAAACTTGGAATAAATCCAAGCTCGTAGCCATGATCTTTATAGCTTTAAATAAATTGGCCTCTTCCTATCCATTTAACCTCATTTCATACTACTTTTACTTTCTCTCAGTGTATGAACCATATAAACCTTTCTGATTCTGATTCCAATGTATTTATAATTCTTCTAGGATCTTTGTATTAGAGATATGCCTTATCTAGAATGTTCTTGGTGTGTACTTATGTCTCTTTTATATAATATATATCTCACCTTAAAAATTTTTTCTTCAGGTAAGCTATATTTAAATATTTCTGTGTAGTAAATTATATAATAATTTAGTCACTTAAAACAACAAATGTTTATTGTACAGTTCCTGTAGGTCAGAAATGGCGTAGAGTGGCTTAGTTGAGGTTCTCTGGCTCAGAGTCTCATAAGGGATCAACCAGAGCTAAAGTTTATTTTAAAGCTCAACTAAAGGATGATTTACCTCCAAGCTCACTATTGGTTGTTGGCAGAATTCAGGTACCACTAGACACTGGCAAGAGACATTAGTTTCTTATTACATGGGCTCATTCACAAGGCTTCTTAAAACATGGAAGCTGATTTCCCTAAGAGTGAGTGAACAAAAGAGGGAGAGCCATCTCTTCCAGCTCAAGATGGAAGCCATTTTTAACCGAATCTTGGATAATTGACATCTTATTTCTTCTGTTGTGTTCTGTTCATTAGAATCTAGTCAATAACAAGTCTGACTACTATATTCTGGTCATTAGAATCTAGTCAATAAATCTAACACACACTGAAGGAGAAGGTTTTATAGAAGAGTATGAACAACAGAAAGTGATGTTCATTTGGGACCATTGTAGAAGCTGCCCACACCATTTTGTTTTAAGGCCCTTGATGATTCATATCCCATCCACATACAAAACACACCCCATCCCAAGGTTTCTAAAAGTCTATCAGAACAAGAGTCCAAAATCCATAATCCCATCATCTAAATATGGGTAGATGTGGATGAAACTCCTTAAGAATAGCTACTGAAGTACAACTATTTGGGTTTGGTTCCTCTTTATCTGTATAACTGTGAAACCAAAGGGGTATTATACATTCTCCCTATACTCTCACTCTCTTTGATAGAGGGACAGAAACTGGATATCCGTCTTCAAAAATGAGGCACAAGGAAGTCACTGGTCCATAGCAGTTGTGGAATCCAGTCAGGTAAATGTTGAAAGTTCTTTGATTAGTTTTCAAAGACTGTAAATAATTCTTTAGCTTCACAGCTCCACAGCCCGAGCTCCTGGTTCTATTCTATGAGTATGCATTCTTTTTCATAAAAGGTAACAAGTTCTTACAGGACAGTAGCTTTCTTACCCTACCTCTTGCCAGTAGAATTGAGGGGTTCCTCTACATTTTATCCTATCTCTGTGTCCCTGACTCCATGCTAACAGTATTTCTGATGCTTTAATT
Organism: Mustela erminea; assembly: GCF_009829155.1. NCBI lineage: Eukaryota > Metazoa > Chordata > Mammalia > Carnivora > Mustelidae > Mustela > Mustela erminea. The sequence goes on from NC_045623.1 coordinate 42,428,355, forward strand.
CTTTTTCTTGGGGGGGGTTCATCTTTTAAAATCTTTTTAATATCAGAATAATCAACATACAGACTTTTATTCATCTCAGGTATACAATATAGTGATCCAACAATTTTATACATGAGTCGGTGCTCATCATGATAAGTGTACTTTTAATCCCCTTCACCTATTTCACCCATCCACCCTGCCCACCTTCCCTCTGGTGACCATCAGTTTGTTCTCTGTAGTTAAGAATCTGGTATTTGGTTTGTCTTTTTTTCTTTGTTCATATGTTTCTTAAATTCTACATATGAATGAAATCATATGGTATTTGTTTTTACTCTGACTTATTTCACTTAGCATTATACTCTGTAAATCCATCCATGTTGTTGTAAATGGCAAGAGTTCATTCCTTCTTATGGCTTAGTAATATTTCAGGTATATACATATCAATATCTTTTTTATCCATTCATCTATTGATGGGCACTTCGGTAGCCTCCATAACTTGGCTATTGTAAATAGTGCTGCCATAAACCTAGGGGTGGATATATCTTTTTAAATTAGTGTTTTCGTACTCATCAAGTAAATACCCAGTAGCAGAATTACTGGATCATATGGTAATTTTTTGAGGAACCTAGTTTTAATTTTTTGAGCAACCTCCATACTGTTTTCCAGTGACTGCACCAGTTTGCATTCCCGCTAACAGTGCATGAGGGTTCCATTTTCTCTACATCCTTGCTAGCACTTCTTGCTTATTGTGTTTTTTTATTTTAGCCATTCTGACAGGTGTGAGACATCTTTTTGTACTTTTAATTTGTATTTCCCTGATGATGAGTGATGTTGAGCATCATTTCATGTGTCTATTGGTCATCTGTATACCTTCTTTGGAGAAATACCCATGTCTTCTGCCCATTTTTATTTGGATTATCTGGGTTATTTTGTATTCAATTTCATAAATTATATGTATTTTCAATTCTAACCCTTTATCAGATACATCATTTGGAAATAACCTCTCCCATTCAATAGGTTGCCTTTTAGTTTTGTTGATTTCCTTGTCTGCACAGAAGATTTTATTTGATGTAGTCCCACTAGTTAATGTTTTCTTTTGCTTCCCTTGCCTCAGGAGACATATCTAGAAAAATATTACCACAGTGGATACCAGAGAAATTACTATTTCTGTACTTTTTCAGAATTTTTATGGTTTCAGGTTTCACATTTAGGTCCTCAACTAGTTTTGAGTTCATTTTTGTGTATGGTGTAAGAAAATGGTTGACTTTTATTCTTTTGCATTTAGCGGTACAGTTTTCTTGGCACCATTTGTTGAAGAGACTGTCTTTTTTCCTATTGCATATTCTTGCCTTTTATTTTTTTTTAACCTAAGATTAATTGACCATATAACTCTGTGATTATTTCTGGGCTTCCCATTCTGTTCTATTGATGTATGTGTCTATTTTTGTGCCAATACCATACTTTTTTGATTTCTACAGCCTTGTAATATATCGTGAAATACGGGCTTGTGATACCTTTAGTTTATTTTTCTTTTTTAATACTGCTTGGGATATTTGGGGCCTTTTGTGATTCCATACAGATTTTAGGATTATTTCTTTAAGTACTCTATAAATATTTGTATTTTGGTAGGGATTGCTTAAATCTATAGAATGCTTTGCATAGAATGGACTTTTTAACAATATTCTTTTATTCCATTCTTTTATTCCATGGGCATGGGATATCTTTCCATTTGCTTAAGTCCACTTTTATTTCTTTCATCTGTTCTATACTTTTTAGGGTACATAGTCTTCACTTCCTTGTTTAAGTGTATTCCTAGGTATTTTATTATTTTTGATGCAATTGTAAATGAGACAGTTTCCTCCTTCTTCTATATCATTATTAGTGTATAGAAAAAAAAAGGAATGTATTTCTGTATACCAATTTTGTGTTCTGTGACCTTACTGACTTTATTTATCAGTTCTAGCAGTTTTTTTGTTTGTTTGTTTTGTTTTTTTAGGATTTCCTGTATATACTACGACATCATCTGCAAATAATAGATGTTTTACTTCTTTCTTTCCAATTTGGAGGCCTTCTATTTCTGATCCAATTGCTGTGGCTGGGACTTGTAATACTATGTTGAATACAAACGATGAGAGTAAACATCCTTGTCTTATTCCAGATCTTAGGAAAAAACTCTCACTTTTCACCACTGAGTATGCTGCTAGCTGTAATTTTTTCATATATGGCCTTTATTATGTAGACATATGTTACCTCTAAACTTACTTTCTTGAGGGTTTTTATCATAAATGGATGTTGTACTTTGTCAAATGTTTTTTCTACATCTGTTGAAATGTTCATATATGGTTTTTAAACTTTCTCTTGTTGATCTGATGTATCACATTGATTGATTTGTGAATATTGAGCCACCCTTGTATCACAGGAATAGATCCCACTTGATCATTGTGAATGATTTTTTTTAAAGTATTGTTAATGAATAAGAGAGGAGAGAAGAACCATATGGTCTTCTCAATTGATGCAGAAAAATCATTTGACAAGATACAGCATCCGTTCCAGATTAAAACGATTCAAAGTATAGGGATAGAGGGAACATTCCTCAACTTCATAAAACCTACCTATGAAAAACCCACAGTGAATATCATCCTCAATGGGAAAAACTGGCAGCCTTCCCTTTGAGATCAGGAACACAACAGGAACTTTTGCCACTGTTGTTCAACATAGTAGTACAAGTTTTAGAAACGACAATCAAACAAAAAGAAATAAAAGGTATTCAAATTGGCAATGAAGAAGTCAAACTCTCTTTGCAGATGATATAATACTTTATATGGAAAACCCAAAAGACTCCACCCCCAAACTACTAGAACTCATACAGCAATTCAGTGATGTGGCAGGATACAAAATTGGTGTACAGAAATCAGTTGCTTTCTTATATACTAACAATGAAAAAATAGAAAAGGAAATTAGAGAATCAATTCCATTTACTATAACACCAAGAACCATAAGGTACCTGAGAATAAACCTAACCAAAGAGGTAAAGGATTTGTACTCAAGGAACTACAGAACACTCATGAAAGAAATTAAAGAAGACACGAATGATGGAAGAGCATTCCATGCTCATGGATGAGAAGAATAAATATTGTTAAAATGTCTATACTGCCTAGAGCCATCTATACTTTCAATGCCATTCTGATCAAAATTCCACTAGCATTTTTCCAAGAGCTGGAACAAACAATCCTAAAATTTGTATGGAACCAGAAGATACCCCACATTGCTAAGGAAATGTTGAAAAAGAAAAACAAAACTGAGGGCATCATGTTGCCTGATGTCAAGCTTTAATACAAAGCTGTGATCACCAAGACAGCATGGTACTGGCACAAAAACAGACACATAGACCAGTGGAACAGAGTAGAGAGCCTGGATATGGACCCTCAACTCTATGGTCAAATAATCTTCAACAAAGCAGGAAAAAATATACCGTGGAAGAAAGACAGTCTCTTCAATAAATGGTTCTGGGAAAATTGGACAGCTATGTGTAGAAGAATGAAACTTGACCATTCCCTTACACAATACACAGAGATAAACTCAAAATGGATTAAAAAACCTCAACATGAGTTAGGCATCTATCAAAATCCTAGAGGAGAACATAAGCAGTAACCACTTTGGCATTGGCCACCGCAATTTCTTTCAAGATATGTCTCCAAAGGCAAAGGAAACAAAAGCAAAAATGAACTTTAGGACTTCATCAAGATCAAAAGCTTCTGCACAGCAGAGGAATCAGTCAACAAAACAAAGAGGCAACCCATAGAATAGGAGAAGATATTTGCAAATGACACTACAGACAAAGGGCTAATATCAAAGATCTAGAAGGAGCTCCTCAAACTCAACACACGCAAAACAGATAATCACGTCAAAAATTGGACAGAAGACATGAACAGACACTTCTCCAAAGAAGACATACAATGGCTAACAGAATCATGAAAAATGTTCATCATCATTAGCCATCAGGGAGATTCAAATCAAGACTACATTAAGATACCACCTTATACCAGTTAGAATGGCCAAAATCAACAAGACAGTAAACAACAAGTGTTGGAGAGGATGTGGAGAAAGTGGAACCCTCTTACACTGTTGGTGGGAATGTAAGTTGGTGCAGCCACTTCGGAAAACAGTGTGGAGATTCCTTAAGAGATTAAAAATAGAGCTACCTTATGATCCTGCAATTGCACTACTGGGTATTTACCCCAAAGATACGGATGTAGTGAAAAGAAAGGCCTTTTGTACCCCAATGTTCATAGCAGCAATGGCCACGGTCGCCAAACTGTGAAAAGAGAACCAAGATGCCATTCAACGGACAAATGGGTGAAGAAGATATGGTTCGTATACACAATGGAGTATTATGCCTCCATCAGAAAGGATGAATACCCAACTTTTGTATCAACATGGATGCACTGGAAGAGATTATGCAGAGTGAAATAAGTCAAGCAGAGAGAGTCAAGTATCATATGGTTTCACTTACTTGTGGAGCATAAGGAATAACCTGGAAGACATTGGGAGATGGAGAGGAGAAGTGAGTTGGGGGAAATCAGAGGGGGAGGCAAACCGTGAGGGACTGTGGACTCTGAGAAACAAGCTGAGGGTTTTGGAGGGGAGAGAGGTGGGATGTTGGGTGAGCCTGGTGATGGGTGCAAAGGAGGGCATATATTGCATGGAGCACTGGGTGTGATACATAAACAATGAATTTTGGAACATTGAAAAAAATAAATAAAACACACACACACACACACACAAGTATTGTTAGATTCAGTGTTAATATCTTGTTGATGATTTTTGTGTCTGTGCTTATCAGAGGTATTGGCTTGTAGTTCTCTTATTTTTTAGTGTAATTATCTGCTTTCATATCAGGGTAATTCTGGCCTTCTAAAATAAATTTGTAAGCTTTCATTTTTCTATTTTTTGGAATAGTTTGAGCGGAACAGGTATTAACTTTCTTTAACTGCTTGATAGAATTCACCTGTGAAGCCATCTGGTCTTGGCTTTTTGTTTGTTTGAGAGTGTTTTGATTACTTCTTTGATTTCATTGCTGATAATCAGTCTATTCAATTTTCTATTTCTTTGTGATTCAGTTTTGGGAGGTTATGTTTCTAGAGATTTATGCATTTCTTCTAGGTTGTCTATTTATTGGCATATAATTTTTTATAATATTCTCCTGTAATCCTTTATACTTCTGTGATGTCAGTTATTATTTCTTCTCTTTCCTTTCTGATTTTATTTGAATCCTCTCTTTTTCTCTCTTACTTTTTATGACTTTGGCTAAGGGCTTATCAATTTTTTTGATTTTTTCAAAGAACCACCTCCTGTTTTCATTGATCTGTTCTTCCTTTTTTTTTTTTTTTTTTTTTTTTTAGTTTTTGTTGGATTTGTTTCTGCTCTGATCTTTATTGTTTCCTTCCTTGTACTGGTTTTGGGTTTTGTTTGTGCTTCTTTTTCTAGTGTAAATTTCTAGGTGTAAGTTTAGGTTGTTTATTTGAGATGTTTCTTGCTTCTTGAGGTGGATCTGCATTGCTATAAACTTCCTTCTTAGTGCAGTTTTTGCTGCAACAAATGAGTTTGGACTGTTGCGTTTCCAGTTTCTTTTGTCTCCATGTATTTTTTTTTTTAAATTTCTTCTTTAATTTCTTGGTTCACCCATTTCTTCTTTACTGCTATGTTATTTAACTTTCATCTATCTTTTCAGATTTTTTCTTGTGCTTGATTTATAGTGTCATAGTGTCACATTGGAAAAAAAAATGCATGGTAGAACTTTATTTGAGTTAGTTGAGACTTGTTTTGTGGACTAACAGGTGATCTCTTCTGGAGAATGTTCCATGTGTCCTTGCAAATGATGTGTATTTTCCTGTTTTAAAATGGAATGTTCTGAATATATCTATTAGATCCAACTGATCCAATGTGTCATTCAGTCATTGTTTCCTTGTTGAATCTCTATGTGGGTGATTAATCCATTGATGTAAGCAGAGTGTTAAAGTTCTTTGCTGTTACCATACTACTATTGATTACTTTGTTTGTGTTTTTTTTTAGGTGCTTTATGTATTTGGGTGTTCCTTTGTTAGGTGGATAAATATTTATAATTGAAAATTGTTCCCTTTATGATTATGTAGTATCCATCTTTATTTTTCATTGCAGTCTTTTTTTATTTTTTTAGGATTTTATTTTGTTTTTGTTTTGTTTTGTTTTGTTTTTGTTTTTGTTTTGACAAAGAGAGACACAGAGAGAGAGGGAACAGAAGCAGGAGGAGTGGAAGAGGGAGAAGCAGCCTTCCCATTTGAGCAGGGAGTCCCGTGTGGGGCTTGATCCCAGGATCATGACCTGAGCTGAAGGCAGACAGTTAGCAACTGAGCCACCAAGGTGTCCCACAGTCTTTATTTTAAAATCTATTTCATCTAAAATAGGTATTGCTACCTCAGCTTTCTTTTCACTTCCATTTACATGGTAAATGCTTTTCCATTCTTTACTTTCAATCTGTAGGTATCTTTAGGTCTGAAATGAGTCTCTTACAAGCAGCAGGTAGATGGATCTTGCTTTTTTATCCATTTTGCCATCCATGCCTTTGATTCAAGTGTTCAGTACATTTACATTCAAATGCATGTGTGTACTTTCATTGCCATTTTGTTATTTGTTTTATGGTTGTTTTTATAGTTCTCCTCTGTTCCTTTCTTCTCTTGATCTGTTCTTTTACAATTTCCTGGCTTTCTTTAGTGATACCTGTGGATTCCTTTCTCTTTATTTTTGCATATCTATTACCAGTTTTTGATTTGTGGTTACCATTAGGCTTATAAATAACATCTTCTGCAAATAGCAGTCTATATTAAGTTGATGGCCACTTAAGTTTGAACCTATTCTAAAAGCACTAACTTTTTACTCCTCTCTCTACCATGTTTTAAGTATATGGTGTCATGTTATACATCCTTGTATTTTGTGCATCCCTTGACTGATTTTTATAGATATGCTTAATTATACCACTTTTCTGCTTCCCTCTTTTCTTACTTCTGCTTATTGTCTTTTCTTTCCACTCCAAAAGTCCCCTTTACCATTTCTTGTTTTAGTGGTGATGAACTTCTTTAACTTTTGTTTTTCTGGGAAACTCTTTATCTGTCCTATTCTGAATAATCGCCTTGCTGGGTAGACTATTCTTGGTTGTAGGGTTTTTTTGGGTTTGTTTTTATTTCAGCACTTTGCTGATTTAATTCTTTCAAAAACTATGTGCCACCTACAATTTTCATTGGAATTTACTCTATGGGCACGTCTGCAGAACTCTTCTTGACGCCTGTTCCCTACTTTGCGGTCTTCCTGAGATGACTGCTGGGCAACACTCTTTGGTTTCTTAAAGAACCTATTGCTTAATTGATCTGTCGGGGCACACTTTCAATCTTTTGTGACTGACTAGTATGCTGTGTCCAAACCTTTAATTTTTCATCATTCTTTTTTTTCCTCATTTTTTAATAAACATATAATGTATTTTTATCCCCAGGGGTATAGGTCTGTGAATCGCCAGGTTTACATATTTCACAGCACTCACCATAGCACATACCCTCCCCAATGTTCATAACCCCAACCCCCTTTCTTGACCCCCCTCCCCCCAGCAACCCTCATTTTGTTTTGTGAGATTTAGAGTCACTTATGGTTTATCTCCCTCCTGCTCCCATCTTGTTTCATTTATTCGTTTCCTACCCCCCAAACCCTCCCTGTTGCATCTCCACTTCCTCATAACAGGGAGAACATATGATAGTTGTCTTTCTCCGATTGACTTATTTCACTAAGCATGATACCCTCTAGTTCCATCCACATCATCGCAAATGGCAAGATTTCATTTCTTTTGATGGCTGCATAGTATTCCATTGTGTATATATACTACATCTTCTTTATCCATCCATCTGTTGATGGACATCTAAGCTCTTTCCACAGTTTGGCTATTGTAGACATTGCTGCTATAAACATTCAGGTGCACGTGCCCCTTCGGATCACTACGTTTGTATCTTTAGGGTAAATAACCAGTGGTGCAATCGCTGGGTCATAGGGTAGTTCTATTTTCAACATTTTGAGGAACCTCCATGCTGTTTTCCAGAGTGGATGTACCAGCTTGCATTCCCACCAACAGTGCAGGAGGGTTCCCCTTTCTCCACATCCTCGCCAGCATCTGTCATTTCCTGACTTATTAATTTTAGCCATTCTGACTGGTGTGGGGTGGTATCTCATTGTGGTTTTGATTTGTATTTCCCTGATGCTGAGTGATGTGGAGTACTTTTTCATGTGTCTGTTGGCCATCTGGATGTCTTCTTTGCAGGAATGTCTGCTCATGTCCTCTGCCCATTTTTTGATTGGATTATTTGTTCTTCAGGTATTGAGTTTGCTAAGTTCTTTATAGATTTTAGATATAAGCTCTTTATCTGATATGTCATTTGCAAATATCTTCTCCCATTCTGTCAGTTGTCTTTGGTTTTGTTGTAATTTTTCATCATTCTTGATGACAGCAACAACAGGGTACCAAACAATTCTGCTCTAGACCATGGTTCTCAGCAAAACCTGGATTTGTTCTTTTCAAAGGCTTTTATTTATTTTTATTATTATTTGATGTGTGGAGAGGCTGAGAATTCTCAAACCATCAAGCCCAACACGTTTTTTAAAAAACTAGTTCTTCCTTCTGTTTATTCTCTCAAATTGCATTTTACTATAAGCAGCAAGAATAAACATATTACTTAACATCTCAAAATAAGAAACAGTGAATACTTCTAGTTTCCATAGATCAGGAATCCAGATATAGCTAATGCAATGAATGTCTCAGTGTCTCTCATAACTCCAATCCCACCATCAGCCAGGACTGCAGTCATCTCAGTGTTTGACCAGAGCAGGATACTCTCACAATTTCACTCATATGGCTGTTGTCAGGGCTTAGGTTCTCACAGATTGTTGGTCAGAGACATTACTTCCTTGCCACTTGAACTCTCTAGAGTTCAAGTGAACTCTAGAGAGAGTGAGCCCTAGACAGAACCATCTTCTTTGTAAACTAATCTCAGAAGTGATAGTCCATCACTTTTGCCGTATTTTTTACTGGAAGTGATTCAATAAGTCCAGTCCACATTTCAGTAGGGATATTTATATACGAAGGGTATGAACACCAGGAGGTGGTCATTGGGGGACATCTGAGCAGCTATTCACTGCAGGGGTAACATATGACAACCTTATGTAAAGTAATCACTCAGCCATTTCTTGAATTATTTTATGCTAATTTTCACCATCATACTTTCTATCTGATATCCTTGATTTTTTTTAAAATTATGTTTGCACTCATCTCATTTTCACAAATTAGAGTTATAGCACAGACTAAAACTGCAAAAATAGACAAAAGCATGTTAATGAAAAATATAAAGGATGTCAAGGGAATGATACAATAAGATCTGCATTTTAGATTCAGAAGTCTAATAAGAAGCCCAATGTAGCTTAGAGCCAAAGACCCATTTAAAGATAAGGGAGGTTTGGCATTAAAGGTAAGAGTTGTTCATCCTTTATGAATCAGGCTATCTAGGCTTTGGAAGGCATAGAGGTAGGAGAAAATTTAAGATGGAGCAAATGTGATATCAGTTTGAAGAAAGAAAATGTCTACTCTGGGAACTGTAGAGTTTGATGGAGTAAGGAGAATATTGAGAGACAAGATGCTTAAATATAAAATTGAGACAATAAGTCTTAATAGATAGTTGGGAAGCATTTTTGACAAAAATGATTAGCCCATCTGTTTTCCTTAAAGCACCTTATCAAGTTGACTTTAATTATGAATTGGGACTTTCTTATCTTGGATTGTAGATCCTTCTTAATATTCTCAAGGGCAAAGGCCCAAAGCAAGTCCTAGAAATGAAGCATTCTATGGGGTTTATATAGTGTGGTCTATTTTTATGAAGCATATCCTCAAAAGTTCAGAGGTATTAGGACAAGACTGTCAAACAAAATAAGGAAAAAAAGTAGGTTATTTCAAGTAACTCTAGAATACTTTGAGAATATGGCCCAATAAGTATGTTTAAAATCATGGGAAGGGAACAAATTTTTATGGAGGGCTCCATTTCCCACCCAAGAGGAGTTGTCTATAATATGTTATCAACAATGCAACGGTCCTTTAATTTGTTAATACTAAGATCTCAGCACACATTTTTAAAAAATTGTAGTTATGTTGTGCCTCTAGTTTTATAATTAACTCCTCAATGTGACTGAAACAATTTCATTTGATACTTACGATTTAACCTGACGTGTGATGTGGCATGCAGCTTTAATGATAGCATTTGTACTTCATGGCTTGGGGGGGAGGAGGGAAGCAGCCCATTGTCAATTATTCTATAGGCTGCTGTGTACTCACACCGCTAGACTAAATGAAAGCTCTCCCGCTTTTCTATGACCCACAACACTTTGTCATTATAATAATTTTGCAGGAAAAATGAAATTATAAAATTTATGCTTTTATAATCTTTGCTTAAAATTGCTTTAGACTTAACTGAACTTTTTAAAACTATGGAGTAAATAAAATCAAAAGAGTGCTTTTGCAATATTGCCACATATCATTTATAATATGGTAAAATTCAAGATTCATTCAAATCATGTATGTTGAGTGAAGAATATGTGCAATAAATGAGTGAGGCATGTATCCATTTTTAGTGGTGTTATTTTGGGACAGAAAATAAAATTAATATTTCATTTAGGCCTTAAAGGTATTGATATTTTAAATGCTGATTAAAATTTATATGTATACAGTTATAACAAGTATTCCATTGAGGAAGCATATTATACCTTCCAAGTCTAGTACTTTTTAGGAAATTTTTTAAAAAATTCATATATGCTGTATTTTTAAAATGTTATTTAAATAGGCTAAAATAGGCTTATAGATTATTTAAAATTAAGACTCCATGTGAAGTATAGTTAACCAAGATAAAAATAAAAGGAAATAATAATCCTAAGAAATATGTGTTAAAAGTCTGAAGAAGAAACAAAAGCTTCTTATAAAAGTAGATGTTTTTTAGACCTAGGTACTCTGTAGAGGTGAGAGGGTTTTTTGGTTTGTTTTGTTGTGGTGGTAGCGGTTATTTTAGTAAAACTGTGGAAAATAATTTGATATCTTTTCTCTAACATTATTAAAATTATCTAAGGATATTTTTAGGATATTTTTAATGTGACAATTATCTATTCATTACTTCAGAATAAGTTTTCCCAAGCATAACAGAGGGTAAATATGTACTTTAGTATATTTCAATCTAACAGATATAATTGTAATTATATCCACACGGTAGACATTATGTAATTGATTTGCCAATACTTTCTGTATTACTGCATTTTTGCTAAAAGTAAAAGTAATAATTTTTTTAAAACATGTATATTGGTCAAGGACACATCTTATGAACACGTATGCTTACTATCCTTATACTATTTTCTGAATTTTGTTAACATCATATTGCTCACAGAAAATTTTCTTATTATATATAAGCTTCAAACTCCAAGTTACAATAAATCTAAAGAAATCACATAAACCAAAAACATTTTGTGTTGCTTTTCTATGTAATTCATTTTTTGAGTTTCCAATACAGCTTGAACATTGTAAATATCACTCACAAGATTTGGGCAAAGACCCCAATGGGTCTTATTCTCTCAGAGCTAAAGGAATCATCAGTGATCTTTGCTGACACTCCAGTATTCTGGCTTTCTCCTCTCCAAACTACCCATAAATCCCATTCCATTTGATGCCTCCTCCCCTTCTGAATCTTTAGCTGCCAGGCTCTGTCTATTTTTATAATGATTCATAAATGATGTGTTGGCATGGTCCTAACAAAAACTTTGCTGTTGAAGGAAAAACTAGGAAGAAAAAAATGAGTTTCTTTGTTCAAAACAGAACAAACCTGATGGTTTTACAAACTACAGTAGGTAAATAATATGTCATTGATTCCAATGTGAATAATAAAGGTGTTCAGGGACTGCTCTCATAGATGAGGTTTCAGTTTCCATATCTAGCAATCTGGATACTTGCCATGGTAATAATTATTTCATGTAGGTCACAAACCACTTCAAAGTAAAGAAATAGTATAATGGAAAACACTTTCAAGAGCAGTTCATGAAACTGAATGAATGGAGCATAAATTCATGTTTTATTACATCAAAGATCATGTTTGTTCTTAACATTACAATTGCAGTGAACTGAACATTTCTGGTTTAAACATGTCTTCTCAATTTATAGTGAATATTACAATGATGTTTTCTTCTCTACCATAATCAGTTGTTGGGTTGTCACTCAAAGGAAGTGGAAGTTTTTGAAATTACCCATGAAACAGATTTTGATAGTTTATTTAAAAATGAATTTTATTGTTTATTACAGTTATCTTTTTTTAAATATTTTATTTATTTATTTGACAGATATCACAAGTAGGCAGAGAGGCAGGCGAGAGAGAGGAGGAAGCAGGCTCCCTGCGGAGCAGAGGACCCGACGCAGGGCTCGATTCCAGGACCCTGGGATCATGACCCCGGCCGAAGGCAGAGGTCCTAACCACTGAACCACCCAGGCGCCCCTGTTTATTACAGCTATCTTAAGCGAAAAGCTTTAAGGCATTAATTTAGTATTTTCTTCCTCTGGAAACCATTTTTCAGTTTAGAGTCTATCCTCATTTGAAATGCTCCAGAAAAAGTAATGTTATCATTGACTTTATAGAACTCTTTCAATTCTTATACTGGCAAGAAAATTAAAAATTTGCCAGTATCCACTGGGGGGGGCACATTTCATTGGTTTGATCACATATCCCATACACAACAATGACATGATCATATAGGTTACTTAAATGAGCAGAGCAGGCTAAACATGTAGAAATTCAAATAACATAGGTCTTACCTAAAGGAAATTCAATTTACTATTCAAACAAACATATAAAAACCCTGGGTACTCAAATAGAATCTGTCCAGAAATGGATTTGAGGGAAGGGCGTAGTCACCAAATTTTAACCCTTTGTTTACATGGCAACCATTTATCTTGGATTTGAAAGTGAAGGAAACCATGAATAACTATTCTTTATTTATCATACACTTGACGAAATGATATATTTTCCAATAGATTTATTTTCTAATATTTTAATTGAAATATGAGCTGCTATTATTTTGATATAATATTCTTGGCCCTCTTTTTTCTCAATTCTCTGCCAGGAATTTATTATAATATTTATCTTCACAAATTGGAGAGTTGTAGATACCTCTTTATTTTTTATTATAGGTGAGAAAACCAAGGTGTTGAGAGGTTAAATGCTTTACTTAGTATCACAAATCCAGTTAGACAAGATTCAAATCTTCTTCTTCTTCTTCTTCTTCTTCTTTTTTTTTTTTTTAATCAGATAGAGAGAGATTACAAGCAGTAGGAGCGGCAAGCAGAGAGAGAAATAGGCTCCCCATTGAGCAAAGAGCTGGATGTGGCACTTAATCCCAGGACCTTAGGATCATGACCTGAGCCTAAGGCGGCCACTTAACTAGCTGAGTCACCCAGGTGTCCCAAGATTGAAAGTTTTTTAATTAAGACCGAGTTTATGAATATATGTAAGGAATAGGCACAGAACTGGCACGTGGGGTATGTTCACGTATCACATTAATCAGCATAAATCTCTTTCAGTTGAGATTATGCCTTGCTTGTTGTCCTAACTGCAATTCTACATTAAGCCTGGGTGATGTTTATCAGATAAACTACAATAAATTTTGACTGATATTTTTTTAAGTAATGATACTTTTTAAAAAATTTGGAAGCATTATTGGCAAAGATGAATTCTAGAAGATCAAGATTGTGCTAACCTGAGATATAGAGTGATTTCTACAGTCTAGCTTAGACCATACAGTTCAGTTTTTCTTCTTACCTTTTTAAACCAAACTTTGTTTAAATACTCAGAATGTAAAAGATGTTTTCAAAACCAATAAAAAACAGATATTATGAAAAAGGAAGTATTCATACTTCACAGAATTAGTCCAGCACAAAGTAGATACAGCAGAGACAGACATAGTAACGAGGCGCTTCTCTTTTAAAAAGTAGTTCAGATGGGTGCCTGGGTGGCTCAGTCTGCCATTAGCTCAGGTCATGATCCCATGGGATCGAGTCCTGCATTGGGTTCACTGCTCAACAGGGAGTCTACTTCGCCCTCTCCCATCCCCCCCTGCTTGTGTTCCTTTCTCATTGTGCATCTCTCTATGTCAAATAAATAAAATCTTAAAAAAAAAAAAGTTGTTCAGAGACTCTGGAAGCAAAACAAAAGGAAGTCATGAATGTTTATAGTCCCCTGGGACACAACCAAGATGGTCTGAGAGTTGATGCTATCTCTTGGTGTTCAGAACAGCAGAGAGGTGTTAAGGTGGGAAATAACACACTTAGCCTGGGTAACAGGCTGTTCACTCCAAAAGGTACTCAGAAATCCTGAAAATGACCTATGGAAACGTATATGTGGAAGGGAACATAAGTCAATATTTATAGAAGCAGGACTTAAACCCTGAAACCAAATCATGATTTAACTGAAAGAAGCATGAAACATTAAAGTATTCAAGTTCTGACTTTGCCCTGTGCCTTAGTTTCTTCTTAGTTTCCAAAAAGTGGCAACAATAGCAGAACTTATCTGTGTTGGGCACAATTCTAAGAATGAATCCTCCAGTCATTGGGGCTGGGGAGGATGGCAGAGGACACTTTTGTGAGTTTCACCTGTGGGAGCTTGACTAGTTCTCACAGTAAATAACAGAGAAAATCCCCTGACACATCTGGCAAAGGTAAGAGAAAAGGAAACATTTTGCATGCGCAGGAGCACTCTTTTTCTTAGCGAGGCCTGCCTTTAGGAGAAGATAGTTAACCAGAGCCTAACATATTAGGTTTTATTAGAGCCTAACTGGCCTCCGGGAAAGGAAATACCCAACTCTAGCCCCTCTAACTTTCCATGTGAGGGAAGGTACCTACCTAACTATAGGCAACTCTGGCCATCCTATCTGTCCCACCCCCACCCAAGTGGCAGTGTGGGCAGGTTCTGGGAAACATTTGTAAAGTTCAAAGTCCAGAGGCTGAGGCCTATCTCTCCTGAACTTTAGACTGTTCCCCACTCCCCACACTTTACCACCACATTATTACAGCTCTAGTTAGAACAGTTTCTTCTGTTCAGCACATCATGTCTGCCTATCAAAGCAAAAATATTACAAGGTACACCAAAAATGCAAAAAACAAAAATTTAAAAAAAACAACAAATAAACCACAATTTGAAGAGACAAAGGAAGCATTGGTCCTACACAGGACAGAGATATTGCAATTATCAGGCCAGGAACTTAAGAATAGTAGGAGGAATATGATAAGCATGCTGACAGATAAGTGGATAGCATGTAAGATCAAACGGGCAATGTAAGTAGATAGGTTTAGAATCTTAGGAAAGAACACAAAAGAAATGCTAGAGATCAAGAATACTGCAATACAACTGACAAACCCTTTGATGGGCTTATTAGTAGACTGGATTTAGCTGAGGAAAGACTCTCTAAGCTAGAGGATATTTTAATAGAAACTTCCAAAACTGCAAAGCACAGAGAACAAAGAATGAAAAAATATTCATACAGAGTGACATAACTACAAAAGTTTTAATATATGCAGTGTGAACCAGAAGAAAATAAACAAAACAAAACAAAAAACTAAAAGGAGAGGAGAAATATTTGAAACAATAACAACTGAGAATTTTCCCAAATTTATGTTAGACACCAAACCACAGATCCAGGAAGCTAAAACACCAAGCAGGATAAATGCCAAAAACACGCAAGCAGACAAAAACTACACGTAGAGGTGTATCATTTTCAAATTATAGAAAATGAAAGAAAAAAAAATATGAAAGAAGCCAGAGGACAAAAACACCTCACTTAAAGAAGAGCAAATATAAGAATTATAGCTGACTTCTTAGAAAACATGCAAACAAATGGCAGGAAGATTTAAAGTGTTGAGAAAAAAAAAATAAGTACACACCAACCTAGAATTCTTAGCCTGTGAAATTCTCCTTGAAAAAGTGAAAAAGAAAACCTTCCTCAGACAAACAGAAATAGAGAAAATTTGTTACCAATAGACTCGTTTTGCAAAAAAAAAATGTTAAAAGAAGTTCTTTACAAAGAAGGAAAATAACTTATGTCAGAAACCCAGAGCTACATAAACAAAGGAAGATTATTAAAAAAGCAAAGAGTAGTTAAAAACTTGTTTCATATTTTGTCTAACAGTTAACAGTGTATTTAAAGTAATGGTAACAACAGTGTATTAGGTTATGCTTATATGCAAGTGAAATGAAAGCAATTATACAAGGAAGAGAAAAGACGATTAGAATTATTCTGTTGTTACAAAATTCTCACGTTACCTGTGAAATGGTACAGTGGACTTGGATTAGTGTAAATGTATTTTGCCAACTCTAGGGCAATCACTAAAAAAGGTAAAAAGAAAAAAAAACCATAACTGACATATTATGAAATCAGAAAAAGAATCATATAAAATGCTTACTTAAAACCATGAAAGAAAAACAGTGTAAGACAAAAATAGGAACAACAAGAAAAGAGAAGCAATTAGAAGAGTAGTAACTATGGTATATATTAATCCAACTATATCAGTAGTCGTTTTGAATGTCAGTTGTCTAAGTGCACTGATTAAAAGACAGATATTGATAGAGTGACTCCAAAAACAGGTCTAAGTATGTGTTGTCTATAGGAAATCTTTTTTAAAATGCAAATATATATATAGATTAAAAGCAAGTAGATGAGAAAGGTATACTGATCAAAAAAAAAAAAGCAGGAGTACCTACCTATATGAATTTCAGACAAAGCAGATTCCAAACCAGTGAAAGTTATCAGGGATAAAGAAGGGCATTACATAATGATAACAGGGTCCGCTCCCCCAAAAGGCATGGTGACTCTTAATATATATGTGCCTGATAAGAGAACATTAAATACATGAGGCAAAACCTGATAGAACTGAAAGGAGAACTAGATGAATCTATTCTCATTTGGAGCCTTCAACACTCCCCTATCAGAAATTGGTAGATCCGCCAGGTAGAAAATCAGGGAGGACAGAGTTTAGCTCAACCACACCATCAATCAACTAAATATAATGAATATGGAATACTTCATTCACCAAAAAGAGTACACTTTCTTGTGAAGCTCATAGAGAACATTCACCAAAATAGACCATATCATAGGCTATAAAGCAGACTTTAACAAATTCAATAAAATAAAAATTATCCAATGCCTGTTCTAACATTACAAAGTATTTAAACTGGAAATCAACAACAGAAAAGTTAACAATTGGAAAATCCCTAAATACATGGAGTTTAAACAGTGCACTTCTAAGTGACACATGAGCGAAAGAAGAAACGTTGAGAGAAATGTTAAACACAATGAAACTGAAAACACAACTTATCAAAATTTGTGAGATGCAGCAAAAGCAGTACTTAAAGGGAAACTTATAGCATTAAAATGTATTTATTAAAAAAGAAGACAGAGTTAACTAATTAAACTCTAAGCTTTAATCTTAGAAAACTAGAAAAAGAAGAATAAAAATCAAAATCTGAGGTGTTAAATCCAATTTAAATCCAAATAAGCAAAATAAATGAAGATCTGAATATAAATCAGTGAAATTGAAAAGAGGAAATCAACAGAGAAAAATCAATGAAATTAAAATCTGGTTCTTTGAAAAAATCAACAAAATTATTGTGTATAGCCCAGCTTACAGAAAAAGAGAGAGAGAGAACACAAATTACTAATATCAGGAGTGAAAGGGATATTACCACATATCCCTAAAGGAATAATAAGAACAACTCTATACTTACAGATTTGATAACCTATCTGAAATGGACCAATTACGTGAAAGACAATCTGCCAAAGCACGCACAGAGAAAAAGGCAAGCTGAATAGACTTATATCTATTAAAGAAGTTGAATCAATACTTAATAACCTTCCAAAACAGAAAGCAAAAGGCCCAGATGAGATCACTGATGAATTCATTAAAGGAAGATTTTATATGAATTATCTAAAATCTCTTTCAGAATATAGATGCTGAGAGAATACTTTCTAAC
This sequence comes from Mustela erminea, assembly GCF_009829155.1. NCBI lineage: Eukaryota > Metazoa > Chordata > Mammalia > Carnivora > Mustelidae > Mustela > Mustela erminea. The sequence continues at coordinate 42,446,441 of NC_045623.1, forward strand.
TCATGAAGCCACTATCACCTTATTACTCAAACCAGACAAAGACATTACAAGAAAATAAAACTTCAGACCAATATCTCTCATGAATATAAATGCAGATGTCCCCAACCAAATATTAGTAAATATATATAAAGAATTATACACCATAGTCAAGAAGGATTTATTCCAGATGTGCAATGCTAGCTCAGCATTTGAAAGTCAATGTAATCCATTACATCAACAGACTAAGAGAAGAAAAATCACATAATCATATCAATAGATGTAGAAAAAGCATTTGAGAAAAGTCAACACACATTCATGATAAAAAATATTCTCAATAAATTAAGAATAGCAAGGAAATTGCTCAACTTGATAAAAAAGTCTTCATAAAATATTTAATTTTAACATCATGCTTAATGGAAACTACTAGTTTTCCCACTACGATCAGAAGGGAAAGGATGCCCCTCTCATCACTGCTTTTCAATATTGTGGTGGAAGTCCTAGACAAGGCAATTAGAAAAAGAAAATTAAAACAAATATATATATATATATATATATACACACACACACACACATACATACATACATACATTAATTGGGAAGGAGGAACAAACAAAACTGGCTTGTTCTCATGTGACATGATTGTTTACATAGACACTCGAAAAAATTGAAACACATACATACATACAAACACATAAGCAACCCTCCTGGGACTAAAGTGATTATAGAAAGTTTGCAGGATGCAAGGTCAATATATAAAAGTCAATTCCTTTCCTATATACCAACAACAAACTAGTGAAATTTGAAATTAAAATCACACTATTTATATTAGTAACCTCCAAAAGTAAAATATTCAAGTATAAAGACAACACGGTATGTACAAGATCTATATGAGAAAAACACAGGCCTACAATGAATGAAATCAAGAAGACCTAAATGGAGAGAGATTTCATGTTTATAGATGGGAATACTCATCATCAAAATGTTGGTTCTTCCCAATTTGTTCTATAGATTCAACATAATCCCCATCAAGTTACACTGAAGATATTGACAGACTGATTCTAAAAGCTGCCTGAGGAGGGAAAAGACTCAGAATAGCCAACAGAATATTGGAGAGAAACAAAGTTGAAAGACTGATACCATCTGATGTCAAGATGTAGTGTAAATCAACAGTAATGAAGACAGCATGGTATTGGCAAAAGAACAGACAAATAGATCAATGAAACAGGATAGACAGCCCAGGAACAGACCCATATATACAAATAGTCAACTCATCCTTAGGAGCAAAAAAGCATTTATAGTGGAGGAAAGATAATCTTTCCTGGACATCTACATGTAAAAAAAACAAGACACACAACTTACTCCTATTATAGAAATTAACTAAAAATGAATCAGACCTAAATGCAAAACACCGAACTACAAAACTCCCTGAAGATAACATAGAATGTCTAAATGACTTTTTAGATGCAATATCAAGGACCCTACCCACAACAGAAAAAAAAATGATAACGTTCATTAAAATTAAAAATTTCTTCTCTGGGAAAGATGCTGTCAAGAGACTAGAAAGACATGGGACGCCTGGGTGGCTCAGTTGGTTAAACGGCTGCCTTCGGCTCAGGTCATGATCCCAGGGTCCTGGGATCAAGTCCCACATCGGGCTCCTTGCTCGGCGGGGAGCCTGCTTCTCTCTCTGCCTCTGCCTGCCATTCTGTCTGCCTGTGCTTGCTCGCTCTCCCTCTCTCTCTCTCTCTGACAAATAAATAAATAAAATCTTTAAAAAAAAAAAAAAAAGAGACTAAAAAGACAAACCACAGACTGGGAGAAAATATTTGCAAAAAGACATATCTGATAAAAGATTGTTGTTCAAAGTATACAAAGAACTCTTAAAGCTCAGTAAGAAAACAAACAACCCAATTAAAAACTGGTCTGAAGACCTAAACTGACATATCACCAAAGAAGAAATACCCAGATGGCAAATAATCCTATGAAAAGATGCTTTACATCATATGTCATCAGAGGAATGCAAATTAAAACATTTACACGCCTATGAGTGCAAATTAAACCATTACACACCTATGAGAATGACCCAAATCCAGAACACTGACAATACCAAAATGCTGGTGAAAAGTGTTTAACAACAGAAACTCTCATTAATTTCTGGTATGAAGGAAAAATAGTACAGTCACAGTAGAAGATAGTGCAGTGTTTTCTTATGAAACTGAGCATGCTTTTATCATATGATTCAGCAATCATGCTCTTTGTTATTTACCCAAATGAGTTGAAAATCTAAAAACCTGCACACAAAAACCTGCACACAGATGCTTATAGCACCTTTACTCATAATTGCCCAAACTTGAAAACGCCCACGCTGTCCTTTCGAGGGTGAATGGATAAATTGTGTTACGTTCAGACAATGGATATTTTTCCATGACAAAAAGAATGAGTTTTCAAGTCACAAAAGAATATAGTGAAATTAAATTCTTATTACTAAATGAAAGAAACAAATCTGAAATATATATGTATATGCATGAAATTATATATATATGAGACATGATTCCTTTATATGACATTCTACAAAAGGTTAACTATGGAGACAGTAAAAAATCAGTAATTGTCCAAGATTAGTGGGGAGAGAAGGATAAATAGGCAGAACATGGGATTTATAGGATACTGGGGGAAAAAAAATATATATATATATAAATGACATGATTCCTCTATATGACATTTTACAAAAGGTTAACTCTGAAGATAGTAAAAAAATCAGTAGTTGTCCAGGATTAGTGGGGAGAGAAGGATGAATAGACAGAACATGGGATTTATAGGATACTGAAAATATTCTCAATGATAATATAATGGTTGATGTATTCCATAATAAATTTATCTAAATTCATAGAATGTACAACACCAAGGTTCAATTCTTATATAAACTATGGGGTTTGAGTATAAACAGTGTCAATGTAAGTTTACAAATTGTAACAAATGTATCACTTTTGGTGGATGATTCTGATAATGGAAAAGTCTATGCATGTGTGAGGGCAAATGTATATGTGAGATCTCTATATCATCCTTGCAACTGTACTGTAAGCCTAAAACTGTTCTAAAAATAGTCTATAAAATCTCATTGGTTTAACTCATCCAATTAAATAAAGTCTTTATGTTTATATTTATTTTTGTATTTATATGTATAAAATCCATGATGTTTTAGGCTCTGTGATAGAGCTGGAGAAGATGTTACCTCTACTCTGATGAGTAGAAATGGATCCGTGGTCTCTATGTTGTTCTTTTTTCTCTCAGCTCCTCAAGTATATTTTCTTCTTTTTTTAAAACTCTGTGTTAGACTTACTCTGTTTTAAGCTTTTAGCAGAATTAGAATTTTTTTTTTTAAAGATTTTATTCATTTACTTAACAGACAGAGATCACAAGTAGGCAGACAGGCAGGAAGAGAGAGAGGAGGAAGCAAGCTCCCTGTTGAGCAGAGAGCCCGATGCGGGGCTCTATCCCCAGACCCTGGGATCATGACCTGAGCCAAAGGCAAAGACTTTAACCCACTGAGCCACCCAGGCACCCCAGCATTAGAATGTTTAATGAGGCTTACATTTCTTGTAAGTAGCCATGATATTACTAGCATTAATGAGGGATAGAGACTATTTCTTCTGGCTTTAGAAATGTATTGTCAGGAATCATATCCATGTAGAACACCATGTAGAATCATGTAGAATGTAAATAATGAGTTTTTCAGTCAGCATTGTGTGATTTCTAGAACACGACTATAGATGAATATTCTTTGGTTTTTGTATGAGGCACATATTTCTGGTATGAGTTTCAATGGCTAGATTTAGCAATCAAAAAGCAAAGTTGTTATTTTTCTCCTGTCCTGTTGAGAATTTATCAGTTATGAGCTTTATCAGTAAAAGAATTCATTGGAGAAAATAATTTTTCTTGCAAGGTGAGCAATATAGTCTGAACTAAGAATAGTTCCTAAGTGTTCCTTAAGAAATTACCTTTTTATTTTGACTTTCAATCAAAGCAATTTTACAGATCCCTTTTAGCAATATTAGTGCTGCATAATACTGTAATATTTGAAGTCTTAGTTACAAAAATGTTGAAAATATGAAATAATTTCTGAACAAAATAATAGAAAAGGCCTCTGACCTGGATTCTCTTTCTATGTGACGATTTATAATTCCTGATGGACATAAGTGATTGTGAATGATAGTGCTCCTCAGGTATGTTTATGTCCTCTTAATTTCAATGACATTTCACCATAACAACATTTTTTTCAAACGTTTCTTCTTCTTCTTCTTCTTCTTCTTCTTCTTCTTCTTCTTCTTCTTCTTCTTCTTCTTCTTCTCCTCCTCCTCCTCCTCCTCCTCCTCCTCCTTAACATTTTATTTATTTATTTGACAGAGAGAGACACAGTGAGACAGCGAACACATCAAGGGGCGAACAGTGGGACAAGGAGAAGCAGGCCTCCCAGGCAATCAGGGAGCCAGTGTGGGGCGCAATCCCAAAACCCTTGGATCATGACCTGATCCGAAGTCAGATACTTAAAGACTGAGTCAACAAGGCACCCCTGTAACATTTGTGATCATTATAGCTGTGGTTGGATAATAGATTTTCTTTGAAAAATTAGGGAAGATATCATTAAACATGATAGCAGTAGAATACTTCTGAGATTAAAAAAATGAAAAAATTCCTTATGACATTTATTTATGTAAGAACAAATTAATAATGTTGCTTGAAAATAATTCTTAAAGCCTTTCTTTCAAGAACTTATTAGCAAATTTATTATTTTTCAAGTTACAAATTTTTACTAAGGATAAAACTAAAGATTTTTACTACATTCTGTGGTTCCTGACAGTCACTAAGCACTGGTCATAAGGCAGACATTGAGTAAGAATCAATAGGAAGTAATGGAACAAGATTTTGAATGTATAATTGGGAAAAACTATTTTAAATATCACAGTACTAACTAAATGAAACCAAAGGCGATTGGTGCCTAGTTATACCAAGTGAAGGGTAAAGTGAAAGTAAATGTTTAGGAAAACAATGTCTCAACCATATCAAAGGATAGTAATTTGATAGGAACCAATGAAATACCAATTTGTAGCTTGTCATGAAGTTGGGATTTTCATTAAAATTGTTGTAGACCTGGTTATACTTCATGATTCAGAATGTATCCTCAGATCTAGTTGATTTTTGCTTGTGATATGTCTTTTGGTTCTGTTCATTAATATTTACTGTCTCTGCCAACTATCCATAAGACACCCATCTCATCTAGAATATTGCAATAGCCATCTATTGAATTTTTACTTCCCTTGCATGCCAGCTCAAGGAAAGCGCTATGTTATAGTGATAAATTGTGGCCTTTGGGTTAGGAGGGCTTGGTATTATACCATTTTTCTTAATAGTTAGTTTTGTGATACTGGGTGAATTACTTAGTGTTTCTGCATGTTTAGGATTAAAGACCTCACACATTTCATATAATTATGATTACTAAAGGCAATAATGTTGGTAGAATGCTTGGTGCTGGCATGTAATAACCAACAATTTATTCACTAGTCTTCTTACATTGTATAAATATGAGAAGATATTTGACACATTTGAGCAGAAAATGGCAGAGTTGGTGCTGTGCCTTGAATATCTGATCATGGAATCCTAAATCGGTTGATATAAAGAAGAGGCTTAGTTAATAATCCAGTACAAAAGTTGATGTAATATTCCAGGAAGAAGGTGATTGTCTTAGCTCTGGCTACCCTAACAAAATATCAGAGGTGGATGACTTAAATGATAGACATTTGTCTTCCCACAATTCTGGAGGCTGAACGTCTGAGAGTCCAGTGCTAATATGATCAGTTTCTGGTGAGAATGCTCTTCCTGGCTTGCAAGTGACTATCATTTTGCTGCATGCGCACATGACCTCTTCTTTTTCTTCTTCTTTTTTCCTGAGAGAAGGTAGGAGAAGGAAGGAGGGAGGGAAGGAAGGAGGACAGCCGGCTCTGCTCTGCTCTCTCTTCTTTGATTGGGGCCCATATTTATGACCCCAGTTAATTTCCTTATAAGCCTTATCTACAGTGGTCGCATTGGGGTTAGAGCTTCAACATACACATGTGAGTCAAGGTAGGGGTTGGGGAGATGACACAAGTCAGTCCCTAGTATTAATGGAGCGCTAAAATTGAGTAGTCATGGGAATGAGATAAGATAAATGAGAGTGATGACTTGGTTTTGTTAACGAGTGGCTCAGTTAGACATGTGTCTGGCAAAGGAAGGAAGATAGTCATCAAACCGAAGATGACTTCGAGATGGCTAACACCCATGACTGGAAGAAAGGGGTGCGCTAAAAAAAAAAAATTAAAATGGAAGAGAAGCAATTTGGTGTTGGAAGGTGATGGTTTTAGTTGTCACTTTCCAGAAAGCAGTTAAAAATTCAATCACTAATATTGTGTGAACTGAGCCCTGACCCTGAGCGTTCTACTGGGGCCTTAAAAATGAACAGTGAATAGAGATGGTTCTGTCTTCAGGGGATTCATAGTCTGGTGAAATGTTGGACCAGAACATAGCAGAAAAGTCAAGGCTAGAGCTTGGGGACTCACACACATTGAGGTGTTAGTGGAAATTGTATGTCTGGCAAAGAACCAGGATAATATATGGAGAATGCTTTAATTGTTCCAAATAATTCCAAATATTACTATTCCACAGTAACTATTATATAAAAACTGTATGGGGTAAAAATGAAATATTTTAAAAATATTTTGTTTAAGAAAAAACATTAAAAAACAACTCTACTTGGAAGTCAATACAGATGTTTCATGCCCAGTGAAATGAAGTAAAAATTGAATCCTGATTAACATTTTTTTATAAAGGGTGACGATGACTGTCACATGCTTCAGGTATGTGTGCAACTACTTCATATCTGATGAAGCATAAACCCAGTAAATATTCTGTTACCTCCTTTCTACACATAGTTTATATGTTCCTTATCTTTATCCCATAAAGGTGAAATTCCCCAAAGGAGTTCTTGGGACAGACGTGAAACAAATAAGTGTTCCAGAATGGTCCCAGGAAACCTTGGTTAGTTCTTAACACAAAGCAGCAGACATTCACAGCCGTTTATGGAGACTTTAGGTTTCACTTAGCTTTCTAATAAAAATTCTTCAGGACCCAGGGTGAAAGTGGAAGGTAAGTTGGGATTTAACAACAAAGGGCTTAGGGAGCGCAGGTCATAACTTTTGTTTAAAATGAACTTGTCAATGGTGGGGGTAGTTTGTACAGCTGCAGTGGAGACTATGAGAACGCGTCCAGCAACTTCATAAACACAGTCTTCATTCACAATTTCAAATGGGAGTCTGGTTAGAAAGCATTCCTTCTCTCATTCTCTTCATCTTAAGGTGAATGGGTTAAGAGAAGAAAGGAAGAACATATCACCATTCATGTGAGAATTTCCTTTTTGTCAAGAAAGAAAATTATAGACACTCCTTGTCATCCTCTTCATATAAGCAATGAAGGGGAAAGATATTAGGCATATGTTGTTTGGCTCAAATGCTTTATAACTTAGGAGTTTTGACAGTTTAATGATTTTATTAATGACTCTATTTTGCACTAAAAAATGTATGATTTCCATTTCAGTAGGTTCTTGTGGATACCAAGGAGTATTTTTGTTAACAGGAAATTCAAGCAAAACCTTTGGGAAAATTAAAAAATCTTTTCCAGGTGTCTTGCCCATAAGTAGGCAGAGCCAATTCTAAAAGGTCTCAATCCTGTTTTATGTGTGTGTGTGTTTCAAATAATAGAAAGGTTTACTGACAACTTAAAATACATATATTGCACACTACAAGATAAAAGGACCTTATTACTCTGAATACTGTAGGTCTGTGCTATCCAATACATCAACCACTAGTCATGTATGGATATTTATTTATAAAGTAAACTTCTTAAAAATTAAAAATGCAGCTCATCATTTACGCTAGCTGCATTTCATGTCTTCACTTGCTAAGTTGTCTTGTGGCTACTGTGTAGGACAACACAGAATCTATAGAACATTTCCCTCATCACAGAGAATTATATTGAATAGTGTAGTGATTATCTAAACTTTATTTTAGACAAAGACCCTACCTTCAATGAGTAAACTGTTCACGGGGGATAAATGAGATTAACTAATTGATGAAAATGTTTATTAAAAATTTCAGGACAAGTGTAGGTTCTAGAAATATATTCAAATACAAGAGAAGTTAAAATTGTCTGTTGTGGCAGAGTTTGCAGTTCTCAAAATTAGTACTTTTCTAAATATCAGACTACTAGGAGTCATTTCTTCCTTAGAAGTCAGGCTGGCACATTAATTTTAACCTCATTAAACTATGAGCTTTTTACATAAGACTCCACATAATCTCATTAGCCCTTTGAGGGGGGGTGTTCTAAACATAACCAAAAAATCCGGACACCTGGGTGGCTCATTTGGTTAAGCCACAGCCTTTGGCTCAGGTCATGATCCAGGAGTCCTGGGATAGAGTTCCGCATCGGGCCCCCAGCTCTACAGGGAGCCTGCTTCTCCCTCTGACTTTCTCACTGTGACCTTCTCCCATCTCATGTTCTCTCTCTCTCGCTCAAATAAATAAATAGAATCTTAAAAAAAAAAAAAAATCATGGCCAGGTAATGATCAAGCAACAAGTCTTGCAACAGACATTGTCTTCTGTGTCCAACCACCATGTCGAATGCATTCATATGCCATATATGAAACCAACCAGGAGGATGAAATTATTCACAAGTTGTGACCAATGGGGCACTCTGTAGCTTGTTTATTATGCTACTAGTAAGGTATTCTTAGTATTGGATAATGTAGATTTTCAAGCAATGGATGGCAGAGGAGCTGCTAGGAAGTATACTTCACGTGGGTGGGCAGAACAAATGCTAGCAGGCTGCAGTGCAGCTCTGCACAGCCTTGACTTTGCCAGCAGCAGACAGATTCACCTGGCATGTAACAGGGCAACATCAGGTGGCTCTGTTTGAAGTAAGACTCCATGCAGCCAGAGAGATGAAGAGACTAAGCCACAGAATGTGACGAGTCTTAAATATGAGTGTCCCCAGCCAAGCTTGTATTTGTTGGCACCAGGATTACCTGTCACAACCAGGGACGTTAGTTCCACCTTTACATATGCATCGTGATGCTGTCAATGACATTTAGAGACAAATTATGAACACTCAGAAAAGAGTGTACTTCGTTCATGGTGTGATGGAACCATTTTCCTTGCCCTTTAATATTTATCTTAAAGATTGCAGAAGTAGTGGAACCTTCTAAAGGGTTGTGATCAAGTTTTAATTCTCTTTATTTGTTTTTCATTTGATTCAGAGTCTATGTGTAAATGGAGTCTGCATAATTATCTCAATCTTTATTATTTATTTACCCACTGAGAACTGTTAACCATTTGTGAATGTCCCATGGTGTTTACACCTCCAGGCTTTTACTCACCATACATTTCTGGAATGCCCTTTACCTGGGCAATATTTTTATTCATTCTTCATGATAAAACTCAAATTCTTTCATTAATGCACTCCAAAAATGTCTGTTGGGTAGTCACTATGTTCCAAGCACATTTGTCAACTTAGGGAAACAGCAATGAAAATAAGAAACTTTCATGAAGCTTACCATCTTTGGAAGAGGTGATAAAAATAAATATATAGCTGGGTGACTGGGTGGCTCAGTCAGTTAAGCATCTGCCTTTGATCGACTTTGTGTAGGGGTCCCTGCTCAGTAGAGAGTCTGTTTCTTTGCCCTGTCTCTGGCTTGTATGCTTTTGGTCTCTCACACACTTTTTCTCAAATAAGTAAATAAAATCTTTTTTAAAAGTATCCCTATCCCTTTTACACTGTTGGTGGGAATGCAAGTTGGTGCAGCCACTTTGGAAAACAGTGTGGAGATTCCTTAAGAAATTAAAGACCCTGCAATTGCACTACTGGGTATTTACCCCAAAGATACAGATGTAGTGAAAAGAAGGGCCATTTGTACCCCAAAGTTCATAGCAGCAATGGCCATGGTCGCCAAACTGTGGAAAGAGCCAAGATGCCCTTCTATGGATGAATGGATAAAGAAGATATGGTCCATATATATAATGGAGTATTATGCCTCCATCAGAAAGGATGAATACCCAGATTTTGTATCAACATGGATGGGACTGGAAGAGATTATGCTGAGTGAAATAAGTCAAGCAGAGAGAGTCCATTATCATATGGTTTCACTATTTGCAGAACATAAGAAATAACATGGAGGACATTAGGAGAAGGAAAGGGAAAGAGAATCGGGGGAAATTGGAGGGGGAGATGAACCATGAGAGACTGTGGACTCTGCGAAACAAACTGAGGGTTTTGGAGGGGAGAGAGGTGTGGTGTTGGGTGAGCCTGGTGGTGGGTACTAAGGAGAGCACGTATTGCATGGAGCACTGGGTGTGGTGCATAAACAATGATTTTTGGAACACTGAAAAAAATTAAATTAAAAATAAACATAGTTTTAAAGGCAAGACCGTGCTACATAAAGAAAGTTAATATGAGGGTAGAGAAAATGAGTTACCTTACGTAAGTGTCAGAGATGCATCTTTGAGGAAGGGATAGTTCAGTAAATTTTCTAGTGGAATCATAGAGGGAACCACAGCAAAAGTAATGTTGCTAAGTTAGCACAAAGAGACAAGAGCAGTAAAAGCAGAGGTGGTGAGGAGGACAGGAGTGAGAGAGGAGCTCAGAGAGTGAGACAAGAGCCAGATGAGGTAGGGCATTGTGAGATCATGGCACTGAGTTTATACTTCATGTGCCTGGAAGCCATTGGAAATATTGAGACAGGAAGTGATATGATCTGTTTTAAGATTTAGAAAGGTCACTTGGCTGCCAGGAGGGGGATAGATTAAAGGGTCAGAAATGGAAGCCAGGAGGCCAGCTGGGAGATTATTGAAGTATGAAAGATGATAGAGGCTTAGTTATGGAGACTAATCAAATTCAGGACAATTTTAAAAGTTAGAACTTACAGTACTCACTGATATATTGAGTATGGCATGTAAGGAGAAGGGAGAAGCCAAAGAGAAATTTCTGTCCTGAGTGATTGGATGAATGCATTCAACTAGGGCAGGAGCATGTTGTGTAGTTATGTCCCATATAGAGAGCTATACTTTAGCCATGATAACCTCGAGATGCTTAGTAGGTCTATGGGAGGAAAGGTCACATAGATAGATACATGTATTTGGAGGTTGGGAGTCCTCAGTTGTATTGATGACCTTTAAGAGCCAAAAGATTGATTGAGATTACCTAGGGAGAGTGTAAATAGAGAAGGGAAGGTTCAAGGACTAAGTTCATGGACCCTATATAATTTACAAATTGGCAGGAAAAGGAGCTGATGAAGAAAAAATCACTTCCTTTAATGAACTACCAAAAAAACTACCAAAACTACCAAAAAAAACAATAATTCCATCATTTTATATATATATATATATCAATATATATATATATATCATACACTCTACATATAATAATCTATGTATAATATATAGATTATAGAATATATATATATAGGTCCTGTAATATAGGAGCCAGTCACATTATACTGTTATACTGTGGTTATTTTATTTTTTCTTTTTGTCTTTCTGATAGGTTTCTTATTTATTTTTGTATCAGGAACATCGCTTCCTGAGCTTACCACATAGTAAATACTCAAAAAATGTTTGCAGAATGAAAGTATGTCTAAGTAAATTTTATGGGGCTTGTCCAAGATTTTTTCATAATATATTTATGGAGAAAAATGATATAAAGTAACACTTAAATCTGTTACTGAGAGACAACGATAATGCATTTCTCTGTAAAACACACATTGCCCTTTTCTGAATTCCCTGTATTTATCATTGACATAGCAACAACTTCCGTTTTCTTTTTATCTCATTTCTTCCATAGTTAGTCTTAGTCTTTTAGTTACTAATTTTAGTCTTTTAGTTACTACTTTTCTTTAGAGACCAAGCACATTTTCCATCATGCAATTTATTTTGATCACTGGCCACACCCTCACTACCCATTCCAAATGCAGATCAATTTCCACAAGGATGTGCAGTCACTGTCAATTGGCTCAATGGACGAGACTTTCAGTTAAATACAGCATGGGACGCTGTATATAACTGTAGACTTGAGAGTATAGAGGCTCTTGGGGCACCTGGGCATCGTAGTCAAGTGTTTGGTTCAGCTCAGGTCATGATCCCAGGGTCCTGGGATTGAGCCCTGCATTGGGCTTCCTGTCCATGGGAAGTGTGCTTCTCCTTCTGCCTCTGTGGCTCCCCTTGCTTATGCTCGCTCTCTGTCAAAATAAATAAACAAAATCTTAAAGAAAAAAAAAAATATGGAGGCTCTCTGATAGCACACCTATGCCTATGGGCAGGTATCCACAGATGACTGGCTTTAGGTGTTTGCCTGCAGGAGCTCACTGAAAGTCAATGCAGATGAGGTCATTTTACCTAGCAGGAGATATTAACCTGCAGGAACCTTGTAGGCACAGTGTATTTTAGGACTATAACTGTGTACTTCTTATACATACGTTTAACATTATACATTAATCATAAATACTAGGTTAACAAAGTGAGAAATACCCAATAAAGTAAGTGAAAAGAAGAGTTATGTCAAAAAGCAGAATCACACAATTGCAGAAAAGGCATTTGTCTACCTACCCATTTTGGATGCTTCATCTCTACCACCGTTCTGGCTTTCATTCCACTACGATTATAAGAAAAGATAGTTTGAAAAATAATCTTAAGGCATGTTGATAAACAGAAATATAACTGAACTAAAAGTAACCTTCTTGAAATTTTGTTGTTTTAAATATAAGAAATTAATTAAAATTTTAAATAGCCATATAGAGCTCAGAAACATTTTTTATTTCTGATTTACGCCAAGTATTCAGTGCTAACGTTTAACAATTCAGGGTCACGTTGAGCTGCAAATTTGGATAGTGATTGAAAGGCTGTTCTACATTTTCTGCTTTTTAACGTTGTTACCATGTTTTGGGGGTGCCTGGGTGGCTCAGTGGATGGAGCCTCTGCCTTCGGTCAGGTCATGATCTCAGAGTCCTGAGATTGAGCCCTGCATTGGGCTCTCTGGTTAGCAGGGAGCCTGCTTCCCACCCCCCCCCAACCCCCGCCTGCCTCTCTGCCTACTTGTTATCTTTCTCTCTGTCAAATGAATAAACACAATCTTTAAAAAAAAAAAAAAACCTGTTAGCAATTTTTGTTATATTTGATCAGTGAAAGTATTAAAAAAAAAAAAAAGACCTCACCTCCTTTCCTAACTAGCTGCCTCATGGTGATCCTTTCTAAGCAAGAATCTCTTCAGGGTTTTCATATCATGCACTTTGTCATCATACCCAAGTCTAAATGTTGCCTCAGGAACCAACCATTTCACTTATGATAAGGTTGTTCCCCATGTCCCACCTCCCACCGTTCCTCACTTACATTATAACGTTCCTCAAACTGGTAAATATATTTTCAATTTTCTATACATCTTTTCACCCCACCTCCACAACATGAATTTTTATTGAATTGCATGGAAGATTCTTAAAAATAAAATGTGGCTTTGAATGTATAGTGGAGGTTAATGCACATGATATTCTTGAGATTCAAGATCATATTAGAGAGGGTCAGAAAGGAGTTATACTGCTTGATGTGTATTACGTAGTACACAAATTAAAACATATATTTGACATTTGCCGGGGATTTAGACTCTGCTATAATTTCATATGCAGGTGGGTGCTTAATAAATAATTTTTGGGGATAAGCCAAGAATATGCTGTATATAGGATTTGAGCATATGTTCCATGATATTAATGATAAAACATATGTTTAAAAACATTTCCATCCAAGCCTGGGACATATTGCCTCCATCTTTTACTGAACATCTCCTCCAAAAAGGCCTTCTCATCTTGAAATAAAAACGCTTGAAAATCTAGGAATGTTCCCCTGGTCTCATTCTTTTTCCTGCTTGCCAAGAGCATAACCTTCAAAAATTTAAGTCTGCTAGTGCCTGTTTTGCTTTAAAACTTTTCAAGTCTGTAACATGGCACCTGGGACCCTCCACACATTTACAATCTGATCCTAATCTACTCTGCTTTTTCTGTCTTGTACTTCACTGTGTTTCTCCGCCCACCATATTATACGGCTGTATTGTTCACTGTTCTCTGAACACACGATGGAGCTTCACACGTTCATGCTCTTTTTAGGACCATTTAATCAGGCTGGAATGTGTTTGGCAACCTTCTCAGCGTGGTGAGCTCTCCTCAAACTAATCCCCTTTTTAAAAAGTTGTCTCCTTTGAGAGCTCCTCCCTGCTTTCTGGACCCTTCTTTGCCCTATCCTACTTCATCGACCAGCCTGATTGTTCCAAGCAGGCTACTCTCTTACTTGCATCTCATGCTCTCCTTGGCCAAACTTTATAGAGTGTGGGATCTGGCACAGATGAGGGGGATAGTCACGGGTGAGCATCACTCTTGACGGGCTTCTTCACATTTATTCTGCTCATTTTGGATGCTCCATTTATTTTATTTGTAAAATAGATTTTAAATGTCAGAAATAACATGTTTTTGTGGGGATAATGTAAGCATTCAAGTTGTACACGATTAAGATAAGGGGAAAATATGTAGAGAAAGTAGAAAATTATTCAAGTACTTCAGTTTCCAAATTCTAAAGTAGACATTTTAAACAGCATGATGTATAGTCCTTCAGTGTTTTTTTTTTGTTTTGTTTTGTTTTTGTTTTGTTTTGTTTTTGCATCCCTTCTCATGTCTAGAAAGCCAGACATCTTTTTAAAAGAAACTGTATCTTTTTATATACAGCTTGATTTTATTCCATTGTCCTCTTCATACGTCTAAACAGCCAGGTCTACCTTATCCCTTTATATCTCATTTTCTACCCCATTCCTCAAACCTGTAGTATCTGCATCGGTGGCTGCAAATTACTCATGCATTGTTTTTATTGGTATTTAGTCTGTTTCCAGTTGTTTAGTATAGTCAACAATGCTGTGGTGTATTTCCTAGAATATATGTCTTTTCCGATTTGTGACACCAAAAACTAGGGCTCACCTTGCTCAGTTTTCTATCTATAAGAATAACAAGAGATTCATTAATCCAGAAAAAAAAAAATAAGTGTAAGAAAGGGAATAGTAGGGATGATTAAATACATACTAAATGCATAAATTGCATGTGTAGCTTTCTTATTCAAGCATGATTATATGTAACAAACCATAAATCTGCTACTTAGCAGATGCTCATAGTATTTTACAAACACCCCTGCCCCCATTTAATTTTTGAAGCCCTTAGTGTGTGGCTAAAGAAACTCCTTCAGACCTGATCAGCTTTGGAATATTTCTTTTCCTTAATAGTCAGTGTTTTTTTTTTTTTGTTTGTTTGTTTGTTTGTTTGTTTTTTAATTCAGTGAAGTACTTCATTCACATGCAATTAAACTAGTCTGTTTTTTGTATCTGGGTTCTTAATACTAATTAAAGATAATTTCCATTCTCTGAGTTCCAACCACTATTGTTCAGGGGTTAAATACAGAGTTTCCAGTCTTTTTATATAACAGGAGTTATTTTCCTTTACTATATTGTGAAATGTCTCCTTTTTTCATCAGATTTTAAGGTCATTTCCACTTACAGGGCTCTTAGGAATTCTGCTATGTATTATTTTAGCTGTATTTATGTCTCTGATCAGTTGTACCATTGGATGGGCAGCTACTTTTAATTTCTTTGCATGTTACCATTTGCTACCCTGCAAGCAGAGAAAATAGTGCTCCTTTTCAGAAAGAAGAACTCTGAGAGTCAGGATGGTCTCTTAGGCAGATTCTTGTGAAAAGTACTATTCTGTACCTCTCTGGCCACAGCAGCCTCTGCTTTTACCATTTAACCACTTCCCACCACCATGTTGTAGGCTGTAGTGACGTCTGTGTCCACATGTTATTGCGTCTATTTGTATACGTGTCTTTCCAGAAGGAATGTGAACTACTTCAAGGAAGAGAATATTTGTCTTCTTCCCTTGGGCACGGCAGAATACCTGAGTCAAATGCTCAATCAATTTTGATGAAAGAATTGCCGTATGTAGAAATAACTTTTTTCTTTATTAAAGATGGAATTATAAAGACAGTGCATTTTTAAGTTGTTTATTGATACCAATTAGATTCACTCAGTTGAAATTTTATGTGTTGTTTGAAAAGAGAGAGGTAGCCATAGCTCAGAATTTTAATTCTCAAGGAAACACTAAAAAAACTTCATAAGGGCTTGAATAACCTCTTCTTTTGGCTGGAAAGAAAGTTCTGGAAAACTTTTTTGTGGGATGCCTGGTTGGCTCGGTTGGTTAATTATCTGCCTTGGTCTCAGGTCATGGAGTCGTACATCTGGCTCTTTGCGCAGCCAGGAGCCTGCTTCTCCCACTGCCTGCTTCTCCCTCTGTTTGTGTTTATTCTCTCTCTCTCTCTCTCTCTCTCTCTCTCTCTCTATCACACACACACACACACACACACATAAATAAATAAAATCTTAAAAAAAAAAAAGACAACATTAAAAAAATAAACTTTTTGCTAAGAAGCATTGAAATCCCAGGGCCATTTTCTAACCTCTTACCCAATACTTTCTTTCTAGGGGGAAAAAAAAATGGCTGAAAGAAAAGTTACAGGGCAACTAATATTTAGAGAAAATAATGCCTATTTGAAAAAAAGAGACTGCTTATGCTTCAACTTGATGGATAATTTTCCCTCATCATAATTAGAGCTTATTCTTTACAGTTATTTTCTTCATTCTTTCTCTTAGAAGACAAATTAGAAGGCAGCTAGAAAGGGCACTCTACAATTTTGTCACAGCCAACTCTGTCCATTCATGTTCTCTGTGAATATGTTGACCATCTGATGATAGAATGAACAGAAAATGGAGGCAGCAAACTACCAGCGCTGTTTAAACCCTTCATTTTCATTTATGCTAGTTGCCTCCGCCATACTTCTGCAAATAATTATATTCCTTTGTAGGAACAATTTTGACTGTCATTGCTTCTAGCAGATTTCTTTAAATGTGCTCTTTGAAAAATCTGGCTAGAAATGTTTTCTAAAACCATACATGCAGTGCTCAGAGCCTGAATGTATTCTGCCTCTCTTGAATGAGAGTTGGAACTAGGGATGCAGTTTTCCCTGGCTTCAGTCTTCTGCATAACATGGGTGATCCATGTTTTGCTTTCTAGAACATACTGCCTGGCCACTGGTACTAACTTCTACTGTAAATGAATTCTTGACACACCCACTGACCTTTGCAGCTATACTCTCTGACCGTTTTGCCTATTCTAACTTTCTATTGAGTGTATTTGTGCCTGGTCCAGTTGTGTACAACCATTAATTTTCTTTCTCAATCATCTCCTGTATGCTCTCTAAATCTCATTCTTCAGGTAAGTAAACTGCAGAAAGGGATACATCAGGCTCCAAATCATTTGAAAATATTACATGTAAAGTTCCATTTATGATTTATTTGTCCAGAGGACTACCAGTATTTTTTTTTTTTTTTTTTGTATTTTGAATTCTTTCCTCACTATGCTAACCTTGTCAGGGCAACCAGAATCCTCCAGGTCTGCTTAAAGACATGTTGCCCCCTGAAGTCCATGGTCCTATGTATTGGGCATTTTATATTGATCTGTGAATTTATAAAGTGTTTGGCATCCACTGTCTCCTTCCATACTGGAAAATGAGCAAATGTAGGGTTATAATATATTCACTACATAGTAGTAACTTTAAAAATATCTAAATCATACATGGGGGCAATACCAAATGTTTTTAGCCTTTCACATAAGCATTTTATCAGTATGTAGGAATCTTCAAAATAAAAGGCAATTATGTACCTTTACTAAGCATTTTTTTTCCCCCTGACTGATAATATCCACCCAGAAGTCTCAAATCCCCCTGGAATTATACCAAACCTGGTACTAGACATCCAATTGTCAATTTTAGTTGACATATTAATCCGTCTCTCCGTTGGCTATGCTTTGGTAAGTCAGCTGCATTGTATTAATCAGAAGGCTAGTGGTTGAAATTGTATAACAATTTTGTACAAGGGGAAGAATGTGGGGAAAATACATAAATACATATCTGGCTTAGCATCGAAGTAGAAAATTCTAAATCTATGAGTTAGCTGTCAATTTATATGCACTAAAATCAGGAAACAGCAACTGCCAAAGATACTAGCTGATTTAAATGAGCATGATTTTTAAAGAATTTGGAGACATAGTGGAACTTATTTCTTATGAGCAGACATTTCAAAGTATGGACAGTCTTATGGACAAAATAAAAACAGTAATTAAATCACAGTACACCTTTGTCCATTAGGGTTAGTAATTCTAAGTTAACCTCAAATTCCTCTTGGTATTTACTATTAAATGATATTTGGAAATCTAGTTCCTAGCCAGTTTTAGTTTTCTGGTTTATGGTGTATAGCTAGAGGATGAAGAACACGTTTCAGGTCATTATTAATTCAAAATGTTTTTATTATTCTTATCAAGAATTTAGTAATGCTTTCATTAGTTCTGCCTCTGTCACTCCCCAAAGAGTTGCACTGTGTGGATTTATCAAGTTAGCATATTTTTTATGACTTAGTTGATTAAAAGTGATAAGACATTCAAATTATATGAACAAAGTGAGATAATTTTCCTACTTTTCTAGTTCTGATATGTTTGGGGAAATAAAAGGAAGCTTCCTTCTTATTTGTCCTCCAAGTAGCTTTAAAATGTTTATCCAAGTCAAAGTAATAAATGGAAATTCTTACACTATTTTATCTCCACTAAGAAGCTAGAATCAGGAATGAAAAGATGATAAACATGAAAAGACGTAAGAATAGGAAAATTTGGCACACTAGTAGAAATTCACAATTGTAATCGTCCTTACAAAAGTACTCTTATTTTGTAAGTTTGAGATCTAAATTTTACCACTTAAGTATTTTTATTCAGATGACAGAAATAAGTTTAACTTGTAATTATAACTACTTAGGAGATATTTAGCCATTTTTATTTTATAGGTGAGTTTTCCAGGATGGTTGTATAGAATCTCCTCATATGTCTGTAAGTATTTTTTTAGAAAGAAATAGAAGGAAAAAAAATAAAAAGTATAATCAGTTCCCTGTTGACTTATCAGCTATATTTGTCACCATGTAGTAAAACACTTCTCCTCTATGTTTCAGTCTCAAATGTCACTTGCAATCTCTCTCTCTCTCTCTCTCTTTGTAAATTGTTAATAACAAAATATTTGGATTTTAGGCAGGGAAAGAAAAGGAAAATATTGTGTAAATAGAATGGAATGTCTCTCCAAGCTATGTCCACTAAAATGTGCATTTAATGCTCAAATTCTATGAACACTGCCTTGAAATTTATGGTCCAATAAAATTATGGATAAATTTTATTTTATTTTATTATTTTTTTAAAAGATTTTATTTATTTATTTGACAGAGAGAAATTACAAGTAGATGGAGAGGCAGGCAGAGAGAGAGAGAGGGAAGCAGGCTCCCTGCCGAGCAGAGAGCCCGATGCGGGACCCGATCCCAGGACCCTGAGATCATGACTTGAGCCAAAGGCAGCGGCTTAAACCACTGAGCCACCCAGGCGCTCCATGGATAAATTTTAGAATCAAGTTTTTAAAATAGCAAGCTTATACTTGTAGCATCTGAAAGCTCTGTGTTTGGAGATATAGTTTGTAGATTTTAATGTGACACTAGGAAAAGCTTTTCAGCAACAAAATCATGGTGGATGGAAATGGTCTAGTTCATTAACAGCCAGGTCTTCAAGACCCCAGGGAGGGGACAGGTAGAACATATAGTTGTAAAATTAAAGCAAACTTAGAAATGGAGGCCAAAGTCTGTATTTTCATCTTACAAGTCTCACATACCTTTAGGACACTGATATTTTAGAGTGAACAAACTATTCACAATTTAGATAGAGAAAGAGAGATATACCTTAAGCTGCTTTCATACTTGAAGGAGAATTTAAAAACAAACAAAAAACAAACAAACACAGAACCTTCTTGGTAACAAAAACTTGTTGGTAAATTCTTTGTACCTATCTGCAGGAAGATAATATATTCCCTTACTTGAGATAAAACATTAACATCAATCTAAATCACTAAAGAAAATCCAGTTTTCAACAAGAGTTTTGGATAATTTCAGATAATTGTAAAAGAAAGACCGTATTCAACAGTGCACCTGAAATCTTTGGAGTGATTGTCTTGGATGCTTGCATAGTAGCTGTGCCCTAACTTCTGAATATGAAATATTTTACAATATATAGATTATGAAAATATGCTCAATCCAACATAAAATTGTACTCAGTTCTTTTGTTCTTCCTGCCATATAACTTTAAATTGTTTCATAGAAATGATTGGCAGTTTGATTTCCAATTTCACAGACTTTAGAGGGAAATCAAATTCCTTCTTGTTGAACCATACATTTTGTATGAACTTATGCATTTAATTTGTTATACCATTTTCTTGTTGCTGGAACACATATTCAGCAGGGTTTTGTCTGGTTGTTTATTTACTTTTAGTGTTACTTTGATTTGTTTGTTTGTTTGTTTGTCTCAACCACTGACATATAATGATAGGACAACTAATACTGTTGACAAGAGCTGGGGAATTTGTTACAACCTCAAACGGTGCTTTTTTAAGGACAGAATCAGTATAGAGAAAGTTGGGGGTAGGCTACATCCTGAAATTACAAAAAATAATCAAAGTGAGTGACATTAGACATTTATAGCACATAATATACAAATCTTAAAGTGTTGCCTTTCAAATATCCATACTTCATTTCTTAGGAAGGAAAAGAAAATAGATGCTATGCTGTTAGAAAGGTAAGACATGTAATCATAGAAGTGAATTTGTTTTTAAATTTTAGGGCGGCTTTCTTCCCATCCAACTTGTGATTGCCAGTCTCATTGAAAAAAAAAAAGACCAAGAACCTAGACTTTGTTTTCTTTGCCGTGCTTATCTCAGAGGACTTCCAGGTTTTCTTTGCACATTTCCCCCCTTATTATTCTCAGAACGTTGGCTGTCTAAGCAATGCTCAGTTACAAATTTGTAAGTCAACTATGTAAAGACAAAATCTGTGCTAAATAAGACTTTTAAATAATTACCTGTGAGCTTATCTGAACCAGGTAATGTAGTTTATAAAATCCTACCTTAAATTAAATTTGTATTAATTCACAAAGATGTTCTATGAGGTTTTTACCTTTTAGCTACTTCAGCATAGCAATTAAATTAGATAACACACACACACACAAAGAGTTTTCAGAAAGCCATCCAACTAAAAAGCCAGCTCTCATTATGCTATGAAAATCAAATCATATTCCTGCTAATTTTCTTTGTTCTTATTTATTCAATGGCTCTGTAGCCATATCTAGGCCTCTTTATTATGTCATTAATTATTTATAAATGAATACTGTTACAGTAACCTTTTTGCAACATCCAACTAAATTGTCTAAGAAAAGATGTATTCTGGGACTAAATTGATGAAGAGATGGTTAAGGTATTGCTGAATTAGCTAAACATGCCATAATGCTTAGGGTAAGCATTTAGGTTTCACACACATACAAATCTAGTTTTCTTTTCCCAAGTTACTGTCAGTTTTGTAAAATGGCAGGCTAAACTGATGTTTCTGCTCTTTCATAAATGTTTATCTGAAAATGATTGGGTACTGTCAATTGAAGCCATGAAGAAAGGGTATACCAATGAAAGAATCTATCTTGTTATGTTAATTACTACCTAACATTTGAAGGTCTTATATTATCATATAAGTTTAAAGATTTGTTGCTGACAGATCATCATTGTGATGAATGTGCTTGGGACTGTATAGACTTTAGAAGAGTAAATTTACTGTGGTCGTAAAAATGGGCTTTGATTTCTGCCTGCTTTGACCTCTTTCATGGAGAACCACTAGATAAGGCTAACCCAAAATTTATTTATCAGATAGATTTCAGTGTAGCTCCGATGTGCATTCTTTTTCCTATTGTGTCCCATGGACTTCCTCTCCATCTTTTCTTCTTCCAATCTCTGTCTCTCCCAATTTTAATGTTTAAGGAAATCCTGTGGATTCTCTTTTTCCTCCTATTTCCATCTCTCCTTTATGCCCCCAAATGCCCGAAGTTGTATTCTGCACATTAAGTCATTTAGCAAATCAGGTACTCATGAAAAGAAAACAGCCCACCTTGTTTATGTCCCTTCAACTCTGTCCAATTTAGTGCTAAATTTTCTATGATGAATTCTATTGCAATGCTTAATAGTTTAATACTGCATCGAAAGTTTCTGACATTTTAATTTCATTTGTTTCACAAAGTTCATATTAATTGTGCTTTAAGAGATTTGATTGGTATATCACATCTATAGATAATGTAGGATTAGAACAATCTAAAATTTGAGAAGCCTCTGACCTTGAGATATGACAAATCTATAGCAAAAAACTCCTAATATTGCAATATTAGGAGTTCAATTAAAACAGTATGTTAGATCAGGCTCATATTTTGCTGTCATTTTAAGGTATAAATAGGCTTCTAAAGTATTAAAAGTATGCAGAAGAGTTATTTTAAAAACTAGGGAAAATAGAAAAGATATAAAGAAACAAAAGAGTGATCCTTCATGGAAACTAATACCATTTTGCACAATTATTTTCAGTTGTGCCTTTGTGTATTTTTCTGTATCACAAGGTGATCCTGGACATGCAAGTTAGTATCTTGCCTTTAAAAATTCCACTCATCCAGTTTCATATCACAAGTACTTTCTAATAACATTTACATAGCGATAAGAACATAGACTCTGGAGTCCCTCTTCCTAGGTTTTACTCCTGGCTTTGCCACTTATTAACTCTATGTGAAGTATTCAATACCTGTTATATAGTTTGTGCTGTATAAGGGTAAGCTATTCTTTATAAATATTTTAGACTATTTAGAATTCCATTATAAATTGTAGCATATTTTATTAATGCTTTTCTTACTATTTGACAGGTTATGTTTAGTTTTTGCTATTATAAATAAATTCTGCAAGGAACATCTTTAAAAGGATTCTTTCTTTTTTCACCCAAATTTCTCCTTGTTTCCCTGTGGAGAGATTCATAGATGGGGAATTACTGGGCCAATAGAGGTTGCTATTTAAAAGTTCCTGCTGCATTTGGCAAATTATTTTCCATAAATGTCACCACATTATTCTCAAGCCATCTATGAAGGAGCTGCACTCACTACGCCCATGTCATGTGCTATCCTTTTGAAATGATGGTCCTTTTAGTACTTTATTGACAGAAATTTTTCTTCTCAAACTCAATACTTCTCAAACTTCGGAAAAGTTTTCAGTTCTGGAAATGTCTATCTGTTAGTGTATCGTTTACTGGGATTGCATCTGAGACTTCTCTGGTAAACCAGACACATTTTCCTGGGCATAAAAAAGTTTTGACACTTTCTTTGTCTGTGGGTGTTTGTTTATATAACTAAGGAATACATATTTTTGCATCAGAGCTACCCTGAGGTATGGCTAGTGGTTCTGCCCAAAGAACCATTATACAATTAGGCATGTAATGGTTAATGGTTCTTCTTACTTGGCAAACTTGATTCATCTCTATATACATCATTAATAAACTTTACAAAACATCTTTCTCAGGATTCTTTGATTGCTTTGTGAGTGCCTTTGAACTTGTTTTGGGTTGGTCAGCCCCTATGATGTAACCTCTAGCCTCTCTACCAGAAAATGAGCTCCTCAAAAACAGATATAGGATCACGTTTGTTTTACATTAAAAAAAAGAAAAGAAAAAAATCATATATATGTATATATATATATATACACATATATATGATATATATGATAGATACATAGATGTTTGTATGATATGCATATCAAGGGGAAAAATACAGATGTTTACAAATGAGTATGTAATAATGTAAATGCTTTTCATTTCTCAGTTATGACCTGAAACGTGGTAATGGGTAAGTTGATTATTTCAAGGATTATCTGAAGAATTGGCAGGCATTTGAAACTGAAGAAAGATTAGGACTATAAAGTATGCTTTGGATGGGAGGAGTCAAGATGGTGGAAGAGTAGCAGGCTGAGACTACTTCAGGTAGCAGGGGATCAGCTAGATAGCTTATCTAAAGATTGCAAACACCTCCAAATCCAACGAAGATTGAAGAGAAGAACGGCAATTCTAGAAACAGAAAATCAACCACTTTCTGAAAGGTAGGACTGGCGGAGAAGTGAATCCGAAGTGACAGGAAGATAGACTGCCGGGGGAGGGGCTGGCTCCCAGCAAATGGCGGAGCAATGGAGCACAACATAAGGACTTATAAAAGTCTGTTCCACTGAGGGACATCGCTCTAGAGGCGAAACTGGGGTGAAGCCCATGCAGGGTCAGCGTGGCCTCAGGTCCCGCAGGGTCACAGAAGGATTGGGGGTTTCTGAGTGTTGCAGAGCTTGCAGGTATTAGAATGGGGAAACTGGCTACAAAGACAGAGCCGAGGAGTAAGCTCTCAGCTCGGGGTTACCTTGAACTGGTCACAGGCTCGGTGAGCTCGTGGTACGGCCGGAGGCCAGGGAGAAGGGAGTAATTGGGCGCTATTCTCTGTGGGCACACTGAGGAGTGGGGCCCCAAGCTCTCTGGTCCTCCAGGCCTGAGACTGGGAGGGCGCCATTTTTATTCCTGTTCTCTGGAGCTCTATGGAAAGCGCTCAGGGAACAAAAGCTCCTGAAAGCGAACCCCAGCGGATTACTCAGCGCAGCCCCTGGTAAGGGCGGTGCAATTCCATCTGGGCAAAGACACTTGAGAATCACTGCAACAGGCCCCTCCCCCAGAAGATCGACAAGAAATCCAGCCAGAACCAAGTTCACCTACCAGGAGTGAAGTTTCAATACCAAGGAGAGCAGCGGAATTCCAGAGAAGGAGAAAGCAAAGCACGGAACTCATGGCTTTCTCCCCATGATTATTTAGTCTTGCAGTTAATTTAATTTTTTTTTCTTTTTCAATTTTTTTCTCTCTTCTTCTGCTAATTTTTTTTAACTTTTAACCTTTTCTTCTTTAATGTTTTTAACTAGTTATCATATATATAGAGATATATATGTACGTATATATATATATTCTATTCTTTTATATATTTTTTCTTTGTTTTCTTTTTTTAATTGTTACCTTCTTTTTTTTTCCTGAAACTCTTTTTATCTCCCTTCTCCCCCCCATGATTTGGGATCTCTTCTGATTTGGTTAAAGCATATTTTCGTGGGGTCTTTGCCACCCTTTTAGTATTTAACTTGCTCCTTCATATACTCTTATCTGGACAAAATGACAAGGCAGAAAAATTCACCACAAAAAAAAAGAACAAGAGGCATTATCGAAGGCTAGGGACCTAATCAATACAGACATTGGTAATATGTCATATCTAGAGTTCAGAATGACGATTCTCAAGGCTCGAAAAAGGCATGGAAGATATTAGAGAAACCCTCTCAGGAGATATAAAAGCCCTTTCTGGAGAAACAAAAGAACAAAAATCTAACAAAATCGAAATAAAAAAAGCTATTAATGAGGTACAATAAAAAATGGAGGCTCTCACTGCTAGGATAAATGAGGCAGAAGAAAGAATTAGCGATATAGAAGAGCAAATGACAGAGAATAAAGAAGCTGAGCAAAAGAGGGACAAACAGCTACTGGACCATGAGAAGAAAATTTGAGAGATAAGTGACACCATAAGACAAAACAACATTAGAATAATTGGGATTCCAGAGGAAGAAGAAAGAGAGAGGGGTGCAGAAGGTATATTGGAGAGAATTATTGGAGAGAATTTCCCTAATATGGCAAAGGGAGCAAGCATCAAAATCCAGGAGGTGCAGAGAACCCCCCTCAAATCAATAAGAATAGGTCCACACCCAGTCACCTAATAGTAAAATTTACAAGTGTCAGTGACAAAGAGAAAATCCTGAAAGCAGCCCAGGAAAAGAAGTTGGTAACATACAATGGTAAAAATATTAGATTGGCAGCTGACTTATCCAAGAGACCTGGCAGGCCAGAAAGAGCTGACATGATATATTCAGAACACTAAATGAGAAAAACATGCAGCCAAGAATACTATATCCACCTAGGCTATCATTGAAAATAGAAGGAGAGATAAAAAGCTTCCAGGACAAACAAAAACTGAACGAATTTGCAAACACCAAACCAGCTCTACAGGAAATATTGAAAGGGGTCCTCTAAGCAAAGACAGAGCTTAAAGGTAGTAGATCAGAAAGGAACAGAGAAATATACAGTCACAGTCACCTTACAGGCAATACAATGGCACTATTCATTGTATTCATATTTCTCAATAGTTACCTGAATGTTAATGGGCTAAATGCCCAATCAAAAGACACAGGGTATCAGAATGGATAAAAAAACAAAACCCATCTATATGTTGATCTATATCCTACAAGAAACTCATTTTAAACCAAAGACACCTCCAGATTTAAAGTGAGGGGGTGGAAAACAGTTTACCATGCTAATGGACATCAGAAGAAAGCAGGGGAGGCGATCCTTATATCAGATCAATTAGATTTTAAGCTAAAGACTATAATAAGAGATGAGGAAGGAAACTATATCATATTGAAAGGACCTGTCCAACATGAAGATCTAACAATTTGAAATATCTATGTCCCTAACATGGGAGCAGCCAACTATATAAACCAATTAATAACAAAATCAAAGAAACACATCAACAATCATACAATAATAGTAGGGGACTTTAACACTCCCCTCACTGAAACGGAAAGATCATCCAAGCAAAAGATCAACAAGGAAATAAAGACCTTAAATGACATACTGGACCAGATGGACACCACAGATATATTCAGAACATTTCTTTCCAAAGCAACAGAATAAACATGCTTCTCTAGTGCACATGGAACATTCTCCAGAATAGATCACATCCTGGGTCTTAAATCAGGTCTCAACTGGTATCAAAAGATTGGGATCATTCCCTGAATATTTTCAGACCACAATGCTCTGAAGCTAGAACTCAATCACAAGAGTAAATTTGGAAAGAACCCAAATACATGGAGACTAAACAGTATCCTTCTAAAGAATGAATGGGTCAACCAGGAAATTAAAGAAGAATTGAAAAAATTCATGGAAAAAATGATAATGAAAACACAACCGTTCAAAATCTGTGGGACACAACAAAGGCAGTCCTTAGAGGAAAATATATAGCGGTAAAGCCTTTCTCAAGAAACAAGAAAAGTCTCAAAAACACAACCTAACCCTACACCTAAAGGAGCTGGAGAAAGAACAACAAAGAAAGCCTAAACCCAGCAGGAGAAGAGAAATCATAAAGATCAGAACAGAAATCAATGTAATAGAAACCAAAAAAACAATAGAACAAATCAACGAAACTAGGAGCTGTTTCTTTGAAAGAATTAATAAAATTGATAAACCCCTGGCCAGATTTATCAAAAAGAAAAGAGAAAGAACCCAAATAAATAAAAGCATGAATTAAAGAGGAGAGATCACAACTAACACGAAAGAAATACAGACAATTACAAGAACATACTATAAGCAACTCTACATCAACAAATTTGACAATCTGGAAGAAATGAATGCATTCCTAGACACATGTAAACTACCACAACTGAACCAGGAAGAAATAGAAAACCTGAACAAACCCATAACCAGTAAGGAGATTGAAACAGTCATCAAAAATCTCCAAACAAACAAAAACCCAGGGCCAGATGGCTTCCCAGGGGAATTCTACCAAACATTTAAAGAAGAACTAATTCCTATTCTCCTGAAACTGTTCCAAAAAATAGAAATGGAAGGAAAACTTCCAAACTCATTTTATGAGGCCAGCATCACCTTGATCCCCAAACCAGACAAGGATCCCATCAAAAAAGAGAACTACAGACCAATATTCTTGATGAACACAGATGCAAAAATTCTCACCAAAATACTAGCCAATAGGATTCAACAGTACATTAAAAGGATTATTCACCACGACCAAGTGGGATTTATTCCAGGGCTGCAAGGTTGGTTCAACATCCGAAAATCAATCAATGTGATACAACACATTAATAAAAGAAAGAACAAGAACCATATGATACTCTCAATAGATGCTGAAAAAGCATTTGACAGAGTACAGCATCCCTTCCTGATCAAAACTCTTCAAAGTGTAGGGATAGAGGGCACATACCTCAATATTATCAAAGCCATCTATGAAAAACCCACCACAAATATCATTCTCAATAGAGAAAAACTGAAAGCTTTTCCACTAAGGTCAGGAACACGGCAGGGATGTCCATTATCACCACTGCTGTTCAACATAGTATTAGAAGTCCTAGCCTCAGCAATCAGACAACTAAAGGAAATTAAAGGCATCCAAATCGGGAAAGAAGAAATCAAACTATCACTCTTCGCAGATAATGTGATACTATATGTGGAAAACACAAAAGACTCCACTCCATAACTGCTAGAACTTGTACAGGAATTCAGTAAAGTGTCAGGATATAAAATCAATGCACAGAAATCAGTTGTATTTCTCTACACCAAGAACAAGAAAGAAGAAAGAGAAATAAGGAGTCAATCCCATTTATAATTGCACCCAAAAACATAAGATACCTAGGAATAAACTTAACCAAAGAGGCTAAGAATCTATACT
This sequence comes from Mustela erminea, assembly GCF_009829155.1. Taxonomy (NCBI): domain Eukaryota; kingdom Metazoa; phylum Chordata; class Mammalia; order Carnivora; family Mustelidae; genus Mustela; species Mustela erminea. The sequence continues at coordinate 42,475,069 of NC_045623.1, forward strand.
CAGAAAACTATAAAGTACTCATGTAAGAAATTGAGGAAGACACAACGAAATGGAAAAATGTTCCATGCTCCTGGATTGGAAGAATAAATACTGTGAAAATGTCTATGCTACCTAAAGCAATCTACACATTTAATGCAATCCCTATCAAAATCCCACCCATTTTATTTTTTCAAAGAAATGGAAGAAATAATCCTAGAATTTATATGGAACCAGAAAAGACCTTGAATAGCCAAAGGAATATTGATAAAGAAAGTCAAAGTTGGTGGCATCACAATCCCGGACTTCAAGCTCTATTACAAAGCTGTCATCATCAAGACAACATGGTACTGGCACAAAAACAGACACATAGATCAATGGAACAGAATAGAGAGCCCAGAAATAGACCCTCAACTCTATGGTCAACTAATCTTCGACAAAGCAGGAAAGAATGTCCAATGGAAAAAAGACAGCCTCTTCAATAAATGGTGTTGTGAAAATTGGACAGCCACATGCAGAAAAATGAAATTGGACCATTTCCTTACACCACACACGAAAATAGACTCAAAATGGATGAAGGACTTCAATGTGAGAAAGGAATCCATCAAAATCCTTGAGGAGAACACAGGCAGCAACCTCTTTGACCTCAGCCGCAGCATCATCTTCCTAGGAACATCGCCAAAGGCAAGGGAAACAAGGGTAAAAATGAACTATTGGGATTTTATCAAGATCAAATCTTTTGCACAGCAAATGAAACAGTTAACAAAACCAAAATACAACTGACAGAATGGGAGAAGATATTTGCAAACGACATATCAGATAAAGGGCTAGTGTCCAAAATCTATAAAGAACTTAGCAAACTCAACACCCAAAGAACAAATAATCCAATCAAGAAATGGGCAGAGGACATGAACAGACATTTCTGCAAAGAAGACATCCAGATGGCCAACAGACACATGAAAAAGTGCTCCATATCACTCGGCATCAGGGAAATACAAATCAAAACCACAATGAGATATCACCTCACACCAGTCAGAATGGCTAAGCTTAACAAGTCAGGAAATGACAGATGCTGGCGAGGATGCAGAGAAAGGGGAACCCTCCTAGACTGTTGGTAGGAATGCAAGCTGGTGCAACCACTGTGGAAAACAGCATGGAGGTTCCTCAAAATGTTGAAAATAGAACTGCCCTATGACCCAGCAATTGCACTACTGGGTATTTACCCTAAAGATACAAATGTAGTGATCCGAAGGGGCACATGCATCCAAATGTTTATAACAGCAATGTCTACAATAGCCAAAGTATGGAAAGAACCTTGATGTCCATCAACAGATGAATGGATAAAGAAGATGTGGTATATATACACAATGGAATACTATGCAGCCATCAAAAGAAATGAAATCTTGCCATTTGCGACGATGTGGATGGAACTAGAGGGTATCATGCTTAGCAAAATGAGTCAATCGGAGAAAGACAACTATCATATGTTCTCCCTGTTATGAGGAAGTGGAGATGCAACATGGGGTGTTAGTGGGTAGGAGAAGAATCAATGAAACAAGATGGGATTGGGAGGGAGACAAACCATAAGTGACTCTTAATCTCACAAAACAAAATGAGGGTTGCTGGGTGGAGAGGGGTTGGGAGAAGGGGGGGTGAGTTTATGGACATTTGGGAGGGTATGTGCTATGGTGAGTGCTGTGAAGTGTGTAAACCTGGGGATTCACAGACCTGTACCCCTGGGGATAAAAAATATATTATATGTTAATAAAAATAAAAAAGTATGCTTTGACCTCAGGTAAAAATTACTCAGGTATTCCTTTCCTCAATTTATTCCTCCAATTTCCACCTCCAAGGTTTTAGATACTGTCATTTCTGTGAGCATTAAAATAAACAAACAAAAACCTTTCATGAAGTGTAGACAAAAGGATCGATTTGAGAGTTCTAAAAATTAGCCTGGGGCTAATTTCTTTGTTGTAGCTTGTAAAGTATCTTTCTAGATATAAGCTGCTGCTAATGAAGTTTTGCACTCCTTCCAAATTTTTGCTGCTTTCAATAAAATTTCATGTAGAAAAGTGATGTTTTAAAGGAGCCTTAGAGTCATAAGCCAAATGCTGTCAGCTTTAGAAATTCTCAAAATTCAACAAGTTTATTTTTTTTTTGTAGAAGATTATAAAAAGTCCCAAGTAGAATTCACTCTTTAAAATAAATTAATTTGATATTTTAGATTATCTGAGATCACTGAATAACATGAGCCTGCATAATCTCACTTCATAAAGAAAGTTAACAAAAGGTTTGGAGAGAGCTGCTCTTAGGGAAGCTAACAATGTATCTTCACAGCTCATTTTGCCTAATTTTGCTGGTTTCTGCTGCAGATTTCTTACTTTGCTGCTTTGCCACTTGAAAGGTTAACCTCGGGTTTCTCATCAGCATTCTTAACAAAGGACCTCATGGCATTGTTGAGGGACAATTAAAAAAAATTTACATACAGCCTTTAATATTGTGTTTGAAACCTAAAAACCTCTAAATAATATTAGATACTTATTATTATTCACAGTGATATGTTTCCTATCTAAAATAATAATATACATTATGAATACTTAGTACAATGAATTTTCCAGATTCTTTTACTCAATTAAATTTGTTTCATTTGATTCAATTCACATTTCCTTAGAAGTCAAAAACCCTGGTACTGTTCTTGGGATTTAGGGAGCCAGACTAATAAATGTAATACTTCCTGATATAAATAAGCTCAAGATAGACACGACCATCTCTATTCTTCATCAACTAGGTCCTGCTAATGTTCTGCCTCAGTGGAGGGTTCTATTATATGGCAACAACTGTCGTGAAGCTACACTTTATAGCTTATAGTTTTCTTAGTGTTGAATAGTCTGACTTTCTTCTGTTCTGTATTTCCTCATAAAAGTCTTGCTTTCAGTTCCCCAACTTCACTTGTGGGTAGACACTTGAGCTTATGTTAGAGAGGAATGGCACCTGTGTTCTCAAACTTTCTAGGCTGATGATGCTTTTGGTGTTTCAGAAGTTATTTTATGGCACTTTGAGGCTAAAATAAATACCTAACAGTTTCATTTATTAAATAGTTAGGACAAAAGTCTTTAATAAGCATCTGAAAAACATTACACATAGGAGTTAAAAGAAAAGCTCATTTTCATATGCAATAACCTAAATGAAATGTCTGTACCTGCTGAGTTCTGTATACTTGAACAGTAGAAGCTGATCTGATATCACCCTCTTAATTTCCTGTTACATAGTACTTTTTGCTTGGGATTTGCTTTTTACCACAGGAATTACCAAAATTCCAGCTCTGCAAAAATATGACATCATAGAAGGAAAGTAAAAATCCAGTGTTGGAACTGTGAACTACCTCAGGCTAGCAGTTTGCATGGTACTCAACAGCTATTGGGTAGAGGAATACTTCAAAATTCTGAAATATTTTTTTCCGTGGTTCTGAGTTTCTTAGAGTGCTCTAGGGTACCTTAGTGCAGTTTAGAATCTGAGGGACTATGCTTCATGGGCTGGTCTTCCAGACATATTATTCATGTTGGAGTGGTCTTCTCTCATCCTGGAAGAGGATTTTCTGGAACTGACATTTTTATTTAAGTACTTCCAATTATAGCTGAGGGGGAAAAAAGGGTCATACAGACATGTCACTTAAATTCAACTCTAACATAAATTTTTGACTCTGTTTTCTTATCTGATTAAGAGAGAAGAAGAAGCAATGATATTGTTTCTATAACCTATATGGGTTATTATAAGTTCTCAAATGGTAGATTCATTCTTACTCCTACCTGACATTAGTAGCCATAAAACAATGGACAATTACCTTGCCTCTGTGGCCTTAAGTTTCCTCATGGATGAAATAAGACTACTGAGGTAGCGTTTGAGTAAAGTTCCAATCTAAAATTTTTTGTTTCTATGACACTAAGTAGATAGAAGATTTCATTGGCTTTGTTTCCTTAGCACAAAGTACCTTGCTAGCTAGTATTCTGCAGACATTGGCATTTACTAGTAATTAAAATCACACACACAAAACTGATTTGTATTATGATATCTTATTTCTAGATATGCTTGTTTTCAATTATTTTTCTTTCTTTGCAATTTCTTTGATTGAAATTAAATCACAGGCAGCAATTTTTTTTTTCTTTCTTGTTTTATCTTCTGAACTGCTATACACACAAAAATCTATCAAAATCTTCAATAATGGAAAAGTCAGCAGTTTGGAACTATGATTTTCTTTCGCAATAAGTTATATAGGTCAAATTTCTTTTAGAGCAAAAGGATTTCAGCATCTAGTGTTAATTCATATGTGAGTATACCATCAGATATAATTTAGCCATCAAAATTTTGGTTCTCTTTGGATTGTATTTTCCTTGAAATACTTAAAAAGGAACAAATGAGAAACAGAATCTCAGTCTATTACATTGAACAAAGGAAGAGAAAGAAAAGTGGATATCTCTAAAAACGACGAGTTATAACATGTCGAAATCTAACTCAACCAGAAATACAAGAAGAAAGTTTAACTTATATATTCATGAGTGTCTGTTATCCATTGAAAATTAATACAAATTTTGGAAATTTGCAAAAACCTGTTCATCAATTAAGAATGGAGAACATGGGAAGCCTGGGTGGCTCAGTCCATGAAGCTGCTGCTTTCAGCTCAGGTCATGATCCCAAGATCCTGGGTTAGAGTTCTGCATCAGACTCCTTGGTCAGCAGGGAGCCTGCTTCTCTCTGCGCCTCTGCCTGCCACACTGCCTGCTTGTGTGCTATCTCACTCTCTCTAACAAATAAATAAATAAATAAAATATTAAAAAAGAAGAAGAAGAATGGAGAACATGTTCAAAAGGGAAATTTACTCATACAAGATTAATTAAATATTATTAAAAATATGCCTTGGGTTTTCCAAACTTCATCAGGTAGTGGGTAAAAAGAAGTCTAAATTAACAAAAGTAATTCAAGTGGTTCTGATTTCTTCAAAATCTCACCTAGTATTGTGTAAAAGTCTTCAAAAGCATCTCAATGACCTAAAGTACTTTAATCATCCTTATTAACTTCCATTCTCTCCATTACTTTTTTTAAATATTTTAGAAACTACTTGGATGTGGTTCCTTACTGTTGCAAAAATTGTTGGTGCTATGTGAAGTCTACTGGGACAGATAGCAATGAAGAGATCGGCATTGCCCAAATGCCAGAAAGGCAGCATCTCCAATTTTTAAATATCTGACTGAGAAATACACATTTATAACCTTGGCTTCAATTTTGATCTCAAGATTGGAAAAATCTATGGGGCATCTTTGGCTAGATCTTATATATGTTCTTCCAGTGAAGCAAATTAGAACTCAATAAATTTCCTATCCAATCGGCTTGGTCCCTGTACTTCCCATTGTAGCTACTGGCATCATCATGCCTCCAGTAATTCAATTTAGAAAATGTGAAGCCATTTTCAAGTCCAAATTTTCATCAGTTTTTACATTCAACAGGAAACCAAGCCTTGTTGAGTTTTTCTCTATGGTATCTATGAAATCTGTCTGCTCCTCTTGAGAATACTCCCTCCGATGGTGCTAATCTCATTAGTCATCTTCATATTCTTCTCTTTCTTGCATTTATTTAAATCAATATACTAGCTCCACAATTTTCTTCCTGTAATTGAAATCTGTCACTCTTTGTTGCCTCCACGAAAAACAATAATAAGAACAAAACAAAATACAACTAAAAACCGTTTAAATTCCCTTTGCACTTAATTCTCAATAAATCTGATCTCTATTCTTTGGACTTACTTCCTTTCACAATCTAGGTTTTCTATGTATGGACAAACTCACCATTCATCATATTTGTCAGACAACCCCTTTGCCCAGACACCCAATTCTCATATTTCCACCTAAAAAGCTAAGAAACTTCCTTCCCACCTTAAATTCTTTTTTCAAATTTTGCATTTTTTTTCCTATTTAAGGCTCAATGCTTATGGAATATTACCCAATCCCAATTACCAAATAGCATTAATTCTTTTTAAATTTCTATAGTATTTAATGTTTAGTTCCATTTAGTTCCATATTAGAATATAACTTACCATAGTGACCATGTTTCCAACAAGGTTGTGAGTTCCTTGAACCAAGGACTCACAACATCCTCATCTTTGTATTAATATACAGTTTTGCATGGGATGCATGCAGAAGAAATAGTTGTTACACTGAAGTATATTGTAAATTGAGCAAATAGAATTATTGTAAGGACTGAGTGATTTGGTCAAGTTCAGAATGAAGAAATAAATTCCCCAATTCCTCAAGCCACAGTGCCTCTGATATCAGCAAGTTGCCACTGTCATTTTAAGACACCACTGAATCTGGAAGCTGCAAACTATAGCACCTCACTGTCTTTGATCCAATGGAGAATGCTGCCCACATCATTTCAGGGAGTCATCTAATTAGGATCCTTGATGCTTGTGCTATAAACCTTTTCGTCAAAATGGATGCATCATATTCAGGGTCTCTTGCCACCTAACTCAGTTCCAAATACAAAACTCTAGATATGAGGAGACTGGGAAATGGAATTTTTCCATTTTTCCAGCCTCTGTAGTACAAGACAGCACCATAAAGAGTATTTGAAGCAAAGGTTGCATGCCAATGCATGGTACCTAAAAATCCTCCTTCGAAGTACTTGCATCCATATACACTGTTCATCCTAAATCAAAGTTTCAGAACAAGAACAACTGGAACTACAACATGGTCATGGCTAACATGATGCAACTGTCCATCTATAAATGAAAATTGCTTCTATCAAGCTCCGTTCCCATCCCTACATGATCATTTTTTTTTTTTAAGAGAGATCTTAATATCTTACTATCTTGTAAATCAGGGATACAGGTATAAAGTTTACTACTACCCGCACTGAATATAAAATTATGAGAGAAAGAAAGAGATGGAGGAAAATGCAGTTAATATGAAAATAGACATAGCAGAACAAGGAAGGATGTGTGGTTATCTACTGACGACCCCATTCGTCCAGCTGGTAGTTATGCCATGGTTGTTATTTACAATATCCCTTCTTCTCTTTCAAGTCCATGTTTTCTTTGCTTCTCATCCAGAGCCTTATGGGATTCTTTATTTGGTTGGTTCATACCTTTATTTGGTTCATGCCTGGAGGGCCTGTGCTCTCAGAAGTCCTCCCTATGATGAGGTGCTATAGTTTTCCATTCACTGTTTAGCAAAAGATACAGCAGTTGTATCAGACACAGAAGATGATTCACTGGTTTCCAAATCTCTTCTGTGTCCTAATGGGCAACAGCCACCCTCTTTCCCATGGTTAATGAGGATTGATCACCATAACCCACACAGTAAGCTACTTTAGTGCAAGTTGATTTAATGTCATGAGACTATAGAAAGGACAGGAGGCAAGCTCAACTCTGAGTCCACTTGAGGAATCATTATGTTCCCTCGTGGAAAAATTTCTTCCTTGGGGACTAAAATCTTTAACTAGGAGAGGCCAAGATCACAGGGATAGGAAGCAACATTTTGTAAATGGGTCATAAAGTAGAACAGTGAGAGGTACAACTCAAGACTCTTGTCAGAGTTGCTTCCCAAACCCATGTATCCCAACTGTGGCAAAAACAGCATCATTATACCAGTTGTTGGTTAAGAAGATTATTATACCTCACCAAAACTTAGAAGGTTATTTTTCAGTTGGTATGATGACTGAGTGATAAATATGGTCTTCCATTCTTTTGTAAGGCTCACTGTCTCTGGACAATGCAACACATGTGATGACTATTGAATCATCCTATTGATGATTCTTGCTTGCTCTACTTCTTTTGCTATTAAGTGAGATTCTTGGTCAGAGGCAATAATGTGTGGGATATACTAGAGTGAAGAAGGCATTCAGTAAGTTTATGGATATTGTTCGTAGAATCATTGTGGGCAGGAAAGACAAATCTATGCAGAATAAGTGGGTGTTCCAGTGCTGGCAAAATGCTACTTATTGTATTATCAAAGGGATGCAACATAAGGGACATTTTGCCTGGTGGTAGGTGGTTTTTCCCAGTTGTGCCATGTTAGAGCTCCAGCATTACTTTTTTTTTTTTCTCTGCTCATAAACAGAAAATACAGCTTTTATTCCAGATATCTATGTGGCCAACTAGGAATCAAGAATTCTACTAAGGAAGATGTCAGGAAGCAACTTGTAGGCTCTGTCAAAATACTTATCCAATGATACAAATGTAAATCTTTTCTTAGCTTAAATTCAAATTATTTTAACAATATAAGTGAAACTTATAAAGCATCATAAATTAAAATGCTTATGTAACTTCATTGAGCGATGGTGTTAGGGCATTGCACACCTTGTCTCACTAGATTTTCAAAGTAGTCCATATGGCTAGCTTTAACATGGGCATCTAAGTATTTGTTTTAAAATAGTCATTTAATATAGGCATTTAAAAGGCTAAGGGATTTTATTTTATTTATTTATTTATTTATTTATTTATTTATTTTTAAGGCTAAGGGATTTTTAAAGACTTTGCTTATGATCAGAGGGTCACAACTAGAAGACACTCAGTGTCTTTCAAATTCTATCAATATTCCTTAAGCAGAGGTACTATTTAACTTATTATGTGGTTGGACCAAGTGGCTAAAATTTATTTACAGTATTTACAGTGTACCAGGGATTAGGTTATTATAAAAGTTTCTCATTTCATCCTCCTATTGGCCACATGACATATGTATGTTACCCCATTTTGTAGTTGATAAAATTGAGGCTTAAAGAGTTTAAACACTTTACCTAAGATCATAGAGCTAATAAGCAGGATTCAGCCCAAGGCTATAAGACATCAAAGCACATACTTCTAAAAACACACAATGCTGTCTTTGGGAGTAAAATTAGATAAGAAACAGGTTAACAGCTTACATACTAGCATAATTTGTTTTAAGACTTAGGAAAAGGTATATCAAGGGTGTTACCATAAAGAAATACCCATTTCTATATGAGAATTGTATGCACAGTATACAAAAGAATGTAAATAAAAATTCCCAGTGTAATTTAAATCCTATAAAAATATTGAAGTACAAATGTCAATAAATTCCTTTTGAATCTAATTTATTATGGAAAATGAGCATTGCACACATGTGTATTGTCACACTAAAGTTGAACTTATTCAACTTTATACAAATATATCTTCATGAAAGTCCTCTTTTTAATAGTCATTTTATGATCTAGATTGTGCTCCATAAATAATCGACAATGGACATTTGAATAGACACTTGTGTTGAGAATTACAATTTTGAAGAATAATTTGACATGTCTGTGAAATGTAAGTTTTAATATTCTGACATATTTTAGGAGTTTTTAAGTTAAGAAAATCTTCAAGTATCTTACTGTGCTCTAAATGTAGAAAAGGCTCATGTACCATACAGATCAGAGCAAATACTTTATCCAAAGGGGGAAAAAAAAATAGCAGCACTCTGAGAATAGTAAAATGCTTAGTTTCCATGGAATGTGTTTGACAGTAAGATTTTTAAAAGATCTAAGAGGCTGACCTTTCTCCCCCCGCAAAGTAAGTAGACTTTTTAAAAATGAGCACATCTGGTTTATGTTCCTAAACCTCTGGCCTTTAAAAGCTTTGTTCCCAATTCACACAAAATACCATTCAGGGTTGCTTGACATAGTGACCCTTCCCTGTAGGTGGTTAGGTGAATAAAGTGATTAAATAGAATCAGGAATTCAATACACACACACACACACACACACACACACACACACACACACACACACGGCAAATTAACATTTGCATCCTGAAATGATTAGTAAACATTTGCTGCTCATGGGCATATCTTAAGCAATTTCACTTTTCTGAAGTTCTAATTATAAAATACTGTTTTTTTTTCTTCCAAAGCAAATTTGTCTCTTTTTTATAAATAGTTACATTGGAACTATTATTTGGTAATTTAGAACAAAGCCCATCACGTTAAAAACTGCAGGTTTTTTGTTTTATTTCAAAGCTCCAGTGCTGTCACTAGGGGGAAAAAAAAAAAGCCACTGAGAGGGTACTCAGGTTGGATCCATAAATCCAGATGGCCATTCCACATTTAACAAACTCTTTGGTACTCAATTGAGTTAAACATTAAATGGTGCATTGGCAAGGACGATTTCATTTCTAGGAGGCCCACTAATAAAATGCTCAGAGTTATTTGTGTAGAGTGTAATTCCTTGTGACTTTGCCTTCCATTTGCCTTGAGGACATACCAGTTTAAAAGTGTTCAGCACAGCACACCATGCATAACAGGTAATCTGCCTAATTAAGTCCTATAAGGATGTTCTAAGTAAAATGCTGAAAAGCTCCCATAACCTCTGCTTCACCCTCCCCATGCACCAGAGCTTCTGAGATTGAGAAACCCCAGCCATTAACTCAAGTGTTTACACTTGAAGCTCAAATTCTACTTTGCCAGAATGGCTCATTTCACATTTTACAAATCTGTTTTCTCATTTGTAAGCAGAAAGAATCTGTCAATTTTTTATATTATATTTCTTAACTTGGTCTGATAGTGAATGATCTAACATATAACTGTAATTCATATTGCAAAAATCACACTGTGACTGTGACTGCTATATTCAGAGACCTAATAAGATTTACATCCATATTTTGAGGGCATTCATTTGGTATATTTCAATGAATTATTAATTATGACCAACAATAAAATATTATTTTGCTCAGATGCACAGCAATAGGAAAGATGCCCAAGAGAAATCTATCTGACAGCTCAAAACAGAATGGCCAAAACCCACTCATAGGTTACTCATCCAACACAGCATGAAGCATCTTTGCCCATCAAATGCACTTAGTGAATGTTTTTCTCAACTTGTCAATGTTTTATCAAGAGAATAAAAGTCAAACTTTACGATTCAGATAAGAAACCTCAATTTAATGATTAAAAATAAAATATCACAGGTGAATAATAAGCTTCTTGGGAAGCTCAATTATACTAGAAATTGATAACAATGATTGTTATTCAACTAACATCAATATAGCTAGGATCATTATACTACATAATCAAACTGCATATTATATATTATTTAATCTGCTTCTATTGACACAAAATACCACTACCTTTTATCACACTACCTTATAATCATCCTTTCCATCCTACTCAGTAAAATCTTGAAAGAGAAACATCGTATTAATCACTGACTCATCTTATTTTCTTTTACTCCACACATTGGACTGATTGCCAAATCAGTCCTACTTATTCATTCTATGTACATCTTTTAAGTTTGTTCCTTCTTTATTTATCCTTAGCGAGTCTGCTTCAAACTGGGCTTTGAGCAGCATGTTTTGTTCCTCAACTGTACAAATAGCTCAGTAATCAATCCTCCCTTCTGTTACCTGTCAGCAGTCCCAGAGATATCTCAGAGGGGTCAACTAGCCTACCGGCTTGTCACTGATAGACTTCCTCGGGCTACTTCAGTTGAGTCATCAGTGTCTAATGACTGGTCACGAGTTCCCCAGTCCCAAAAAGAAGTTAATGGTAAACCCCAAGAAACAAGAAGCCCCACCAATAGCTGGGGTTAGTCAGGTAACACACACATACCTAATTTAAGACCCAAATAATCGGAGGCAGAAATTGTAGTCCAGAACTGGATTTGATTCTTACTATGTGAGGACCCTGGGGAAAGATATTTAATTCTATGCCTCAGTTTCCTTATCTGAAATAGTAACACTATATAGGAGACTGAATCCTGTGGAATGTTTACAATGCCAGGCACATAGACACAGGGCTCACAAAGAGTAGTTAATATGATTTGGTTAACTCTTACAGTTCTCAAACCAAACTTTTTGTCAAAATAGTTGCTTTTTGTCATTGCTTGAACTATATCAGCCTTATTCCATCTTTAAATTTCCATAAATCACGCATCGTCTTTAAGCCCGTGCTTCAAAATGTGTAAGTTGGATTTTGTACTTATCTTCAACTGTGGCTCTTAATACTACTTCCCCCTCTGCCATCTCAGTAATACTTTATAAAAACTTTAGAACAAAAATCAGGCACTAACCAGTTGACATGGGATTTTTTAACCTTACGTGTTTTTTGGAATTATTTTTTATTTTAAAAGAAAATGAGTTTTCACATAAAAATCTGGATTTTGCCTCCTCTTAAAAAATTCAAAGTTAGGTGTTAGTGGGTTCATGTTAGTTTATAGAAAAACCAGTTGGGCCTGGATAATGGCTTCCCTCTTTTAGCAGTATATCCATCATAAATCAACCTGCTACCCACATATCTGTTATCTTTGTGTTCCTTACAGGCATTTAACCTTGTGTTCTTAGCCTCAGAATCTTGTCGAAATTATGAGTCTAAAATGTTTGTGTGTGATGTTTTACTTTTCTGTGTTCCTCCTTATTTCAAAAAGGTATTTTGGCATCACTTAATTCACTCTTGTCTAGACATGAAACTTTTACAACTAACCTGTCTTTACTTTTCATGCAGTACTTTATGTTAGCCACTGTGTTTCTAATAACATGCTTCTAAAATTCAATTAAAATCACCAGACATTAAGTGCCAGCTATGAAATATAGGACTATTACGGGCTTATAAAAGGTGATGCAATGTAAAGAAAGACAAATGCAACAGAAGACTTAGTCTTAAAGGGTGATGGAAGCAAATAGAATTCTAATACAAGGCTAAGTGTACTGGGATATAATACTGTTGCAAACAAGTACATTAGAAGCACAGAGGAAAATCCTTATGGTAGCATGAGAGAAGGTACCTGGAAACAGTAACATTTGAGCCAGACATTGAAAAGTGGCATTGATTTGAAGAAGAGGAAACAAATGTGCAGGGCAAGAGGAAAGACAGGATAAATGTATGGAAAGGCATGCATGTAGAGGGTTTTGGAGGGGAGGGAGGTGGAAGGTTTGGTGAGCCTGGTGGTGGGTATTATGAAGGGCACATATTGCTTGGAGCACTGGGTGTAGTGTGTAAACAATGAATTCTGGAACACTGAAAAGAAATTTAAAAAATAAATAAAAATTAAAAACAAAAAGATGAGGAAGCAGGTGGAGTATAGTGGAGGAGAAATATATTAAGATTATTGCAACAAAAATGGCCATTTGCTTGACTCCTAGGCCAGAGAGTTAAGACTTTATTTTGAAGGGAATAGGCAATTAAAGTTTTTAAACAAAAGAGTCCTATCACATGAGTTTCATTCTAGTTTGTCATAATAAGATCCCAGAAGCACAAGGTATCAATGAACAAAATGAAAGTAAATGAACATTGTCCACTACAAATTTCCACTGACTTAGGGATAAACCTCCATGACCATTACTGACAAGATGAGGTACTCGCTCCGTAGCTGTGAGGGACCGAAGAAGGTAAAAACCTAGGAATGTTGGGGATAGGCATGATATGAAAGGTTGGTCTTTGGTTTTTTGTTCTGTCATTCACAAGACGGATAATGAGAATCTATCTTCATGTTCATTCTGGACGTACATGCTCCACGGTCCAGTTCCAGATTACGTGCCAGTCACCCTGTGACTGCTAGAGCAGATGTGGCTCTTCGGCAAACGCTTTCCGTAACTGATCATTTGTCTTCTATTTCTTACTTTTAATTATCTGACTTCTAATTCATCCTGCTTACTAAAACTTTTAAAACGCTGTGATAATATATTAACGTGCATTTTTTATTATGTTAAAACCATCTCCTTTCCCAAGATCACAGAAAATATTATTATTCATACATTTTTATCTCACTGGGATTAAAATTTGCAGGATCAACATTACTAATGAATATTCTACTAAAAATAAACAGACTTCCTTAACTTTCAAGGTTACTGTAAGAGGTGTTTTCCAACTTGCTGTGAGCAAATAATTGTAGGACAACTGGATTTTGTTGCTTTTTCATTCTAAGTGAAAAAGACTAAAGAGAAAAACTGAGAAGTGAGATTTTCTAGAAGTAGTTTGAATGTATGACTCTCGATCATCTTTATCATCCTTGACTTACTTTTTTTTTACTTCTAATATCAGAATGTAAAACAATTTTTATTTTTAATATTAAAAATATATTAAAAATATTAAAAAATAATCACAGGCAATTGATTATCTTTGTTTAATGTCAGCCTTATAATCCATGTATTAGTTCTGCATTATATGTGGGATTATTTTATAATAAATCTTTATGATTGGGATCTTGAAGAGATTCACCTTGTATCAACATTTTGGAGAAAAGGGGATAATGGTTCCTTTATAATTCAAAACATTTAGAGATTTTTGTCTTTTCATTCTAATCTTCACAATTGACCAGCTATGGTTAAAATAAACTTGTCCACAAGAATCTATAGCATAGTTTAAAAATTAATGTAACTATGGAAAAAGTTAATTAGCATAAATTTATTAAAAATCAGGATATATCAATAATCAGTATAACTCCAATTATTCAGTCATGGGGGACATGGGGGACCCCTGAAGGGCATACTTGTTGTCCTCTGTTATGTAAATATCTCCAGGACATAATGAAATTCTTTCTATCTGGAAAGTGATCGCAGTTCCTTATCAAGATATGTAATACCTCTAGATCGAGGTTGCTTTAGTTTATAATCCTTGTCTCTTACCTTTTTATTTCATCTTGGCACATGAGTTTTTGTTGAGTTCTCTGCTCAGCTGATAGGCACAGTCTGACTTGTAATTTGTAGTAAGTCACAGTCATTGTTTAACATTTATCACCTCAATATCACACTATTTTAAATACCACAAACATTTATATCCAGATCTTCACTAGAATATTAGCTTAAGGAATGAGAGCCATGATCTGCCTTGTTCATTACTGTGTCTTCAGTATTTTACTGGCTTTCTTTCATACCAACCCATGTCTCATAGCAGACTATGTTGCCTCATTTTTTTCCATGTGTGTATAAAGATCCAGGTTCTGGGGCACCTGGGTGGCTCAGTGGGTTAGGCCTCTGCCTTCGGCTCAGGTCATGAACTCAGTGTCCCAGGATCGAGCCCCACATCGGGCTCTCTGTTCAGCAAGAAGCCTGCTTCCACCTCTCTCTGCCTGCCTTTCTGCCTATGTGTGATCTCTGTCTATCAAATAAATAAATAAAATCTTAAAAAAAAAAAAAAAGGTCCAGGTTCCTTAGTCATCTTCCAATGATACTTGAGACCTTTCATGACACCATACTGGAGGAGGGATTGGGGTTACTTGTTATAGCATGGAGAGGGTGGAAATCTCAGCTTGGCACTCAGCCTTTGCTGGCTTAGGTGAGGGTGGGGCACTTTTTTGTTTGTTTGTTTTTGTAGTGTTTGAATGGAATAGAGTAATTAAAATTATTATCATCTTAGGCTGCCCATTTCCTGGTCATTTGGTTAGAGAGAACATACATTCATTGTTGCTGAGTTTTTGTTTGTTTTTTTGATCTTCACTCTGGTGTGGCTAGGTTGGTAAACTCTTCTGCTCTGAATCTGAGATATATGAAGTGAAAAGAAAACAGAACAAACTCACCACTGTATTGTTCTTTGGGTCTCAAAGTCCCTATCTAGTCTTCTACCTTTTATGTACCTTTCAGAATCTTCTTAGATTTGTTTTATGTAATGCTCAGAGCTTACAATTGTACTTAGGAGGAGGAACAGAAAAAAAGTGTATCTACTCCATTCAAACACTTGGGGACTAAAGAATATACTTTTAAACAATCCATAGGACAAAGAAGAAATTTTGAAGACAAAAAATACATAAGAGAGAAATCATCATGGAAAATTGTGAGTTGAATACAGAATGAAAGGAGATATATAGTTTATCCCTTAAAGAAGGGTTCCATTGTCTGTCTCCTGGAGAGCCACATTGGTTTTGCTGGTTTTTTTTTTTTTTAATATTTTTAAAATTTATTTGACAGAGACAGTGATAAAGGGAATACAAGCAAGGAGAGTGGGAGAGGGAGAGGCAGGCTTCCCACTGTGTGGGGAGCCACATATGGGACTTGATTCCAGGACCTTGGGACCATGACCTGAGCTGAAGCAGATGCTTAACGATTGAGCCACCCAAGTGCCCCTCGATTAGCTATTGATTATTTCTTTTTTGTTTTAGTATGTTTTTTGTTGAAGAGAAACACAGTCTTGGAAGTGTTGCAGGCTCCATATGAAATAGAACACTTGGAAGTATATATATATGTATATACACATACACACACACATATGTATATATTTATGTGTAAATATATGTGTGTATGTGTGTGTATATACTTCCAAGTGTTACATACATGCACGCACATATGTATATATGTATGTATATATACGTACGTGTATGTATCACTTGGTAATATTGAAGTCCCGGAATTCATTCAGTCTTGCGAATGAAAACACATTGAAAGATTAATATACAATTAATATTGAAGTAGCATATTAACCAAAGATATCTAAAATATAATTCTTTTATACCTCCAGAACTTTTAGGCAAGAAATTGTAAATTAAAATTGTATTTTTGCTTTATGTATTTCATGTTTTATTTTTTGCTTTAAAGTTAATTCATGAGTTCAAAATCCCTTCTGTAATATACAGATTATTATAGAAAAGAATTTCTTTCTCTACTAACATACCCCTGTGTTTCTTTTCCTATAGATTCACATACTACAAAGTAGTCTGTTATACTCAAGGTTTTAGAAATGCACTGAACTGCTTTGGAGGAGAACTGACTTGCCTCAGGTTCTGCAGCTCTGCAGCCAATCTTGATAGCTCTTTATATACTTTCTGTACCAAATCATTCTTCCCCCAGCCATTACTCTTTGGACTAAGAATAGAAATTGATTGACTGAAATAGGAAATCTGATGGTTTGTGACTTCTAAACTAGCAGGAGATAAGGTTTAATTGCTTGAGAATATAATTTTCTGGATGATATAGTAACAGAAAATTGTCAATATATTAAGCTGCTATTGGATTTCAAGAACGATCACTGTGTCCTGATGGCACTGTTCATGATTCACCTTTCTCTGGTAAAGTCTAAACCCAGTGACGATGGTCAGGAAAGGACAATGAATGTTTGGATCACTGCAATCCCAGGACGTAAGGAAGAAAAGTTTCTGCCTATTCTCCCTGTCTGTAGTTTCTTCCATTCAACTATATTGACCTGTCCAGGGTCAGCCATTGGGAAAAGACTTGCAATAACTCCACGGTTGTCAAGTACGTATGTTTGTATTTGGACATTGATATGACACACAAAGCTATGCCTTTATCTCCCTTTGTTAACTATACCTATCTTTACTCTTAGCACTTCTCTTGAGAAATTCAGTACTACCTCTAGGTCACCTATTCTGCTGATTACTTCCATACATGAGTTCAGCTTATACCTGTGTAAGCATGGCAACAAAATAGAGGGGATAGAGAGATATCTTGGGTCATCTTGTTTGGCTCTTACTATTTTGCTATTTGCTTGTGCTAACCCTAAAGCTCCTTGACTTTACTTCCAAATATGTGCAAATCCTCTTGTACTCTTTATATAGAGAAGCTGGTGTTTACTTTCTATTGTATTTTATGGAGACCATTGAAGTTAAACTGACTGATTTTTGTCTTTCATTGTCTTTGTACTGTTCGTTTTATTTCAGTTTTACACCCACTTTTCTTCAAAAAGTCACTAATTTTTCTAATGTTATTTATGTGTCAGTATACTAATATATTTTACTCTCAGTGGGATTATGGAGTTCATAGTACAAATAAAAGCTCTGTGTATGTTATGAAAGGTAAATAAATAAAAGACCATTTGCTTAGTTTTCCTTTCCAACCTTATATCCTATTGAAAGCTCCTGATATAAGGAAATTCTGAAGATCTTTGCAATAAAACCTCATTACTTGAGATAACCTAAAGGAGGCCTTTGTTTCTTGCATCCAAAAATGATTAACTCTTGCAATTCTTAGCTCTTTAAAGATATAGCTCTCCTTTCCTGTTAGGATTTACTAGTCCATCAATGAAACCAGCAGATTTTCTATGAGAGATTTTAATAGTAAAATTCTTCCTTTAATTGCTGATAGTAACTACATATTTGTAAGCCTAACATTAATGTCTATCTTTATAATTTCTAGAAGTTACTTGATGTAGAATAATTAACATTGTTTCTGACTGAATTAGATAATCAAAACTTTTAATGTAATCTATTTTTTAAACTTCCCAAATATTTATTCTCTGTGTATGACTGGCTGATATTTTGGAGTATTAATTCATGTTTTGTTCCTCTGCCGGCATTTTCTTTATCCCTTCTCTCTGCTACGGTAGTTGGCTCTGTACTTCATTGCCTCAGAATGGGTATGTAGAGACATTGAATCTACATACTGGTTCTCTAGAAAATGTCCTGGAATTTATTTTCTAATGATCTCAGTGTAAGGAAAAAGATAAGGCCTGAGAGAAAAAGAGGTCTTAGAGATGTAGGAAAAATAAAAGCATTTCCATAAGGCTCAAGAGACACTCTTAGCTATTGAGAGGAGAGAGTTGTATAGGTTCTGGAATGGTTGGGAACCGGGGCCCTATTTTTTGACAGTGGCTTGGTGGAAGCAGTGAGACCTCAGAGAGGTAAAGCTCCAGAACTTATCTCTGGATATAGTAACAAGGGCATAAACAATTTTCTCTCACATACGATCACCATATACCAACTGACACCATATGAAGTCAACAAATCTCTCAGAACTGATGGTCAGGCACGAACAGGTAAATGGCATATCTCTGCAGTCAAGTTTATAGACTGTGACTGATGAACAGAGAGACTGCCTCACCCCATCTAGCTGCATCGACCCAGTGTAAGAATCAGGAACCTTGAACATGATGTCAGTTTGAGGACTGGGTAGAAATTCCAACAGTGACTAAATTTAAATTTGTTTGAATTTAGTGGGATCTAGATTAGATAACAAAACTCAAGTTGACTTAGAAAATTAAATGCATTTTTCATATATCTTAGTTTTAATTAGCAAAGTTTTACTTCTTATGAAAATTATCAGAAACCAGTTGTATTTATACCATAAAATATATCTCTACTTTAAAATATATATTTACCAGTTAGATTTTTTGATATACAGTTAATCTTATTTTTTGATAGGCATAGTAGCAAGTATTGCAACCATATTCACATATTGTCTTTTATCTCTGTTCCCAGGGTTATTACCATGTTAAAAATCACCAACTTATACCTTAAGCCATGTGTATTGTTTTGTTATATAGTCTGTGCTAGTACAGAACCTGGAATTAAGGCCTAAAGACATGAATTAATTTTAGAAAAGTGAAATCTTAAGAAAGACCTCATTATTCTCAGAATGTCTAAAGATTTCAAGGACCATCTTAGATTCTACAGTCTTTCCTAGATTTCAAAGGTCCAACAGTTTATAGTCTCCTGTATTCCTTTCCTCTCATGAGACCAAATGGTTTGGAGAAATGACCTTCTAACGTGGTAAATTGAGATCTAACTACTAATTACTAATTGTTATTGCAATTCTTGACCTGATCTCCAGAGCTGGAAATCAAATCCTTCTCTCTGGAGTGTAACCAGATCTAATAGTCAGCTTCTGAGTTGACACCGAGAGAGCGTATTAGCAAATGAGCGACTTCTAAACTGTTAACCTTAATGAACAGCGGCATTTGATGTAATGTGTTTTGAAGCTCAAAGTAGGTGAATGTACCTTCCTTTTCACTGATACTAGTTGAGTACAAAATTTCTCTATTCGTTTATTTAGAGTGAAGAAGCATATTAGTGAAAAAAGTATAAGAAAGTTCCCTATTGGTACATTTTTAATAGCTTCAAGCTGTTAACAGTTACATTGTCCCTAGGTATGGGGTGGCACATGTTATGGTTAACTGATTAGCACAGAGCCTCTTTTGACATCCAGACATTTTTCTGTTACTGGTATCAGCCATGAAAATGTATTTCCAAGCAATTAAGCCTTAACTCCTGCTGGTTTGGAAGCCATGAACCTTCAAATTCCCATTCAAATTATTCAACACCTACCACTGGTGGGGAAAAAAAAAAAATACAACTTCATTAGTAAAAGCCACAAAGAAATCTATTGATAAGTTTTAAAAGTTTATTTAAAATAGGAAAAATGCAAAAGTGTTCAGATTGTAAATTAACCACACAACTCCAAAATGACCTCACTTTGTCTTTTTTCATAACTGCAAGGATTTACTTTATGAGGTCTTAGGTTTAACAACATACTTCAGGAAGAATGTGGACACCAAAATAAAGGCATGAAAGATTATATGTGGGGGAGCAGGGAGAAAACCAGGGCAAAGGAAGTAAGATAGCTTTAAAACTGTGTAGTTTCAGCTTTTTTCAAAGTTCTCTATGAACTAGACATTTACTTGGCAATTCTAAAGTTAGAACAATAGGATATTGGAATTTGCCAAGTGATTCTTGTTATGTTAATGGACAACTTAGTCTTCCCTTTCTCATTCTCTAGAAGTGTTGTGGAGACATTTGTACAGGAATCTATCTTCTCTCCAAAGAGAATAGAGCAAGAGTGGGAATAGAAAGGAGTTATCATTAGTAACAATTTTACAGAGTATCATGGGATATACTTATATTCTAGAGAATTATATAATCATTTTCAGGGCCTTACAAATCCATCTGCTCCAATACATAAGCAGATTTTCTTCTACAAAGGTAACATTATATTTTGAAAACATATATGATAATGTTATTTGAACTAGACTTCTCAATATATTAGTGAGAACTGGAGTGGTAACTCTACCGAATTATTGAAAGTGAAATGTTCTATTAGTGTTTTCCCTTATATTTTCTTTTTACATTAGTCTTCTTGATGGTAATTTGATATTTTCATTTCATGTGTAAATCTGTAAAGTTCTATTTTTAAACAAAGTTAAATCATTATACTGTAAAGCTCTGCATAGGTGTATGAACTTTTCTTTTTCCTTTTTCTTTTAATGCTTCAAAAACTGCAGTAGAGTTGTTAGATGATCTAGGGCCATTGTGTTAAACATTCTCTCATTTAGGTTTTAACTTTGGGCTTTGAGTTGTTAAGTCTTTCATTCTCACAGTAATGGCACATTGTCATGTTTTTAGCTCTTCAGGTGGAAATCATTATGGGTATACTACCAAATTATCTTGATAACTTCCAGGGTAAATCTTTCAAGGGTAAGAAAGGAGAATGAACCAAGTAGAATATCTATGACAAAGCTATACCACTGCAATGAATCTCTACTATAAGTGCATTTTCTCAACTACCAGCAATTATGTTTTTGACATCAGCATGGAAATGATCCTCACTGGTGAGTTAACTGATGTTTATCAGGTTTGATCATAGCAGATTTAGAAAGTAGCAAAAGTTTGTCATCTGTTGCTACTTTAACCATTGTAGCTTTTATTCATGGCCTTTTAAATGTTTTATAAAGCTCTTTATTAAAACCTACCAAAGGTCCTCTGTAGAACTGAAAAATAATGGAGAAGTGATTACTCCTCCTCAGAAATGTAGAGTCTTCTCACAGAGATAAAACACAGCACAGACTTGAGACTTCATTTACAATCAGTTGTTGGAGTAAATCTTCATAGAGGAAGTGGGATTTAAATTGGGTATTGGATGATGATTGGAATTGTCCCTGTGAATGACTACTTCTAAGTATCTGTGGGGTGGGGATGGTAGTAAGCCACAGGGAAATTACTCAAGAATCATTGTTATGGTAATAAAGGAGAAGTTCACTGAAGCCTCTTGGTGAGGGGCACTGAATATTAGTTTAAAGAGGGGAGGAGAAAGAGGGGTGGAGTATCCCAGTGATGGGTATTAAAGAGGGCATGTGTTTTAATGAGCACTGGGTGTTACACACAAAAAATAAATCATGAAAGACTACATCAAAAATTAATGATGTACTCTACGGTGACTAACATAACATAATAAAATAAAATTAAAAAATAAAATAAAACACTCATATTTAAAAAATGTGTTTCTTTCTTTTCTTTTTTCTTTTTCTTTTTTTTTTTTTTCTTATAAACAAAGTAGAATATTTGATTATTTTGAGCCTGGAGAGTGACATGACAAATACTTCTGCCCCACTGGTTTAATCTTCCAGGGGAGATATCTGAAGTCAAGACGGTAGAAGTAGAAAAGTCTGTAAAGGTATTCTAGGTATCAGATGATAAGGCTTTGAATAAACACAATGGCAGGGAGAATGGAAAAGAGGAGCTACTTAGAAGGGTCCTTATTTGAGAAGAGTATATGAGACTTGGTTATTAGTCATAAGACAAGTTAGAGAAACTAGTCAACATGATTCTTTGCAGCTGAGAGAGCAATAATATCCTCAGAGACGTTATATATGATAAGGTGTTATGTTAAAATTGAGGTTTCAACCAACTACAGAGATGCAATAGATGGTAGGTACAACATCATCAATGAATCTTATACCCGTAATGATAAATGGAAGAAATCACAGAAGAGTGGCTACTGTATCACTCTAATTGCATGAAGTTTAAAAGCAGTCAGAATTAAGATGTGGTGGAAAAAGAATATGTGTTAATCTTCTTGGTGGGTACTGTCTAAAAGGAGCAACAGAGACCCTTCTGAGGTGCTGAAAATGAACATTTTGATCTGGATCATGGTTATATATGTATATATCTACGTAAAAATTTATCAGGCTGTACCTTGAAGGTTTGTGCATTTTGTCATATGTAAGTATTCAAGCAAAATATACAGAGAAAATTTATAAAGGCATGTCAGGAAATTAATAGAAATATTTTTCTGAATTTGGGATATTTGAAGTATTCATCATCATTAACTTTTTCTAATTTTACGATTTGGAATTTTTTCTTGTTTATACTAAACATTAACTTCTGAACCTAAATTAAGGATATATAATAGATATAAATTCCAAATGGAAGTATCAAACCTTTATTTGCAGATATTCAAAGGAAATCTGAGAAAACCATTTCCATGACCCTGGGACCCATGTGTTCTAAAACACATGCCCACATTCATCATTTACATCAGCTAAAGTAAGGATTTAGGAAGGAAGGATACATAGATGATAAAAACACTTTGAAAATATTTTATATATGGCTCTAGTGCCATTCTCTGAATGTCTGTTCCTCACTCCAGATTTGTGGGGATTGGGGGTAGGTGGCTACCTCCTTTATGTAAACTTAATTAGAAATTGGCAAAGGAAATGAACAGGCATTTCACTGAAGAGGATATACAGTTAGCAGATAAGCACGTGGAAAGATGCTCAACATTATTAGCCATTAAATAAATGCAAATTAAAACCAAATGAGATTTTACCATAAACCCCTAAGAAATAGAAAACAAAGGAAGAAACCATCAAAGGATACCAAGAAAGAGCAACTAGTAAGAAGAGTGTTGTGTAGAAGAAGATGAAGAAGGTACATTAATAGTGTTAACTGTAAAGAATGCTGCTGAGGGGTCAAGATAAGAACTGAGTTAACCAGTGAATATGACCTGCTTTTCTATCGCACTGCCCGGCAATGCCTCAACACATTCCTGCATGGTGCAGCAGGTAGAATTTAGAAATACAAGCTTATTGGGAGGTGGAAATTACAGTGCTCCAATATAATATTTTTTTAAAGATTTTATTTATTTAGTTGACAGAGATCACAAGTAGGCAGAGAGGCAGGCAGAGAGAGAGGAAGGGAAGCAGGCTCCCCGCTGAGCAGAAAGCCCTATGCAGGGCTTGATCCCAGGACCTGAGATCATGACCTGAGCCGAAGGCAGAAGCTTTAACCCACTGAGGCAACCAGGGGCCCCTCCAATATAATATTTTGATTTAAAATAAGAACATAGATTTTATCTTAGTCCCCATTTCTGGCAGAGAGTTTGTAAAACCTTTGAAATTTTCTAAATGATGAGATTGATAATGTCTTGTTATGTTAACGAGGGAACTTCTGGAAAGCCCCTAAAGATGGGGGCTGGTTCAGTGGGAAGCCAACCATGTGATTAGAGAGTTGGAACTTTTAGTACCACAACCAACCTCTGGGGAGGGAAGAGGGGCTAGAGATTGAGTTCAGTCACTAATGGCTTAGACAAACCATGACAAACACGGTTTAGACAATCATGCCAATGTAATGCAGCTTTCATAAAAACACCAAAGGATGGGTTTTAGGGCTTTCAGATTGGTAAATCCCTGGGGGAGGTGCTGAGAGAATGCATAGCTGGAGAGGGCATCAAAGCTCCTTGTCAAGCTCCATACCCTTTCCTCATACCTTGTTTTAGGCATCTCGTTCATGTGGATATTCCCGAATTACATCGTTCAAAAATAAACTAATTATCTAGTATATGTGCTGCCGAAGCGAGCACTAAACTAATAATCTAGTAAGCATAATGTTTCTCTGGGTTTTGTGGGCTGTTGGAGCCTATTAATTAAACCCAACGAGGTGTTCATGGAAACCTTCCATCTATACACATAGTTGATGAGAAACACAGATGGTAACCAGGGCTTGTGACTGGTGTCTGATAGACAGGGTGGGGGGCAGTCTTGTAAGGCTGAGCCCTGAACCTATGGAATCCGATACTACATCTGGGTAGATAGTATCAAAAGCAAGCTACATTATAGGACCTGAATTACTTGATGCTGTAGGGAAAGTCACCCTCCAACACATTGGAATTGGAACCCAGAATTTTTACTCAGTATTCCAGGAAGTGCATCTTAATAACTGACTTTATGTGGGGGAAAAGTCCACATAGTTTCTTGGTGTATACCATCACCATGACCTGTTTCAAGTTACCAAAATGATTTCACTGAACATGGAATTGGGAAGAGATACGCATGGGTTCTAGCACACTAACCCTAGCATGCAATGTAGAAAGATGTGAAAACATCAGTCATTGAGTATGAGGTTAAAAAAACAGCACATCAGTTTAAGCAAAAGTTCAAGGTAATGCTTTTCTATGGTCCTCTCAAGGAGTAGGTATATGTTAAAACTATTGGCAAATATTTCCATTTCATAATGAAAGGAACATTAGCCCTACTCTTATGCTAGATGTGATAGTAAATAATGCTCTATTTCTTTCTCTAACTGTGGTAAACTTTCATTTGCATAATGTTAAGTCTTAAAATTGTCAGTTATTTACCAGCAAAAATGGGTTTATTTGGGAATAGCAAAGAATTACAATTTGGGACATGCAAACTATTGTAAATCCATAGGCAAGTCCAGAGAAAAATGGAAAGGAATGCAATTTTATAGAGGAATGGGGGAGTTGGGAATGGTAGTTAAAACAAGTTCATTGACAAAAACGGAGTTCAAAGAGGAGTGGATTTTCATTGGCTGAGTTGTGGTAGTCTGTCATTGGCTAAGTATTGTCAGGCAAGATTTTTCTTCCTCCTGTTGAGGAAGTACAGTATAGGCTTCTTCCTGTTGAGAATTTAGGATGTATCCCTTCCTGTTGGCATCTGCAATATATGGCCAGTGATAGTTTGTGAGAGCTCCCATTTCTGGCCCCCCTCCTCCTGATTGCATTTTGTTTTGTTTTTACTTTTATTCCAGTGTTATATTGGTTTTCATGAGTTCTTTTTTTTTTTTTTTTTACATTGTTTTTTTTTTTTTTTTTTTTTTTTCCAGCATAACAGTATTCATTATTTTTGCACCACACCCCGTGCTCCATGCAATCCGTGCCCTCTATAATACCCACCACCTGGTACCCCAACCTCCCACCCCCCGTCCCTTCAAAACCCTCAGATTGTTTTTCAGAGTCCATAGTCTCTCATGGTTCACCTCCCCTTCCAATTTCCCCCAACTCCCTTCTCCACTCTAAGTCCCCATGTCCTCCATGCTTCACTCAGAGCTCATCATAATGAACGTACTCTTAATCCCCTTTACCTATTTCACCCATTCCCCTACCCACCCCCCACTGATAATGATCAATTTGTTCTCTGTAGTTAAGGGTATGTTTTTTGGTTTATCTCTTGTTTTTTTTTTTCTTCTTATTTTGTTTCATAAATTACATATTTGAGTGAAATCATATGGTATTTGTCTTGTTCTGACTTATTTTACTTAGAATTTTACCCTGCAGACCCATCCATGTTGTTGCAAATGATAAGATTTCGTTCTTTTTTGTGGCTGAGTAATATTCTGCTGTGTATATATACTTCATCTTTTTTATCCATTCATCTACTAATGGATATGGTTGCTTCCATGTTTTGACCACTGTAAATAATGCTGCCATAAACAAAGGCAGGCATGTATCTTTTTGAATTAGTGCACTCATATTCTTTGGGTAAATACCCAATATTAGAATTACCAGATCATATGGCAATTCTATTTTTAATTTTTGAGGGACTTCTCTACTATTTTCCACAGTGGCTCCACCATTTTGTGGTCCTATCAACAGTGCATGAAGGATTTTTTTTCTCCATATCCCAGCCAATGCATTGTTTGTGTTTTTTATTTTAGCCTTTCTGACTAGTGTGAAGCAATATCTCACTGTAATTTTGACTTATATTTCCCTAGTGATGAGTGATGTTGAGCATCTTTTCATGTGTCTGTTAGCCATCTGTATATTATCTTTGGAGAAATGACTGTTTATGACTTCTGCCCATTTTAAAAATTGGATTATTTTGTGTATTTGTGTGTGTATGTGTGTGTGTGTTGAGTTGTGTAAGTTCTTTATGCATTTTGGATACTAAACCTTTATGGATATGTCATTTTTAAGTCTCCTCTTGCATTTAGTAGGTAGCCTTTCAGTTCTGGTGATTGTTTCCTTCTCTGTGCACAAGTTTTTTATCTGGATCCTGTCTCAATATTTTACTTTTGCTTTTGTTTCCCTTGCCTGAGGAAACATACCTAAAACAAACAAACAAACAAAAACACAAAAAACCAAAAATAGTTGCTGTGGCCAATATCACAGAAACTACTGTCTGTGGTCTCTTCTAAGATTTTATGTTTTCAGGTCTCACATCTAAGTCTTTAATCCATATTGGGTTTATTTTTGTGGTTAGTGTAAGAAAGTGGTCCAATTTCATTTTTTTGCATGTAGCTGTCCAGTATTCCCAACACCGTTTGTTGAGGAGGCTTTCCTGTTGCATATCCTTGTCTCCTTTGTCAAAGATTAATTGACCAGATAATTGTGAGTTTTATTTCTGGGCTCTGTTCTGTTCCACGGATCTATGTGTCTTTTTTTGTGTGTCAGTGCCATACTGTTTTGATTACTACAGCTTTGTAGTATATCTTGAAATCTAGGATTGTAATACTTTCAGATTGTTCTTTTTCAAGATTGTTTTGGCTATTTGGGGTCTTTTGTGGTTCCATACAAATTTTAGGATTGTTTGTGCCAATTGTGTGAAAAATGCTGTTAGTGTTTTGATAGGGATTGCGTTAAATCTGTAGATTGCTTTGCATAGTATGGATATTTTAACAACATTAATTCTTCCAATCCATGAGTATGGAGTATCTTTCCACTTGTTTGTTATCTTCAACTTCAATTTCTTTCATCAAGTTTTTGTAATTTTTGACTATAGATCTTTCACCTTCATTTTTAGGATTATTCCTAGATATACTATTATTTTTGGTGCAATTGTAAATAGGGCTGTTGTCTTATTTCTCTTTCTGCTACTTCATTATTAGTGTATAGAAATGGAATATATTACTGTATATGGACTGTTCCTTACTTAATTCATTTATCAGTTCTCATAATTTTGATAGTCTTTGAGATTTTCTATAAGAAGGATTTTCATATCAACTGCAAATAGTAAAAGTTTTACTTCTTCCTAGCAATTTGGATGCATTTTATTTCTTTTTGTTACCTAATTTCTGTGGCTAGTATTTCTAGTACTATGTTGAATACAAGTGATGAGGGCAGATATCCTTGTTTTATTCCTGACCTTAGGGGGAAAACTCTTAGTTTTTCTCTGTTGGGTATGATGTTCACTGTGTGTTTTTCATATATGGCCTTTATTATGTAGAGGCATGTTACCTC
Organism: Mustela erminea; assembly: GCF_009829155.1. NCBI lineage: Eukaryota > Metazoa > Chordata > Mammalia > Carnivora > Mustelidae > Mustela > Mustela erminea. The sequence continues at coordinate 42,502,931 of NC_045623.1, forward strand.
TAAACCTATTTTGCTGAGAATTTTTATCATGAATCAATGTTGTGCTTTGTCAAATGCTTTTTCTGCATCTATTGAAATGATACAGTTTGTATCCTTTTCCTTGTTGATGGGATATATCACATTGATTGATTGTGAATATGAGTGATGCTTACATCACAGAAATGAATCCCACTCGATCATGGTGAATAACTTTTTTATATTTAGCAGTAGAGAGTCTGTTCTGCCAGTTGTCAGATTTTTCTCTGGGCTATTTACACTAATGAAGATATTATCTAGATATTATTATCTAGATATATCTGTGGAATGAAGTGAAGCTAGGATCCTTCCACTCTGCCATCTTCTCTAGAAGTCTTTCCCTCCTGACTTCATTTTAAATTAGATTGCCTTTTATTAAGTTTATATATATTATATATATAATATAAAATAAAATATATTTATAATATATAGCATATATTTCATATATCGTATAGTTTTTAATAATATATAGTATATATTTAGTATATTATGTATAATTATATATAATTAATTTAGAATTCCTATTTTCAAATGTACATCTACAAGAAGAAAAAATTTTGTGTTGATGAGCCTTGTCTTTTAACCCTTCTTATTATGTCTTTTAGAAAGCAAAATCCTGCCATCTTTACTACAGCAATAAAAGCAGGAAGGTACAAATAGGTATCTTTTTATTTGAGGAAGGGCATCACAAAGTTGCATTTTGTATCTCAGCATAAAGTAATCTATACAAACAATTTCACAAACTCTTTTTAAAGGTTGTGTCTCTTTGGAAAAGTGATCACAATATTACAAAGTATCATCTAGAAATAGATTTAAAAACATGGAGGACATTGAGAGTTGGAGAGGAGTGAGTTGCAGAAAATTGGAGGGGGAGATGAACCATGAGAGACTCTGGACTCTGAGAGACAAACTGAGGGTTTTGGAGAGGGGCGGGGGGTGATATGAGCCTGGTGGTGGGTATTATGGAGAACACATATTGCATGAATCACTGGGTATGGTGCATAAACAATGAATTTTGGAACACTGAAAAAATTAAATTTAATTTAAAAAAATGGAGCACACAACAAAATGTTGCACAAATGATTTTGTGTACCTTGCTCAATTTCTATACATTCCTTGGAAGTACTTTTTAGTATCAGTCATTTCTGACCCCTTACAAAAACTGAAAACTAAAACTTAGTTAAGAAATAGAGAAAGTGTAACATAAGCATCCTTGACTCAGTTATCTAAAACTGTCTCAGGTTGCAGTTTGTGGAAACCAAGTATTCATTTGTTTTCTCAATGGTTTTTAGTTAGGAGAAATTAGTGTCATTGGTAAAGCAGTAATTTCACTTGAATTTTAAAAATCCAAGTAAAAAACTACATATATTTTTTAAATTATATCTTTTCAAGATTTTACTATAACCTAGGTTATATATTTGTCTAGAGAGAATAGTTTATCATGTACTAAGTAGTTCTTCAGGGGAAAAAAAAAATACAGAAGAAAAGCACTCTGTAAGAATACATGACCTAAAAGGAATATTTGCTCAGTTACTCACTCACGGTTCAATTACTCACTCATGGTTCTGGAAGAAAATTAAAAAAAAAAGAAAGTTTTTCTGGTATTTATTCCTACAATGATTCCATCTTAGCATTTCATTAACAAGAGTCACTTTTGGTACTCAGAATTTAGAAGTGAAATATTTGGTCATAAAATTGATTATTTCTTGCTTCTTTATATTCTTGCTGAGAAGTTTCTGGACTTCCTGGAATTTCTATTAAGAATTTTAGATATTCCCATAAAATTCTGAAATGTTAAAGTTTCTGATGATAAAGTGAACCTGAGTTAAGTAGGTAGCAGCCTACACCATTGGAAAATTTCCACTTGGTTCATAGACTTGTTTTCAAGTGTCATGCATACACTGCCTTTCTTCTGTGAATATTTTAATTTCCTTTCTTTGCTAACATTGGCTGTATAACCAAATTTACCTAATAGGCTTTGGTGAAAAACAGCTAATGAAATAAGACAGTGCAATACCATGTAATTGCTTAATCATGACTTTTTTTTTTATTATTAAGACTTCTATATTGAATTCTCTTTAATGTTCAAGGATCCTTACCTCATTCTGTCAAACTACTCCCCACTAGTCTCATTATTTCTCACAGCAACCCAATGAGATTTTGAAGTGGCAACTATTACTGTTTTATTTCAGTAATAGGAGAAACTGAGGCAAAAAAATATATATAAATGCACCCCACAGTATGCCATTGACAGTCCTGGGAACAAAATCAGTGTTTCTAATTTTCCTGCCAAAAGCATACTCCAGGGAACTGAAGAAATTGCTTTGTCTCAAAAAAAAAAAAAAAAAAAAGAAAAGAAAAGAAAAAATGGTACAGTAATAAAATATTACAATTGCTAGGTGTTATGAGGCATTATTAGCATGTCTGAAAAATGTCTATAAGGTTTATTAATTCTAATAATACATTTATTACTTAACAACTGTGTAAAGAATTTCTAATGATTGGATGTAGAATAACTACAAAACAACATATAAGAAAAAGCACATATAGAATAAACACATTATTTTTGGTTACTAATCTATTTCAACTGATAAAGAACTGTAAAACAGTTCTTTATTTTCCCAGCCTCTCTGACATACCCACCTACAGACCCCTTAATCATTTTGCTCAAAAGGACTTTAAAATACAATTTTAATTGTTAATTAATTCTTATGAATAAGCAGAAAGACATTTTCATAAATTGATCAACAGAGAGTAGTGCATAAGCTTAATATAGTTTCTATTTAAGTGTGAAATAGAATGTAAATGTCTAAAATTCAGAGTTTGGTATATTGCTGTCTTTCACAGCCTTTTTGCAGATTCATCTTGATTAATGAGATATTAACAAAGCATTGTGGACTCTTAGTAGAAGTTACCTTGTCCTACTGGACATTAATAACATGCATGATTTAAAAGTCTCCTTTGATCATTTTTTCTAAACAGTTAAATCATGTGTACTTTCCATATTTTCCAGGGGTCAAAGCCCCATAACTGGGAAGCATATAGACTTTAGAAGTTTATTGTAGAAACTCTCTTACAATAAACATAGTCAATCTTTTCCAATTTAATTTTACCTTATTTATGCAAAACTCAATATTGTTATTTCAGAACCTCCTGGTTTCATTTCCTCCTCATTGAAAAACAGTTATACTTTATTTAATCAACATTCCTGAAGCACTGTTAATTCTCTTACCCTTGTAATTTTGCTGTGGGACTCTATTTTTACCATATCAAATAACTGTGTTTCTTATAAGCTTAGCATTTTAAGTCTTACCAAATATTTTATTATCTATGGATTTGGAAACATGGTAGAATACATTATTTGTAGCAGAATTATTATATTATTTATATAAATGGGGGTTGCATTTCTTTAGTTTTTATGATATCCTCAGAAATTCTTGTTGAGATTTCACATTCATTTTTAATTTATATTTACTTGTTTAAAAACTGGAACTAATTTCACTTATTTGCACATCTTTATTTCACAAACTTTTTCATGACACAGTAATTTTTTGTTGTGACTTTAAAAAAACAACTTATGAAATAAGATCTATCCTCAACATTTTTTTAAAGAGTTATCTATTCATGGTTAGCAAGAACAGGGTAGGGGGCAGAGGGAAAGGGAGAGAGAATCTCAAGCAGACTCTGCGCTGTGTGTGGAGCCCAACACAGGGCTCTGTGTCAGACCCTGAGATCACAACCTGAGCCAAAATCAAGAGTTAGTCACTCAACCCACTGCACCACCCAGGTGCCCCCTTTAACAAATTTTTAAGTGTACAGTACAAAATTATTAACTGTTAGTACAATATTATGCAACAGATCTCTAGAAAATTTTCATCTTACATGACTGAAATTTTTTGTCTATTGAACAACCATTCCTTACTTACCCCCCTTGTCCCTTAGTGGTCACCATTTTAACTCCTCTTCATTTCTTCTGTTTCATTTGTTTAATTTTTAAATTTCTATTTGTTTCTTTTATGTCAGTTTCCCAGTGGCTTTTATATCCTTCAGTCTTCTGATGCTTGTGCAACACTTTTATTTATTTAACATAATTAAAGAAACATTGTTATCATGTAATGAAATATCTGCAAAAATCAATGCATAAGGGATCACAGTGTCTTCTCATATACCAGGTATCCCAACTTCTCCTCCATCATTCTAAGAAGGATTTGTCAAGTCCTATTTCTCTTGGATATTATTATGAAGATCAAGGTTAATGAGTGAGAACAAGAACCAGAAGAGCTGAAACTCTGACTTTGCACTGTAAAGAACAACTGAGAAATTTAGATCTAGAAACAGTGGGAAAATGGATCAGGTACATTAAAAGCCAATGTGTATTTGATGAAAGGTGTAGCTTTAAAGAGTTTTAGATTTTTGAATGGGGGGATGCAAATATTTCACAATGCAGAATGAATCCACTCCTTTTCAAAATTTTTCAGGGAAGACAAATTTAGATCAAAATTGCTTCTATTTATTTTTGGTTGATTAATGACTATTTATTGAATTTGAATAGCTATGTATATTGGAGGGGGAGCTGTTTGTGACTTGATACATAAGGTAGTTTACTATACATCCTATGTGTATACATGAACCAAAAACTTGACCACCAATGACCACCAAGCACTAACTAAAAAATGAATGTAAATTTTTGAAAAGTGACCATGTTTCTTGGAATGTCACAACATTGTCAGAAGAAATTTCAGAGATTTCTCTAAATTATACTTTTTGACATCAAAGATATAAAAAGGAATGGGGTAGCCCCAAAAGAGAACAAAACATATGAAGCTTACTAAGTAGAAGAAACCTAACATGATCCCTTACAAAATTGCAAAATGGGCATTAGTTTTATTCCATCTCAATGGACTCTCAATTGAATTCTACTGACTGGAAATAGATCAAAGTTAGTTGCTTCTATCCAACATCCCCACATAGAGCTGATACCTTGAGTTTTTAGGTGCTATTTGAGGATTAAGTAATTTCAACCCAAAGAGGGTAATGCTGTCGGAGATTAAAAAAGAAGGAAATGATGGGAAGGAAAAAATAACTGGTCAACACTCGGGTGCTGAACCTTTATATACATTTCACCTCTTTTATAAATACACACACACACACACACACACACACACACATTTGGTAGAGCTCATTAAATTGCTTGTTAATGAATATATACAATGAACTGTTATCTCATCTGTATATTCCATCCCAGTTCTTGAATTACCTTTATTGATACACATGACAAGCCTTTAAGTCACCTACCCTTTTAATTTATGAACAACTTCTTCACTGCTGACAAGAGTTCACTGTTTTACTGTTAAATATAGTATGCCCATGCCTACATAAAATGGTCTATACCAAATATGATAATCATGTTTCCAACTCCTCAACTTTCCTGACTATTTGAGAAGATATCTCTAAAAACGTGTGAGAGCAGTTTTCTGGGAAGATTGACTTCAATAATAAAAAGGGATAGTTGCTGTTGAAACTGCCCATTGCCATGTATTCCTGTATTAAATACAGATCTGATGATTTGATATCTGGAACTGTAGCACTCCTCTTGAAACCACAAGGTGACAACATGAGGAAAGCCAATGGGTTAGTGATAATTCAGTGGAAAGATGGAACCCAGTTTCCTTACTGTAAACCCACTGTGTATGTAACCTCCATCTCAGCCACCATGTGGCCCCTTTAGGACCAGAACAAGGGAAATAGATATGAATATGAAGGTCATGCTGCTTGCTTTATCATGACTAACAAATTCTTTTTCCCCTAAGTTGCTAGCATTCAGAAAATTGTAGCGGAGTAATTTCTTAACTTGAAAGTAGGGTAAAATGTCAGACAGTTCAACGTTGTTGACAGTAAGTTCCATATCTTAAAGTTTTCTTCAGGTTACTCTGTGTTTATTTAATCAATTAATTCTAAATGTAATATTGTATGAACAAATTTGTATTTGCCTCTTTGTGGACTTGCGAGAGAGTACTTGTTTATTTGGGAGACTTAGAAATCCAAGAGCAGGACAACTGTTAAGTATGTATTTACTAAATGTATGCATTAGGGCCAGCATGCTTTCCAGAAGGGCTGCTCAATCTATACTCCCACCATCAATTCAAGTACCTTCTGCATTTAGCATTGTTCAGTGTTCTATTTTTTGAAAATATAATAATCATAAAGTTATAGTATATCATTTTAGTCCTAATTTGCATTTCTCTTGTTACTAATAATTTTCAGCCTCTCTCCATCTGTTCTTATCTTTCGGATTTCCTCTGTGAATTGCCTCGACATATCTTTGGTTATGCATTTATTTTTGCAAACCCTAAAACAACCACACTTTCATTTTCTGCTAGAAACTAACCTAAAGATCACCCTTCCCTGAATGTGTTCTTCCAATAATATCTCTGTAGAAGGTACTTGACCCATTAAAACTTTGCTCCCTAATTTAAATCTCACCCTTCATTTAGGTAAATTAGTAGTAGTAGTAGTAACAGTAGTAGTAGTAGTGATACTGCAATATTATTAGGTTTACAAATTTGTGTCTTGATGTAATTATTAGTCCCTAAAATAAGAACCATTCCTTATTCATAAAAAAAAGAAAAAAAAAGTTCAATTAGTTTGAAGTTGATTAGGAGAGAGAATCTGTAACAACTTCACAAGTTGGATCTCAATTTTCCTTCAGTTTAGGAGAATCCTGTAGGAGCAGCTGTTACCTCCTAAAAAAGAAACTTGGTATAATAAGAAATATGATTCCCTTAAGCCATCCTTTTTTACTTACATGTAGAATACCCTTGCCATTGGCAGAGACTCTGGCTCTTTAGTAGAAATAAACTAATAGGCAATAGGTAGTAGAGCTGAGTTCTATCTTCTTTTTTTCTTTTTCTTTTTCTTTCCTTTTTGCAATAATGGTGGTTCTTTTTTTTTTTTTAAGATTTTATTTTATTTTTTTTTACCTCCACCTCCTCTAAAATCTTGCCTTATCAATCATTTCCTTTATTTCACCTATTTTTAAAATTTATTTTTTATTTATTAAGATTTTATTTTTTTATTCATAAGAGTCAGAGAGGGAGGCAAAGGGAGAAACAGCCTCCCAAGGAACAGGGAGCCTGATGTGGGACTCCATCTGAAGACCCCAGGATTATGACCTGAGCCGAAGGCAGAGGCTTAACCATCTGAGTTACTTAAACACCCTCCTTTTCTTTTCTTAATTCAAACTTATAAATTCTGGCCACCAGGGTAGCTCAGTTAGTTAAGCATCTGTCTTTGGGACAGTGCCCTGGGATCAAGCCTGTTTGGGCTCCCTCCTCAGAGGGGAGCCTGCTTGTCCCTCTCCTGCTCCCCCTGCTTGTGTGTGTGCTCTGTCTCTCAAATAAATAAATAAAATATTTTAAAACAAAACTTATAAATTCATGCATTGAAAGTAGTATTTCCATTTATCTACCAGTGTGCTTAGGTAGCTGAATTGAAAGATTTAAGGTGAGAGAAGGAAAAAGAGAGGAGAATTGCAGGTTGAACCATATACGTAAGATTGCCTGAAGAGATGCAGAAATTCTAGTTGGAGCTAAAGAGGAGAATGAAGGGAATAGGGTATGTATAATAATTTAGATATTTTAACCAGAGTTTAGGGTATACGTGGCAGAAGATCGACTTAGAATATTCTCTTACAAAAATATTATAGGCAATTAAAAGTGATGTAAGACCTAGAGAATAAATGCAAGGTTTTGAGTAGGAGAAGAGAGTGATTTAATATGCATTATACTGAGAATTTTGTTTTGGCAGTTTCCTGCAATATGAGTTTACGTAGGAAAAACAGGAAGCCAGGTGACCCTTTGGCAGATCTTGGTAGATGTCCAGCTGGGAGGGCAGAAGTAGTAGTGGTATTGAGAAGGGAAATAAAGGGATGACAGATGCTATGCAATTTGGAAATTCTCAGATGAAGGCAAGAAGAGAGGAATAGGAGAATTTATGATGGCTTCTGGGTTTGAGGTTTGGGTTTTTGAGAATACAGCCCCTTTATTAAAAAGCATCAGACAGAACCATTTTTATAAGTCAGTGGTTAAGTCTGATTTAGAATCAATAATGTTTATTGTAGTGATAAAATATCTGAGTATAGGTATTTATCTGGCCTTTAAGGACAAGGATAAAGAATAAATAGAATGGCTTGGCTAGGTTTACAAATTAGATATATATTAGAACTGATAATTAATCTTTAATTGGAAACTAATTTATTGAGGGAAAGGGTAGAAAGAAAAAAGAAAGAAATTCTGTGGGAAATGCCCTTATTTAGGCAGGAAAGCATCTCTTTGTGCCATCTTTTGATAGAGACATGGTCTTATAAAACCCTATGTCACTGAAGGAAAGTTATATGTACCACTGAGAACATATTTCACTGGCCAAATTCAGTGATATTTCATTGGAGGATGCTTTAGTCATGGAAACTAAATGTAATACTGAAATTGTTTTAGAGTGAAGGATATTGCACATAATTGTTTTTGCATGAGAAAAGGAAATCAAATTATGGGCTTAGATTTTAAACCAAATTTGAGGCATCATAAAAATTTGTATAATCGAAACTATCAGTTAATCTCCCTTTATTTTTGGAAACTTGATAAACTCTGTTATGTAGGGCAGTTGTGTATGTGTTTGTGTGTGTGTGCGCGCGCGCACGCATGTGTGTGTGTGTGGGTGTGGGTGTGGCTGTGAGTGGGTTACTTAGCCGTTACACCAGAATATGTTATTTAGCAATCTTATGTCTTTTTTTTATCTAGAACTAGTCATATGAAATGCAGTTTCACAAAAAAATAAGGCCATTTGGCACTCAATGAATATCCTAAAGCCTGTTGCAGAGGTTGATTTTACTAATTTAATCAACATGTATACTCTAATTAAACACTTAATATATCCCCTAGAGGCAATAGACATTAATTCTCAAGATTTTGTTGCTGGAAATATCACCTGCTTAACTTGTTGAAAATTCAGATTTACATAATATGTATTATTCTTAGACCAGAAATTTTTAGTTGTAAATCAGAGTGGTACCCATAACTCTACATTTTTGGTGTGTATCCTTGCGTGATTCCAATACAGGTTTTTTATGGAAGGCACTGACTTAAAAACATGACAGGAAAAGAAGGCTCAGGTCCTGCCTCCAGTACCTAATAATGGAAAGCAAATATGCAGACTAGTAAGTGTTCTAGAATGGGATTCTTTAGAAATATATTTAGAGAAAGGAATGTGAATGGTGTGAGTAGAAATATAGTCTATAGCATTAGAAGCAAAGAGAAGACATTACTAGCTATATTCATCATAAGTTTAGAAGTGACTCATATTTGTCTTTCATATGCATACCTACCATGATGGTTAAAGTGAAAGATAACTCCAAGCCCAGTGAGCCGAATGACAGCTCCCTGGCCGGAGACTGGTAGCAGATGCCCTGGAAGGCAGGGAAGTGACTTTGGTGAGCACTGAAGTCATGTGGATAAGAAGCCAATACATCAGTTAGAATGGTCAAAATTGACAAGTAAACAACAAGTGTTGGAGAGGATGTGGAGAAAGGGGAGCCCTCTTACACTGCTGCTAGGAATGCAAGTTGGTGCAGCCACTTTGGAAAACAGTGTGGAGATTCCTTAAGAAATTAAAAATAGAGCTACTGGGGTGCCTGGGTAGCTCAGTGGTTTAAAGCCTCTGCCTTCAGCTCAGGTCATGATCCCAGGGTCCTGGGACCAAGCCCCGCTTCGGGCTCTCTGCTCCATAGGGAGCCTGCTTCCTCCTCTCTCTCTGCCTGCCTCTCTGCCTACTTGTAATCTCTGTCTGTCAAATAGATAAATAAAATCTTTAAAAAAAAAAAAAAAAGGAACACAGCCTACTTTTAAAAAATAAAAATAATAGAGCTACCCTATAACCCTGCAACTGCACTACTGGATATTTACCCCAAAGATACAGATGTAGTGAAAAGAAGGGTCATATGTGCCCCAATGTTCATAGCAGCAATGGCCACAGTCACCAAAGTGTGGAAAGAGCCAACATGCCCTTCAGTGGACGTATGGATGAAGAAGATGTGGTCCATATATATAATGGGGTATTATGCTTCCATCAGAAAGGATGAATATACAACTTTTGTATCAACATGGACGGGACTGGAGGAGATTATGCTGAGTGAAGTAAGTCAAGTAGAGAGAGTCAAGTATCATATGGTTTCACTTACTTGTGGAGCATAAGGAATAACCTGGAAGACACTGGGAGATGGAGAGAAGAAATTAGTTGGGGGAAATCAGTGGGGGATGCCAACCATAAGAGACTGTGGACTCTGAGAAACAAACTGAGGGTTCTGGAGGGGACCTGGGGTGGTGGGATGAGCCTGGTGGTGGGTATTGTGGAAGGCATGTATTGCATGGAGCACTGGATGTGGTGCACAAACAATGAATTTTGGAATACTGAAAATCAAATAAATTAAAATAAAATAATAAAGTAAAATTCAAGTTTCCTTCAAAAAATAAAATAAAGAAAAAAAAAGCCAATACAGTTTGAAATATTGTCCCTCAGAATCCCTTTATATACTAATAGTGCCTTTATAAAAAAGATAAATATATAAAACACAATTTAGCAATGTTAAGACAATGTTTTTAAAATTTATTTGAAATTTGTTCTGAAGCAATAACTTTTTCCCAATAAAACCTTACAGAGAATTGTAAAAGTTTAAAGAGAGAGCTGTAGAAATGCTCTGTTTCCAGTGGGTGTGGTAGGAGGTAGAGGCAATATTCTTCCAGCATGGCCTTCTCTTTCTATTGTTTCCTGACATGGCTTTTTAGAAAACTTTGTAAATCTTAAGGTTTTGGAACTGTTTGAAAATAACTGGAGTTCTGTAGGCATTTTAAAGTTTGTTTTATTTAGATTATTAATTAGATCATAAATTAAGATGACCACAGCCACATTGTTTTAAGGATGAAACCTTAAAGCCTTATGTAGGGAAACCTCTTTCTATAGGCTTTGTTTCCATATATGGAATGTGTGCGTATATGCCACATAAGAGGTAAGGTACAGGTTAATTTACAAAAGGAAATAAAAATAAAACAAAGGTAGGATATTGTTGCTTTTCATGAGATTAGACATTACAATTTCAGACCAACTCATTTTTACACTTAAAATGGATGGAATTGTGAGTCAACTATTCTGTATACTTCCATGTCTTCTGTAGGTGCCCGAGCGGCTTGTAGCGTATGCGCCGTGATGCTTTTGGGCTCCGCCACGCCCGCTCGTTGCCTCGGCCGCCGCTGCCTGAAGCCGTTGCTGCCGCCAGGTGGCGACAATGCGGAGCTGCTCCGGCTGGGCCCGTGGGGGCCTCGGGCGCCGCATGACTTTTTCGGTGCCCGAAAGTAAACACGCCATTAAGATGGCCGCTGGATGTGAGCCAGTAGGCGGAACTTAAGATTTTGTATCTATGTGGCTGCGAGTGATTGGTTGTGCAACCTTGGTATATATAGACATGCGCGGGCGGGGGAGAGGGAGATCCCAACAGCTACGCAGAAATAAAGCTTGCTTCGCTGAGGTCTCCTGGTCGTTCTTGCTGGCGAGAGCGACAGTCTTCATGTATTTAATAAATATGATTCCCCTAGCTACAGTCTCAGAACAAATCACTGATATTTTCTTTTAAGTCTTAGTATTTTTGCCTTTCTGTGTAACACTTTGCAATCATAGCCTAGTCATTCTCCACTCCTTTGGTATTTATCGCAAGGACATTAATTCTGATGGGCTCATTTAGTATTAATGTGGATGTCATAAGTATTTCAGTAGGAATAGGGTTGCTACTGGAATTCAGCATTAATTAGCCAGGTCATTACTTCAAAGTGTTACTCTTTCCTTTTAGAACAGCTGCACTTCAACATATTCCTTCCTGCAAAGTACATCAAGGCGTTTTCTCTTAGAAGGGGCACTTCCAAATCCTTGAATCTATTGAAAGAAAGTTGTAGAAGCAAACAGGATACAATAGACAAGGTGTGGTAATTACTAGCTGACTGATTAATAGAAAGCTGATGTTTTAATTGAGCTTCTGCAGTCCCTACGATAGCTTGAATTGAAGAAGGGACTTGATTGCATTTTAAATTTCTGTGGAAGATAAAGAAGCAATAGTATTAAATAAGAGGTTCAGATAACTTCTTCAATTTTTCATGGAAAGTTACACACACTTACACACATACACACACATCAAAAACCATAGCAACAGGTACATTTAATCAGGGGCTAGAAGTACTTGTGTGTTCATAATTGATATATTTTTTAAAGATTTTATTTATTTATTTGTGAGAGAGAGAGAGTGAGAGAACAAGAGGGGAGAAGGTCAGAGGGAGAAGCAGACTCTCCATGGAGCTGGGAGCCTGATGTGGGACTCTGGGATCATGACCTGAGCCGAATGCAGTTGCCCAGGTGGCCCCTATAACCGATATTTTTTAATGCTAAAATATGGTTTTGAATTTTGTCGTACTTGTGTGAGGAAATGCAAATTTCTTAAGTTACTGTGATTTTATTATGTTATCCTAATCTTTCTCAGTATCTTAGAATAGTTAATTTATGTGCATTTATGATGCCAAGATTAGCCTAGTATTCTTTAAAGTAACCAGGAAGTTTACTGTCTTAGCTCTATTACTGGACTGTCTACTATAGCATATATCTTTATAAAATGGATTGATTTGATAAAACAGAAAATTATTTGAAACTCCTATAAATGGGAAGGTGGATTTGCTTTTTTCCTCCAATGACTTTTCAGGAATTAATTCTCTAAGCATTTTGGCATTGTAGCAAATGCCTTTTGAAAAATTCTGAGTTTTATTCAAAACAAGGGCCACTTTCTACTATCCCCAAAGAATGACATTTTGATTTCTAACTTTAGAGATTAAAACTTGATTTCAAAATAATTCCAAGTATTTTCTTTATAAAATCATCTATATCAGAACTAACTTCAAGTTTTCTATGACCTAGCGATGACCATGATTAAAGGAACTCATTAAATGTAGCAAGTGGTAATTATTCCTCTTATGCTACAAAATCACCAAAACAAATTTCTAAATCAAATAAAGGCAGAATTTGTAAACTTTCTACCAAATTTCCTAATAGGTAAATTAAAGTCCAGCATCGGACTCCTTGCTCGGTGGGGAGCCTGCTTCTCTCTCTCTCCCTCTGCCTGCCATTCTGCCTGCTTGTGCTCTCTCTTTCTGTCAAATAAATAAATAAAGTCTAAAAAAATAAAATATTTTACTTTTTATTTTTTATTTAAATTCAATTTAATTAACATATACTATATTATTAGTTTTGTAGATAGAATTTAGTGGTTCATCAGTTGCATACAACACTCAGTGCTCATTACTTCAGGTGCTCTCCATAAGGCCCATCACCCAGTTACCCCATCCTCTCCTACCTCCCCTCTAGCAACCCTCAGCTTGTTCCCTATAGCTAGGAGTATCTTATGGTTTGCCTTCCTCTCTGTTTTCATCTTCTTTTGTTTTTTCTTCTCTTCCCCTATATTCATCTTTTTTTTTTTTTTTTTAAGATTTTTTTCATTTACCTGACAGAGAGAGAGAGAGAGACAGCAGGAGAGGGAACACAAGCAGGGGGAGCAGTGAGGGAGAAGCAGGCTTCCCACAGAGCATGGAGCCCGGGGCTTGACCCCAGAATCTGAGGATCATGACCTGAGCTGAAGGCTGACACCTAACAACTAGGCCACACAGGAGTCCCATCATCTGTTTTGTTTCTCAAGTTCTACATATGAGTGAAATCATATGCTATTTGTCTTTCTCTGACTTACTTTGCTTAGCATAATATCCTCTAGTTCCATTCACATCATCGCAGATGGGAAGATCTCATTCTTTTTGATGGCTGAGTAATCTTGTGTATATTTGTACACTATATCTTCCTTATTCATTCCTCTGTCAATGGACATCTGGGCTCTTTCCATAATTTGGCTATTGTGGACATTACTTCTATGAACATTGGGGTGCAGTTGCCCCTTCAGATCACTACATTTGTATCTTTTGGGTAAATAACTAGCAGTACAATTCCTGGGTCCTAGGGTAGTTCTATTTTTAACTTTTTGAGGAAATTCTGTACAGTTTTCCAGAGTGGCTGTACCAGTTTGCATCCCCACCAACAGCGTTAGAGGGTTCTCCTTTCTTTGCATCCTTGCCAACATCTGTTGTTTCCCAAATTGTTCATTTTAGCTATTCTGACTGTAGTGAAGTGTCTCATTGTGGTCTTGATTTGTATTTCCTGATGGTGAATGATATTGAACATACTTTCATGTGTCTGTTGGCCATTTGTATGTCTTCTTTGGAGAAATGTCTGTTCATGTCTTCTGCCCATTTCTTGACTGGATTTTTGTTTTGTTTTGTTTTTTTTGGATATGAGTTTGATAAGTTCTTTAGATATTTTGGATACTGGTCCTTCATCTGATAAGATATTTGCAGATATCTTAAAGCCATGCTTCAAAATTCTTCTGATATCTTTGGAGAAAGAATTAGATAGATAAGTTTCTGGTCACGGAAGAGCTATTTCAAGATATGAGGGTGATTTTTGTCAGGTATTTTCCCTCTGGGGTTATTTGCTTGATTCTAAGGATAGGGTTTGGCCCAAGCAGAGGATTATCATGGTGTGTGTGGGTGGGTGGAGCAAGGATAATAGTGGAGAATACTGGGAAACCAGAGGGGCTTTTATTAGTTCTTTAAGACTGGTAAAAGAAGATTGGAGAACTGAAAGGGCCTTGTATACCTCGCCAATAGTTCCTGTAGAACAAGTGCTAAAATTGAAACTGTGCATGGAGTATAGAATCAGACTGAAAATGTCTAAAAGTCAGAAAAATGTATCTCAGTACTCATGCTGCTTAAGAAGAATATACCCATCATGGAGAGGTGGTTTTATAAATGAAGCAGTTAGTGAGAGCCCTAGAAAGATTCATAAATTACAAGATTTGTATCCACTTTTCACCAGGGGCACCTGCATCATCTGGGACATCTAAGGGTGAGTGTCTGTGCTTATCTAGGAAAACACAGGTTTTCCTAGAAAACCTTCTAGAAAACAGAGAACCAAGAATACATGAGGCTGGAGTAACCCAGAAAGAGCTGAAATAATATGATTTGCCTCCCATCAACAAATCTGCAAATTTTAAACCTTTGTAGGGCAGAAAGATAAACATCTGGGGTTAAAGCCTCTAAAAGACAGAAATAAAAATCCTATAATCACTTGGGAAGAAAGAGTTAAAGAAAAAAGACCCACAGTGAAAAGGTCAAGTTTGGGGAGGGGGAGTAAATCAGAAATAGACTGAGTTTCAGGCAATCTCGAACCAAAATCCAATTCACCATCCCCTACTAGACTGTGGGAAGAGGCCCTCTACTCTGTAAGTCCTACTAAAGATAAAAGCGACCCTTTGTTGTGAAAGATACATCATGTGGAATACCTACAGCCTTTTATTACATGGTATCTAAGATTCATTCTTTGGTAGATTGAATTAATGATTTAATCATTAATTATTTTATAGCAAACTATTTTAAGAGAACTAAATAAAAAGGAACTGAATATACAATAGAGAATAATCAATAGATCCAATAGATTGTTCTTTAAAAAGATAAATAAAATTAACCCCAAGCAAGACTAAATACTAAAAAGAAATAAAAACAAAAATTTTCGTTATCAAGAGTGAAAGGAAAATATCATTACAGAGCCCATAGACATTAAAAAATAAGAAGGTATTATGAATAGCTTTAAAAATTTAGGTATTTATAAGATGAATAAATTCACCTCAGTAAATTTGATAATTTATATAAAATGGGTAGACTCTGATAATATATCAACAAAAACTAAAAGAATAAGTACACACTGGAATAGTTTGTCTGTTAAATAATGTGAAGCTTTTGTTAAAATCTTCCCACAAATACAGCAGGACCGGTAGTCTCCACTAATAGCCTTTCAAAAAGGGAAGGAATAAATGACCAGCATTACACATATGTTTCTGTATAGCAAGAAAGAGTGAAGACTTTTCATCTTGCATTGGGAGACAAATACAAAACCAACATAAGAACATTATCAAAGTAGGAAATTATAGATCAATCTTTTATGCAAAATTATAAACAAAACATTAGTAAATTGAGTCCAGTAATATAGAGAAAAAAAGAAAGAGAAATGAAACCAAGAATATGAGTGGCTTGAACATTTAAATGTAATTCATGCAACCATATTAATGAGATGAAAGAGAAAATTATTTGATCAATTAATATAAAGGATTTAATAAAATTCAAACCCTATTTATGAAAATATCTCTTAGGAAACTTGGAACAGAATGGATCTTCTTAACCTGATAAAGGATATTAACATATACCTATACTTAAAAACTTTCTTAGTAAATGTTTCCTCTTCAATTTGGATATCGGCTATCACCATCCCTACTCAACATTATACTCACAGTCTTAGCTAGTACAATTAGATTTTTAAAAATGAAATACAATAAAAGTTCTTAAGGAGAAAAAAATTTCATTGTTCAGTGATGGTATGATTGTGTATGTGTAGAAAATATCAAAATACAGAAAAAATCTTGGATGTATTAATTTTATTATGCACATTGGTCAATATAAAATAAAATAACATATTTATATAATAGCAACATATAGAAAATAAAAATTTAAAAACATAAATTATAATAGAATTAAAATCCTTCAAATACCAAGGAGTAAATCTAATGAAAATATGTACAAGGCCTCCTCTACAATGACAAATGAACAAGATTTAAAGAAACTAAATAAATATATGTAGATATGCACCATATATGTGGATTGAAAGACTCAATACAGAAAAGATGTCTAGTAAAATTTCCCTACATTAATCTAAGATTCTGTGCAATCACAGAGGGTGGAGCCACAAACCAAAGATTCTACCACCACCCCCACAAGCCTTGAAGTCTAACATATGGCTAGAATCTGAAATTGCCTTAGAAACAATGACGTTTTCTCCCTTTTACTTTCTCTCCTCTTAAATGAGAAATACGAGTAAGTAATCCTATGCATATTTCATCATTGCATTCATCATTCATCATTTGGAGCTCAGATATCTTACTTCTTGAGTTTCACGGGTTCATAGAGAAAAAAAATTTTCCAGCTTCTTGTATCAGACACCAATACTTGATTTATATGATGAAATCTGGGACTCTTGAGCTAATGAGACTTAAGTGACATTTGGGGCTATGAGTTAATGTAATACATTACAAAAGTGAGTATATTAGGGTGGAGTGAACATATTTTGTAGTGAGACAAGCAAGTCTTTGTGGCCCATGAGGTAGACTATGGTAGGCAGAATAATTCACCTGTCTCCTAAGCAGTCAGTATCCTAGACACCCAGAACTTTGACTATGTTACCCTACATGGCAGAAGAGACTTTGCCGATGTGATTAAGGATTTTAAGGTGGGAAGATTATGCCAACGTAGACCCAAATTGGTCAAGGGTTCTTATAATAGAGAAGCAGGAGTATCAATGCCAGAGACCTGAAAATACTATGTTGAAGGTTTTAAAGACAGAATAAAGGCTTCTGAGCCAAGGCATGTAGCCTCTAGAACCTGGAAAAGACAAGGAAACAAATTCTTTAACAAGTGCTTCCAGAAGGAATACAACCCTGCTGATGCCCTGATTTTTGCCTGGTAAGACCCATTCCAGATTTCTGTTCTCCAGAGCTGTAAAATAATAAACTTATTTTTTTAATTTTTTTATTATGTTAAGAAAATTTAAGGTCTACTCTGAACAAATGTTTAAGTATATAGTACTGTATTATTAACTATCAGATCAGTACTGTGCAGCTTATGTCTATGACATTATCATTTTGTATAATTGAATCTTTATAATCATTGAACAGCAGTACCCTGTTTCTCCAGGATCTAGAAACCTCACTGTACCTTCTGTGTCTATGAGTTTGACTACTTTAGATATCTCATATAAGTGGAATCATGTGATGTCTGTCCTTATGTGATTGGTTTATTACACTTAGCATAATGTCCTCAAGGTTTATCTATGATGTCACATATGACAGTATTTCTTTTCTAAGACTAAATAATTTTCCATTGTACATGCATATATTATTTTCATCTGTTAATATACACATTTAGGTTGCTTTTACATCTTGATTATTATGAATATTGTTACAATGAAATGGGAGTACAAATATCTTTTCAAGATTTTGATTAATTCTTTTAGTTAAATGCTTAAAATTGGAATTGCTGGATTGATCATATAACAGGTCTAGTTTTAATTTTTTTGAAGAACTTTCATACTGCCTCCTTAGCATCTGCTCCATTTTACATTTCCACCAATAGAGCACAAGACTTCTAATTTATGCACATTCTTACCAACCCTTGTTATTCTCTTTTATTTATTTATTTATTTATTTAAGTAATGGGCAGCCTAACAGATGTGAGGTCATTCTGATTTTATTTGGATTTCCCTGATTAATAATGTTGAGAACCTTTTCATGTACTTGTTGGCCATTTATATGTCTCTGGAAAAAAAAAAAAAAAACATGTTTGGATCCTTTGATCATTTTTAATTAGATTATTGAATTTGGGGTTTTTTGTTTGTATGTTTGTTTTGCTTTTGAGTTGTAAGAGTTCCATGTATATTTTGGTTACTAATCTATTTCAGACATATGGTTTGCAAATATTTTCCTTTTTTAAAAAGATTTATTTATTTATTAGCGTGGGTACATGAGTTGGGAGAGAGTCAGAGGGAGAGGGAGAGAAGCAGATTTCTCACTGAGCATGGAGCGAGACATGGGGCTGGATCTCCTGACTTTAGTATCATGTCCCTGAGATCATGATCTGAGGCAAAATCAAGAATCAAAAGGCTTAACCAACTTACCTGCTACCCAGGGCCCCGCAAATAGTTTCTCCTATTCCATAGGTTGCCTTTTCATATTATTTTTCATTTCTTTTGCTCTGCAGAAGCTTTTAAATTTGAAGTAGTTCCACTTATTTTTCCTCTTACTGTTTGTGCCTTTGATGTCAAACCCAAAAAATAATTGTCAAGACCAATGTCGAAAAGTGTACCCTCGGGGCACCTGGGTGGCTGGTTAGGGCCTCTGCCTTTGGCTCAGGTCATGGTCTCAGTGTCCTGGGATCGAGCCCCGCATTGGACTCTGCTCGGCAGAGAACCTGCTTCCCCCTTCTCTGTCTCTGCCTACCTCTCTGCCTACTTGTGATCTCTGTCAAATAAATAAATAAAATCTTAAAAAAAAAAAAAAAAGAAATGTGCAACGTCTTTTTTCTGTTCTAGTTATTCTGTGGTTTCAAATTTTGGACAATAGCCCTTTATCTGACATGTTGTTTGAAAATATCTTGTCCCATTCTCTGGGCTGTCTTCCGGTTTTGTTGACTGTTTCCTTTGCTGTGCA
This sequence comes from Mustela erminea, assembly GCF_009829155.1. Taxonomy (NCBI): domain Eukaryota; kingdom Metazoa; phylum Chordata; class Mammalia; order Carnivora; family Mustelidae; genus Mustela; species Mustela erminea. The sequence continues at coordinate 42,522,381 of NC_045623.1, forward strand.
AAAGCTTTTGATCTTGATGAAGTCCCAGTAGTTCATTTTTGCCCTTGCTTCCCTTGCCTTTGGCGATGTTCCGAGGAAGATGTTGCTGCAGCTGAGGCTGAAGAGGTTGCTGTCTGTGTTCTCCTCAAGGATTTTAATAGATTCCTTTCTCAAATTGAGGTCCTTCATCCATTTTGAGTCTATTTTTGTGTGGGATATAAGGAAATGGTCCAATTTCATTTTTCTGCATGTGGCTGTCCAATTTTCACAACACCATTTATTGAAGAGGCTGTCTTTTTTCCATTGGACATTCTTTCCTGCTTTGTCGAAGATTAGTTGACCATAGAGTTGAGGGTCTATTTCTGGGCTCTCTATTCTGTTCCATTGATCTATGTGTCTGTTTTTGTGCCAGAACCATGCTGTCTTGGTGATGACAGCTTTGTAATAGAGCTTGAAGTCTGGAATTGTGATGCCACCAACTTTGACTTTCTTTTTCAATATTCCTTTGGCTATTCGAGGTTTTTTCTGGTTCCATATAAATTCTAGGATTATTTGTTCCATTTCTTTGAAAAAAAATGGGTGGGATTTTGATAGGGATTGCATTAAATGTGTAGATTGCTTTAAGCACCATAGCCATTTTCACAATATTTATTCTTCCAATCCAGGAGCATGGAACATTTTTCCATTTCGTTGTGTCTTCCTCAATTTCTTTCATGAGTACTTTATAGTTTTCTGAGTATAGATTCTTAGCCTCTTTGGTTAGGTTTATTCCTAGGTATCTTATGGTTTTGGGTGCAATTATAAATGGGATTGACCCCTTATTTCTCTTTCTTCTGTCTTGATCTTGGTGTAGAGAAATACAACTGATTTCTGTGCATTGATTTTATGTCCTGACACTTTACTGAATTCCTGTACAAGTTCTAGCAGTTTTGGAGTGGAGTCTTTTGGGTTTTCCACATATAGTATCATATCATCTGCAAAGAGTGATAGTTTGACTTCTTCTTTACCGATTTGGATGCCTTTAATTTCCTTTAGTTGTCTGATTGCTGAGGCTAGGACTTCTAGTACTATGTTGAATAGCAGTGGTGATAATGGACATCCCTGCTGTGTTCCTGACCTTAGCAGAAAAGCTTTCAGTTTTTCTCCATTGAGAATGATATTTGCGGTGGGTTTTTCATAGATAGCTTTGATAATATTGAGGTATGTGCCCTCTATCCCTACACTTTGAAGAGTTTTCTATGCAGGAAGGGATGCTGTACTTTGTCAAATGCTTTTTCAGCATCTATTGAGAGTATCATATGGTTCTTGTTTTTTCTTTTATTGATGTGTTGTATCACATTGATTGATTTTCGGATGTTGAACCAACCTTGCAGCCCTGGAATAAATCCCACTTGGTCGTGGTGAATAATCCTTTTAATGTACTGTTGAATCCTATTGGCTAGTATTTTGGTGAGAATTTTCGCATCTGTGTTCATCAAGGATATTGGTCTGTAGTTCTCTTTTTTTGATGGGATCCTTGTCTGGTTTGGAGATCAAGGTGACGCTGGCCTCATCAAATGAGTTTGGAAGTTTTCCCTCCATTTCTCTTTTTTGGAACAGTTTCAGGAGAATAGGAATTAGTTCTTCTTCAAATGTTTGGTAGAATTCCTCTGGGATGCGGTCTGGCCCTGGGCTTTTGTTTGGACATTTTTGATGACTGTTTCAATCTCCGTATTGGTTATGGGTCTTTTTAGGTTTTCTATTTCTTCCTGATTCAGATGTGGTGGCTTATACGTCTTTAGGAATTCATTTATTTCTTACAGATTGTCAGATTTGTTGGCATAGAGTTGCTCATAGTATGTTCTTATAATTGTTAGTATTTCTTTGGTGTTAGTTGTGATCTCTCCTCTTTCATTCATGATTTTATTTATTTGGGTCCTTTCTCTTTTCTTTTTGATAAGTCTGGCCAGGGGTTTATCAATCTTATTAATTCTTTCAAAGAAACAGCTCCTAGTTTCGTTGATCTGTCTATTATTTTTTTTGGTTTCTATTTCATTGATTTCTGCTCTGATCTTTATGATTTCTCTTCTCCTGCTGGGTTTTGGCTTTCTTTATTGTTCTTTCTCTAGCTCCTTTAGGTGTAGGGTTAGGTTGTGTTTTTGAGACCTTTCTTGTTTCCTGAGAAAGGCTTGTACCGCTATATATTTTCCTATCAGGCCTGCCTTTGCTGTGTCCCATGGATTGAGGTATGTGCCCTCTATCCCTACACTTTGAAGAGTTTTCTATGCAGGAAGGGATGCTGTACTTTGTCAAATGCTTTTTCAGCATCTATTGAGAGTATCATATGGTTCTTGTTCTTTCTTTTATTAATGTGTTGTATCACATTGATACACCATTGTGTTTTCATTATCATTTGTTTCCATGAATGTTTTCAATTCTTCTTTAATTTCCTGGTTGACCCATTCATTCTTTAGAAGGATGCTGTTTAGCCTCCATGTATTTGGTTTCTTTCCAAATTTTCTCTTATGATTGAGTTCTAGCTTCAGAGCATTGTGGTCTGAAAATATGCAGGAAATGATCCCAATCTTTTGATACCAGTTGAGACCTGATTTAGGACCCAGGATGTGATCTATTCTGGAGAATGTTCATGTGCACTAGAAAAGAATGTGTATTCTATTGCTTTGAGATGGAATGTTCGGAATATATCTGTGATGTCTATCTGGTCTAGTGTGTCATTTAAGGCCTTTATTTCCTTGATCTTCTGCTTGGCTGATCTGTCCATTTCAGTGAAGGGAGTGTTAAAGTCCCCTACTATTATTGTATGGTTGTTGATGTGTTTCTTTGATTTTGTTATTAATTGGTTTATATAGTTGGCTGCTCCCACATTAAAGGTATAGATATTTAAAATTGTTAGATCTTCTGGTTGGACAGACCCTTTGAGTATGATATAGTGTCCTTCCTCGTCTCTTATTATAGTCTTTGGCTTAAAACCTAATTGATCTGATATAAGGATTGCCACTCCTGTTTTCTTCTGATGTCCATTAGCATGGTAAATTGTTTTCCAACCCCTCACTTTAAATTAGGAGGTGTCTTGGGGTCTAAAATGAGTTTCTTGTAGGCAACATATTAACGGGTTTTGTTTTTTTATCCATTCTGTGGATTCCTGTGTCTTTTGATTGGGGCATTTAGCCCACTAACACTCAGGGTAACTATTGAGAGATATGAATTTAGTGCCATTGTATAGCCTGTAAGGTGACTGTTACTGTATATTGTCTCTGTTCCTTTCTGATCTACTACATTCAGGCTGTCTCTTTGCTTAGAGGACCCCTTTCAATATTTTTTGTAGAGCTGGTTTGGTATTTGCAAATTCTTTTAATTTTTGTTTGTCCTGGAAGCTTTTTATCTCTCCTTTTATTTTCAATGATAGCCTAGCTGGATATAGTATTCTTGGCTGCATATATCATGCCAGTTCTTTCTGGCCTGCCAGGTCTCTGTAGATAATAAGTCTGCTGCCAATCTAATATTTTTACCATTGTATGTTACAGACTTCTTTTCCTGGGCTACTTTCAGGATTTTCTCTTTGTCGCTAAGACTTGAAAATTTTACTATTAGGTGACGGGGTGTGGACCTACTCTTGTTGATTTTGAGGGGGGTTCTCTGCACCTCCTGGATTTTGAAGCTTGTTCCCTTTGCCGTGTTAGGGAAATTCTCTCCAATAATTCTCTCCAATATACCTTCTGCACTTCTCTCTCTTTCTTCTTCTTCTGGAATCCCAATTATTCTAATGCTGTTTTATCTTATGGTGTCACTTATCTCTCGAATTCTCCCCTCATGGTCCAGTAGCTATTTGTCCCTCTTTTGCTCAGCTTCTTTATTCTCTGTCATTTGGTCTTCTATATCACTAATTCTTTCTTCTGCTCATTTATCCTAGCAGTGAGAGCCTCCATTTTTGATTGCACCTCATTAATAGCTCTTTTGATTTTAACTTGGTTAGATTTTAATTCTTTTATTTCTCCAGAAAGGGCTTCTATATCTCCCTAGAGGTTTTCTCTAATATCTTCCATGCCTTTTTCGAGCCCGGCTAGAATCTTGAGCATCGTTATTATGAACTCTAGATCTGACATATTACCAATGTCTGTATTGATTAGGTCCCTAGCCTTCAGTACTACCTCTTGTTCTTTTTTTGTGGTGCGTTTTTCTGTCTTGTCATTTTTTCCAGATAAGAGTATATGAAGGAGCAAATAAAATAAAATATTAAAAAGGTGGCAAAGACCCCAGGAAAACGCACTTTAACCAAATCAGAAGTGACCCCAAATTGTGGAGGTGGAGGGGGGGTGGAGAAAGGGGACAAAAAGAAGTTCAGAAAAAAAGAATTAAAAAAAAAAGAAAAAATATAAAAAAAGAAATATATATATATATATATATATATATATACACACACACACACACACACACACACACACATACATACACACATATAAAAGACTGGTGACTTGAACAGAGTCACCCACTGAATTTTGGGAGTATTTTGGTCTCTTAGAAGAAACTAACTCCCAAAATTTTAAAGAAGGAAAAACATATATAATGGTAAACACAATGAAGGGAAGGAATATGGCTATAAAGATGAAATAAATTTTTTTTTAATTTCTAAAAAAGGAGTTGATAAAGTAAGCTCATTGGGAGAATAAAGAAAAAGAAAGTGGAGAGAATTTGCTCGGGCTGGAGACTAGAACAACCCTGGAGCTAGGTTTAGGGTATATTTTGATTTATTAGGAGAAGTTGTACCCCAAATTTTTTAGAAGAAGAAAACCCTATGTGTATACAAAGAATAAAGTTAAACACAATGAAGGATAAAATATGACTATAATAATTTAAGTTCAAAAAAGATTATTATCATTATTATTATGAAAGATATTGTTAAGATAAATTAGTTAAAAAACATTTAAAAAGAAAAGGGTAAAAGTTAAAATAAATTATCAGAAGATAAAAAATAAAATTAAAAAAATTAAATTAACTGCAAAATTAAGGAATCATGGGAAGAAAGCCATGATGAGTTCCATGCTTTGCTTTCTCCTCCCCTGGAATTCCACGCTCTCCTTGGTAAGTGACCTTGGTCCTGGCTGGATTTCTTTTTGATCTTCTGGGTTGGGGCCTGTTGTAGTGATTCTCAAGTGTCTTTGCCCCAGGCGGAATTGCATACTCCTATTAGGGGCCAGGCTAAGTAATCCTCTAAGGTTCGCTTTCAGGAGCTTTTGTTCCTTGAATGCTTTCCGTAGAGTTTTGGAGGGCGGGAATGAAAGTGGTGACCTCCCAATCTCTGGCCAGGAGGAGCCAGAGTTCTGGGCCCCACTCCTCAGTGCACCCTCAGAGAAAAGTGCCCAATTACTCCCGCCTCCCTGGCCTCCAGCCGTGCTCAGAACTCACGCAGCCTGCGACTGGTTCAAGGTAACCCCTAGCTGAGAGCTCACGCCTCGGCTCTGTCTCTGTAGCTGACTTCCCCGTTCTAATACCTACTAGCTCTGCGATACTCAGACAACCCCGATCCTTCTGTGGCCCTGCGGGACCTGAGGCCACGCTGACCCCGCGTGGGTTTCACCCAGGTTTAGCCTCTGGAGGGATGTCCCTCAGTGGAGCAGACTTTTAAAAGTCCTGATTTTGTGTTCCATTGCTCTGCCATTTGCCGGGACTGGCCCCTCCCCCCATGGCCTATCTTCCTGTCACTTTGGATTCACTTCTCTGCTGGTCCTACATTTCAGAAAGTGGTGATTTTGTTTCTAGGATTGCTGTTCTTCTTCTCTTTGATCTCCTGGATTTGTAGGTGTTTGCAATGTTTTGATAAGCTATCTAGCTGATCTCCTGCTACCTGATGTAGTCTCAGCCTTCTACTTCTCTGCCATCTTGACTCCTCCCCCATTATTTACTTCTTTTTGTGTGTATCCATTAAGAAATAGTTTTTAGGGGCTCCTGAGTAGCTCAGTTGGTTGAACATCTATCTTTAGCTCAGGTCAGGATACCAGAGTTCTGGTATTGAGCCCTACATCAGGCTCCCCACTCAGTAAGGAGCCCCTTCTCCCTCCTCCTTTGTTTGTTGCTCTCATTTCCTGTGCTCTTTCTCTGTCAAATAAATAAAATCTTTAAAAATGTTTTTATAGTTATTTTTAATACTTCTATCTTTTAACATTTTTATTAGTGTTAGAAGTGATTTACCACCATAATAGTATATTAGACTATTCTGGATATAACTAAAACCTTTATTTGTAAGTGTTATATTGTTATATGTTTTCCTATTACTAATTAGTATCTTTTCATTACAGCTTGAAGAACTCCCTTTAGCATTTTCTTTCCTGTTTTTATTTAAATTCCAACTAGTTAACATACAGTTTAATATTAGTTTAGTTTAAAATTAATTTCAGGTGTCGGATTTAGTGATTCGCCACTTACATACAGTACCCAGTGTCCATCACAAGTGTACTGCTTAATTCCCATCACCCATGTAATCCACCTCCCTGCCCACCTCCAGCAATCCTCAGTTTGTTCTCTATAGCTAAGAGTCATTTCTTTTTTTTTTTTTAATTTTTTAAAATTTATTTGACAGACAGAGATCACAGGTAGGCAGAGAGGCAGGCAGAGAGAGAGGAAGGAAAGCAGGCTCCCTGCTGAGCAAAGAGCCCGATGTGGGGCTCAATCCCAGGACCCCGGGATCATGACCTGAGCTGAAAGCAGAGGCTTTAACCCACTGAGCCACCCAGGCGCCCCTAAGAGTCATTTCTTAAGCAGGTCTAGTGGTGATGAACTCCTTCATCTTTTATTGTCTGCAGAACTCATTATTATTATTATTACTTATTATTATTATTATTCGGAAGGACAATTTTGTTGGGCAAAGTATTCTTGGTTGGCAGTTTTTTGTTTTCTGTTGTTGTTGTTTTTAAGTGGGGGGAAGGACAGAGGGAGAAAGAAAATCCTAAGCCAACTCCATTTCCAGCATTGAGCCTGACTCAAGGCATAATCTCACAACCCTGAGATTATGACCTGAGCTGATGTTAAGAGTTGTATACTTAACTTACCAAGCCACCCAGATAGCCCAAGAGGTTTTTTGGTATTTGTTTGTTTGTTTGTTTTCCCTATTTTTTTGTTGTTGTTTTTAATTCCAACACTTTATCATTCTCTTCTGGCCTATATTGTCTTTCCTAAAACATTGTTTATACTCTTATTGGGGTTCTTTTATATGTCAGAAGTTACTTCTCTTGCTGTTTTTAAGACTCTTTTATTGTTTTTAACTTTTGACAATTTAATTATAATGTATCTTTTTGTGGGCTTCCTTGAATTCATCTTATTTGGTAATTTTGGGTGTCTTGGACCTGGACATCTATATTTTTTCCTCTGGTTAGTGAAGTTTTCTGCCACTATTTCTTTAAATAAGCTTTTATCCCATTTCTTCTCTTCTGGGATCCAGGTAATGCACATATTGGTCTTTTTGTGGTATCTGATGTCCCGTAAGCTGTCTTTACTCTTTTTTCTACCCTCTTATTGGATAAATTAGATTGCTGCATCTTTAGGTTCATTTATACTTTTTCCCCCTTAATCTCCTCTATTGTTTAATCCCTCTATTGAATTTTTGTGCAGCTATATTCTTCAGTTCTGTGAGTTCTCTTTGGTACTTTTTAAATGTTTTCTGTCCCTTTATTAAAATTCTCATTTTGTTTATGCATTGGTTTTCTATCTTGTTGAGCCATCTTTATAACCATTGTTTTGAACTCTTTATCTTCATTTCAATAAATTGGTTTCTGGAGATTATCTTGTGCTTAATTTGGAACATACTCCCTGTCCCTTCATTTTTCCTTGATTTTCTTTTCACTCCTACACACTAAATAAAACAGCCATCTCTCCCAGTGTTGATGGAGTGATCTTATGTAGGAGATGAATTTCATCCATTAGCCCAACCTGAACTCCTGGTCCTCTCTAACCTTTGTGGTTGTACAATCCACCTTCTTTGTTCTTAGGGACTCCCTACAGTTGAGGTTGTGCCATCAGCCATCACTGCCCCCAATGGGAAGGATTACAGTCAGTAACTAGAAGTAATCTGTTTAGAAGCTGGATAATAAGCGGCAGCTTAGGAACTATGTAGGTAAGCCCCTTCTAAATATAAATGGGAGATGAGTGCTTTAACCTATTTCATCTGCACTGATCCCACGTGTAAACCCATGGAATGGTGCTTTGAAACCTGTTTAAAAAATATTCTTTGTTTACGACAGTTCTGTTGGACTCAAGAATCAAATTGTTGGCTACCAAAGTGAGGTGATTTGAAGGACTGTCCCTTAGGTGGCAGTTGCACAGCTGGGACATCAAATATGGGGCACCAGACATGCTCTTTCCTGGGAGAAACTGGCAACTTGGGACTCCCCTTAAGTGTATATTGGCTCATTTAGTGTTATCTCATGAGCCCTTCAGCTTTCTTCATGCTTTATTATTCTTTTTTTCTTTTTTTCTTTTAGCTCCTTGCATCTAAACAATGTCAATTTAGTCAGTGCTCCAAGTGATGCAATACAAAAATCTGTACCTTGGACAGGTTTAAATGACCAGGAGTTTGAACTCATGTTTCACTCTCTCCCTCTGATGAAGAAGTCACAGGCCAGGCAGGCTGTTTTCTCTTGACAGTGAGCTTTGCTTACTTGGGGTCAGGACTGATGCAAGGAAATTGAAATTGCTCTTCTTACTTAGTTCAATGTGGTTGTTCTCAACTTTGTACTTGTCTGGGGTATTGTAACTTCCTAACCAGATTCTGGAATTCACATATTGATATTTTGGTCCATATATCATTGTTAAGTCTGTGTTTCTGTGAGGAAATGAAGGTTTCTGGGACTACTATTCTACCATTTTGATGATGTCATCCTCAAATTTATGTTGTTTTAAGCAATTAAGTTTGTGGTTCTTTGTTATGGCAGCAATAGGAATTGATATGTGGAAAGTTTAATATATTAAATATGAAGACATTATCATAAATATTTATGATTAAGAAGACAGTATAGGATCAATATAATAAATATGAAAACAGATCACTAAAACAAACACAGAATCCTAAGCTGGAGCATATATGGTCATCTGATATATAAGAAAAGTGCTGTTGTGTTGCAATGGGGAAAAGAATGATCTTTTCAATAAATTGTGTAGGAGAAATTAAAATCCATCTGGAAAAATTTCTCGAGTCCTACTTCACACCATAAACAAAAATCAATTCCAGATATATTACAGATAAAAACATGAATGGTAAAACAATTAATTTTATAGGAGAAAACATTGAAAAGCATCTTTATGATCTAGGAATAAGCAAATATTACTTGACCAGGAATGAAATTGTTAAATATGAATGAATATTTATAATGAGACTATATTAAAATAAAAACCTCTGTTCATTAAAATAAATCATCTGGGGAATTAAAGGGCAACTTACCAAATGGGAGAAGACATTTTCAACATGTATATCCAGCAAAGGATGGATAATATATTAAGCTTTTATAAATCAGTAAGAAAAAGACAACTAACATAATTTTTTAAATAGGTAAAATATTTGAATAGACATTTTGCAAAAGATACTATACAAAAGGCCACTAAATATATGGAAAGTTGTCCCCCTTAAGGACTTTTCAAGGAAATACAAATTAAAACCAGAATGTGACATTGTACTTTCATAACAATTGTTAAAATGCTAAAGATGCAAAATACCAAGTATAAGCATATATATAACAGCTCATGCAATGCTAGTGGAATATGAATACGTTACACCACTTCAGAAAAGTATTTGGCAGGATTTATTAAGACTGAACCACTAGGGGTGCCTGGGAGGCTCAGTTCTTGAGCATCCCACTCTTGATTTTGATTTGAGTCTTGATCTCAGTGTCATGGGATTGAGCCTCACAACCACAGGGAACACCCCCTGCACCCCAGATTGCATTCATATGTTCTCCCAAAGACATGTATTTAGAATCTTCATGTCTACACTATTCTCAGAAAATGCTTCCTTTCCTTATTCCTGAAGGTGGCACGTCCTAGATAAGACCCACGCCTTCCTGTAAGACTCATGATTAATAAAAAGTGAAGACCAGCAGCCAAACATAGTGAACTGAACATGGCAAAGACTTTGTTGTTCTAAGACATAGATATATGGAGTTTATTTATTACCACAGCCTAACCAGATAAAGATATTATTAGTAATAATAGTAGTAATATTACTATTTGTTACTATTACAATTATTATTGCATTGGGAGTATTTGTAATTATGGGTTGTTTAAAAGTACAATTATTGTGTTTTATTCAAAAGGAAGTTTTCAGTATTTGAAACAGCTCATTTGTCTACTAAGACAATAAATAATCAGAAAGCATCTCCTAAAGGAAACTGTTGATGTTTGACCTTAGTAAAATTCAAGCTTTGCTTATAATCTCTTGTTAAATTTAAAGCAGAAATCAAACCCAAATATAATCTTAAATATTATGATCATGCATATCTGGGGAACTCATTGAATCTTTAAAATATATTTTTCTTTTATAGAACTTTATATTTGAATTTCCAGGTATCACTAAATAACTTTTGTTTATGAACACAATTAGATGGGGCTTAATGCTGCTAGTGGCATCTCTATCAGGAGTCTTTAGTACTTGGGGTTTAACAAAAAGTTTTTCAAATTATATATTTAATTATGAAAATCATTGCTAGATAATTTAAATGTCTTACTAATTGTGTAGAACTTTCAGGATAAGCTTCAGGCAGCTTTAAGGGAAGAGCTATTATAAATGAGTTCTTGATGAGAGTTTGATGAAGGGGACAGGATATGCAACCCCCAAATGTGCCTCTTTGGCATGTGGCCTATTTTGAGCCGAAGTCAAGCAAGACCCAGCTGACTCAGGAAAAACTTTTACTTCTCCCCTCACTATCTAAAAAAAAAAAAAAAAAAAAATAGAAACGGGACCTAGCCCAGAAACAGATTCATTACCAGAGATAACATGTTATGGGAAAGACCTATCTGTGTGGCAGGGCAAACATCTAATTAGCAAACCTCTTTCTGCTCTTTGTATAATTCTGTGAATTACCCTCCTCCCCTATGAAGCTCTGGCCTCTGTCCTATTCCTTAGTTCAGGATGGCATATAATTTTTATTTGCCTAATTTACCCTGGGTCTCATAACTTCAGGCTCCTATACATAAGGAAGTAAATTTGTTTTTACCTTGTCAATCTGTCTTATGCTGTTTTGATTATTCGACCAGCCAAAAAAAAAAATCTACAAGTTAAGAAGGGACAATTTTTCTTCCCTTACAGTGACTTATTAAATTCTACCCCCACCCTCTGTAGAGCTCCAACTCACCACCATGAGATCAAGACCGGAGCCAAGATCAATAGACACTTAACTGACTGAGCCAAACACGTGCCCTTAAAATTTCTTAAAATTGGAAAAAAATTAAAAATCACAGAACAAGATTCTTAAAAGGCAGAAAATCTTTTATCTGAACATAATAAAACTGAAAATCAATAACAAAGGTATAAACAAAACTCAGCCACTTAAAATTTTTTAAAAATGTTTTCAAGCTATTACTGATTTAACAGAAAAACTAAAGTTACAAATATAGAATAGTTGAATAACAATAATCACATGAAACTCACTTAAGAAATTTCTAATGGGTATTGTCCAGGGAGGCAAAGTCATAATTTATTAATGTTAAACTTGCCACATTATGCATTCCAGGTATTTTGGAGAGGGGTATTTTTATTTATTGATTGATTGATTGATTACAATTCTACCTGGATTTTTCTTTTCATTTTTGGACTTCCGCTTAGCCTTTTCACATATGGAACTGTTTAAGAAGGCAGAATGTTAATGGGATTAGCTTGTTAAATAGTACAATGTTATTTTTGTGTAGGCTGAATTACTAATCATGACCTTCTTGAAATTTTGTAAACTGAAAAAAAATGAGGAATTTCATTTTCTTGAGGAATTGAATGATGCCATTAAAAATAAAACAAGCTACATAATTTTCATATCAAATACTACATGTTTATACACATTAAATATCTGTATAACGAAATATATATTTTCTTAAACTATTTTAAGTCTGTGATTTTCTCTTTTGTTTTATTGGTAAGGTCTGTTCATTTCACAGTCAACATTAATTGGGAAAAGACAACATTAATGGGAAAAAGTCAACATTAATGGGGAAAGACAGTGAAGGAAACACTATACAGAGTTACTTATTTTTTCCTATCTTATGCAAAATATAAGAGTTGGTTGCAAAAGACTATGTGAGGGATTTCAGAGACAAGGATATATCCTAACCTGGGGAATGAGCTTGAAGCTTCAACTTGAACTTGTCATCTCTTTCTGCCACTCACCTCTGCTCTTCTCTCTCTCTCTCTCTCTCTTTTTTTTTTTTTTTTAACACATTTTCTTACATCAGTTTTAGGTTTGCAGCAAAATTAAGAGGTAGGTACAGGGATGCCCCAAACATGCATAGAATCCCCATTATCAACACCTCTCTTCAGAATGGTGCATTTGTAACCAAGGAAGAACCTACACTGGCAATTCATAATCACCCAGAGTCTTTAATTTGCATTAGGGCTTACTCTTGATGTTGTATATTCTTTGGGTTTGGACAAATCTATAATGACATATATCTACCGTTCATACAAAGTACTCTCACTGCAATAATGATCCCCTGTGCTCTAATTACGCTTTTCCATTTCCCTTTTTGGCAACTACTTATCTTTTTATTGTCTCCATAGTTTTGTCTTTTCTAGAATTTCATATTGTTGGAATCATAGCATAGAGTTTGTAGCTTTTACAGATGACTTTTTTTTAAAACTTGTAATATGCATTTAGGTTCTTTCATGTCTTTTCATGGCTTGATATCTCATTTCTTTTCAGCACTGAATAATATTCTATTGTTTGGAGAATCACATTTTATTCTCCATTAACTTTCTGAAGGATGTCTTGGTTGTCTTCAAGTTTTAAAAATTATAAATAAAGCTGCTATAATCATCAAAGTGCATGTTTCTGTGTGGACATAAGTTTTCAACACCATCGGGTAAATCCCAAGGTGTACAATTGCTGGATCCTATGATGAGAGTATGTTTAGTTTTATAAGAAACCATAAAATGGTTTTCCAAGTGGCTAGTGACATTTTACATTCCCAGTAACAATGATTGAGAATACCTGTTGCTCCACATCTTCCCCAGCATTTGGTGGTGTCAGTGTGCTGGATTTTAGCCATTTTTCTTCTCCCCCTCCCCCTCCTCCTTCTTTAATGTATTTATTTATTTATTTTGAGAGAATGAGAGAATGAGAGAGAGAGAGAGAGCACAAGCGAGCACATAAGCAGTGGAGGGGCAGAGGGAGAGAGAATCTCAACCAGATTCCCCACTGAGCACAGAGCTCAATGCTGGGCTTAATCTCAAGACCCTGAGATCATGACCTGAGCTGAAATCAAGTCAGATGGTTACTCACTGAGCTACCAAGTTGCCCTTGGATTTAGGCCATTCTAATGGTATCTTGTTACTGACATGTGAAGTGTAGAATCGTTTCATATGTTTATTTGCCATCCTTATGTCATCTTTGGAGGTGTCTGTTAAGGTGTTTGCTCCCCCTTTTTAATTCATTTTTTAATTAATTAATTTGTTTTCTTAATGTTGAGTTCTTTGTATAGTTGGAATAGCAGTTCTTTATCAGATGTGTATTTTACAAATATTTCTTCCTTGTCTGTGGCTTGCCTTATTGTTTTGACATAATTTTTTGCAGGGAAGTTTTTAATTTTAATGAAATCTAGCTTATAAATTATTTATTTCATGTATCATATCTTTGATGTTTTGTATAAAAAGGCATCACCACACCCATGGTCATCTAAACTTTCTCCTATGTTGTCTTTCAGGAGTTTTGCATTTTACAATTAAGTCTCATCCATTTTGAGTTAATTTTTGTAATGGATGTAAGGTCTGTGTTAGATTCTTCTTTTTTTTTTTTTTTTCCTTTTTTTACATGTGAGTATCAGTCGTTCCAGAAAAATTTGTTGAAAAAAAAATAGTTTTTCTTCAGTATTTCTCTTTGCTGGTTTGTCAAGGATCATTTGACTGTACTTATGAGAGTCTGTTTCTGGGCTCTCTATTCTGTTTTATTGATCTGTTTGTCTATCCTTTTTCTTTTTTTTTTCTTTTTTTTTTTTTTTTATTTCCAGCATAACATTATTCATTATTTTTGCACCACACCCCGTGCTCCATGCAATCCGTGCCCTCTATAATACCCACCACCTGGTACCCCAACCTCCCACCCCCCGTCCCTTCAAAACCCTCAGATTGTTTTTCAGAGTCCATAGTTTCTCATGGTTCACCTCCCCTTCCAATTTCCCCCAACTCCCTTCTCCACTCTAAGTCTTTTTCTAATATCACTTCTTGATTACTCGAGCTTCATAGTGAGTCTTGAAGTTAGGTAACATTGGTCCTTCAGCCTTGTTCTTTTCCTTCGATCTTGTGTTGCATATTTCTGGATCTTTTGTCTCCCCATATAAACTTTAGCATCACTTTGTTGGTATCTACAAAACAACATGTAGGGATTTTGATTATATTACTTTTTAACTAAATGAGAACTCTGTTGTGATGTCCACTGAAAATGTTGTTTTCAACTCCTCTCAGATTTGGTTAATAAGAGGGACATTACCTACTGGAACATTACTGGTAGTCCACATTTGATACTTCTCTTTTCTGAAACAAAAGTAATAGGGGCTATGAGCATGTACTCTGTGGTATTACCAACAATAAGGAGTGTGTATCTTGATGAAAGTAGCATCAACATGTGGGATTTCTTTTAATCAATTATTTTCATAAAAAGAAATAAAGGCAGCTGGTTTATATATTTGACACCTTCATTAATAGATATTAAATTGTTTTGTTTTATTTATCAGGTTTAAAAAATTAAAATGACATCTCCAACAAGTACAGTATAAATAATTAAACTTAGTTGAGAGGAATTTCAAGGGTTAGTATATCTGGCTTTTCAAAAGTTTAATAGTTTACTAGAGCAGTCTCACAAATTCTTTTGAGACAAACAATGGCATTCTGGGATATTAATAGCCATTGTCTAACTTTCCGTAACTAACACTATGTAAAAATGATACCTAGAAAGCATTTTCTGAACTCCACAGAGAAGCATATGCTACATGTTGGACAGTATCTATCTGCCCATCTGTCTCTGCAAAATGGCATCTTTAGAGGCTTTGGCTGGCTCTAGAAAGCCCACTGTTCAGCTGCTGAATGTTCAACTGAGAACGTTTGTAGGGATGTTGACCTAAAATCCATTTATCAGAACAACTCCCTGAAGAATTATTTTCATGTATTTAGTTGTTATATTTTTTAATTGTAGGAAATAAACTAATACAACAAACACCTGGATATCTACCATCTAGTATGAACAAAGGCTAACATTTACTGTTTTGCTACAGAAACACTAGTTGTTTTTGTTATTTTTTTTTAAAGAATCATCTAAAACTAAGGACCTTTTAAAAATCCATCCTCCTTTTCTATTTCTCATTTCGTCTTCTTCTTCATATAGAAGTCTATTATGAATTCAGTGTGTATTCTTCTTACCCATATTTTTATTTCACTGTGTACCTATTACCCATGAATAATATCTTACATTGATGTGTTTTTAAGCATTATTGCAAATGCTATCATACCAAATTATCTAGGATGGATCCATGGACAATTCTCTTGTTTAATTGAGTGACTCTTCATAACATGTATGGGAAAACTAAAAATGTTCTTGATAATTTTATATCAGCAGAAACACAGCATGTTACACTGGAAAAGAAAGAAAAGACATAGGATAAATTTTAAAAAGGTATTGGATTCTCCAGATTCTCATGGCAAGAAACAGGTTGATGAAACTACTCAGTTACAAAGACCTACTACCATTTATGAAAAAAAGGATGATTTAGAAAACAGAGCCTTGAACCAGAAGAGATACAAGGACAGAGAGAGGATTCTTCCTAAGCTTTGAAACCTAATGGGATTTCTGTGACTGAATTTCAAAATTGCATGAGATTACTGTCTTCATTTTCCTTCTATTTTCTTCTATTTTAAACTGATACATTCACTCTAGTTCTATTCTTATTCTACTATTGGATTTTGGTGGCATATAACATGCTTCTCTAGTTTAGTAAGTCCACAGGTGGAGAGAAATTGTGCTGGAGGATGGATTGTACTGAGACTTGCCCATACCTAGTTTAGATGGTTTAGGTGATTGGCATGCCTGGGTGGCTCTGTGGGTTGAGTGTGGGACTTGATTTCAGCTCAGGTCATGATCTTGAGGTTGTGAGATTGAGCTCCACCTCAGACACCTCAAGTAAAGCCTGTTTGGGATTCTCTCTTTCCCTCCCCCTCTACCCCTCCCACCCACGTGCATGCTCTCAAAATACATACATACATACATAAGATAAATAAGTTAAATGATGAGATTTTGTACTTTTGAGATGATGAAATTTCATTAAGATATTGGACTTTTAGATGATGCAAAAATGGATTGGAGATGTTGGACTGGGAATAATTATATTTTGGATGTATGTGAGTCTTTGAGGTTCA
Organism: Mustela erminea; assembly: GCF_009829155.1. Taxonomy (NCBI): domain Eukaryota; kingdom Metazoa; phylum Chordata; class Mammalia; order Carnivora; family Mustelidae; genus Mustela; species Mustela erminea. Next base: position 42,538,948 of record NC_045623.1, read on the forward strand.
GTGGTTAGTTTATACTGTAGGCAGGAAAATGGCTTTCAGCATGTTCATGCTTTATTCATTGGAACCTGTGAATACATAGACATACAGAGTAAAAGGGATTTTGCAGTTCTCATTAAGGTTAAGGACTTTGAGATAAAGAGCTTATTCTTGATTATTCAGGTGGGCATAATGTAATCACATGAATAATTAAAATTAAAGAACATTTCTTGGCTTTGGTTGGAAAGAGTGGATGACAGAAGGTAAAAGACCTAATCTTAAGATAGTTCTATAACTATGTGGAATTGAATTTTGCCAATGCCTAAATACTTAAAAGATTCTCCCCTAGAGTCTACTGAGAGGAATACTAACACCATATTGATCTTAGCCTTATTAGACCTATGTCATATTCCTGACCTAAAGAACTCTAAAGTAATAATTTTAAGCTACTGTGTTTATGGTAATCTTTTATGGCAGCATGAAAAACCAAAAAAAGTATGGCTAACTCAATAATACATTTTTAGATCCTAATTAGGTCTATATTCCCAGGTAGAGTTTACTCACTTTAATTGCAGTATTATATTTAACATACAAATATATCACACTTTATCCATTTCTGTCCAGGTAGATATTTATATTGTTTCTAGTTTCTCTCTATAACAAACAATCCAGGAATTAAAAAAAAAAAAGTTCTTCCCTATGTCCATTAATATTCAGTGCAAAATTTTCTAGACTACATCTAGAGAGATAAAGTATTGGGTCATTAGTTATGCATATTTCAAACATTATTAAATATTTCCAATTAATCCTAGAGAAGTTATATCAATTTTAATTTATGGTGACTGTTGATACATTTGATAACCTCTCCCCTCAATTCTTTTCCTATTTTTTGTTGAATTGTTCCAGTTTTCATTTCCCTCACTTCTCCCATCCAACTTTAGAAGTTTTGCATTAGTCATTTAGAGTTTCCCATGCATTTTATTATTTTTTAAAGATTTTATTTATTTCTTTGACAGAGACAGATCAGAAGTAGGCAGAGAGAGGAGGAAGCGGACTCCCTGCTGAGCAGAGAGCCCGATGTGGGGCTCGATTCAAGGACCCTGAGATCATGACCTGAGCCTAAGGCAGAGGCTTTAACCCACTGAGCCACCCAGGTGCCCCATAGAGTTTCCCATGCATTTTAACATGAATGGGTAATTTAATAAAAATCTCCTTATTCCCCCAAAGTTCTTTTAGAATAATACAAGAGCATTACTTCACTTAAAATATGCTTTTCTTTATTTTATTTCCCTGTAATTTAAGTTTCATATTGTTTTTAAGTACTCCACTGGTCATTATTATACATTTTCAGTTAATTTTTATTTATATATACTAGCATTTTTCAATTTATTAATCACTAATTCTTACCAAAACCTAATATTTTTTTCCTTTTTTTTAAATTCAATACCTTTTCCTTATAGTCATCCTTTGGTAATTTTCTGAGGGATGGTCTGTGAATAGTTCATATCTACCATTTCTGACATTTCTTTTTTCTTTTCTTTTTAAGATTTTATTTATTCATTTAAAGAGAGAGAACAGAGAGAATACACACAAGGGACAGAGGAGGAGGGAAAGGAACAAGCTGCCTCCATGCTGAATGCAGCGTGGGGCTCAGTCTCAAGACCCTGAGATTATGACCTGAGCTGAAATCAAGAGGTAAAGGCTCAGAGCCACCCAGGTGCTGTCCCCCCTTTAAAGAAAAAAAAAAAAATTATTCATTCATAGAGAGAAACATTTATTTTTTCTAATGTGAAGTCTGCTATAAATCTAAGTACTTTTTTATATAAGAAATCTTTCTTTGTATAGATTTTTGAAGTTTCTGATGTCTTGCAAACGTACCACTGTATTAAAGAATGGAATATTTTTGATCTTTTTAATTTTACTAGGATTTGATGGGCTTATTCAACCTAAGAATTCCTGTATTCCTCTAATTCTGAAGAGAAGATAACTACCATTATCACTTAAGACTGCCTCTTTATCATTGTCTTCCCTTCCGCCTCCTGAAACGTCAGTTAACATGCAGGATCTTCCCATTGCATATATCATGTTCAATTTACCTTTTATATTTTGTACCTCTTTATTTTTTTCTCATGGCATTCCAGGTGATTTCTTCAGTTCTATATTTAAATTCTTCAATCTTTTTCTCTGTTGTATTTACTTTTTAAATGCAATTCTGTTATTCTAAATGTAATTCTGTTATTCATCCTAGAGGGATTTTTTTTTTTTTTTCTTTTTTGGTACATGGTTAAATGTTTCTGTTTCTTTTTTTTTTTTTTTTTTAAGATTTTATTTATTTATTTATTTGACAGACAGAGATCACAAGTAGGCAGAGAGGCAGGTAGAAAGAGAGAGAGGAGGAAGCAGGCTGTCCGCTCCGCGGACAGCCTGATGCGGGGCTCGATCCCAGGACCCTGGGATCATGACCCAAGCCGAAGGCAGAGGCTTTAACCCACTGAGCCACCCAGGCGCCCCATCTGTTTCTTTTTTTATATTGATCTTCATGTTTAGCAAGTGGTATCTATCACCTGATACCAGGAGTGTAAACACTTCTGTGCACTGATACTGGCATGAAGAGTCACCAAGGAGAAGAGATCGGTCAAGTGCTGGCTGGAACAATGCTTGGCTCACACAGAAAAGGCAGAGCGAGATTAGTTTCAACAGAGTGTGCCAGCGGGTCCCAGCACCTGCAGACTCCTCCTGGCAGCCCAAACTGGGCAGTTGGCCTGCATGCACTCCTTTTGTGCTAGAGCAGAAGAACCCCACCTCCCCTCCGTAGGGGGCAAATAGAGTAGCGGGCTTGGCCAGGTGCCGTACACAGCACATACTTAGGCAGGTCAGAAGAGTACACATTGAGTCTGAAACTGGGGAAGAGATTCCCACACAAGGCGACAAGTCCAGTGCAAGCTGTAATAACCCTTTACTTCTTGGTAAGGAAATGTTCTAGGCCCAGGGCTCATTCTTAGGAGACTGAGTGGGGGTTAAAAAAAAACTGCACATAATACTGCCTTTCTCAGTATCTCATATTTTCTCTTCTTTCCTTTTTTCTCTCTAATATTCTTAAATACACTTTCCCCAAAGCTTCTTTAATAAACCTGGTTTATTTCCTCTTATAGTTTATAAAATGTCAGTATACGTTTCTTTACTATGGCATTTGTTTTCCATAGAGTTCTGTGTTGTAGAATTGTCTCTATGAGGTATAAATTTGTAGGTGACCCTGCCCACGGCCCTGTGTTTTCTACTGGTTCCAGACCTGCTTTTAATTTAACTTTGGGTTTCTGCATCATGCTTGTAGAGTAATGTATATCCCTCCCATATGAATCAAAATGGATTGAAGTTTTATAATTTTTCTCATAAGGCCATGGGTAGATAAAAAAATTTTCTCACTGATTCCAAAGGCTTGTATCTAGAGCCTGTAGCTGAATGCATTCTAGAAGTGAATGTTAGAGCTTCGGACTCATCATTAAAGTTTATATTTCATTCATATATTACCGACTCTGATGCTTCCCCTACTTATTCTTTTAATTTTGATTTTTTTTTGTATTTCTGGAATTTTGTATTTCTCTTCCTTTGATATGTTAAGCTATGCATTTAATCTGTTATTCCTATGTATTGGGTTTGAAGTCAAGCCTTTCTAAGTCAGATTCTGCCTGGCTACCTTTAATATATATATCAGTGGTAAAATAAAGGAAGCCACCATCTGTGGGCTGGTTTTCTATATTTTCTTGCTTTTCTCTTATAGAGAATGGTAAAGGAGAAAATTTTTTTAAATATCTTGCTATTTATTTATCCCCTTCAAATTATTTATTTGGAAGAGAAGCTGGGGGCATCTGAGTAGCTCAGTTGATTAAACACCTGCTTTTGGCTCAGGTCATGATCTCAGGGTCCCGGGATCAAACCCCATGTTGTGTCCATTTCAGCAGGGAGACTGCTTCTCCCTCTCCCTATGCCCTTTCCCCTGCTCATGCTTTCTCTCTCTCAAAAAAATAAAATCTTAAAAAAAAAAAAAAAAGAGAGAGAGAGAGAGAGAGAAGCTGATTCTGGCATTTCAATACCCTGAGTTGCTGGTGCTCACCTAGATAGCTGTGCCACATGGCAGCAAACCAGAAATATTGGTACCACTGCTGGTTTTCATTAAGGATTATGGGGTATTTTGGTCTGGAACACATTCAGCTATTCCTACATAGAACATCTTCTGTGCATGATCATGGGGGAAGAAATGACTAATTCCAAGAAAAATATGAAATGACTATAAAGTTTATGGAGGAGAGAGAGTGGAACAAATAATAATTTTACATGGCAATGCACTAGGCTATTCCAGGGTTAAAATAAATACAGAATAACACTTGCATGATGTTTGCCTCTTGTGCATATTGCACAAATGGTTGCATTTCCAGCCATTTCTTTCCAGCTAGTTCAGAGATTTCTTAGGGGGTGACTTACATGTACCATTGAGCTGTTCTCCTTGATCGCCACATGGTCTCCAGCATTTCCGTATGCTCCTTTTGGAGCTTGCTGTGATGCTCTCTCCTCATGCTGCTGGTACTGAAATTACCAGTGCCAGCAAGACCCACTAAAGGCACAAGAATATGCAGATGCAGAATATCCCCTTCTGTTCTTCCTCTTTCCAGATGTAGGTGAGTCCAACTTCCAGCGTAGCATGAATATATGTTTATGTGTGTGTGTGTACCTGTGTATAATCTTCTAGTAACAACAAGAATAATTAACTAATACCTGTTATAAACTTAACCTGTGCTGAGCATGTAAGCGTGTACTTGCATGACCACATCCAAACAGAGCTGATACAGGTAGGCACTAATTTCACTATCTGTTTTTGCCTTTGAGGAAAGGTAAGTATGAAAATTTTAAAAAACCTTTCCAAGGTCTCAAGGCCAGTATGAAGTAAATCCTAGACAAAGAATCAAATATACCTGAAAGCAGACCTCAAGCTCTTAAATAACATACTATTTTACGTAGTCATAAAACATTTTTGAAAACTTACTTGTGGCTCTCACTGTGCTAATTAAGGTTTTATACACTATATTATATTTTTCCTTGAAAGTAGACCAAAAAGAAAAGATAGACTATCATATTTTTTTAAGATTTTATTTGTTCATTTGAGAGTGAGAGAGCAGGAATGAGTGGGTGGGAGGGGCAGAAGAGAGGGAAAGGAAGACTTCCCCTTGAGCAGGGACCCCGCTGTGGGCCTCAATCCCAGGACCCTGGGATCATGACCCAAGCCGAAGGCAGACATTGAACTGACTGAGCCACCCAGGTACCTGTAGACTATTATTATTTTAATCCCAATTTAGAAGTGCACTAAGCTTCAGAGATCTCAAGTATCTTACCCATGATCACACACAGTAAGCAGAAAAAAGTAGTTTAAATCAAAATGTGTCTGGTGCTCACAGTCTTAACTATTATTTTGTTATACATCCTCAAAATAATAGTGCATTAAATTCTTAGTGACTTGCTAAATTTTAAATAACTTCTTGGCATTATCATTTGTGTTCTAGTTTAGCTCTTCTTCCAAGACTGAAGCTGAGAGAAAAACATTGGTGGTGTGTTTCAAATCGTTCTTTCTTGTCTCTGATTATCTTAAGCCCTTAAACTAAAATTTTATTCTTGATAAATTTTCCAAAGAGTAAATTATTTGCCTCAGAAATTAATGTAAAGTATTTTTTTTAAGATTCTATTTATTTATTTGAAAGGCAGAGATCAGAAGTAGGCAGAAAGGCAGGCAGAGAGAGAGGAAGGGAAGCAGGTTCCCTGCTAAGCAGAGAGCCTGATGCAGGGCTTGATCCCAGGACCCTGGGATCATGACTGGAGCTGAAGGCAGAGGCTTTAACCCACTGAGCCACCCAGGCGCCCCAAATTAATGTAAAGTAAATCACCACTGCACTTAGCATCAAAATCCAAAGACACTACAGTTGGGGTTCAACTTGGATCCTTAGTGAAAAATAAAGTCCTTCTTTTGAGCATAATACTTGATCATAAAAACAGAAGTGGGATGTGTGCATTAAGAGATCTCTTAACTTCACAGCAAAAACATCAAAGGTATTTCATACATTTTCTTTTCTTTTTGAAGTGATAGAACTTTTCTTAATGTCTATTCTAGTGCCACTTTATATAACAGCTCAAACCGTAATATCTTTTGTGTGTTTTTATTTCAGGTAGCTTAAACTGTTTCTAAAAAAGAAAGTGGGGAGAACCTAATTTCTATGATTTGATATAGGCATAGAAAACTAGAAAATGATTAATTTGATTATTTGAAGAAACATTGATTTAGGATGGATTTTGTTATCAATCAAATTTTTTGCCTTCTATCAGTGTATATAATGTCCAAAAAAACGAAAAAGAAGTTTACTAAGCCACAAGTATTCTGAGTAATATTAAGTTCAAGTATTATCCCTCAAATTTAATTAAAACCAAATAATAGTTCAGGACTTTTCCCTCCCTCCCACCCCCAATCACTACTCTACAATACAGCACTAAAAAATCCCTGGAGGAAGTTATAAATGTTTCTAACAAACAAAATGAAGAGAAACATTAGTCAGTTTCAAGCCTCATTTACTCAATGATGGGCGGTAACAATGTCATAAATCACTGGCTACCTTTTAAGTCATATGATCTTTTGTGCTACAGGCCTTTCAATAATCTTTTTCTTTAACCAACATGGAAATATTTGAAAAATAAATATTTTTAAGATCTCAAGAACAAGGAATGTGAATAATATATTAGAGTAATGATGAGTTCTCCGAAGTAATCCAAGGCAGTTGGAGGCAGCAGTTCATAAATGTCATTTATTAATGATATTTGGCAAAATCATCTTTATAAAGAAAATCTATGTGAGAGAAATGCATATTTAATAACAAATGAAAATACAGGCTGCAGTGCCTTAAGAGATAATTTCAGTATTTCCAAGATGAAATACACCTTTATTTTGACTAAACAATGTTCCACTATTGCTTAGCTAATTAACTACATATGCTTCACATCATATCTTAAGGATCTGTTTTAATATTTAGGATGGAAAAAAAGACATTTTAATGGAGGTTTAAGATTATGAACAATAGTTTATACTTCAAACCTAAACCATGTAATGAGAGAACATATTTTGAATAGTACAACCTATTTAAATGCCAGGTTTGTAATTATAAATCATATGCAATTTATTTAAAGCTTAGAGTCACTCCTCAATTTAAAATGTTACTTCCTTTTATTAATGGGAAGCAATATTTAAAAGCTCAAGGCATTGCTAAAAGAAAATGGCGTGTCTAGAAGAATCATAAATAACTCTAAGCACTTAACATGTTAAATCTAACAGAAATGCAAAATAATTACATACAGGTACTGTTTAATGAACATTATACATTTGAACAGTGTATTGACACTTTTGAAAACTTTGAAACAAATATATGAAAATTCTGTATTATTTTGTGACTCGGTATCAATTAAAAATTAAAATAATGCTTGCATTTTAAAATGGAATTATTAAAAATACATCAACACATTCACAAACTTTTTGGCTTAAAATTAAACACAGTATATACAAATTTCTCTTTTGTATGCAATTCTTGGCTATATTTTTCCCTACACTTTAATAGTAAAGACTCTCATTTTCTTACTGGTTTTGTTGTTCAGAATATATCTTCCAGTGTGGGGTTTACAAGTGCAGAAAAGGATGAAAATTTTTCTTCTTTGAAGATGTTACAGAAGTAATATCTTTCATAGCAAAAGAAGGTTTTAGACTTTCTAAATGTCTTTGGCAGAGTCTATTGCAATGGGTTTCATACTTTGGTAGCATTGAATTCAGAGAACAAATGACTGTGCTTTTGTAGGAAATGTTCACTTGTCCTTTTCTTCTGCCTTCTGAGGATGGAATGAAAAAAAGAAATGCTATAGAAACTAACCTCTCTGGTCTTTGTTAAATGTGGATACACATTTTTTCCCCTTCTGTATAACCAATTTACTCAATTCACAATCTAAAAATATGGATTGCTTAAAAACTGCTTCAATTCTTTTTTTTTTAAATTCTCACAAAGCTTTACAAGTTCCTTTTTAAAGATAGTCACATAAAAATCTCTAATATAGCAAGCCATTTACAATTTCCCTGATGCAATAAGAAAATATAAAGTGGCAGACAAAAATTACCATTTTACAAAGACAAATATATTTATATTGACCTCATATTCTTATTACACTTGTAAAACATAATATTGCTAGCAGAATAAGTAGTGACAATTAACATCAAGGACCAAATTAAAGTTTGGATTTGAAAATTTAAAAGTACCTGTTTTGTGGTGTATATTCACATGAGTAGTGAGTGCTCCAGAAACTGAGAGGACATGATTTTTCATAAATTAAATGAAAATAATTGCTTTTGTTACATGCCTACTCATAGTAGATAAGTTAGAAGTGGGGTGAGCACACCATTAAAATAAATAAATATAAATATCTCTCTCTCTCTGTGTGTGTGTATGTATATATATATATTTGAGAGAGAGAGAGATTGAGCAAGAGCAGGAGGGGCAGAAGGAGAGGGAAAGAGAATCTCCACCAGATTCTGGCTGAGCATGGAGCCCAGCACAGGGCTCTATCTCACAACTCTGAGATCAGGACCTCAGCTGAAACCGAGAGTTGGATACTTAACCAAGGGTGCCACCCACTCAGGTGCCCCTTGAGCATGTCATTTTTTATTTTTTTTATCATCATTAGCACCATCAGTGTTGTCATTACCACCCAAAACAAAACAAATTCCTTTTAGAGAAGTTACTTAGTTATGTATAAGAGTGTTTTTCAATTGTCTGTGGAAGTACATAATTTAGGGTTCAGAGTCCTGCTCTGCCTTCTGAACTATTTAAGGTGGACAACCTACTTCATTTCTCATTTTACACTGAGTAGGATGGTTAAGACACTGTCTCATAGATGGTGAAAAATTAACAAATACTATCATTATTACTTTGACTATTATTGATAATATATCCTATAATGATATTATAATGATCTCCTTTTTATAGATAAACTTTAAAATGTTTTCTTAGGTGATAAATCTAGAAAGAAATGTCAGTAATCCAAACATAGGCAGTCAGTTGAATCTAGAGCCTAAGCTACCTAAATGTACTACCTAAATGCAAAAATAATGCTAATTTTTTTAAATGTATTTTTTCAAGGAATCTCTACCTTCAACATGGTGCTTGAACTTATAACCCTGGTGTCAAGAATCATAAGTTCTACTTACTAAGCCAGTCAGGTGCCCCCAAATAATGCTTATTTATCGCTGTGTGGGCATTAATCTCACTCAAGACCAGATTTGTGTTTGAAAAATGATATACTTTCAAGTAAATATGTATTGGACAAAAACTTCTCATAAAGCATATGATGTGCTCAAGTGTAGTGCAAACATCCAAGTTTACCTGGTTAAAATGAAGAAGCAGATTGGTTAAAATAGAATGTAATTAATTAAATTTATAAAGAAATCTGATAAAATATATTTTGAGAAAAAAATGCTCTTGGTTCCAATATTAGTTTTTGTTTTTTGTTTTTTTCCTAAGAGTGTTTAGCTATAAACACATCTGACCACCAATGAAAAGCAGAGGGGAAATGAACCACTTATCATCATTTGTAATAGGAGAAACCAGTAAAGCAAAAGTTTCCATCAGATGATGAATAATAAATATTTCAGCCGGAGATTTAGAGAAAACCAAACAAAGGAGTAAGATTCAGGAGCATTCGTTCTCAGAAGGAGTTGCAATCTAGTTCTGTGGAAGATTAAAACAACATCCGGTTTAAAGACAAACCTCCTGGTTAAGATTCTTCTAGAAAAAGAACAAAAGCATAACTGATATTAAGTTAATGATAGACAACAGATAAAATATGAAAGTGTCTATGGCAACGTCTGGGAAAGGACTTGTCCACATGAACTGAGAAGATAGTATTAAGGCACAACAGGCTGTGTTTTATTGGTACATTCATACATGCCTAAAGTATGATCTGAGGCAGAGGGCCACAGGCTGTTATCCAGAATATTTTTAAATTGAATAATTTCACAGGACACCCCCCCTATAATTAGCTTCATATATTGTGACTAAAATGTAATTTTCAAAAATTTAAGCAGCTCTTCAGTTAACTGTAGCAAAATTTCTCTAGGTGGACAATTTAATCCCTAAGGAGTAAATCCACTATGATTAAGAAAGATGTTGCACTGAGAATTAGAATATCTTGCTAAAATAGTAAAGAAATTTTGATCTAACACATTTGTGTTAAACGCCAGTTTTATGGAAAATTCTTATTAAGGAGGTAATTGTATTAAAATTTTTTAAGTTTAATTTTAAAGCTTTATAGAATATTTCAGTAAAGTTAAAAAAATAGTGAAGACAATAAGCACAGCTTTATAGAGTTGGGAAAAATGGTAGTTACAAGTCTGAAGTGTCCACATAAAAGATACAATAAAACACTTTAGGATAACTGTTTATACCATTGGAAAATACCTATCTAAATTCATTCCAAAAGTATGGATAAATATAAGGTAATCACACTCTTTGTTGGATTGCCAATGGGTGAAGTGAAGGGCACTTTTGAATTAAATGATATTCTGCCCTGAAGACTTTGATTAAATTGTGCGGGTCCCTACCTAACGTCTTAGATATATCTTAGCAATTCCTAGAGTAGTCTGGCCACTCAGAATTGACTTCCTTGTTAAAGAACATTGGTGAATCTTCCTGACCAGCTTCATCTGATGATCACATAAGTTCAAAGAGAATGCAGCTACAGATAGATAATTGAGCCAAATCTGAAAACAAATTTTGTTAACAGAATAAAAGCAAGACGTACATGGAGGGGGGGGAGTGGAAGAGTGGGGGGAAAGATCAAGGAGGAAAAAAGACCAGAAAGACCCCCAAGACAAATAACAACCTGAGAGGCTGGCTGCTGAGAAGAAGAAGGAGGGACTGTACACATCATAAATGGCTACATGAAGCCACTGCATTGCTTGCAGTCCATCTCCCATATTTTGTCATGCTAGAGTACATGAATATATAGCTTTCATCAGTGTATGGCATGCTTTAGCTATAAATACAAATTTGTTTTAGAACATTCCGATTTCAGTGCCTTCCCTGAAAAAAATACTCAGCAGAGATTTCAGCCAAATTCCTTTTAGTCAATCATTTTGAAATATCCTCACATACAGTAAAGGAAAAATTAGAGAGCTTTACATGACTGTTAACCCATTGTTTCCTTCTGACTAATATGAGAGGATACCAAGGCAATAATTATTGCATATTTTACTGTATACTGCATATCTCTCAAGACCAATGTATTCTGTATCATCTGACTCCAAGTTCTGTACCTAATAGTTTTTTGGGAAGTTTCCCCCCACTCCATACTAAAATATAAATTATTTTATTTCTATTATACACATTTGCTTCTTTTTCATTTTCCAAGTATATGATTTAATTACAAAGTTTCATTATTCAGCAGTTTCTGTATACTTAGAGTGTATATTTGGCTTTCCTGTCTAGGCAGTGAGGAGCCATCGAGAGGTTTGGAGCCTTCAAGTGACGTAATTCAATATATGTTTTGGTATGATTTATTTGGCCTATTTATGTAGAATGGGTTCAATGAAGTGTGTCTGAAATGCTACGAAGATATTTAAAAGACTTATTTGATGAGAGCAACACATATTACATATATTAATTGTTATTCCTTCTGCTTAGAACACTGATTTTCTAGAACTTCACAAGACTGGCTCCCTAATTACATTCCAATTTCTGCTGAATAGTCCCCTCCTCAGAGAGGCTGTTTCTGACTACTCTCTGGGACACTCCTTAACTCATTCACTTGCTTTCCTTTGTTCTTCTTAGCACTCATAATGTGTCTAACTTGCTTAATTTGTCTTTCATACTGAATCCAGCCCTGACTGAGAGGACAGTGACTTTGTATTACCACAGTAATTCTAGCCTGGAAGGGTTTCTGGCACATGGGAAACCATACATTTTTATTAAAATGAGTAAATGACTTGAGTAAAAATGCAGATCAAAGCAATAGGTAATTAACAGAAAACGGGAACTAAGAATATCAATTATACTATGAAGTACAAAAATACAATTTCTACCTGCCCTTAACTCAGCCTAAAACATTTCAGGAGATCTACATAAATATATTCAAATGCATTTGAAGATAATCTGAAAGTTTAGGAATACCTAGCTCCCAACATATACCTACTTGGTCCCTACCTATTTTTATCTTGGTTTACCAGCTTCGAATTTGTTAATTTTTTGGCCCCAAATTTAACCTGCCGCCCTCATTCTGGTTTAGTTTGCATCCTGACTCTTATTTGAAATTTAGATCAAAGAGAGCAGGAGAGTTCCTTGCTCCAAATTTTGTTACCCTGAAACCCAAACTTCTTTCTAAACTCTAGCTAACCCTCTAAGAGTACGGGTAATTTGGTTTAAAAAATGAACAATCAAGCTTCAGATTCAAGGAAGTGCATGGTGGTGGTGGTGTCATTCCCTTCCATTTCCCCAGTGGAAATCCCAACGTTCATTCTTCTTTCAAAAAAGTATTTAATTAGTACCCACCTTAAGTAGAATCTGACAAACTTAGATTACAGATGAAAATGCACCTTTGAAATTCAAATCAGATAAAAATGAGTACCTCCCATTCTTATTTTAAGGGTGGGTTCAGTCTAAGTAAGGAAGAAAAGTCCATATCAGAAAGCAGAAAGTTATACAGTATTACACTAAGCCCCCATATGTCGAAGTGTTCATGTATATGCAGTATGCCAATATAAAATTAATCAATACATTCAAAATATGTAGTCTCTATTGCTTTGTACACTTTTTTTAGTGTCACATTGGAAAAATTGAGAGCACTTTATTTTCTAATGTAGCCTTGAAGCATATTCTTAGCTATATATATAATGATCAAAATTATACACTTGTCTAGTAACTTTGTTTCATTCATAGTCTTAAATCAAAAAGTGGCTCTTTATGCTTTAAGAAAATAAGTGCAAACTGTGAGTTTTACAAAACGCATTTATTTTGGCATAACAATAAAATTAAATAATTGTTAGTTAACTAGTATGTCAGTTTCCATGATACATACTAGGATTAGAAACAGTAAGACCAAAATAATTACCTAGGTAAGGCATGTTGATTAATATGATGAAAGCATAATGCAACTTCTTTTCTATTGCTCGAAGTTGTGTTTACTATAGATTTGAGATTCCAGTGCTGTAAACGCCTATGAAATCTGAAAAACTTATTAAACATAGAGGAAATTTGATCTAAGGAAAGCATTCTCATCTCTTTCATATCCTGTGAATCCCAACATAAGAGATGAGAAAGGGTTTAAGTAATAAGCCCAGATTTTGAAGAATTCTTTTATTATTATTATTATTATTACTTGCTATTTAAAAATATCTATGTATAAAAAAGGCGAGAAAGCGTTTAGCCTCAATAGCCTTTGCTTCTCATGAACAATTGAACCTCAAGGGAGCTTTCCATTATTGGGCAGTATTTTCTTTTGAGGTCTTCCAAACGCTTCAAAAGTGAAAAAGCTGTGTTCCTGATATAAATCTTTTGGTTAAAAAAAAAAAAGACTTTAGCACCTATGTTAATAGTTACAGGCTTTTAAAAACTTATTTTCTTGGATAAAATAATTTTTAATTAGATACTTTTATATTCTGAGTATAGCTAAATATGGTCCTGCCTCTGTCTCATTTAATATAACTAAATAACCATCATATAGTTATCTTAAGGTAACTGTAAGATAGCAAAGTGTAATTATCTTAACATAACTATAGTATAGTTATCTTACTGGTATCTAGCTTATTATGATTTAGTAGTGGAGTCAATTAGTTCTAGTCACTAGCTGATTCATATGGTGGAGACTAGAACAGAATGAGAAAGAACAAACAATTCTGTAAAAAAAAAAAAAAACTAACTGCCACGTTACACTGAAATTGCTTATTTGATGTCTTTCTTTCTAGACTATAAAATTCCTGATAACCTTATTATTTCCTTTATTCAGCTTTATCTTCAGTGCATAGGACAGAGCATAGCATGTAATAGTTGCATGTGAAATGTGATTTAAACAAGCTTGGGAACCACACATCAGAGGAAAATTGTTTGGAAGCAGTAGAAAAGTTTAATATGAAGAAGTAAATCCTGAGGGTTTTCATGATTTCCTTTAAATGTTGCAGATTTATCACAATCAAGATTATCTCCATCATTAACCCTGTGAACTGATATGTATTTCTGCTGTACAAATAGGGAAGCTGAGGTTTAAACAGATGACGGAATTTTCCCATTTCTAGAAAGCTAGCAAGTAGGTGCCAATGGGCCTGGACTATATACTGAAGTCTAGTTCAAACGTGCAAACTCCTAGCCTGTACGGCTTCTGTTGTTCCATAGATGAGTAACTAAACCAGAATTGACCTGGGTTCAGTGTATCAAGTAGGAATTCCCTTAGTGCCTCGGTCTCTATTAGTACAAAATCAACATTTTTCCCACAGATTTCTAGGCAAGTTTCCTTATTTCTTTGTTTATGATCTATTTTCTATAACTAGAATGTAAGCCGCTTGAGAGAGATGAACTTGTTTTAACCATTGTATGTTGTACCTAGAAGTGGAGTAAAAGTATTTGCTTTAGTCCAGTCAGGACTGTAACACCATGCCACACACTGGGTGGCTTATAAAACCAAAGAAATTTATTTCTCATAGTACCAGTGGCTGGGAAGTCCAATATCAAGTCACTGGCATGGTTGTGTCCTGAAGAATGCCGCCTTCCATGCTGCACACTGTCAACTTGTGCCCTCATGTGGAGGCAGAGCTATGGAACTCTGCAGGGTCTGTCTTCTAAGAGCACTGACTCCCAATCATCAGAGCTCTGCCCTCATGACTTAATCACGGTCGAAAGGCCCACCTCCTACACCAGCACCTTGGGAGTTTCTTTGAATTTTGGAGTGACGTATCATTCAAACCATGACCATACAGCCTTGGAATTCTACTAAGAGGTTATTGAGTCAGTACTGAATTAAGGAATGTGTGGCAATACAAGAAATGAATGTCCGTAATAATTAATCAAGTTCATTGTTGAATTGTGACCAAAATATTACTATAATAGTGCTTCTCAGCACTAATTGTCTAAGAAGAATGGTGATATTACAATTAGAGTTAAAACAGAGAACCCCTACAAAAAAATTATACTCTTAATGTCTTTAATATTTAAAAGGCCAATCAAATGCTAGTGGCAGTTCTGTTTTGTAATGGAGTCAAGAAGTTGAAGAACTTAGGTTCAAAATAGAGCTCTAACATGTATTAATTGTGTGCTTTCCAATAAATCACTCAATCCCATCTGTAAATAGCAATAATAATAGTGTCTTTTAGATCTGTTATGAGACTAGTATATTGTTAGAAAATAAACCCCTTAACTCAGTGCTTAGCACATAATAATCATTTAAAGAATTGTTACTAGTGTTTGAAACTCCAGTTTTCAGTTGTATACAATTACTTTATAATACCCTGTTTGAGAAACAAAAGATAATTTACATATTTAGTCACTTGCTTTTAACCCTTTTTTATGGCTGAAAGAACTTTTTTCTTGTTATTTCTGAGAGTGATTTGAATATTTTTGGTTAATTCCTCAGTATTTGGCACTGCTAACTTACTAAATGTAAACTGCCCCAATTATAACTTTAATTTTAGTAGTAGTAATACATATGAATAATTTCATGAAACTGCTAATCCTAGCCATAGAAACCCACATTATTGCACTTGGTTTTTATGCATATTTATTGTAACTTATTATTTTTTTTTTAAGATTTTCATTCAGCCTTCTGCTTATCTAAGCAGAATACAGCTACACATAATTACCTAGTATACCAAAGGAATCTTAGAAAAAAGAAAACAAACAAAACTTTATTTCTTTAAACCATTTGTTTAATGTATTAACAGACTTATCAAAACTATCCGACCAAGATTAATTCTTTTTTTTTTTAAAGATTTTATTTATTTATTTGACAGACAGAGATCACAAGTAGGCAGAGAAGCAGGCAGAGAGAGAGAGAGGGAAGCAGGCTTCCTGCGGAGGAAGGAGCCCGATGCAGGGCTCGATCCCAGGACCCTGAGATCATGACCCGAGCCGAAGGCAGCAGCCCAAACCACTGAGCAACCCAGGCGCCCCCCAAGATTAATTCTAACTAAAGCAACCCAAAGCAGTAACATTCCTGACTTGTTTCAAGCATCTAGCAATTAGTTGATTCTATTAGTTCTTAAGTGTATTTATTCACTGTATTCTTTTATTAGATAATGAAGGAAAATTATTAATTTGCTTTCTGAATCAATATTTCCAATTCTATCACACTCATTTGCAAATTTTAAAATAGTTTTTAATTTTTGTATGAAGTTTTCTTTATAATTTTATTTTTTCATATATGGTTCTAAATGTGTTCAGGCTTACTAATTAACAACAACAACAAAAAGACTAAAAAAAATAGTAATTCATCATCACTGTCACAGCTGGATCTTTACTGGTAGTATTCCTGTCAAACTTACCAGTGGCCCATTGAAATCTTTAAAGGATTCAATAATGGTTAAATCTAAATAGGTACATACCATTGGAAAGATCAGGCTTATCAAATACTTTCAGTAATTTTGTTTTCTCTACTATCTCGTTATCAGTTCTCTTGGAAGTGAAGAGGTCTTAAACTTCCTTATCACGCTTGTCAATAGCAGAAAAAAGCAAGCTTCAGAGACCTTTGGTTCTATGTATTTCTGCCAATCAAGGTAATCCAGGAGATAAATGCAACAATAAGAAAAGACCCTAATCCTTTGTTCACCACTAATTCATCACACTTTTCACAGCTGGATCTCAACTGAAGCAACACAAATTTGACCTTTAAATCTTAGCTTGGCTGCATCTGATCCTACCTCCCACAGGTATAACTTCATGGAATTCAGTACTTCCGCTGCCCTTTTTCCATAATTTGACTCTGATTTATCTTTTAACTATCAGCGGTCAACATTAACACACTAAACCATACGTGTGAAAATCAAGTGTTGTGCTTTATCAGGCCTGTAATCATATGTATCTATCGAATGCCATTCTATTAACTTCAAAGCAAA
The DNA here is from genome assembly GCF_009829155.1 of Mustela erminea. Classification (NCBI taxonomy): domain Eukaryota; kingdom Metazoa; phylum Chordata; class Mammalia; order Carnivora; family Mustelidae; genus Mustela; species Mustela erminea. Next base: position 42,556,085 of record NC_045623.1, read on the forward strand.
AATACAATTTGTTTGTATTGATTTAAAACAGAAGAAATTTGCACAATTAGTAATCTCATTATAACTATTTTATCTGCCTTGGGATTTTGAGATTGAGGTACATTTACATGCAAAGCATACAAAGTCATTGATGAGATAAAATATAGCAATGATTAAGGTACAGTACCCAGTTATTCTCATGATTTCAAATACAACAATTTTACTGATGTATTTCTTTATTTTTTCCACCTCCCACAGACACGTGGTACATTCTAAAGCTGCTCTGGAAGTTAATTCAAAAAGGTTTACTCAACAATAAAAACTTAAATCCGTAAAGACTACTTTTTCCTAATAATTGTTTCTTTTACACTGGTATAAACCTACCTGACCCTCCAGTAATTTTTTACTTCTAAGCAACTGAAAGTTAATGAACCACAAATTACACTGAGGAAGAGAGTTGGCTTTTTACAAGGAGCTGGAATGTGTTGAATGTGGTGAGAGAACATTAACAAATCTGTCAATTAGCCTGGAAGGTATTTTGACTTTTATGTCTTCTGTTTGCTTGCTCAGTATATCAAATGAATTTCCTTCATTTTTTTTTTAGTATTATTTCTATTAATAACAATATCCAAACAGCCTTTTTCTCAATCTATAATTTATCTTTCGTGATGGTCTTCTGAAGTTTCAGAGACCTAAGCACAAATTTTTCGGACTCACAGTGTAATTGTTATAGCTGTAGTCCTACTCCATGACCTTTAGTCCAGTAATCTGGGGAGAATAGAGCTATACTTCCATAAATTATTTTATCAGTTTACACTAATAACCTAAATGATCCCTGTTTGAATCAGGGCCCTAACCATACCATATTTTAAAGGAAGAGTGAGGGATGACGGCATTTCTTCAAACTTTCAAAGGCATTTTACTCCTAAATCTCTTCTACTATCTGGCAAGATTATGTCTTCATTAGTGACATGGTAGATTATTAATATTTATAGCCATTCATAGTTGTAACAATTTTTACCAAGTGCAAACAGAAGAAAGTCTATTAATATTATCTACTACTTTTTAAACCAATGGTTTTGAAACCTTGGTAAACCTGAAAGCCTAAATTTAAAACAAACATAACTAAGAGAGGCTGTAAAAAATATTTTTTTTTATTTATTTTTTTATTTATTTATTTTTATTTCCAGCATAACAGTACAAAGATACAATGCTAAGATAGAAGAGAACCCTCATTTTCATTTCTTTAACTTTCAAGTTCCAAGAATTAAAAACAAGCAAAAATAATCATAATATAGACTATCATGAACTAGCACATAAAAATTGATTGTCTCATCTTTGGAAAAATAAATATAATTTGAAGTACCAATATTCTTTTTGCTTTTTTTTTAACTGTAGGTAAAGAGGATTTTAAGGACTTATGACTATTAATTTTTTTATTCTAATATCTCCTTAATTGCTTCCTAGCAGGTTTCAGGTCTAGGAATAATATTTAAGAAAATACGAGTATAGATGTTTTACAATATAAAAGAAGATAGTCCTTAGGAGTAGAAGTCTACCAGGAAACCAACCTAAGCAGACTATAAGGTTACTATATTATACTTTGTCTTAATGTTCCCAATACTTAGTGTATGCTTCACTATTATAAATCCAGAAAATGATATTTTAATGCTTTACAAATTCAGTTTGAAAAATTATGCAGAAAACAACTTCTGGCCAAATTGAGAACTATGACGATCATTAAATCACAGAGATATGTCTGCTATATATAGGAACAGATATTCTAGAGAAGATATTTTTGTTTTGTTTATTATAAAGTATCCCACTGATGGGTAGAATAAAGAAAAATTAAGCTGCCAAATACTTCTGTTTTAGAAATAATCCTTTATTATTTATAATTATTTATAATTGTATCTGTTCTATAGATATGGAATCCTTTATATTTATTTAGAAGAACAGCTATGCATTCTTCTACCAGTATTTTGAGAATTCCATTTATTGGTAATATAGTAATTAAAAACGTATTCTATAAAAATATGCTCCACTTCATTGAAGACTTTAAAAATAATTGTCTAGGAGAACAATGCTACTGAAGAGCTTAATGCTTAGTTTTTTTTAATTTGAATTGACATTGCTTGTATTGGTGAAGTATTCTATTTGTCTAGGTAATTCATGCTATATGAAATTTCAGTTGGAAAATAATACATTATTTTCAGAAATGGGAACAAATTTATGTTCCCTTTTCTATTCTATTTTTCCCCACAAGTAGACAATAAGTCATCAAACAAAAAGCTGTCGCAAATTAAAAAAAAAAGTGTGTTTATATGATGACAGATCACAATGGTCAAACTGAAAGAGCAAAATTCAGGCTTCAAATACTCAGAAATCCAACTTTGCTAATACATTCTTGAATTCTACATTGTAGAGATAAGGAAGAGTAAATTTCCACGCATGTTAGAAAATACTTATGAATGCGCTTAGTAAAATTATAAACAGCAAATATGCAAAACCTTATATTAACCTTTGACTCTTTTCTCTCATTTCAATGTAACAGTTATCTACTGATAAAATAATGCTGAAAACAACTCATAAAATTTCAGGAGCAGACAACATCCTTTTATTGTTTTCCAGAAGCCAGTTGTCTGCATGGTTCTCTGCTCTTTACCAGGTTTGATTACTCTTCTATGGGTTCATACATGGGGCTGCAAGAAAGTGATGGTTCAGTTAGGAACCAGCTTGTTTTAGATGACCTCAACTGGTACCACTCAGTTCTGCTCTAGATATTTCTTATCCTCCTGCGAGCTAGCGTTGGCTTGGGAGTAGTGGTTGTGTTTCAAGAGAGAATGTGGAAATGAGAAAGCACTTCTCAAGTCTGCATTTTATCAGGTGTGCTACCCTCCTGGTGGGCAAAGAATGTCACATGGCTAAATCCCAGAGTTAGTCTGTAAGAATAGACCGCCTCTTGATGGAAATGGTTGAATGCCAAATTGTTAAAGAGCTTAGATACTTGTCTAGATAGAATGCTGCTGGAGCTTTAACCAAGGATCCATCACAGTCTACATCTGGTTGGTTATCAGCTCCTTCGGAATACAAAACAAGGTGGTCTCCATGATTCCTTTCTGACCTGTTTCTAATATTACCACCCTAATGTAAAATCTTGTTGACACTTACCTGAACTCTGATACTGAACTTGTAACTAGATTTCATCTCTTCTAAGTCTTCCTTCTCAATATTTCCTACAAACATTTCAGTTATTTCAGGACTTTTGTTTTTTGTTTTGCTCCTTTTTTTTTTCTATATTTAATGACACTAATTTGAACCTGGGATAGCGATATGCCTTTCTTTATATCTTCCACACTATTTGCCAATTTTGGACACAAAAGAAACTTGTTTTAAATTAGATAAATAGATGAATAAAATAAAAAGAAGTCACAAAATAACCAAACCTAGTATTTCAAACCTAATATTTCAATATTATTCATTAATAATAAACCTAATATTTCAAATATTTTCAGCTATAATTATTTTCTTGGGATTCCTAGGAATTCAGGTCACCTTTACAAACCCTAGTAAGTATGACTTTACTTAGGGTGCCTAGCTGGCTCTGTTGGTAGAGCATGTGACCCTTGATCTCAGGGTTGTGAATTTGAGCCCCATATGGGGTATAGAGTTTACTAAAAACAAACCATCTTCAAATATATATATATATACATATATATATATATATGACTTTACTTAAGTTTTATATTATTGACTCTTGTATACCGGTTGCCAATTTTGTGGCATTCTGAAACTTTCTAAATACAGATATGCTCACTCCCTTCTATATTATTATTATCTCTTAATTCTATGAAATACAATGAGATATTTATACTAGAGACAGTGGTATGTTTCACGTTATATCTGAGTTTGTAGAATTTGCAGTCCTGAGAGAATTCTTATGGTAGCAAAGAAATAACATTAAAACAAGTACTCAGTTCCCTCTTTGATTGATTGTTATCATAATTATTGTTCCAGATCCTCTCAGTATGTAAATCACCCTTGAGGAGTAAATTAGTCCTTTGGGAAGTTTCATCAACTTCTTAAAGTATATGCTTCATGCAATTACTGTTTTAAGGAACCAACTAATACCAATGTGGCTTAAAGATTTTTATGATGTTTCCCAAAGGCTTTACTACATCAGCTAATAATGCATTTACTAGTATTTTATGACTCATCGCAGGTTCTGAATGTATAGTTTGTTTCAGAGAATCCATGAAAGACTGTCTTTTTCTCAAAATATATATATATTATGCTGGATCAGAGATGAGTAATGTTAAAGTAATTAAACAGGGAGGCCATTAGACAGGTGGCTTTAATGTCTTGGTACCCCCAGATAAGCAAATAAAACCCCAAACCACAGTCAATCCCTATAAATTCCTCATGGGTAAGAAGAACAACCAATCACAAACAGCCAACTAAGCTTTCTCAAATACAGCAACCACTTAAGCTATAGCCAATCAAAAAATTTCCTTGCATTGTTTCTACATCTTTTCTATAAAATCTTGTCCCTAGCTCATCAGTAGAGTGCTTCTAACTTCTAGTTCAATGCTGTCCAATTGAAATTGATTTTTGCTCATATAAACTCAAAATTTGCAATATGTCTCTGTTCATCTTTTAACAGTAGGACAGCCATATAATTTGTCCCAAAAAGGACACTGTGTAGAGTGGAAGGAGTGCAATTAATACCTGTGAAAGGAAATATAGTACTCTTCTAGGCAAAATGAGACACGTAGCCACCAAGGATATCATCAATCCTTTAAAATAAGGTTCCCAGACCAAACTGGAGTGTGTGATATCCATATGTGCAGGTGTGCTTATTTTAGAAGAGATCCTGAAATCTTGTGGTATTAAAGGAAACCAGAACAAGATAGTAGAAAACAGCTTCCATTCAAGAACTATTACAACAACAAAAAAGATAACTCAGTACAGTACTGAGCTCAATTCTGAATACATGAAGGACAGGTGAGACTGATACCCGAGGAGCAAGATGAAGGAGCAGTGGATGAAAAATCACTAAAAGGAGACATCAAAGGAAGGGTAGAAGAAATTCTTGCTCATCTCACCTAACGTTATTCTTGCTGAAGGTGGGCCAGAGGGATTAGATACCAATGGTGGTGGCAGATGAGGAAATTTTATCAAGTACTGAGAGGGATCAGATATCATGGGTGATGATCTCTCTCTAAACCACTACAACTTTTATTTACTTTTTTGTTTATAATATAGAATGATGTGGTCTGACTTGTATTTGCTGTGTAAACTAGTAGACCTAGGTGACTAGGTTGAGGTTTAACTGAGAATAAGACTCAGAGCAGCCAGATTACACTTTGGTCAAGGAGAGAGTCTTTGTCAGTGGGAGCATTTTTCTATCCTCATGGAATGTGCTGGTAGATCTTAAAGATTAGGATATGGGCATAGAAGGAAGTAGGAGGAGTGGAATATTCATTGTCGCGGTATAGGTGGCTTGTTGGCTAACAGCTGTGGCTTCCTTCTAGTTTTCTTCCTTTCTTTCTTTCTCTCTCTTTTTTATTTTTTAAGATTTTATTTATTAATTTGACAGAGAGAGAGATCACAAGTAGGCAGAGAGTCAGGCAGAGAGAGAATGGGAAGCAGGCTCCCTGCTGAGCAAAGAGCCCAATAAGGGACTCCATCCCAGGACCCTGGGATCATGACCTGAGCTGAAGGCAGAGGCTTTAACCCACTGAGCCACCCAGGAGCCCCTCTTTCTCTCTCTCTTAAATGCTTTCTTCTTTCTTTCTTTCTTTCTTTCTTTCTTTCTTTCTTTCTTTCTTCCTCTCTTTCTCTCTTTCTCTCCCTCCCTCCTTTTCTTTCTTTCTTTCTCTTTCCCTCCCTTCCTTCCTTCTTCTTTCTTTCTTTTTCTTTTTTTCTTCCTTTCCCCTCCTTTCTTCCCTTTCTTTCTTCCTCTCTCTCTCTCCCTCTCTTTCTTTCTCTCTCTCCCCTCCCTCCCTCTTTCTTTCTTTCTTTCTTCTTCTTTTTTTCTTTCTTCCAAAGTTCCCTACTCAGCAGGCTATGAGATATATAATAATAATCAATACACAATTCCTTTCTGTCCTCAAGGAATTCACATTTTGTTGGGTATATGTTTGCCAAATAAAAAATTACACAATTAAAATTTACTAACTTTTAATAAAAGAACCCTTATAGAGAACTACAGATGATGGTAGATGTGATAGGAAATTGAACTCTTACATTTGGGAAGGATCCAATCAAGAAATTGTTTTCTGAGGGAATGAGGTTTACACTGTGATCTATCAGATGATTGGAATGCAGATACCCAAAAGAAGGGAGACAAGATTTTTCAGCCAAAGGACTCAGATAAAGCTACTGATATGAAAAACAAAAACAAGTAATAAACATAAAAAAAAGAAAAAACCAGAATGACTAGAAATAATAGCCAAGAGGATATTAAGAAATGAGGGGAGAGTTCATATCACTGAGAGCAATTTAAGCCACTTTAAGAATTTTAACTAGATAAAAAAGATCATGGTAAGTTAGGTTAAGTGAAATAAGAGAAATCCCGGTATTTCAATGACTTAACACAAATATTATTTTTCTCTGATATCAGAATCCTATATGTGGTTGGTAGGTATTGGGGCATTGTGTTGGGAGTGAGGACGAAGTGGAGGTAGCAGGTCTGCTTCCTGAAGTCATTAACAAACTCAGTCTGCTTCCATTCCGTAACACTGCCTGATTGCGCTTGTAACTCCAAATGTTGCCATAGGCTTCAGTTTCCAGCCAACAAATGAGGGACAAGAGAGTGCCTGGAGATTTTTGCAGAACATTTTATAGGCCAGTGTATATTTTTGCCCAATACTGTTTTTCAGAACTCAGTTACTTAACCCTGCCCAACTAAAGGTGAAGCTGAGAATTTATAGGTTACTGTGCTTCCAGTACATAGGAGAAAAATAAATTTGGTGGACATACAGCATTCCTTGTGAGGACTGAAACCATCTACCCTGCGTTCAGTCTGGACACTAAGAACAGAAACCATACCTACTGTCTATATTCACATGACTTTTGATAGTCCAGTATATTCACTAGCAGTATTTTTCCAGGAGTCTCTTGCTTAGCAGATAGTTTGCTTTTTTTATTATAGGAACTTTCAAAAAAAGACATTAGTTCTTCAATGGAAATCATTAAGAGAAAGTTGTACCCTATAAGATTCTTTGAATCTCTCACCCCAAATCCTCATTTTGTTGTTTCCCCAGTCCTGCACTATTTAAAAGTGATTCTTACCAATCCCCAATCTATTCTTTGCATGAAAAATCTACCTTAAACAAAACTTCTAATCTTAATTCTTACTTTACTTCTTGTCTTCTAGGATATTGCCATTGCTCTAAAGAGGTAGTGTTCTCTCTCTTAGTACAGAAAGAACAAGTTTGCCTTGTGTTATCAACAGTTTGTGTTGATGTTATTTGAAGGAGCAAGCATTCAGTGTTTGCTAAATTAAAGTATATATACATGTATGTATTTATTTACTTTTTTTAATAATATAGAATGATGTGGTCTGACTTGTATTTGCTGTGACGCTTTTAGAGTTTATTTTTTATAATTTTACTGAGTTGTACATAATTATATAATCTGTGCTAACTATATGTAAATAACCAAACTCTAGGAGATTATAACTACACCTTGGGGAGTTACATCCAGCAGTTTGATTTATAATGTTAAGCAACAGGCATTTTATAGTCAAAACATTAAGTTGTAGGGGGAGAGATGTATTTTTAGATTATGCTAAATCTCGCAAATGCTCCCATTTCGTAAAAATCCAGTGTAGACAATAAAGACATTTTATAATTTAAGTGAATTTCAGAACTGAGATAGAACTCAAAAATCAAACAAATAAAACCAAACAAGTAAAATCCCAGAAACAGCATAAATAGATAGAATACATTCCTTGAGAAAGTTTCCTGGGAAATTACACTTGAAGAAGGGCACCTACTGAAGAGCAACAAGGTATTTTACAGGCTGCATGGATCTCTACAGTAGTTGTATAGCAAGAACACCTAAAACTATAGAAACAGTATTGTTGATGACTCAAGGTCCAATTCCCAACTTTGAGGAATGGTAGAGGTTGAAGTTTAGGATAACGTTATAGGTATTTCTTCAAAGAATTGACCATTCTGTACAAACCATCAGATGCAAGCACGTTGATCATTGTTTAGATCTAACTATATGTTGTCTATGAGATACTCCCTCTATTTCTATTATTTTTTTTTTTTTGAGAGACTCTCTTTAGGTCTAAGGAGACACATAGGTTGAAAGTGAAATGATGGGCAAAGATATTCTATGAGAATAGTAACCAAAATAGAGCAGGAGTGGTTTATACTAATATGAGACAAAGTAGACATTATATAATGTCTTACAGGAGACAAAGACATTATATAATGGCAAAAGTGTCAACTTAACAAAAATGTATAAATTATATATGCATATATATGTACCAAACATCAGAGCTTCTAAGTATATAAAGCTAATATTGACAGAATTGAAGAAAAAAATGGGTAGATCTATAATACTGGTAGGAGATTTCAATACCTGACTTTAAATAATAGAACAACCAGACAGAAGATCAATAAGGAAATAGAGGACTTAACACTATAGATCAATTGAACGTAACAAACCTATATAAAATACTATACACAACAGCAGAATACACATTCTTCTTGAATGCACATGGAGCATTCTGCAGGGTGGGCTACATGTTATACCACAAAATAAATACTAATAAATTTATTAAAAATTAAAAAATTTAAATCATATCAGATTAAAATCACACACAGTATCTTTTCCAATCATATTGTAGAGAAACTAGAAATCAATAGCTAAAGGAAAACTGGAAAATCCACAAATGTGTGGAAATAAATGTGCTCTTATGCAATCAATGGGTCAAAGAGGAAATCAAAAAGGAAGAAAATATCATGAGACAAATAAAAATAACAACATAGCATACCAACATTAACAGGATACAGTAAAAACCATGTCAAAAGGGAAATTATAACTGTAACTGCTTACATTAAAAAACAAGAAAGATTTTATATCAACAACCTAACTTTACACCTTAAGGAATTAGAAAAAGAACAAACTAAACCCAGAGTTAACAGAAGGAAGGACATAATAAAGATTAGAGCAGAGATAAATGAAATGGAGAATAGAAAAATAAAGAAAATCAATGAAACCCAGAGTTGGTTCTTGGAAAAGATCAATAAAATTGACATCATTAAGCTAATTGAACATTATGTATATGCCCTGTTGTTTGGAATATAAGATTCAGAAGTATTACATTTCTCCAAAAACACTCATTTGCAGTTGGCTCTGAATTTAGTGGAATTGTTTATCATCTTTTCTCTTATAATTATTAGATCTACAAATTTAAATATTTTTTATTATAAAAAAAGTATTTTTACTGTGGTCTTTCTCAAATCACTACTTAAAATAAAATGATAATAAAATATTTCAGTGAAATAAAAACAGTATCTAAGTTTGAATTCCATCTGAAACAGAACATGAAACAAAATCTTACTGGTCAGTAGCTTTGCAGGAGCTGATTGACTTTAGGAAATAGAACTGGGGCATTGACATAAGACTGGAAAAGGAGGATCACCAGAAAGTGTGCATCGATTAACCCGTTACTGCTGAGGGCAACTGGGGCTCAATCCTGCTGGAAACTTCTAAGGAAATGTGTAGAATGCACATCAGAATTTTCCCATAAGTTTATGGGAAGGCTGCAGTATTTATCCATAATTCCTGTGCCCCATAAAAGGAGGGTCATCCTGAGGAACATTAACTCACCCACACTTTTTGTTGCAACTATATATGATTAAGTGGCCTACTACTGTTTTTCCTTTGTTTGTTTGTTTTCCCAACCACTGTTTTGAGGAAAGCAAACTAAGGTATCTGGAGGTGTGTGCTTGATTGTTTGAGGTGGACATTGACAACAATGCGCTGGAATTATCCACAATAAGACTGTTGCAAATAGGTGACAATCAGACTGGCATTATGTGCCAACAGTTATTGGCTACAGTCCATTCTTTGTACCACTCAGACCTAGTCTTGCTGTCCATAATTCTTCTCTATTGGTGTCTCTTCAAGTGGTGGATCGTCACAATGTCAGAAAAGTTAAATATTAATTATCTTTAACAAGAGAATTCATCACTATACTTCAAATAGGAATCTATTTTGACATTGAAAAATTATTTATTTATTTGACAGAGAGAGCATGAGCTGGGAAAGGAGCAGTAGGAGAAGGAGAAGCAGGCTCCCTGCTGAGCAGGGAGCCCAACATTGGGTTCTATCTTAGGACCCTGAGATCATGACCTGAGCCCAAGGCAGACACTTAACTCACTAAGCCACCAGGTGCTCCTGTATTACAGTATTATATAAAGAATGTGTTTCTTTAATAGAAGATCAAAAAGTGGCAATATAGCTTTGGCAACTTTAATTAAAGCTTTCATGATGATTTAGAAAATTGGCAGATTAAAAATAGATAATTTATCCCTTAAACGTGTTTGTTGTGTGGATAGGTTGGATAACTTTAGTGAAAATATTTACTTACTTTTTCTTTCTTCGTATTAAAAATAAAACAAAACATGGATAAGCTAAAATTAACATAAAATTTGACGTAACTCTCTTCTGAGGAATAGAGATTTCTTAGCACATAGAAACAGATTTTTAAAACACTTCTGTAGTATGCATAAAATTGTGTTATTACTTAATATTAATTTGAGAATTGTTCATGTCTCATTTATACTTCACCTACATTACAAGCTGATGTGAAGCTATTATTACTGAAATGAGAGTTTTTTTTATAAATGTGAGAAGGACTTTTCCACTGACATTTTAATTTCAAGTATTTTACACCAATTGAAATAATGCCAACTCAGTATCACACAAAGTGTTCTGTAAGACGTCTCCTTTTTCTTTCACTGTATTTTATAACTTTATAAAATTTAGAAGATAGATGTGATGGATAAGAAGGAGTTTTTAGTTATTTAATAAACTAACTGTTTGAGCAAAATATTTTCCTTTCTTCACTCAGTAAATCAGTATCTTTTCAACGAAAAGCAGGTATACCAATATTGTCTGAATTAGAACCTCAAGTCAATAACAAACGAGAAAATAACAATAGTAATCAAAAGAGCAAAAATAAAATCAAATCACTTGGAAAATAAAAACAATTCTTAAAGGTATTCTTGAATGAAAGAAAAATCAAATTTTATGATTATAGTCAAATAAAAGGTAACAGCAAAACAAACTGAATGAAACCAAAGGTATAATAGACCAAAAAATCTATAGCATTGAATGTTCAGAAAAACATAATAATTCAGTGCATTTTGCTAAAAATAACTTAAAAAGAGAAACAAATATAAAATATGAAATAATACGTTACAAAATGCAAAAATTCTATTTGATAAAAATGCAAAACCTATATATTTGGTACTTGAAGATACAAATACAATATGCAAGAAAACATCAAAAGAGAAAATAAATGTAGAATATAATGAATGTTAAAGTTGCTACAAGAGACAATTATTAAATATATGACTATGAAAACATTAATTATTTAGTAATAATTTTAAAATCTTGAGATAATTATTTTATTGGTCGATATCAATTGAACCAAGAGGTAAAAATAATTCAATAAAATGTTCAACAGTTGACAATGTTTCAAAAAGCTAACGTCTAAGTAGATATTGGTCTCAGGTAGTTTCATAAGCAAATTTGTTGAGAAGCAGCTCACCAACCAGTAACTATCCTTCTTCTTAGCTTTGAAATTACTAGAGAATAGAAATACTTGTAAGAATCAAACATGCCCACTAGTACTAATTTTTTTGACATTCTTTATCACCTATGAAAGAGAAATGATGCAGGAGATGTAAATAGGATTTTATTGTGAGAACCAAGAAAATTAATTTTAAAATGTTAATAATTTAGAATACTCATCACAGCATCTTCTTACGAAAGAAAGTGGTCAAAAGGATACTTTAGTACATTGCTAGGGAGATGGTAAACTTAACACTATTCTTTAAACTAATTTTATAATATGCATCAACAAACTTAAATTGCACATATTTTTTGAATTGTCAACTAGTCTTCCAGGAACTTATCCTAATGAAATAATGAGACAATTGTGCTAAGATTTATGCACCCATATGCTTATTAGAGCTTGGTGTGTAATAGCAACACATGAAAAATTTATTAAATGTTAAACAATAATACATTAACAACGTGAAACATTATGTAATTTTATAGGCAGTCATTTCAATTTAGGCTTCAAGAAATAACTGTAGAAGATGGAAATGTATGTATTTTTGCATACCAAGTAGTACATGCTACACTCAAGGATTTATAATATGCTTATTACACTATTTGGAAACATGTACACCAAAACTGTAGATGGCTGTCTTTTGTAAGATCATTTACTTTTTCTTCCACCTTGCTAATGTATCTAAATAAGTAAAAGAAAGACAGACATTGCTTTTTATTATTAAGTAGAGGAGTAGAGGAAAGCAAAATCTGAAGTAGATATTACCCACTCAAATGATGTAGTAAGGAGTACATTGGAGTGTTACAATAATAACACAAAACTCAGTGCTTCTTGAACATAAATACCATTCATAGAATAAAAGCCACATATTGCCTGCATTTTGCATAACACAATAAAAGCAAACTTCTTCTTTGAAAATACAGTTATACTAATAGGTGACCTTTGAAAATTACTAGATAGAAATACTAAATGTTTTCTGCAATTAGTACTAAGCAACTATATATGAAGACTATTTTATTATGATAATCATAATAATGAGACATAGGCAAGGTCAATAAATCCTCAATGAGAGCTGGAGAGACACTTTTCTCATAGTTTTACTTGTATAGCTGGTGAGCAGGATGTGGAAACCAATATTCTATTAATATTACAGTAGCACTATAGCTTTTTTTTTTTTTTTTTTTTTTTTTTTGGTCTTTGTGGCTATTTTCAACAGGTTGTAAAGAGTTTTGATATTTCCAGTACAGTTTTCTGTATTAGGATTTCTATTCTCTCAATGTATTTGTTACTATCATCAAGTACCAGAAATAGATTTTTGCAGTCAAAATTATTTTATCAAGGCCTAGATAGAGGCTGCCCCACCCAGTTGACTATTTGACATTAGTTCAACACTGACTTTAATGAACAGTTTTGAGCACTTACTCTGTGCCACTTAAGTCCTATAGCACTCAACATACCCCCAAAACGAACTCATGATTCTCCTCCATAAAGGGGGACCTATATACACATTGTGAAATCGAGAAACACTTTCAGGAAGCTGTACAATTACCTAAACACCATGTTCTTGGATTTATTTGCCCTTCTCCAATACCAGGGTCACTGCCCCAGCCCAAGTCTCTGTCCTTTCTCTTCTAGACTACTGATGTTTTCCTACTGGTTTTCCTTTCTTTCCCTGTTGCTTTTCTCTCAGCTATTTCTTACATTGTCATTATATTCAAAAGAAAGATACAGTTATGTTTCTCTAGCTCTTGTCTCAAAATTCCAGGATGGCTTTCTCTTTATCATATAATTATAAAAATCTTAACAAGGCTGTTAAGATCTGGAGGCTGCCTGCATTCTCCAGACAGAGCTCCCTTCACTTGCCTCATTCTCTGAGATCCAGACCTTATTTCTTAAGCTTCTTGAAGGCACCACACCCCTTTTGGCTCCCATAGTAAGTTGTACCTTTACTTCCTAACACTTAAAAGTTTATATTGATACGTTTTTAGTATATTTATCAAATGTCTATTTTTACATTAGACAATAAGCTGCTTGACGGTGAAACAAATGTGTATTTTTGCTCAGTGATAATCTAAGCATATATACCATCCATGCACTTACTAAGCATGCTATATTTGTTGTAACTTATTAAAGCTACACACACACACACACACACACACACACACACATTTTTATAGCTGTATTTTTTCCCCATTGGTATATAATCCACATACACAAATTTCACCCCTTTAAATTCAGTGGTTTTTAGTATATTCACAAAGTTCTGCCATTGTCATCACGATCTAATTTCAGGACATTTCTACCATTCCCAAGAGAAACTAACAGTCACTAACAGTCATTTCCCATTGTACATTTCCCTTAGCCCCTGGAGAATAATGACTAACTTTCTAACTCTATGGATTTGTCCACTTTGGACATTTCAGAGAGTAGAATAATATAGTACATAGCCTTTCTGTTTGGCTTCTTTCACTTGGCATCACGTTGCCAGTGTCCATCCACATTGCCACATTATCAATATTGCATTCCTATTTATAGATAAGTATTTCATTGTAGGGCTATATCCCATTTTGTTTATTTTATCAACTGGTGGATAATATGGGCTGTTTCTCGTCTTTGGCAATGATGAATGATCCTGTACAAACAAATGTGTACATTTGTGTGGACTGAATTTTTCACTTCTTTTAGGTACATAGGTAGGAGTATCATTTCTAACTAAACTTTTAATTTTTTGAGTAATTGACAAAGAGTTTTCCAAAGTGGTTGAACCATGTACATTCCCACCAGTGATATAAGTGGGTTTTATTTCTCTACATCTTTGACCACATCCTTGTCTTTTTTATTATAGTAACCCTAACGGGTATGAAACAGCATCTCATTGTGACTTTGACTTACATTTCCCTAAAGACTAATTATGTTGTGATCTTTCCAATGTTTATTGGTCATTTGTCTGATTTCTTAGGAAAAATATCTATTCAAATCCTTTGTCAATTTTTAAATTGAGGGACTTGTCTTTTATTGTTGAATTATAACTGTTTTTCATATAATCTCAATGCCAGTCCCTTATCAGACATGTTTTTCTAATCTATGATCATTTTCTCATTTTTTTCACGATAGTATCCCTTGAAACAAATATAATTAATTAAATATAATTAATCAATATAATATTTAATTAATCAAATAAAATTTGTTTTTTTTCTTTTTGTTGTACGTGCTTTGGGTACATTGCTTATTCTAAAATCACAGAGATTTATGTCCATGCTTTCTTCTAAAAGTTTTATGGTTTTACCTCTTACATTTAGATATCTAATCTATTTTGAGTTAATTTTTTTGTGTGAAGTAAATTTCCCCACCTCATTCTTTTGTATGTGGATGTCCAGCTGCCCCAGGACTACTTGTTGAAAACACTATTGTCCCCATTGTATTGGCACTCTTACTAAAAATCTATTGACCAAAAATAAGGACTTCTGCACTCTGAATTTTATTCTATTGGTATATGCATCCATTCCTATGGCAGTAACTTCAATATCTTGATTATATATGTTTATAATAAATATAGAAATTAGAAAATGTGAATCCTTGAACTTTACTTTTCTTCAAGTTTGTTTTGGCTAGCCTCTCTCCTTTGTATTTCCTTAATAGTGTTAGGATTAGTTTGCCAGTTCCTGCCAAACAACAGTTGATGTTTTGATAAAGATTGTGTTGAATCTATAGATCATTTTGAGGAGTATTAATATTTGATTAATAATTTTCTAATCCATGGATACAGAATATCTTTCTTTAAGGTTTTCTTTAAATTTTTTCGGTAATATTTTATAGATTTTAGTATATAATACACTTCTCTTGTCAAACTTATTCCTAATTATTTCACTCTGTTTAATGAAATTATAAGTAAAATGGTTTTCTTAATCTGGTTTTTAATTCTTCATAGTTAGCATATTAGAAATACAACTGATTTTTTTAAAAAAATACTTATCCTATACCCTATAACCTTGCTGAACTGGTTAATTAGCTCTTATAATGTTTTGATAGATTTATGGATATTTTAAATTCATAAGATCATGGCATCTGTAAATAGAGATACTTTTTCCTTTCCAATCTGATGCCTTTTATATATTTTTCTTGCCCGACCTCCCCTGTTTAGAACCTCCAGAACAAGGTTGGATGTAAGTGACAAGAATGTGTATCTTTGCTTTGTTCCTTACCTTAGGGGGAAAGTTTCAGTTTTTCACTGTTGAATATGATGTTAATTCTGGGTTTTTCATATATGCCTTTATGAGGTTGAGTAAGTTCCTTTATACTGTTATTTGGTGAGTGTTTTTATATATACTTGCATCGTTTCTATCCATCTTTATATTATTATTTTCACAAATTACATCTTAACACTATATGTTGAGTCCATATTTGTTTTCTTTTTTTTTTAATTTTACTTATTTATTTGATGAAAGAGAGAGTGTGAGAGAGAGAGAGTACAACCAGGGGGAGTGGCAGGCAGGCAGGCAGAGGGAGAGGGAGAAGCAGGTTCCCTGCTGAGCAAGGAACCCCATGTGCGGCTGGATCCCGGGACCCCAGGCTCATGATCTGAGCCAAAGGCGGCCACTTAATTGACTGAGCCACCCAGGTGCCCCTGTTAAATCCATATTTGTAAGTATTGTTTTATGCAGTTACACTTTAATCATGTATTTAAAAAGTTTAAAATAATAAATATATATGTATCCTGTTTTTTAGATGTATGCAGTAGTTAGATTCACTGGTGCTCTTTAATTTGTTATGTGAATTAGATTACTATCTAGTGGTTTTTTAGTTCATCCTGAGGGATTTCCTTCATTATTTTTTGTAGGGTAGGTCTGTTAGTGAAAAATATTCGGTTTTATTTATCTAAAAACTTTTAAGTCATCTTTTATTTTTGATTAATAGTTTTTTTTAAGATTTTATTTATTTATCGAGAGAGAGAGAGAGAGATCCAAGTAGGCAGGGAGGCAGGCAGAGAGAGGAGGCAGAGCAGAGAGCCCCATGCAGGGCTCGATCCCAGGACCCTGGGATGACCTGAGCCAAAGGAAGAGGCTCCAAACCACTGAGCCACCCAGGTGCCCCTGATTAATAGTTTTGTTGGATATATTATTTTTGGTTGACAATCTTTTTCTTTTAACATTTTCAATATTCTATCCCACTACCCTCTGACCTACTTTATTTCTGATTAGAAATCAGCTGTTAATTTTTTGATGATTTCTTTTATGTAATGAGTTGTTTCTCTCTTGCAGCTTCCAAGAGGTATTTGTCTTTTGCTTTTGTTAGTATGATTAGGATGTGCCTAGATATGGATTTTGTTGTTGTTGTTGTTTCTAGTTATTCAGCTTCCTGGATTTGAAGATTGTTTTTCAACAAATTTGGAAGTTTTTAACCAGTATTTCTTCAAATACATCTTAAGGCCCTTTCTCTCTTTTCTTTCCTTCTGAGACTCCCATTATGTGTATTTTGGTATGCTTGATGTTATTTTGTAGGTCTCTGATGCCCTGTTTTTTTTTTCCATTTTTTAAAATTTCTGTTCCAAGGACTGGGCAAATCATAATTGACTTGTCTTCAAGTGTGTCTATTTGTGTGTGTGTGTGTGTGTGTGTGTGTGTGTGTGTGTGTGTGTGTTTTAATCTGGACATTTTAATTGATGGAGCAACTCTGGAGATCAGATCCACCCTTTTACTCAGGGACTGTTGTAACTTTTGTTTATTCAGCGACTTTATTGAAAAAATTCTGTGAAGTCTGTATTCACTAAAAGGTATGGCCATTGAAGAATCTGATTAGCTTATTTTTTAAAAAATATTTTATTTATTTATTTGTCAGAGAAAGAGAGGGAGGAAGAGATATAAACAGGGTGAGTGGCAGACAGAGGGAGAAGCAGTCTACCTGCTGAACAAAGACCCTGATATAGGACTCAATTCCAGGACCCTATGATCATGACCTGAGCCAAAGGCAGAGATGCTTAACTGACTGAGCCACCCAGGTGTCCCACTGTTTGATTAACTTAAGTCAGCTGATTATTAGAGAGATTTACTTAAGTGATTGAAACCAATAGAGTCTCCTAGCTTTTGTCAAGGGCCTCCATGCTCCATGTGTGTGTTGGGCGTGCCTTCAACATTCAGGTGGGAGTTTACAACTCTGTTTTAATCTTCATTTTCTGCTTGAATAGACCCCTAAGGTCAGCCAGAGGTGAGAACACAGAATCTTCTCAGTTCTTTCCTGGGAATGTGCAGAGCTATATGAATAAATGTGGTCTTTAAGTTCTCAGGAATATGTCAGACCTTTTCAAATCCCCCTATGGATATCTTACTCCCCAGCTTTCCCTTTTAAGTTTTTGGTCACCTTTTTCTTGGCCTTAATTCTAAGGACAGCCTTGGTGTGTGTGATGTTAAACAATTGCTGCTGATTGTCTTTGACAATTGCCTCCAAGGAAAAGGCTGACTTCACTGAGAAGATTCTGAGTCAGGTCAAATAAAGGCAGGTCTTATGATTTAGGTTTTCTAGGGAATTTCCAGAGAAGTAAAAAAAAATGACAATTTTCTGAGAATGATGCTTAGAAGGTAACATACCTGTTTTGTGTTCATCGGTGGCAGATAGGCTAGTTCATGATTCTATGGAGCTAGAAAGAGAGGGATAAAAGTAGGACAAGGTAAAGTGCCACATAGCTCACTGTTTTAAACAAGATTAAGCCACTTTTCTTAAATGCTCCCTGGAATGTTGCATGTATAAATTTAATTTCTAGAGTTCTGAAAAGTTGATTTTGATGATTTTTGCCATTTACTTCAATGCTTCTATGGAAGAAATGTTTTTGGAGATCTTGGAGATTTTTATTCTATAATTCCCACTCCTATCACTCATAAAAGAGTATTTCCTAATCTTTGTTGAATTACCAGCTTTGGGGGGAATCTAATAGATACTCTCTACCTAATATGCCAAGTATTACATTTTCTTACATCAGTAAATCACTTACTGGCTGATGATGCTGATGCTAAGCATTTATTAGACACTTATTATGTGCTAGTCTTTTTTAACACTTTACATGTATTAAGTCATTTAATTTCTTATCAATCTAATTTTCAAGTTGCCATAACAGAGACACAAAGAGATAAAGCAACATAGTGAAAGAAGTTTGACATGTATATTCCAGTATCTCAATAAGTACATGTTGAATTAATAAAATTTCTGAAAATTTACATAGCATATTCAAAAGGTTAAGGATTCTCTGGAGCCTGTTAAGGAACCAAAGATTGAGCATCACTAAATTACAAATGCTATTTTACCAAGGACTTGTATCATTTTTGCTGGCTATTAAACATTAATAGGGGTAGACAGCAGATGCATAATCTTATGTTAATGTGTACCAGAAAAATGTTTTAAGTGACGATTACTGTGTCAGACACAAAACTATGTTCTAGACATCAAGGACTGAACAAAACTGATATGTTAATGAAAACATAATGCACATTATTGAACCCTCAAGGTTATTCTGCGTATTGATAGAGTGAAAATTTGAACCTAAAGTACGTTTGATTCATCATGTCTTGTTCTACTGTGCTGCACCTAAGGTCTTAACTATTTTTTGAATTAATGATTATATCAATAATGCTACATGTCAACACCCATTTCTAGGTATAGAAATGGTGACAAGAATAATTTAAATGCTTTTGATAAGTAAAATATCGAGTAAGTTTTTAAAGGTATTTTTTATTTCTTTAAGTAAATAGAGAAATTCAGTACTGATTATAAGGTTTAACTCATCTAATTATAACTCCAGGCTAGAGTCCAGGAAAGCCTGGACTGATTCCATCTGTCCCCTCACCACTTTCTACATTATCCCTCATCTTTTCAGCTGCTTCAAACGTACTTCAAGAATGTAGATCTAAAACCATATCATGGTTATATGCACTAATTTAAAGGAGTTAATAATATTTCCATATCCTGAAAGTCCAGACTATAACATGGGCAAATAAAATTTTAAAAAATTTTTTGAATACCTCCTTTTCAAACTTCACACTTTCTTTTTTTATTATTTATAAAAGTTGCTGTTCCTTTTATTTCAATTTAGCTTATTTTGTTGGGTTAGCTTTACTTTTTAAACACAAATTAATTGGAAATACTCTTAAATTTTATATTAAGTCCCTTGACTGTAAATCTTAGATTTATCATATTTTATTGTGCTAGTCCTAGAACATTGCAGTTAATTATGTAGCATTGCACTATCCTTGGCAAATCTTGACTTCAAAACTTCTGGCACTTACAGAAAACACAGAGCTATTATAGTTTAGGAACTACAATAGGCAATCACCTGTTCAGGTTCCACAGTACATTGAAATCACATTGTATGTATAACAACTAGGAGCAACATAATATGTTTGGTATTTATTTTTCAAATGCTAGAACATATTTATTTGTCTTTCCTAAAAAAGGTAATTTATTTTGGCTTTTTGAAAAAATTTACAGAACTTATTTTAGGTTTTGATATTTTTAAAAAAATAATGTTTACACATGGAGTTGCTATTTGTTATTTCACTGGATGAACTGGGTAAATATGAGGTTCTTGCACATTGTGCAATTTCATTTAAATTCTATTGGAAATATAGTAATAAATATACTTACAGTTCCCTCTCATGAAAATAAATATATTATTTTCAATTGCTTCACAGCATGGTAGCAATTATTCATAGGTGACATGAGGTGTACTTTGTGAGCTGTCCTTTGTTTTGATTAATATTAAAGCCTACATTTATAATAGTTAACAACTATTTTTAGATAACTGTCGTAATGACTTAGGATGGGTATTACCAAGATAACAAGTGCCTGAACTGAAAGAATTAATTTTTGGTTTCATTATAAAGAGTGCAGTATTGAGCTCATAAGTACTTTTGTTTCATATTGTCTTCTCAACACAAGCTTAATTATGACATTACAGAATAAATTCGATTGCACACTGTTTATCAGTACCTGTGGGTAGCAGAGAGGTTTTATTAGAAAATGTCACCATTTTACTAGACTGTTACTGATTTAATAATCAAGTTAAATTGCTACATCACAATAATCATACAACACATAAAAAGCTGTGCCACTATAATAACTTTGATGTCTTAATGAATTAGTCTGCCATCCATAGCTCATATGGCACCATTATATTTCAATAATATTCTGGTTACATATTAGTAAAATGTATTTTACTGTAAGTAAATGTGGTCATAAAAACTTATTATGTTAGTGATGGAGACAGCCAAGGTTTTTCCATGGTTAGTCCTCTAATAGGGATTAATTGACTGACACTGTTGACTTCCTATAGGGTTAATGATGACCAATGACTATCGCATTAATAAATCACAATTTAAATACCAAGGATAGCTTTCAAGTTCTCATAGATACGATGCAGTAATATGGATACTGTCTGTGACTTAATCCTTTATAATTTGAGAACTGACAAACTCAACAGTTGCTGATGTAACCCTCTGTGGTTCGAGTATTATTGAATTGCCAGATTTTTGCCACTGATGCTCTCTCCATTTGCACATAATTAATTAGTAATAAGTGTGGAAATTATACTATGACCTAGTTATATATCTCTGTGGACATCTGTGTATTTAGAGAAAATGATAGTTCTAGATAGAATGCATGAAACTAATTTAAAATGTCATTCAAATGGTGCTTTTCAGCTTATAAATGTACTTGTGGATGAGATGTGTCTCACTGGAACTTTTAAAAGCTGTTGTCCTTACACATGCTTTAAATATTATGAAACATATTGACATTTCAAACTTGTAACTCAATATCTTTGGATGTGAACTATCACCTCTGATGAGATTATTATTGATCTAAACAGCATCTAAAACCACTCAGATGTTTGGAAAAATCACGAGGTTTTTTGGTTGTTTTGTTTTAGGATTTTTGTTTTATGTTGTTTTTGCTTACATTTTCTACTTTAATGTGTAGTAAGCCTACTGGAAGTCTCTAAACCATATGCCTTAAGTAAAATTCTTGGATTATGAAAGATGATCCTTCCAGGTAGCCTGACTAAATCTATGAGCACAGGTGGTACCCTACGTCATTATTTGTGGGTGATTTTTGATAAATTTGTCTAATGGAATTTCATACATAGACATATAAGAAAACCAAAACATTCATCACTGAAATATTTTTAAAAGTGGTATTTTGCATAAGGATTATTGGATTTATGATTGTTCATATGTGTGATTACATGTAAACTCATAAAGTGTTGTGATTTTATTTGAAGATAATTTCACTGAACTTCCTATGGAGAGGTAGCTTATGCCCAAATCTTTTGGAGAAATAAAATAATGCTAAAATAATGCTAGTAAATGAAGTCATTTCCACTTTTATTTTAACCAGTGCCTGGATTTTCAGGCACAGAAAGGCCCATGCAATGTGTGAACTATATTCATTTTATTAAATACTTATACCTTCTCAGGAGTGTGCTCTCTGTGTCTTTTCCTTATAGTCATCTAAAAATATTTCACTGACTACAACCTGTGATTGTTCTATTAATTCCAGCTCTGTAGTACTTGGTTCTTCAAAATATTCAGTTTTCAGGGTCAACTTACAAAAAGTGTTCTGAGAGGGACTTACCTATTTTTATTAGATTTTTTTTTTAAAGAGAATTTTACTGAATGTCAATATAAAGAGCTTCTGAGGAAAAACAAACAAACAAACAATAGAAATTGTCCTTAATGAAATTCTTCCTTGGTAAATACTAACCAAAGGATGATTGACACATTGAGTTTTTAATGGTACATTCAATTTTAGTGTTCATCATGGTCCATTTACTTAAAAGATATTTCTTGAATGTTTATAAGTGCTAGTTTCTGTGTTCCTTACTGAGGATATAGAGAAAAGAGATTCTCACTCTCTCAGAAGGCCCAGTCTGTCAGGGCATTGCACATAAAACAAATCATAACCTTCCAAAATATTTAATTACAACTGTGATATGTGTTAGGAACCTGACATAGAAGGTGCTATTAAAACATACAAAAGGGAAACTTGCCAGATGTAGGGAGAGGGTTCACAAAGAGACTTCCCTGGAGAAGGTACATTTAAATTTGATGAATAATAATCATTCAGGCAAGTAGAATAAGGAGAAGAGTGTTCCATGGAGCTGGAACAGTAAATGGAAGGCGTGTCAGAACCCTCTCCCACCCCAGATCAGAAGAAAGCACAGTATATTTATTTATATTACTTTATGTATTAGTTTAACTTATACAGGAATATTTTATAAAAACTGTGTATGTACATTGTAATAGCATGTAATTTATTCATCTTTGAAATAACTGTATTCAAAGAGTATCTTCAAAGTAATATTTCCCATGCAAACACATACTCAGTTGTGGAATAATAAATACATATTACTTGGAGTTCAAAATTCAGATCTTCATTATAATTTCCAAACGGTATGACTCATAAATACATCTATTAAAACAAAAAACAAAAATACCTTATTCCCTGCACCTTGGGATGTCATTTAAGATAGAGCAGGATGAATACTTGACAGCAAGTTAGAAAACTCAGATCTATCTACTTACACTCTTACTGGGACCAGCCTGAACTTCAGTTTCCTTTTCTGTAATAGGGATAATGTTACCTTATGGTAACATTGTGAGAGTCAAATTTGATACTATTATGCATTTTTTAAAAAAAGATTTTATTTATCTATTGAGAGAAAGAGAGAGTGAGTGCACACAAGCAGGGGTAAGGGGCAGAGGGAGAGGGAGAAGCAGGTTCCTCCTTGAGCAGGGAGCCCACACAGGGCTCCAGCCCAAGACCCTGAGATCATGACCTGAGCTGAAGGCAGACACTTAACTGACTGAGCCACCCAGGTGCCCCTCTGTTATACATTTTGAAAACCAGTATAAACTATATAAATGAAATGTTTTATCATGATGATTTTTCTGAACACTTCGTGCATATTTGGATTTTTCTTATCTTTGATCAAATATGTCCCTTTTGCTGGAATGTTTTTGACATGTTCTTTTCTTTTCCTCCCCAAAGGCCCAATTCAAATGCCATTACTTCTTTAAGTCTTTTTCCCACTGTAGAAGAGGTTATTTGTTTCTCCAACATCTACTCTCCCTTAGTACTTGTGAGTTATTCGGTGACTGGCATTTATTGATTTGTATAGTTATTTTAATATGCATTTCAAAAAAGCATAGTGTTTTGATGTTGAAAGGGAAATTAAAGTTCATTTGGTTCACCAGATTTCAGAGGTTGGGATCTCCTCTGAATCACTTCAACCAACTTTTTTGTTGGTTATTTTTTGTTAAAGCAAACAAAATTTGCTTGAACAGCTCCACTGACAGATAGCTTGGTGTCTTTTGCTTAAGTACAGTTTACTTCTTGACATTTCTAAGAGAAAGTTATTCTGTAAATTTAGAATAAATATGTCAACTTGCTTTCATACCTAGTAACTATTTCCTGGTACTCTGTACCATCTTCTTCCTTTTTTCTGGCAAAGCAAGATTTTAGTTACTTTAGTTATATTCATCACAACTATCTTTTCAGAAGATATTTGAGTTCATATATATGTATATACTGCATGTGTGTGTGTGTGTATAGTATATATAGGTATATATGGTTTATAAATGTATAGAGAGCATATATGTGCTTGTAGTGTGTATGCATGTATACATACATCTGTGTGTATTAAATATAAGTATTTATCTTAAAATGGGGTATGCTGAACTAAATGTACCATTCAACTATAACAAGGCACTATGGTATTTTAAATATTACAATTCTGGCATTGTAGCCTAAAACCCCATTATAATTTTGATGGTCATCAAGTTGAGTTACTCTATGTTAAATCATCTTGTCTTAGTCACATGTAATTCTGCTAAATCATATATGCTCATCTTCCCTATCCAATTATAGCAAAAATATTTTGCCCTTAGTTTTTAACCTTTCTCTCTTCCAAATCAGCAAACATATGACTGGTTAAAAAATGTAATGTCCCTTTATATTATATAGAGTTGAACCAATCTAATATATTCCTACTCTATTAAAAGTTGACTTTCTTCTATCTTGGTAGAGGGCTACTTTAAATAACACAAGTACTCAATAATGTTTTCTGTGCTGGCTTATTCCACAAGTTGCAAATCATGTTGAGAGCATAAAGATTAAACCATATTCTGGCAGATAACCAATATAGTCTTCTGTAATTTAAGAAAAAAAATCTAAAAATTACATCAGCTGTTTCTGTCAGCAATTGGTTATAGAAAACAAAATCTGCTCTAGTTTAAAGAGAAAGGAATTGGGGCGTGTGAGTGGATCAGTCGGTTAAGCATCTGCCTTGGGCTCAGGTCATGACCCAAGGGGCTTGGGATAGAGCCCAGCAAAGGGTTCCCTACTCAGCAGGGAGTCTGCTTCTCCCCCTTCCTCTGCACCGCCCCCCACCCCTGACTTGTGCTCACATGCCCACTCTTTCTCTCAAAAAACAAAAACCGTATCTATATCTATATCTATATCTATATATCTATATCTATAAAGTGAAAAAGGGATTTATTGCAGTCTACTCCTAAAAAAGCCACATATCAGAACTTGACCACCTAGGAAACTGCTGCCTGAAACACGATTAGCAAATTGTATGATCAGAAAGCTAAGTATAGAATTTGAAAACTGCTCCTCTGTATCAGGGACCCCAGAATCACATACTTTCATATCCTATCAGCAAAACGAACACTTTGTCCTCTGCCCTTTATCCCATGAAGCTCTAAATTGAAGTCTTACCCCTAGGACTGTACTTGTAAAAATGAGCAATAAAGTCTTTCTTAAGTTTTCTAGACTTTTCAGCACAAAAAAAGCACACTACAAAGGAATGGAGTGGATGTTAAGCAGGCAGATCTCTCACATACATCAATCACATTAACCATTTATCTTCAAATTCCCATGTTGACTGATACTGTAAATAATATATTATGTTAATAAAAGTCTATAATAGCTTAAGTCTAGATTTTTAAAGTTTAGTGTTCACAAGTCCCAAACTTATTTATATTCAATAAATAATCAATCATTCCTGTTTTTGTTTTTGTTTTTTCCCCCTATAGTGAAAGAAAGTGAGTCCTGGGGGTAGGGAGAAGCATGCACCATTCAGTGACACTGATAAGTCAATGGCACAGGACAAGAGTGAACAGCAGGAAATTAAAGTGATGTCAGAAAAGTACCAACCTAGATTAGGTAACACCTTTACATTGGAAGAAGTCTACCTTCTACTCTAAAAACCAGGATGTCATTGTGGTTTTGAGAAAAAAAGGGGCTCCTTCTGCCTCACCTTCAACTTACCTTTTATTTAACTTATCTTTAATCTTTAACTTACCTTCACCTACATCCATGTTGAGAACAGACTGCAAAGGATGAATCAAGGGCAGAATAAGGAAACTATTTAGCCAGCTATTGCAATGATCCTGAGATGGATCAGATGGGTATCAACAGAGGTATTCATAAGTGTCAGTGGATTCTTGATATATTATGAAATTAGAGACAACAAGATTTGCTGATGAACTAGTTGGAAAGAAAGAGAATATTCCAGTGTTCTTGAGCAACTGGAAGGAAGATACTGTTATTAACTGAAGTCAACAAGTGCTCAGTCCATTTGGGCTACTATAATAATACCATAGACTGAGTAACTTACAGACAGCAGAAGTTTATTTCTCACATTTCTGGATGCTGAAAGTATGCTGTCAGGGTGTCAGCATCGTCCATTTCTGGTGAGAACTCTCTTCTGGGTTTTAGATAAGCAGCTTTTTGTATCCCCCTCATGGCAAAAAAGATCTAGCTAGTTCTTTGTCTTCTCATAGACACTTACTCTACGCATAAGGGCTTCAGCATCATGATTTAATTACCTCCAAAGGCCTCTGCCTCTCATGATCACATTAGGATTATGGTTTCAACACATGAATTTTGAAGAGACATAAACATTCATTCCTTAACATCAAGGTAACAAAGATAGCAGTTTTTGATGATAGGAATAGCAAAAGCTCAGTTTTGTATTGAACATCTGGGAAGTCTAGAGGAAAAAAAAAATGTTTCAAGGAGAATAAGTCTGTCATATGATGCTGACAGGTAAAACAAAAGAAAATTAGGAATAACCATTGGATTTACCATCATGGAGTACATTGATGACCGTAAGAATGAGAATTTCAGTGGAGCATTTGAGAGTGAATACCTGATTGGAATAAGTTGAATAAAGAATGGGACAGAGGAACTTAGGATGGATATAGATAACTGTTTTAAGGAATTTTACTGTAAAGTTAACAAGATTAGTATGGCAATTTTGGCAGAGGAAAGTGACATATTAGATTATTTGTTTTATTTTGACTTAGACTATGGAAAAACCAGCATTGTGTTTGCCAATGTGAATTATTTTATTTTGCAAGTCACCTCCATGAAATGTTGAGAGTGATTTTAAAAAGCTTTGTGATTCTTAGAAGTGAAAAAAAAAGAACAAATATACATATCTACAATTACTAATATCACTTAAGTCTTCTGCCATGCAGAAAAAGGAGATTCCTATATGATGTCCAATTCAACTTGATTTACAGTTACTGAAGGAATAAAACTATTTAAAAAATAGAAATAAGTAAATATTTTTACTACATGAACCGCATTTTACTTAAATTTGGCACTCTAAGAAATCAGATCAAAGTACATAGGATTATAAGTGTGTTAGTTGTCAAGAAAGCCAAGTTATTATGAATCAAAAATAATGCCAGATAGAAATTGTATTACTAAAGAAGACAGGTATAGCCTGGCATAATCCTACTAACTAAAGCATAAGAGATTATATTCCCTCTTAAAAGAAAAAAAAGAGGGATTTGAAGATGAAATCACTTGATGAGATACTGCTCAATTACTGGAGATAATAGAAAGTCAGTGTACAAAAAATCTATAGAAGAAACCAAGTGAAAACTAACAACTAAAGTTTGTAAAGATAAGTCTGAAAGTTTCTAAAATAATCATAGCAAAAGAAATTCAAGAAAATACTACAGGCAGTCCCTGATTTACGAAGGTTCAACTTATAATTTTTCAACTTTATGGTGGTGTGAACATGATGACTTCCAGTAGAAACTGTACTTCGAAATTTGAATTTTGATCTTTTCCTGGGCTAACCGTATGCTATAGCATCCTCTCTCATGATGCTGGGCAGTGACAGCTAGCCTCAGGTCCTACTGAGTGCCATGATCTTGAGGGCAAACAACTGATACATTGACAACCATTCTGTACCCATACAACTGTTTGTCACTTTAAGTATTGTATTCAATTAACTACATGTGATACTCAACACTTTATTATAAACTAGGCTTTGTCCTAGATGATGTTGCCCATCTGCAGGCTAATGTAAGTGTTTGGAGCACATATAAGGTAGGGTGGGCTAAGCTTTAAGATTAGGAGTACTAAAGGCATTTTTGACTTACAATATTTTCAACTTATGATGGGTTTCTCAGGACTTATAACCCTACTATAAGTCAGGGAACATTTGTATGTATAATATAAGTTTTTATTAATTTACATTAAGAAGAGAAGAGAAATAAGGGTTTCTTGTAAACACATAAAGGCATTCAATTTGTAGTAAATTGAAAATGATTAATATAGTACATTTATATAAAGTTTACTTTTCTAATAGAAAATTAAGAAAAGTATGGTATAGTAAGGCACAATGAGGACATATAGAAATAATTACTACATAAACAAAGGTATAAGGAATGCAATATTTAGTAATTTAGACACATTGAACAATTCCTTTCAAAATAAATTGTCGGTGACTTAAATTGGTAGTTAACACATTGAGTAGATCTCCTCCATCTCTTACTAGATATTGGACTTAAAGCAATCCACTCAAGTTGTAATTGCTATTTTCTCACCTATAAAGTAGAAGTTGAGATAGCATTTATCTCTTGGACTTGTGATGTTTAAATGAGTTAGTGTATGCAAGTTGTTTAGGACAGTCTGTGGCACTTAGGGAGGATTTGATAAATGTTAAATATCATCATAGTATTATCAATCTTCTAAATTGATAACTAAGGAGACTATAACACACCAGAGATTGCTTCTGCATTGTGTGTTATGCACAGTCAGAATCAGTTTAATAACCTTATTGTTTATCTCCATTGTTTGCGACTCTGTGCTAAATATTGGGACAACAGCACTGAACAGGATTGATGCTCTCTTGCTCTCTTCAGGACAGTCTGGCTGGGGACATACGCAATTAAGTGAGTTGAAGTGGAAAAAACAAATGTTCCAAGACAGTCAAGTGTGGATAAAAGTGCTTTAAGAACTAGGTCTTTTCAAGCAGTACTTTCAGAGATTTGGCCTGGTATTTATAAAGTCAAGAAGCTTTTCTTAAGAGGTAAAAGTCTTAGTTACTGCTCCTTTCTTAATCCAATTAAGTCTAGGAAAGCATAATTTGAGAAAGTGGCTGGATGGGAATGAGTTTTTAATAGGAAAAAGAAGGTGCTGTGGAAGAGCCTAATAGCCAAAAAAAGGGTTCTGGGAAGAGAGAAAAGGGTATGGAAGACCTCCAGATAAAGAATAAGAAAACTGTTCCTCTAATTAGATGTTTTGTAGACCTATCATAAGAATACTAAGGTATATCCTTTAAAACAAATAATAAGGAAGTGGAAAGATTGATGAAGAAAATTGGAGAATATAAGCATATAAACACTAGGATGGAATAACTGTTATGCAAGTTGCATTTGACACAAACAGGGAAAATATTCTAGGAAAAATGTTGGAGGAAAAATTGTCATTTTGATATTAAGAATACCATACTCATGTTTAGCTCAATTTTTTCCATAAACTCCATTATTAGGATTACTATTTGACATTCCCACAAATCCATTTTTCCTCTTCGATCCTACTTTCACCATTCCATAAAAGGAAGTGTGTGATGATAATCTGAAGAAATGACAGAGAAAAAAAGATGAAATCAACTCATGAAACTCACAGTAAAGGTTTTGGACACAAGCACAGCAGAAATTGGGAAGGATACAGATCCCATGTTAGAGGAAACACTTCACCTTAACCAGTACTGCCAGTAAACACCACATTTTCCATTCCTACTCCTCCACCCTACTGCATGAGGAGAATGGAGAGTATTATCTTAGGAAACCTCCAAGTCATCTCAGAGAAATTTCAATATTCAAAAAATCTATAGCTGACCTGTGGTCTATTTAAAGCCCACTCTTCAAAATAACTAGCGGGGGAAAAAAATAAATAAAAAAGAGAAAGAATAACTGGCAGAAAGCTAAATTTAATGTGTCAAGTATATGGGCACAGAAGACGTTATTGCTCAAGTTCTGCCCATTAACCTTTAACCTCCTGGTGTTTAGATAACTTATTCATTAAACCGTCAACTCTCTTTCCAGCAGGATTTGCTTATGAATTTTTAAATGGGGCCAAATCTCCAGATGTCTTCCTCCTCCAACTAAATTCTTACCGTTTCTTTTCTACCAGGACTGCTCACTTCTTGCTTCCCATGTTGAATTCGTTAACATCTGAGAGAGCCCAGCCTGTAGAACTCCACAACTAAATACGATACCATCCTGGCAGTTTGAGATTCTATAGAAGTATAAAAATATGTGCATGATGTATCATAAGTTCATATTTACTTATTTTTGACTCCATTCTAATAATCCCATGTTTCAAGATACTGAAGTAGAGTAGAACGGTCTCTTAACACCCATCTGTAATTCTCTTTCCTTTTATGTTCAAATCCCCTAACTAGGCTCACACTGAACTTTTCGTAACCTCTAAGAGAAGATCTAAGAGAGAGAACTGTGAAATCAAAGACCAATTACCGGACTCTTATGTGAGTCATTTTGCCTGATGGAGAGACTGTTTATGACTTCATTTTACAGCTTAGTGTCGGACTTTGCCTTTGAGGATTCTGTATAGTGTCTACCACATTTTGACACTTTTTAGATAATATTTGTGATTGGTGTTATCACTATTAGTTTTCTGTGTGTGTGAAACGAATTCTCAGCTTGATGACAGGGCAACGATTTTAGCTGTAACTTTTACCTCTTGGGTTCATGTAAATGGAATATTTTAAACACTTGTGACCATTAATAAAGCCAGGTGCGCGCGTGCACACACGTGTGTGTGTGCGTGTGTGTGCGTGTGTGTGTGTGTGTGTGTGTCTAGAGTAAGAGTTTAATCTAGGTGTTAACCCTAGGGTCTTGGAAAAGTTCCCATCTGAGTAATTGAATTTTTATGAACTCCCTTCCTTTTGCAGGTATTCATTTAATGCCATACACTGCGCTGTATTATTTCTAGCTGTTAAGCTGTTACTACATTTCTCCCTGCGGTGACTACATTTCATCAATGAAAACAGCGTTAATGGATAAATGAAATCATTTCATTTTAATCAGTGTGCTTGGGAATCATCCCTTGTTTTAAACCAGAGAAGGGTTCGGCGGGGGAGGGGACGATGGCAACTCAGGTAGGAGAAATCAAGACATTTAGCGAATTCTTATTACTTAAAGAACAGTGTTTATTTTATTTCAGTATCACCCTCTAATTGTGTAGATTTTTGTTCTAGAAGATAATGCAAGTTGGTGGTTTCACTTCTTCTTATAGGTGATTCATTTAGGGAGTCTGTGGGAAACAATAGAATGGGCTTAAAAACCGAAATGTAGTGCGAGATAGATACGGCTGTTTGTTTTTTGTCCTCTGAATAATGGCTGGTGACAACACAGATGTTAAACACGAAATATTACAGGGATTAATTCATAGTGCTCTAGTTTGCATCCAAGGTCATGTGCAGTGCAAACAATAAGTTACAGCCAGGCAGTCTGTAGTGGCAATTAAGGACCACCTAGGGTGGGGGTGAACCTGAAGGTGGCTCCAACCCTAGGAGGTCTGCAGTCACTTCAGTGTACCTCCTTGGAATGCCTTCTTGTTCATATAAATTAAACAAAAGTGAATTTTCTCCCCTTTAGGGAACAAACAATCCATGGCTCAAATCCTGCAGCCTAAGCATTTCCTCCTTTAGAACTGCAACTGAATCTCCACTAAACAGCAATTTGCATTTTAATAGTATTAATAACATTCGTGATTTTAACAATCTGAAGCTTTCTGCTTTTTATGGATGTCTTTTGTTGCAATTTTGTCTAATAGTGTGCCCAGGGTAGCAAAACATAACCAATTAAAACATTTGCCAAACAGCAAGGAATCTGGATAGTTTCAGTGCTCCTCAAGTAAACATGGAAATGATTGTATGAAAATAACATTTCTGGCCAGCAAGACTAGGAGGTATACTGGAAATGTAAACTCGGCACTCTCCTTATCTTATATTCTTCATCAAAACCTAATTGTCAGAAAAATTAACACTGGCAATATCATACAGAGTTCCTTGAAGCCTAAAATCCTTGCTCTTTACAGAAAGTATAAATATACTGAAAACTGAATAGTTTTAGTTTCAACCAGGTGTGCCATTTATCTAGGAATACTTTTTTAATTCTAATTTTAATTAGATTTCCTTATATATTCTCTTAACACCTTCCATTTTAATTTCAATTAACTCAGTATACCTTTTTATATAATAATAGAGGAACTAACATTCATTGAGCACTTGCTATATGCTAGGCATCAAGTCACAAACGTAACATGATTCATCTCTTTTAATCTTCACAACAGTCCTTATTCTGTGGTCTATTTTTATTTTATTTTGTTATTATTATTATTTTTTAATACAGACGCCAAAACTTACATTATTTGTCCAAAGTCAAAAGTTAGTAAATAATAGAGCAAGGATTCAAAACAAGTTGCCCTGCTTTCAGAGTCCATATCTGACATTATACTGCTTCCCTTATATGTGGTTTTCTTTTGGGTGGAGGTGGCAGTAGGAAGGTGTTGTTTCATTTATTTTTTTAAAACATTGACTGGACTGTAAAATCCGTGAGGGTAATTGTTTCTATTTACTTCATTCCTTTCCCTCTAAATTGGCATGGTGCCTATACAGAGGAAAGAACTGACAGGTCTTTTTTGAATGAGTGAATGAGTAAGGGTAGATATGCTTTGTCTAATCAGATCGTCATACGGCTTTTGTTTTCTTGCTTAGCGGGATTTAGGCCTTCTGTGTTTCTGATTCCTAAAGGAAGCATACAGAAGTTCCAGTAATTACTGGTACTCCATCTTCTTGCTAATGTTCATTTTCCTTTATGTTTGTGTGTTTATCCACATGAGTAATGTCGTATCCTATATTGCTTTCGAAAAGGAATTTTAGTGATTATACCTTTTGGTAGGGTTCTTGCGTGGATGCGTGCACATGAGTTTGCTGGGAAGGAAATAGGAATCATGAGGAATGATTCTGGATCACTTTAGTGTTGCTATTACGCCAATATGACCTAATTCAGCTGAGGATATTATTTTATAAAGTCATTAGACTATTAGAATGTAATGGTATTCTATCACACAAACACACACGATGGGATAACCAGATGAGTAATAGAGTCAGGATAATTTATCCAAAAAAATGTCAACAAAATTCAGGAAATAGAGGAATGGATGATTAATTGTAGAAAGCAAGGACTTTCCCAAATGGCAGAATAAATTCTTAGAATTGTATAACCTTCAGGAGCCATTCTTGTCAAATTTAAGGATGAGTAACATCTGGAGATCTTGTTAAAATACAAATTCGAGGGTCCATATACCAAAGACTCTGGTTCAGTCCAGGGCTGGAGTTGAGAATTTGCATTTCTAACAAATTCCCAGGTGATGCTGTAAGACTACACTTTAAGTAGCACTGAATCAGAATGTATTAGAGTGACAAGGTGAGAAATCACATCACAGAGGAGTCCTAGTGATGCTTCTGATTCTCTGCCACATGGTGCCTCAACCTCAGTAGATCAAACTAGCGTTAGATGCCAGTCAAGCAGTGTGATACTCTTATATGTCTCTCCTGAAAGGAAATGTGGAAACTTTTTTTTTTTTTTTTTAAGAGCATCTCTACTATTCTTTTGTCCGATTCAAGATTCAAATGCTTATAGTGGCCTCTTGGAATTTGACTCAATCATACTACCATGGTTTTCTCCTGTACCACTAGCACTATTTTCCTTCTGAACTCCATAGTCCACAGTGGTAGTTAGGGACATGCTTGGAGAAGCTGACTGATACTGATATTGATATTGGTATCTCTGTTTCCTCAGTAATAAGAGAGGGAGAATAAGAGTGCCACTCTCATGGTTGTCAATACATGTTAAGCATGAAACAAATGGATTTTATTATTATCTCAGTAAGTGGCTCCTTAATCTTTTTATACAGTTCTGTAGTCCTAATGGTTGTTCTTGCTAAACCCTTGACTAAGCCAACCATGACCCCCTTTTCTATTTTCTATTTTGCCTTTGTAAATTATATTATCAGGAACTTGTGGCAGAAATGAAATTTCATTCCATGATCACTTGTATTTGAGTTGTGAAAATTCTGATTTGGTTCTTCACTAGACCATAATAGTCCAAAGATTCAAATGAAAATGAAAGCAGACAAGAGTGATGGCACTCCATGTTGATTCAGTTTGCATGGGGGAAAAAAGAAAAAAAAAAAGTGGGGAGGGGAAGGAACCTGGTTTCTATCATTTTCTTAGCATAACAACATCATAGCATTTACTTCTTACCATTGATACTACTTATTTATTGAATCCTCCAGGTGACAAGAAGCACTCTGAGGGAGGGAAACTGTGATTTCTCTATCACTGTATCTCTAGTGCAGAGCACAGAATAGAGAAATTATAGGAGCTCTGTTTACCAAATCAAACCAAACTCTCTCCTTGAAAGTCAACTTGTATTCTAATACTTCTTTTGGGATGGAATTTTAGCAGCCCCCAAATTTCAAGTAAAGACTTGGTGGACAAGAAAGAATAAATTCTCTTTAAGGTCCAAATTCCCATGTTTTACGTGAAAATGTGAATGACATATTGCTTTAAAAAATATGGAGCTGGGGCACCTGGGTGGCTCAGTGGGTTAAGCCTCTGCCTTCGGCTCTGGTCATGATCCCAGGGTCCTGAGATCGAGCCCCACATCAGGCTCTCTGCTCTGCGAGGAGCCTGCTTCCTCCTCTCTCTCTGCCTGCCGCTCTGCCTATTTGTGAGCTCTGTCTATCAAATAAATATATAAAATCTTAAAAAAATATAGACGGAACTATTTATAATACTTATTATTAAGAATGTGAAAGTCAAAAATAATTTTGTTGCCCATTCAGCTTTTGACACAAGGTTTCCTTTTTCTATTTCTTTTTAAAAGATTTTATTTATGTATTTGACAGAGAGAGACAGAGTGAGAGAGGGAACACAAGCAGGGGGAGGGGAGAGGGAGAAGCAGGCTTCTCACAGAGCAGGGAGCCCAATGCAGGGCTCTATCCCAGGACCCTGGGATCATGACCTGAGCCAAAGGCAGAGGCTTAACAACTAAGCCACCCAGGTGCCCCTCCTTTTTCTATTTTGATCATTGAGATCTGCTTAATGAACTTATGACATACATTTCTTATTGTTACATGAAGTACTAGGCATTCTAAGTTTTACATACTTTACAAATCCAGCCTTTGTTAGCTAGGGAGCTCATTAGCAGTTATTTTTTGTGTGAATAAACTGTCCTGTGAGATACGAGAACTCCTCAATTCACGAGTTCACATTCTTCTAAGAGGTCACTTAACCTTCTTAATCAATTATAGTATATTAACAATTCTCCACTTCTGAGGAGGGTTTTTCTAGTTTTGGAGTAGTCACTGTTTAAAGCATGACCAGAAATGCAGGCTGTATCACCCAGGTCTGTCTGAAAAGGCAGGGTTAAATTAGTTTCAAATGAGATGCAAGGTATCAGGGGAAATACCTCGCAGTTATTTTGACTGCTGCAGCATCAATATTCAAAATAATATCTGGAAAGGATAAAAAAAAATAACAGTAATGAAATTATTCTTTTTTATTAAGTTAATGCAATCATTGTGAGAAGTGCAAGATTGACAGTCCAGGCATCTGAAGTATTCTTTTCAAAGAATGGATAGCATATTCATAGCAGATAGCTAAGTTTGCTCTTTCTTTACATTATGTCTTAGGTCTTTTAAGAGTGAAGTGACGAGAAGGGTGCTGATCCAGGGACGGTGTGGTTGCATATTAATATGAGTACTCATGAAATTACTGATAATAATAAATATGTTAAATACTATGGAGATTTAGACCTAGGCATGGGCCAAAAACATTAATACCTGCATTCTGAATTAATCCATCACATTGCCAGAAGATCATAAATGTAAGCCATTTCAACTATAGACTTCTGAACAATATAAAATAAGCCTCAACAATTTCAGTGCTTAGTAGCATAGAGATGGGGGGGGCAGTAGGACAATCTTGATTACATTTATCTAGCAATGTGGGGTGATGAAGGATTTGTATGAAGTTACCAATTCCCTCAGCTACCCAGAATAGCATATTTGACTAGTGTGATTCTAAAATATCTGATGTTGCAATTACACAAAATATTTTTCTTCTACATCAGAGGATATGATTCATGTAATAAAACTGTACTTATAAATGCAATTGAAATATTACTCTCTATTTTTTATAAAAATTTTAATTATGAATTTAAGATAGAGAAATAGAAGAGATCACAAGCCGGGGGTGGGGGTGCAGAGGGAGAGGGAAAAGCAGACTCCTCACTGACCAGGGAGCCCTTCATGACATGGTGCTCAATTCCAGGACCCTGAGATCATGACAAAGCTGAAGGCAGATGCTTAAGCGACTGAACTACCCAGGCGCCCCAGCAATATTATTCTTTTTTTTTTTTTTTGGACAGAGAGAGAGATCACAAGTAGGAGGAGAGAAAGGCAGAGAGAGAGAGGGAAGCAGGGGGGAAGCCGAGAGGGGACCCTGATGTGGGGCTTGATCCTAGGACTCTGGGATCATGACCTAAGCTGAAGGCAGAGGCTTTAACCCACTGAGCCACCCAGGTGCCCCTGCAATATTATTCTTTAAATAAAAATACAAACAGTTAAGACATGGTTATTATTTTTAATGTTATTCTTGGAATGTTTAATATTGCATTAGTAAAAACCACCTAAATATTTTTTTTAAGATTTTATTTATTTATTTGACAAAGAGAGCTCACAAGTAGGCAGAGAGGAAGGCAGACAGAGAGAGGGAAGCAGGCTCCCTGCTGAGCAGAGAGCCTGATGTGGGACTTGATCCCAGGACCCTGAGATCATGACCTGAGCTGAAGGCAGAGTAAGCTTAACCCACTGAGCCACCCAGGTGCCCCAAAACCACCTTAATCTTACAAAAGCACACCATACCTGACACTGTGTTGTCAGCCATATGTTTAAAGTCAGTTGGTGTTCTACCTGAGATTTTATTAACTTTGAGCATTGCTATTTAATTATTTGTTTTCAATTTTTAACATTGACAGAGTAGTGTGGAGTGTTTTGGAGAGTGCTTAAGAAATATTAATTGTGTAGCCAAACTATGGAAAGAACCTAGATGTCCATCAACAGATGAATGGATCAAGAAGATGTGGTATATATACACAATGGAATACTATGCAGCCATCAAAAGAAATGAAATCTTGCCGTTTGCGACAACATGGATGGAACTAGAGCGTATCATGCTTAGCGAAATAAGTCAAGCAGAGAAAGACAACTATCATATGATCTCCCTGATATGAGGAAGTGGTGATGCAACATGGGGGCTTAAGTGGGTAGGAGAAGAATAAATGAAACAAGATGGGATTGGGAGGGAGACAAACCATAAGTGACTCTTAATCTCACAAACCAAACGGAGGGTTGCTGCGGGGAGGGGGTTTGGGAGAAGGGGCTGGGATTATAGACATTGGGGAGGGTATGTGCTTTGGTGAGTGCTGTGAAGTGTGTAAACCTGGTGATTCACAGACCTGTACCCCTGGGGATAAAAATATATGTTTATAAAAAATAAAAAATTAAAAAAAAAAAGAAATATTAATTGTGAATTTACATCCCAACACCAAATGTTGCCATTTTTACTTGAAATTGTAACTTTATATTGTTTTATATTGCTATATCAAGTAGTTTTAGTTTATATTCTAAACAAAATGGAAAACAAGAACCTTGGCCCTTTAAAAATGTATTTAGAGATAGGGACTCCATATATAGCTGTAGTGACCAGGTCGGAGAAACAGGCTCAAGCCGTAAATCTGTTTCTTTGCAAGGGGAAAAACGACTGCATTATACTTTATACTTGTGTTACTGTGAAAATTTATGCTCTATACTACCTTTATGGGTTATGTGATTGTAAAGTCAATCAGGAGATAAAGCAATAACTCGGGGTATTTCTTTCTGGAAAAGAAATCATTCTTTCTGTTGCTTTCTGAATTTTTTTTTCCCTCATAATGAAACTTTCTCTTGGACTTTTTATTGGACAATCAAGGGACCCATAATTCCTTTATATATTTTCCCACCTATGGTTCTCAGTTTCTAGCACAAGGAAGGTTCAAAACCTGCATGAGTATGATAGCCTTCTAAGAAAGCACCAGTGTGGTAAAAGTCTGGTGTCTGTTTGAATTTTTTGGTGTCAGTGCTCAATTAGCTGTGAAGTATTTTGAAAACTATCCTTGTACTGTAACCATGGGGATTCCTAGATAGAACAAGGAAGCCATAGCATTGTTCTTGCTAAGGAGTACTATGCTAAAGAAAAAAAAAATAGTTCTTATCCTTAAGAATAACTTACACAGCTCTAGAATTGACATGAAACGGGGTGACAGTAATTAGTGCTCCAGCAAAGCCTGAATTTTGCTATGTGTTAATCTACATCACACACAAAATCTGTAGTGTCTCTCCAGGGCAAAGCTGACAAGGAACCTAAAGACAAAGAACTTGGAAAATGGACATATCCTCTTATTTTTCCTATTGGCCAAAAATCATTGTGTTGGTGACAGATTCAGCACATAATTCCATCACCAGCATACCGTTTTTGTTATTAAAAAATGAGTCAAGAAGGACTGACAATTAACTGAAAACTTCTCCAATAGCTGGAAATTCTTGAATATATACATTTGGTATGAAGTCTATCAAAGTCAAAATTTATATAATAAAATTGTGATTCTTCATCCAAAAGCTCTTCTCAGTTAGCCTTTTTAAATTCCAAGAAATTAAGAACTTGTTAAAATATTTAGCTTTCTATAAAATGTTTGTATCCATTTTTGCTCGTCAAAGTGTTTTAAAGCAGTAGATAAGCTCAATAGTGTTCAAAACTTAACATATTAAATAATGTATTATGTAAATTCATGAGTAAAATGAGCATTTTTCTTTATGATTATAAAGATTATTGGAGGTAATAATATTGATATTGTGTTTGTCATTGAGAAGGAAATGATAATAATCCATGCTCAGAAACATATAATGTAAGTTTCTATTGTCTCAGATAATTATTAGTCAGACATTATCAAATGAAGATGAAAATATTATTTCTCTTGCCGTTTTTTCAATAGTGTCTTGAATACAGTAACCATGGTTTAGGGGTGGAATAAGGGCTAAATAATTCTCTGGAACTCTAATCATCGTTCTGCCACTCTTAATTTGTTAATCTCTTAATATTTTAGCTTCTTTGTTGACCAAGTAGGAATAAAACAAAAATACTATGCACATAGTGACAAGTAAATTAATTATTTATTATTTAGAAAGAGCTTTGATTTATTATGAATCCCTTAGGTATTAGGATTTATTATTAAAATGTCATTCACTAAATTAATGCAAGAGATAAATGTCGAGTCACAATGGGCTTAATACTAAACTATTTCTTCAACATGAAAGAACATGTTTCTCTATTATTTTGATCAAAGTTTTCTTTTAATAATGGTCTCTTTTATTTATGCTTGTCTCATTTGAGCTTTGAAATAAAGGAATCTATTTTTAAAACTGCCAATTTCTCAACTGGAATTATATTATTTTTCAAGTGAAAAAATGATATTTTTCACATATAGACATAATAATTAACAAACAATCTTAGTACTTACTTTGCCAATATGATAGCTAAGAGCCAAAGTTCCTTAAATCAGAATGAGTCTTCCCAACCCATGTTCTCTGATGGTGATTAAAGAGTAGAATTTTTAGAAGCAGATGGATCACAGAAAGAAATATCAAAAGCCAAGGTTGATGTCAAATCAATGCCTAGGTTTAGTTGATTTTTGCTATATTTGGATTCAACATTGATCTGATCTAGAAAGTGCTGAGCTCACTATGAGCTCCTAACAATGTGCTTTTTGTGTAGTGGTTTGGCAATAAAATAGAACACACAAAAAAAATGCAAAATAAAATACCAGCAAATAAATACAAATAAAAAAGTACCTTCTTCAGTATTTAAAAAGACGGCAGGAAAATCACTTTTTTTTTTCTGTTACCTGTGTATAGTGCTTAACCCTGAAACTAGTTAATATTTGCCTTCTTTATTTCAGAGACCGATATCAAGATACATAAAAATTGAAGGTCATGTTTTTCCAAAGTGCAACACTGATCTACTCTTTAGACCAACATTGAAGCTGCCCATTTATGACTTATTATTGCTCTGAGCTATGTACTCCTGTCTTCCAGTGCTATATTTCTTGAAAATTTGACATAGAAATCTGTGACACAAACTGTCAGCTTGGTGTGGAAAAAATCTCAAGTTCTCTCATTAATATTAAACTTCCGAGGGAAAAATGTGTTGCTGAAACAAGCATTTCTTTTAAGGATGAAGGGATTCATATATTACTATTGACATGATAATTGAAATCATATTCAGCAAAATGAATGATGAAGAAATTATGCCCATGCATTCTAAAAGAAGGGACAAAGATGGATCAGAAGAAGAAAAAAGTGTGTTATCACAAAATATGCAAGGACTCAGACATCCTTATCAAAATGATGAAACAATGAAAAGGAAAGTTATTGTGACCATCTATTACTGTTTCTAATGAGCATCAAAGAGATTGTGATAAAAATAATTATTGTCAGTCATTGCAACAGAGTATAGCTGAATGGTTACATCTTTTTTATGACAATGCAGGCAAGTATAATTTGGATATAAATCATGCCTCTTGTCCCCATGTTATAATGGACTTCCATTATACTTTACACAGATTTCAGGGATTGGAAAAGACGTAAAGTCAGACCCTTGTTTCTGCTCTCCCTTCTCAAGACTTCTCCCTTAGGCACAGTTCCTGGGGACTTCCCAGGACACTAAAAATTGTGGAGAGTGTAAGATCTGCTCTTGGGAGCTAAAGAGATATGAAACTCCCCTTTCTGCCTCCTTTTTTTTTTTTCCCATGTAACAGAAAAACGAGAGGCAATTTTCATTTCTCTTTACACCTCAACTCCAAGATTTTCCTTTGAAATCAAATGTTGGTGTAGGTTTTGTTTTTGTTTTAATGCACCATGGTTTTTTTCCCCCCTTCTTCTTCTTCTTTTTCCCCTTAGATATATCCTGTTTATTTGAAGTAGGAGTTTTATTTTGGAAAAAAAAAATCATTTGAGTAGAAAATAAAATGAAACCTTAGTTTCGTTAGACAACTGAATGAAGGATTTAAACTTTCCTGTGTTACCATAGATCATTGTTGCTATAAAAATAAAATCATGTGAGAGTCAAGGCAAGCTTCTCTTTCAAAATCAACCCATTTACTAGTAATTGTCATTTAAAATCACTTTAAAGTTACCAAAACATATTAATGCATATTGCTTTCTATCATCATAATAACAATGCATTAAGAAAGATATTTTGTTGTCATTTTAAAGATAAGAAAATTGAAGTTTCTGAGACATATGTTAACTTGCTTAGTTTCATGTACCTATAGAAAGCAGAGTTGTATGTCTTAAACATAGGATTTCTGATTTAAATCCTGGATTCTATCTACTCTATCACATAATCTCAGCTGATTTTTTAAAAAAATATTTTATTTATTTATTTGCCAGAGAGACAGAGAGAATGAGAGTACAAAGAGGCGGAATGGCAGGCATAGAGAGAAGCAGGCTCCCCACTGAGCAAGGAGCTTCATGTGGGACTTGATCCCAGAACCCTGGGATCATGACCTGAGCCAAAGGCAGACACTTAACTGACTGAGCCCCCCAGATGTCCCTAAACAGATTCTTTTTATGTCTTAGTAGATTTTCTAAATTACCAAGTTAGACAAGAATTAAAGTTGTAATGATTGCCAATAATTTTATATTGTGGTGATTGTCAACAATTTTATATATATACATATACATAAATATATATATGTGTGTGTGTATGTATATATGCATACACACACACACACACACACACACATATGTCACACACACACACATAGCTGGAGTGCTTATTAAGAATGGATAATCCTGGCTGTAACTCCTCAAAGATTATGATTCATCTAAGTGAAATTCTATAATCTGAGTTTTAATAAAAGACTATATTTTGGAAAAACCCTGTTGTAGAATACTGTTTGATAACTTAACGTCATGGTTCTATACCCTATTTCTTGAACCATGGAGCATGTTTTTTCTTCTCCTTTTATTTCCTTTCTCTTTTTCTTTTTTTCTCTTTTGTCTCCCCCTTTTTTGATATTCATTAAATTGATGTTCTTTGATTATACTCCCTCTCTTAACTATTAAGAAAATGATTCTGATCTTACAGGTGCATAAAACAAATGTATGTTATGTCCTAGATTCTTTAAGCAGTTAGCTATTTTATGGATTAATTACTTAGTTCCTAAGTGAAAATGAATATAAGTATTTTGGAATAATGAGTAGCTGGCAAGGGTCTAAAGTCAGAGAAACCAGGTTCAAGTATTCTCTGCTACAGACACCCCGCTGAACTTTTTATCTTTTTCTTCCCAAATTTCCTCATATGTAAAATTGGAATAATAACATTTTATGTCATCGAGATTTTATGAACATTAAATAAGGCCATTGTTAACCTTTATCCAATGTACAGCATTGTGTCCAAAATATAGAGGCTCCATAAAAGTAGCGATTATTATTGTTATGTTTTTTTTCCTGAAGTTATTATTATTAGCCACTTTTATCATTAGGGAAAAAAAATGACGCTCCCACTGACCATCTGTTTCTGATTTTTGGAACATCTCCCAGGAGCAGTGAAATAAATTGATTTTCAGCATGGAGTTACTTGATATGATTATTGGGTTTTGGAGAATGATGACCAAAAGCAAAGATTTTTTTTTCCTATAGTCACTATTGACACATTCCTCCTAGTTAGCTACCATAATTGCTCATATATTGAATCATTCCTGGGCCACCATATATTTTTATATTATTTGATTTTTTTAATCATTGTGGTTATTGATTTTGTTCTTTAGCAAGTTAGATAAACTCTTTGTGTGATATGTGCCTATATAATTTCAACATGT
Organism: Mustela erminea; assembly: GCF_009829155.1. NCBI lineage: Eukaryota > Metazoa > Chordata > Mammalia > Carnivora > Mustelidae > Mustela > Mustela erminea. The sequence continues at coordinate 42,599,255 of NC_045623.1, forward strand.
CATGTGTGGTTAGTACTTAATGACAGGGAAGAAAATGTACTGAAAATATAATTATATATGAAATTCTCAGATATATTTTCTCAGAACATCTTTAGACTTTATTTTCACATGGTATTCTTAATATATGTGCAAGTATTCAGTTGCATAAAATTGTCATCCATTAATGTTAAAAAGTTAACATTTACATGTGTCAGATGGGCAGGCAGGTGATAATTTCAAGAATTCTGTGTCTTTCTGAGAATTTGCTTTCTTAATTTTTAAAATTAAACTTTATATATATTATTAAACTTATGATATCTATTTTGACCTTAATAAAGTACACACAATAAGCACTGTAACCTCCTCTGCACGGTTACCAAGCCAATTTTCTTGGGCATTTAAGGCATGTATTTCTTTAGAAGTCTAAAAGATCAAGAAGTATAAGACTATCTGGATCAGGATGCCTGGGTGACTCAGTGGGTTAAGCCTCTGCCTTCAGCTCAGGTCGTGCTCTCAGGGTCCTGGGATTGAGCTCTGCATTGGGCTCTCTGCTCAGCAGGGAGCCTGCTTCCCTCTCTGCCTGCCTGCCTCTCTGCCTACTTGTGATCTTTCTCTCTGTCAAATAAATAAATAAAATCTTAAAAAAAAAAAAAAAAAGACTGCCTGAATCAAGTGTATATATGAGAACCCTTAAAGGAAATACAAATACAGCGTTAGAATAATGGTTGAATGGAAGAAAACAGAGAGTATCAAAGAAAGAAAACAACTGTTAGAAATGAAAAAGAATAAAACACTATAAGGAAAAAAGTCTAATACATTGGGTTAAAGAAACCAACTTACATCCTTTAGGCTACTTGCACTTTCCACTGCATCTTCTTAAATTGTTTTTGTCTGAATAAATTCATGATTTGCTTCTTCTTAATTACATAGCTCAGCTCAGATGTTATCTATTAGAAGAGATTTTTCTTGACCATGTCACTAGTAGCAACACAAATTCCCTGTCGCTATTTCATTATTTTTCTCTTCTAAAAATATCTTCTTCATTAGAAGTAAGCAACATAAAGACTGATTAGTTTACCACCAATCAACATGGAAGAGAAAAGCACACACACACACATGCATGCACACACATGCACACACAAACTTACTGCTTGATGATTGCAAATCAGGATCTTGCGGAGAAGTATAAAACGTCAACTAAATATGCTATATAGTGACGCCATATCATGATGGGACAGTCTCACTTGATTCATTCTCTGAAACACCTCCTTGAAAAACTGCTGTTTACAAAGAACATAGTAAACTGAGAACATACAGAAAGAATGAACTAGAAGTGGAATGAGGGGATTCTATTTTGATTCTTGGTCCATTAAATGTGTTTAAGAGGAATAGTATTTTTTTATTGTGGTTAAACTATATACATGTATATTATTATATACTATCAAATATTATTAGATTATATATAACACATAATTAATTACATATAATTATAATTATATATTATAAATTTATAAGATTATATTATGTATGATCTAATAATATTTAATAATCTGTAATGATTAGGTACTGGTCTTCATAGTTTACATGGAATTTCTCATTTAATTTTCAAACTATCCTATGAAAGACACAGAATAATGTATCTTTTGTTATGTGTTGAGTTGACTAGGCTGAATCCCAGAATTCCCTTCCAGGTTATGTTTCCTGTCAGTGGAAGTCCACAGGAGAGATTCTTATGCAAGTTTTGGAAAACAGAAATAAAGCTGCAGTCACTAAGTAACTCACACATGTTGTTTATCTGATGCCCTATTCCTGCAGTATAAGGCAACAGAGGGTGTGCTACTGTCCCACTTTCTTAGATTCTCTTATAGTTTCTCTACCACTGGATCAGTAAGTGCTTAACTGTATCATAAAAGGGCCAGATTCTTCTGTGAGCATGAATACAATCAGAATAAGAGGTAAGAAGAGCTTCCAGCTTGTGATTGTGGGTTCAAGCTTGTCCTTGCTCCCCCTATTTTATGGCCATCTTCCTTTCTTGACTGCCTGGTCTGAGCTTTGGAAGCTATGGCACCAGATGCAAAAACAACCACCTTACAGAGACATTTTAACCAGTTCTCATAATTGAGTAATGCCAAAACCCTGCAACAAATCTCTTTATCCATCATCTGTCAATCCATATATCTAAATGTTTTTAAAGATTTTAACTTATTTATTTTAAGGCAAGAGTACAATTGGGGGGGGTGGGTAAAGAAGGAGGTAAAAGGAGAGAGAGAGAATTTCAAGCATACTCCAGGTCCAGCACAGAGCTTGAGCTGAAATCACGAGTCAGGGACTCAACCCACTGAGCCACTCAGGTGTGCCTATTGATCTATTTATCCATCTAGCTACTATCTATCTATCTATCTATCTATCTATCTATCTATGATCTCACTATCCGTATTTCTACCTTACTATCATCTGTCTGTATTATATACCACCGAGTTGTTCTTTCTGATTGGTCAATAATATAATCACCCTTGAGCAGATAAGGAAGCTGCAGCACAAGGTCATGCAGGTAATGAAGATCTGCTTCACTGGAGTATAGTAACCCATAAATGACTAATATTTAAGTAATTGGTTACAGGTACTCAAAGGGTTTTAGTAATAAGTTTATCTGTAATTTTTTTTCTGCATTTGTTTCCCTATGATAAAAAGAAAAGAGGGGTATTAGCATTTATTTTGTAAATAGTTCATGAAAAATGACTTAGAGTTCTCAATAATTCCTACTTTAACTATCTTTTAAATAATTCCTACTTTTAACTATCTTCATTGAGTTTTCTAGTAAATACATACATGGGTCATGTATTTATAAACAGTGATTTTATTTATTTATTTTTTTAAAGATTTTATTTATTATTCGGCAGAGAGAGAGCACAAGCAGGTAGAGTAGCAGGCAGGAGAGGGAGATGCAGGCTCCCCACTGAGCAAGGAGCCTGATGTGGGGCTTGATTCCAGGACCTGGGATCATGACCTGAGCTGAAGGCAAACGCTTCACCAACTGAGTCCCCCAAGGAGCCCCTCTAAGACAATTCTTGGACAGGATTATATAAGTAAAAGCCTATGAAAAAAAATATTAGTCTCTTTAGACTAAATAAATGTTTGATTTTATACTTCATCTACATCGTATGCTTAACGTTTTCCCACTAAGCACTAATAATAAGCTCTTATTATAACTTAAATTCTACTTTCATTATGCATGCTATGTTATTCTACTTCTAACTTCTTAATCTGAATATTTTAAAATTGATATTTATTTAATGAACACTTGTATAGTGCAAGGCACCATGTGTCAGGCACTGTTCTAAGAACTTTGCAAATTTGAATTTATAAAATCTTTTTAGCAATGCTGCAAGATAGGTACCATTGCTTTGTCTATTTTACATGTTAGGAAACTGAGATACAGAAAAGTTAAGTAACTTTTCTGAGATCATTCAACAATAAGTTGCCAAACTAGGATTTGGAGTGTATGGCTCCAGAGTTCATACCTTCTTCCTCATATAAGCATTCAAGCTATAATGTTTTTTCAAGTTCTACTTTATTCACAGGGACAGGATACAATGACCATTCAATTCAAACAGAGACCTAAGAAAGTAAGGAAGAGGCTATTTGGATATATGGGGGAAGAGCATTCTAGACAGTATTAAGAGGAAATGTTTGAGGAGGGAACTTTGCTTGACCTGCTTTGGATGTTTTAGACATCAAGGAAAATATGTATCAAAATAAAGGAAGTGGGACACCTGGGTGGCTCAGTTAGTTATACATCTGCCTTCGGCTCAGATTATGATCGCAGAGTCTTGAGATTGAGTCCCGGGTCGGGCTCTCTGCTTGGTGAGAGGCCTGCTTGACCCTCTCCCTCTGCCTGCCACTCCCCCTGCTTGTGCATGCTCTCTCTCCCTCTCTCTCTCTGTATCAAATAAGTAAAATCTCAAAAAAAAAAAAAAAAAAAAAAGCAAAGGGTGGGGTAGTAATTGGAAATTTGGAAGATATGTTCACAGAATTAGAAAGAGACCAGATCATATAGACCCTTATAAATAGAGTGAGGCATCTCCTAGTTTGCCCAGGGTATCCCATTTCTAATCCTGGGTCCTGCCATGATTATTAATAGTTCTCCCTTCACTTAAAAAAAAAAAATAGTCCAAGTTTGGATTATAAATCACAAGTTCACCTTTTTTGTAAGTCATTGAAAAGACTTTTTTTTTTAATCAAATGGGATAGAAATTCACTCCTGTTGTTCTGTTCCCAATACAATATAGCAAAACAGATACCAATTAAAAAGCAGTGTTTTGGGTGAAAGAATTAATGGCAGCTTAGACCAGACCGGGTAGTTTTGGAGAATGTGCTAAGCAGTAGTAGGATTCTGTGTATATTTTGAAGGTCAAAGCAGTATATTTGTTGATGAAATGGATCCTTGGTGTAAGATAAATTGAAATCAGGACTGATTGCAATGTTTAGGCTTAAGCAACTGAAAGTTTGAAGCTGCTATGTAATAAAAGAAGACAGACTGAGGAAGGAGGTAGATCAAGGGAAGGATTATGAATTCAGTTTTGCATGTGTAAAATCTGAGACATTTAATAGATACCCAAATGGTGATGCTGAATTAGATATAAAACTCTGGAGTTCCTGAGAGAGATCTAGATTAGGGTTTGTATTTGAAAGTTAGGAAATAATAGAGGATATTTAAAGTCACCAGGAGAGATGACTTGACTTTGAGGAAAGTGTAAATTAACTCTCAAAGTTTCTGTTTTATTTTCTAAGCAAGTGGTAGTTGATGGTAGAGATATCTAGACAGATAGTTTAGATATTTCCGTTAATATTGGGGTCTAAGAGGTTAGAGAAAGCCTATCTGGGAGTGATGGGGAATAAGGAAAGTCTTGGTGGATAGCAATGTGGATATGTAGGGTCAGATCAAGATGTCAAGCACTACACGAAACCTTTGCAGATGTCCACAGATTGTACTTCATGAAACTTATTTCTCTGACACTTCGCATATTTCCATCACTAAGTTTTCAGATTATAACTATGTGTCTCCCTTACCAGAATTTCAGTACCTTCAGGTCAAGAACTGTGACTTATTTTCGTTTGGAGACCCATGATGACCTTAGAGCCATGCCTGTTTCACATGGAAAATATTCAATTGTCTTTTAACCTATAAGAACAGCAATTTCGTGTGATCTACTAGATGCATAATCACTAGTAGTTCAATAATTAAATGAATGCATTGAAGGAAAAGTCAGAAGCTCAATTATTAAAGTAGAACATAACATAGTAAGACTTTTTGATATTATTAATAAGTCCTGAGACAAAAGAAGTGTCTACATACTATGCACAATTTGTAGAAATCCATTTTGATGGCAGTGTAGTTGAAAACAAAGATTCTGGAAGTGTCCTCAAGTTTGGTTCAGAACTGGTTCCAGTTTAAGAATGGGGTGGAATTGACAGATTGAAGGGGATAGGTCCAATAACTAAGGGAGGGAAGAATAATAAATTAAATGATTGTATACCCTATATGCTTCTAGGATTTAATAATTTAAATATGAAGGAAATATTCAGTAAATTACATTTAAAAACAAATTATCAAATAATTGCAATTATAAACAATTTATCAAAATACATTAGAAAATGTTTACTTTAGGTAGAAAGAAAATTGTAAAACAGCAAACAGAACTAATGTCCTTGTCCACTATGAGAAGAAAACCATTTTTGACTTCAAATATTACTCATAGACTAATTATGTAAGCACACAGGCGTTCTTCAAAAAATGGGTATATATACTCAACATGTAAAGTAATTTTAAACAGGTATTTTATAAATATTTTACTGAGACTATTTTTCTCCTGTTTTATTATCTTTTAAATTTATTGCCTAAAATATTTTGGGGGGCCTGCTGTGGATTGAATGTGTATGTCCCCTCCAAAACTCATATGTGAAGTCCTAAACCCCAAGGGGATGATTTTGGAGGTGGGGGCTTTGGGAGCTGATTATGTCGTGATTCTCACAGACACTGAATCAGCTAGCACCATAGTGTTGGGTTTCCCAGCCTCCAGAACTGTGAGAAATAAATTTCCCTCGTTGGGAAATTTGGACTGTTGCTATAACAGCCCAAACAGATTAAGACAAGTGTTTATCCTCCAATATTTTTGGATATTCCTTATATTGATTTTTCTAAGGTATCACATGTTGACATAATATATCCTCTGCATTCAGAGCTAAATGAAGAGATCTTTAAAAACGTTGTCAGTATTTCTAGGAAAACATACTGTATGTGTGCATAATAATGCTATTCAATAGTTATGTCTTTATACACACAGTATTTCAGATATTATAGCATAGCATGCAAGTTATTTCAAACACATGATAGCCTTGAAAAATAACAGTAGCTTGGAAGAAATTACTTGACTTCATAAAGATCAAGCTCTGACTAAATTAATCCTCTACAGAGTAAAAGAATCATCAAATTGAGTAAATTAAAGAGAAATAATGGACATAATCCATCTTGACTTTGATTTTTGTCTTGCATAACTTAATTTGCTTAACACTAAACAGAGAAATACAGGTTTTGATAATGTAAATAGTAAGGAACATTCACATTAATTGGTTTTCCATGTCCATTATAGTTATTAACATCTTACAGTTAACCTAAAGGGGCATAATTCACACGTTGATTCCTTTTACAAATATTTATTGAATACCTATGTAATGGAGCAGGTTTCCTTATTAAAAAGAAAGTCCTCCAAGATCAGAATGGAGAATTGGTTCAGAAAGACATTATCTGGCTTGGAAGGGGATGGAGGTTAATTTAACCCTTGGCATGATGTTCTCTCATACTGATTTCCACTGCAGCAGAGGACAAAATATTCCCCCTGAACATACAGCCAAGAACAGAAAAGACAAAATCCATCTTTTGATTCCCCCCTTTCAACACACTCATAAGCATGGGATGAAAGCAAAAGTGAAAAAAGCTCCTGCCCTCAATGAGTGTATATTCTAGCCCTAAAGTTATTATATACACACACAAGTGATTGATAGAGGAAATGAGAGTGCCATCATAGAAAAATATATAGAACACACAACTAAGTCTCTAAGAAGAGACTTAGTACTATTTGGGAGCTATAGAATGATAAGGAAATGGACAAAGATAATGGATCTGGGGATGAAGTAGTTTTGAATTGTACTTAAGATATGGGTGGCACTTTCTAGGGGTAGCCAGAAAATAGTAGTCATTGCAGGCAGCAGAAATATGGTGACCAAATACTTGGAGATGGGAAGAGGTGGGCCATCCATTGAGTACCACAGTAGATGTAAGTTCAGTAGAAGTTGTGGGTAGGGTACATGGAAGAGTTTAGTGGGAAGTAATGATTACAGAAATCATCTGTGAATTTTAATTATCACTCTAAGATAAAATGCATGGTATTTTGTAAAGATGGAGTGGGTACACTTGCTATTTTTTCCACACTAAAAAATGTTATTGAAATTAAATGTATCTTCAGAGGAAGAATGCAGATATGCCAGGTTTTCTACATGAAAAGGGAAAAAAAAAAACCCAACACATTTATTTATTGACTGCTTTACTCTGGATCCAGAATTTAATATATGCTAACTCATTTAATCCTCACATTTGAGGAGGCAGGGAATGTAATGTCCATGTTATATATGAAAATACTGACTCCAGGAGATGTTATGGATCTTGCCTTACATAACACAGTGTCTGTGCTGGTTTTTAAACCCAGCTCCTAACCCCCTGGCTGCTCATTAGAATCATCTAGAGAACTTCTTAATCACTCTTTGAAAATACTGGTGCTTAGTCCCATGCTGAGAGTTTGTAATTTAACTGACCAACAGTCTAGACCACAGTTCCTCACAAAGATAAGGTTAAAACTCATTGATTTTCTTAATTGAAGGAGTGGTCGTGAATAAAAATAGAGTTATTCAATAAAGTTAAGTAAAGAGTAATAGAGCTTAGAATTAAAAAGAAAAAGCAAAACTCTTGACAAAATAATTAGACTGTTTCTCATGATCTCCCAAATATAAGTTGTGAATAAAAATAAAATATCTACCTGAAAATATTTAAATTGGAAAATATGTGCACACACACACACACACACACACACAGTTGATCCTCATTATTCATGGACTTTATATTTACAAACTTCTCTACCTGCTGAAACTTATATGTAATCACAAAATCAATGCTCATGATGGTTTTGCAATCATTCACAGATGCAGAGTAGGGACAAAAACTTAAGTTGTCCAACATGTATGTTTCAGGTTTGGAGACAGTCATACCTTAGACAAAACAGGGAGACCTTTTGCCTTCTTGTGTCAGCTCTCATACTGTAAACAAATTCTTTTTTTGTAAATTCTTTAATACTGTGTTTTTTTTTCACACTTTTGTGTTCTTTGTTTGTGATTTCACTGTTTAAAATGACTCTCAAGTGTAGCGCTAAAGTGCTGTGTAGTGTTTCCCACCACAAGAAGGCTGTGATGTGCCTTACAGAGGAAGATACGTGTGTTACCTAAACGTCCTTCAGGTATGAGTCATAGAGCTCAGGGTCCTGACGTCAGTATTAATGAATCAGCAGTTCATTAATGGTGCCTTTAAATAGGAACACACATAAAATGAGTTTATGTACTGATTGGTTGACAAAAATGCTGTGACCAGAGGCTGGCAGGAACCTAACCCTGTATGTCCCCTAGGAGCAATTATTCAGTATTTATTAATTCAGTATTTCTGGTATAGAACAATACTGAGAATAACAAAAACCAACTGCATATATACTCATAAGTGACACAAATTTGTCAAATAGGCACTAAAACAGATCATCATAAGTTGTATTTATTCAATGAATATTTCTTTAATAGTTACCATGTACTGGCACTGCACTGAGGATTCCTCAGTGCTAGGTGAGAAAGAATTCGTTTCTGCACACACCGTCTATCCATTCATTCAACTCTTATGAGTTGCTGCCACCAACAGCTCAACTGGTTATCCATGGGTTCCTATAGGCGGTAAGGAAAACATCCTACCCTGTATTAGGGTAATACACCTACTCTGTTTATGCATCTTTCTAGAATCTGTCCGCCTACTGACCCAGCCTCTTGCTAAGGAAAGAGGCATAAGACATGCTGCTGTCAATCCACCCAATACCTCAGCCTTCCATGAGTGAAGGACTGGCCTCTTCTGCACCTACACTGAACTACCTCACTGATTTTTGACTTAAAATGTGCCAGTGGGAGAAGGTCTGGCTGCTGCCACCTGGAGGGCATACCACACAAGGTCCAGGGAGTCAAAGCAAAGTGCCCAGTAAGAGTTAGCGGGCAGGAAGGAGGGGAGAGAATAAACTTCCCATCGTGTCCTCTCAGACTCTGAAAAAGAACCCATCCCGCATATAGAGATGGGATCAACCTTGTGCAAGGCTATTTTTCAGAGATCTTCTCCAGGACTGAGGACCAGTTATGTTTTCTTGTGAAGTTATAGCCAGCTCAGTAATTACTGTTTTATATTCATTTCCTTTCCTTTTCAGTTCTTTTTCTTTCCCCCTCATTCTTTTATGTTGCTGGCATTGCCCTTCCTAATAAAATCATAATACGTAGGCTTTGTCTTAGGCTCTGTTTTCTAGAGAATCTAGGAAAGATCTGTTTATTTCAATTATAACTTGAGCAAGTTTATCCTGTATTTAATGGATTTATTTCTCCTTTCTTTGCCAACATTCCTCCACTTATTCACTAAATATTTATAGAAAATACTTGGAATAATACAAGGGAAAAACAAATTTGACTATGCTCCCAAGAGGTTGTTATAGCAGTTCCTTTGCACTTTAAATGAGGATAACAGAATCCATCTCTTCACATTGCTGAAGGGATGAAATGTGATAATTCATGTATGCTGCTCAGCGTGGTGGTGTGATGTGCTCAGTCGATGTGTATCGTACTTACTATTATTGTCATTCTTATCATTTCTAAGGTTTTTAGTTTCGGACCCAGTTTGGAAGCTATACCCATCACTTTGAGCCTACATCATAGTGGCCAATACTTGGTGAGATAGAGAATCCAAAGGATCAATAAATAATATAGAGAGAATGTATACTTGGCGAGAAGCTGCTTAATATAGTTGTAAAGAACACAGCTTACAGAGCCCTGTGACCAGAGTTTGAATCCACCTTGGCAATGCACAAGTCACTTAACCAATCTTGGTTCTAGTTTTCTCACGTATCATTTCTAAGGTTTATTGGGCATATTGTTTGATCAACAAATGGATTGGCCAAGAAGCACCTAATAGTTTGCTCACTAATACAAAGCTGAGATCCAGACTGAAAAGCTATCTCTAAGAATGATAATAAAAGGAATTTAGATTCACTTTTTAGAAAAGGGTGTGGGTTACTTTTTAAAAATAATTTCTAATTATTAGATAGAGGTTAGTGATTACATGGAGTCTAGTAGTCTGTTTTCACAGAGTTTATAAATAACACAGGCAAAGAGCTTTATTTTTTTAAGATCATATTTATTTTTTTGAGAGAAGTAGTGAGTGAGAGCAAAAGAGTGAGAGAGAGAGAGAGAGAGAGAAAGAGAACGGGGGAGAGGGAGAAGCAGGTTCCCTGCTGAGCAGAGAGACCGACTCAGGGCTATCATGACTGGAACCAAAGTCAGCCACCTAACTGACTGAGCCACCCAGGTATCCCCAGGCGAAGAGGTTAAACAAGAACAACTTAGTTCACTCTAGAAGAAAAACAAAACTGTTAAGTCTGTAAATTATAATTGGAACTTCAGTATTCACCTTAGGGTGTCTTTTTAAAAATAATTTATTATTCTTGCTTGAGAATGTTCTGACTATGCATACTACTTGAAGACAGGACAACACAATTGTTTTCAGAGTATCCCACCTGAGCACTTGACTTTAGAGACTCCAAAATTTGTATTTATGTATTGTATATTTACTGTATATGGCAATAGAGTAACTGAGTAATTATGGGTTAGCCAAATTATATCATTCTCTGTTGAGACCCAGATCCTCAACGTAGAAGAAAGGAAATGTGTATTATAAAATACATTAGGTAAAATTATGCAGTCCAGAATTATAATTGGATATCAATAGGAACTCATGAAGTATTTTCTCTTCATACCCTATTCTGCTGAAAAAGATTGGAAACAATGACTAATCTAGTAATAGTGACTGTACTTCAAACTCTGCTTGTGATTTTAAAATATTATTTTTCTGTTAAAAGAATGAAATCAAGACTTTTTAGAGAATAATACACCTCAGACAAGAAATGTACAAGGTAAGCCTGGAACCAATCTTGCCATTATGATTAGCAAGACTATCAAAAACTAATAGAGTCATGCATAAAAGTTCTTATTTCTCCCAAAAGGGACAATAAGAGCTTGAATAAAGTAAAGTATTTTAAGAGATTGAAATCATTAACCAGTTTAAATCCAGGAGTTCAGATTTGGTTGTTATATTTTTTATTTATTACTATGTAACAAAGTACCCTAAAATTTAACAACTTAACAACATTTTTTATCTCACAGTTTCAAGGCTCCATTGGAATAGATACACCTCTCAAGTTCACTCACATGACTATTGATAGGCTTTAGGTCTTTATTGGCTGCTGGCTGAAGACATCAGATCTTCACCACATTGTCTCTCCTTGGCTGCTGGCTGAAGACATCAGATCTTCACCACATTGTCTCTCCTTAGGCACTCACAAATGGCAGCTGGCTCCACTTACAAATATTGAGGGAGAAAGCAAGACAGTGTGAGAAAGACAGAAGACATCACCTTTTTGAAACCTAATCTTACATATGTCATCCATATTGGGCCATATACTGTTCATTAAAAGTGAGTCACTAGGTTTCGCCCACATTCAACATAACTGTATTAAATAAGGGAAGAATCACTAGGGGCTATTTTAGAAGTTGTCTTCCATGAACAGAACCATCATCTTAGAGCTGGGCAAAGAAATCAAACCTCTGGGGGGAAAATTCAGCTTCTCTTACATGAAACATATCACTGAATAGCTAGTGGATGAGACAAAGTATCTTCTTATAAAATCATTCCAGCTAATAAATGAGAATGAAGTTATAAAATTAAAATATTGGGTGATGGACATTGGGGATTGTATGTGCTATGGAGAGTGCTGTGAATTGTGTAAGACTGATGAATCAGACCTGTACCTCTGAAACAAATAATACATTGTGTATATTTTTTGAGTTTTTAAATGAATGGTGACCTTTATATCTGCAGGCTAATCTTTTTTATAAATGTTAATATAGGTAAATTTAAGAAATTGATTATACTACAACTACCTATACTATAAATACCTAACACTTTTTGGTATTCTTTTTATGAACATATAATGTATTATTTGCCCCAGGGGTACAGGTTTCTGAATCGTCAGGCTTACACATTTCACAGCACTCACCATATAAAATACCCTCCTTCCCAGTGTCCATAACCCAACTACCCCCCCAACTCCACTCTCTTTAGTAACCCTCAGTTTGTGATATTAAAAGTCTCTTATGATTTCTCTCCTTCTTGATCCCATCTTGTTTCATTTTTTCTTTCCCTATCCCCCAAGCCCCCTGCCCTGCCTCTCAAATTCCTCATATCAGGGAGGTCATATGATAATTGTCTTTCTCTGAATGACTTATTTCACTAAGCATAATACCCTCTAGTTCCATCCATGTCATTGCAAATGGCAAGATTTCATTTCTTTTGATGGCTGCATAGTATTCCATTGCAAAACATATACCACATCTCTTAAGCCATTCATCTGCTGATGGGCATCTAGTTTCTTTCCATAGTTTGACTATTGTGGATATTGCTGCTATAAACATTTGGATGCACATGCCCCTTCGGATCACTACATTTGTATCTTTAGGGTAAATACCCGGTAGTGTGATTCTGGGTCATAGGGTAGCTCTATTTTCAACTTTTTTTGGAACCTCCAGCTTGCATACCCACCAACAATTTGGTGTCGTTCTGGTTCCATATAAATTTGAGGATAATTTGTTCCATTTCTTTGAAAAAGATTGATGGTATTTTGATAGGGATTGCATTAGATGTGTAGATTGCTGTAAGCAGCATAGGCATTTTCACAATTTTTTTTTTCCAATCCATGAGCATGGAAAGTTTATCCGTTTTTTTGTGTTCCCCTCAATTTCTTTCAAGAGGACTTTATAGTTTTCTGAATGCGGATTCTTTCCCTTCTGAATACAGATTCTTTCCCTCTTTGGTTAGGTTTATTCCTAGGTATCTTATGGTTTGGGGTACAATTATAAATAGGATTGACTCCTTAATTTCTCTTTCTTCTATCTTGCTGTTGATATATAGAAATGAAACTGATTTCTGTGCATTGATTTTATATCCTGACACTGGATTGAATTCCTGTATGAGTTCTAGCAGTTCCAGAGTGGAACTGGGGTGGAACTTGGGTTTTCCGCACAAAATATCATATTATCTGCAAAGAGTGAGGGTTTGACTTCTTCTTTACCAATTCAGATGCCTTTTATTTCTTTTTGTTGCCTAATTGCTGAGGCCAGGACTTCTAGTACTGTGTTGAATGGCAGTGGTGATAATGGACATCCCTGCCATGTTCCTGACCTTAGGGGAAAAGCTCTCAGTTTTTCCCCATTGAGATTGATATTTGCACTGGATTTTTCATAGATGGCTTTGATGATATTGAAGTATGTACCCTCTGGCCCTACACTTTGGAGAGTTTTGATCAAGAAATGATCAAGAAATGATGTTGTACTTGTCAAATGCTTTTTCAGTATCTACTGAGAGGATCATTCTTTTATTAATGTACTGTGTTACACTGATTGATTTGCATATGTTGAGCCAACCCTGGAGCCCAGGAATCAGTCTCACTTGATCATGGTGAATAATCCTTTTAATGTACAGTTGGATCCTATTGGCTAGAGTTTTGGTGAGAATTTTCACATCTGTGTTCATCAAGGATACTGGTCTACAGTTCTCCTTTTTGGTGGGATCTTTGTCTGGTTTGGGGACCAAGGTAATGTTGCCTCATAAAATGAGTTTGGAAGCTTTCCTTCCATTTCTGTTTTTTAAGAACAGTTTCAGGATAATAGGAATTAATTCTTCTTTACATGTTTGGTAGAATTCTCCTGGGAAGCCATCTGGCCCTGTGCTCTTGTTTGTTGGGAGATATTTGAAGACTGCTTCAATCTCCTTACGAGTTATGGGTCTCTTCAGGTTTTCTATTTCTTCCTGGTTCAGTTTTAGTAGTTTATACCTTCTAGGAATGCATCCATATTTTTTTTCCAGATTATTGAATTTGCTGGAATATAGTTGCTCATAATATGTTCTTATAATTGTTTATATTTCTTTGGTGTTGGTTGTGATCTCTCTTCTTTCATTCATGATTTTATATATTTGGGTCCTTTCTCTTTTATTTTTGATAAGTCTGGCCAGGGGCTTATCAGCCTGATTAATTTTTTCAAAGAACAAGCTCCTAGTTTTGTTGATCCATTCTACTCTTCTTTTGGTTTCCATTTCATTGATTTCTGCTGTGATATTATTTATTTCTCTTCTCCTGCTGGGTTTAGACTTTCTTTGTTGTTCTTCCTCTAGTTCTTTTAGGTGTAGGGTCAGGTTGTATACTTGAGACCTTTCTTGTTTCTTGAGAAAGGCTTGTATCATTATATACTTTCCTCTCAGGACTGCCTTTGCTGTCTCCCACAGATTTTGAACATTGTGTTTTCATTTTCATTTGTTTCCATGAATATTTTCAATTCTTCTTTAATTTCCTGGTTGACCCATTCATTCTTTAATAGGATGCTCTTTAGCCTCCATGTATTTGAATTCTTTCCAACTTTCTTCTTGTGATTGAGTTCTAGCTTTAGAGCATTGTGGTCTGAAAATATGCAGGAAATGATCCCAATCTTTTGGTACCAGTTGAGACCTGATTTGTGACTCAGGATGGGATCTATCCTGGAGGATGTTCCATGTGCACTAGAGAACATAGATAGGGACATAGATATTTAAAATTGTAAGATCTACTTGTTGGACAGACCCTTTAAGTATGATATAGTGTCCTTCCTCATCACTTATTATAGTCTTTGGTTAAAATCTAATTGATCTGATATAAGGATTGCCACCCCAGCTTTCTCCTGATGTCCATTAGCATGGTAAATCGTTTTCCACCCCCTCACTGGAGGTGTCATTGGGTCTAAAATGAGTTTCTTGTAGACAGCATATTGATTTTTTTTTAAATCCATTCTCATATCCATGTCTTTTGATTGGGGCATTTAGCCCAATTACACTCAGGGTAAGTATTGGAAGATATGAATTTAGTGCCGTTGTATTGTCTCTTTGGTGACTATTACTGTATATTGTCTCTGTTCCTTTCTGGTCTACTAGTTTTATAACCTCTCTTTGCTTAGAGGACCACTTTCAATATTTTCTGTAGGGATGGTTCAGTGTTTACAAATTCTTTTAATTTTTGTTTGTCCCTGGAGTTTTTTTATCTCTCCTTCTATTTTCAATGATAGCCTAACTGAATATAGTATTCTTGGTTGCATATTTTTCTCCTTTAATGCTCTGAATATATTATGTCAGTTCTTTTTGGCCTGCCAGGTCTCTGTGGATATGTCTGCTGCCAATCTAATATTTCTACCATTGTATATTCCAGACTTCTTGTCCTGAGCTGCTTTCAGGATTTTCTCTTTATCACTAAGACTTGTTAAGTTTTACTATTAGATGATGAGGTGTGGCCCTATTTTCATGGATTTTGAGGGGGTTCTCTGTGCCTCCTGGATTTTGATGCTTTATTCCCTTTGCCATATTAGGGATATTATCTACATAATTTACTCCAATATTGCCCCTCTCTCTCTTTCTCCTTCTTCTTGGATCCCAATTATTATAATATTGTTTCATCTTATGGTATCACTCATCTCTTGAATTCTCCACTCGTGGTATAGTAGTTGTTTCTCTCTTTTACTAAGCTTCTTTATTCTCCATCATTTGGTTTTCTATATCACTAATTCTCTCTTCTGCCTCCATTTTTAATTACACCTCATTAATAGCTGTTTTTATTTCAACTTGGTTAGATTTATTTATTTATTTATTTATTTCCTAGAAAGGGCCTTTATTTCTCCAGACAGCATCTCTCTAATATCTTCCATGCCTTTTTTTGAGCCCAGCTAGCGCCTTGAGAATTGTCATTCTGAACTCTAGTTCTGACACATTACCAATTTCTGTATTTATTAAGTCCCTAGCCATTGGTACTGCTTCTTGTTCATTTCTTTTGTGATGAGTTTTTCTGCCTTGTCATTTTATCCAGATAAGAATATATGAACCAGAGAAAAAATACTAAAAGGGTGGCAAAGACCCCAGAAAGATGTACACTAACCAAATCACAAGATACCCAAAACCAGGGTGAGAAGAAAGGGGGAAAATGGAAATAAAAAATTATATATATATATATATATATATATATATATATATATATATATATACATATATGACTGGTGAATAGAACAGAGTTACTGATTTGAGTTTCAGTGTATAGAAGAAAGTATCCCTTAAAATTTTAAGGAAAGAAAAACTTTATATATACAAAATATGGGTAAACACAAATTAAAGTATGGAATATGCTGATAAAGATAAAAATTTAAAAAAATTTTCAAAAAACAAAAAGGAATCAATAAGATAAGTTGGTGTGTAAAAAGAAAAAAAAAAGAAGAGAATGTGATTAGGCTGGAGACTAGAACAAAGCCATATGATAGATTTAGGGTATAATTTGATCTGTTAGAAGAAATTATATTCCAAAATTTTAAAGAAAAAACCCTATATTTATATAAAAAACAAGGTTAAATACAATGAAGGGATAAAATATGAGTATAACAAGATTTAGAAAGTTTTTTTTTAAAAAAGGTATTGTTAAGATAGTCTAGTTAAAAAATTTTAAAAGGAAAAAGGAAAACCTTAAAAGAAATAGAATAAGAAAAAAATAAAAATAAATTAACTTTGTAAGACTGAAGGTTCATGGTGAAAAGCCATGAATTCTGTGCATTGCTTTCCTCTAGCTCTGGAGTTCTGCTGTTCTCCATGATTGGAGAGCTTGGTCTTGGCTGGATGTTCTTGCTGATCTTCTGTGGGAGAGGCCTGTTGCAGTGATTCTCAAATGTCTTTGTCTGAGGTGGAATTGTACCACCCTTGTCAGGGTCCAGGCTAAGTTACTTGCTCAGGTTTGCTCTCAGGAGCTTTTGTTCCCTGAATGCTTTTCATACAGCTTTGGAGGACAGGAATGAAAATGGCAGCCTCCTAGTCTCTGGCCCTGAGGAGCTGAGAGGTCCCACTCCTCAGTGCTCCTTAAGAGAAAAGCAGTCAATCCCTTCCATCTCCCTGGTCTCTGGCCACACTCTGTGCTCATCCAGCCTGTGACCGAACATTTCTATCTCTGGTGCACAGCCCCATTTGTAGTCTCCAGACTCAGTGGATTTCTGCTGTGCACTCCCACGCCCGCTCTTCCCAGAGGAGGAAGGAGGGGTTCTCCCCGGACCTGCCACTTGTGGGGTCCCTGCTCGAAGAGCAGTGACCTGACTGTGTCTTGGGTCATGGTTTAAGGTAACCCTGATCTGAGAGTTCACTCCTCAGCTCCACCTCTAGTCATCTTCCCTGCTCTGATAGCTAGCAGCTCTGCCACACTCAGACACCCCCGGACTTTCTGTGACCCCGCAGGACCTGACACCACGATGTCCCCATGAGGGCTTCACCCCTGCTTAGGCTCTGGGGAGATGTCTCTCAGTGGGGCAGACTTCTAAAAGTTCTGATTTTGTCCTCCGCTGCCCCGCTGCCTGCCAGGAGCCAGCCCCTCCCCCAGGGTCTATCTTCCTGTCTCTTTGGATTCATTTCTCCACACATCCTACCTTCCAGAAACTGGTCAATTTTCTATTCATAGAATTGCTGCTCTTCTTCTCTTCTATCTCCTATTGAGTTTGTAGGTGTTCAGAATGATTTGATAACTCTTTTGCTGAACTCCTGGGACCTGACGATATTTCAGTCTGCTATTCCTCTGCCATCTTGCTTCAATCAATACGTTATATGTTAATAAAAGAATAAAGCTATCACATGTTCAATAAAAAATAAATAAAATTAAAATATTAACATTTTCCAACCTGTATTAATAGAATCAATGGATATAGGTATTAGACATGAATATATCTTAACATTTTTAAGAAAGAGCTTGATTAGATAATTAAGAAAGAAACCAATTTTTTCAACAAATGAAACAAATAGAAGGATGAAAGGAGAGCCTACAGATGAAAAAGATTTAATTAACTAATCAAGTTTAGAGAAACAGGTGATTTATACTATGGAGTATTATGCCTCCATCAGAAAGGATGAATACCCAACTTTTGTATCAACATGGATGGACCTGGAAGAGATTATGCTGAGTGAAATAAGTCAAGCAGAAAGAGTCAATTATCAGATGGTTTTGCTTATTTGTGGAGCATGAGAAATGACACAGAGGACATGGGGAGATGAAGAGGAGAAGTGAGTTGGGGAAATTAGAGGGGGAGATGAACCATGAGAGACTGTCTGAGAAACAAACTGAGGGTTTTGGAGGGGAGGGGCTGGGAGGTAGGGTCAGCCTGGTGGTGGGTACTATGGAGGGCATGTATTGCATGGGGCACTGGGTGTGGTGAATAAACAATGAGTTCTGGAATACTGAAAATAAATTTTAAAAAAATAACTAAAAATTAAAAAAAAATACTAGCAAAACAAGTTCCACAATACATTAAAAAAATCATTTATCTAGGGTGCCTGAGTGGCTCAGTCGGTTAAACATCTGCCTTCTGCTCAGGTCATGGTCCTAAGGTCATTGGGTCCAGCCCCACATCTGGCTCCCTGTTAAGCGGGAAAGTCTGCCTTTCCATCTCCCTCTGCCTCTCCATATGCTTATGCTCCCTCTCAATCTCTGTAAAATAAATAAATAAATAAAATCCTTAAAACATTAAAAAAAATAGTGTCTAAAAACTGATACTGGAGATAAAAACATACAGAAATGATAACATGATTATCATAAAGATAGGGAAGCAATCAATTTGAGGGAGTCAATATGACAGGGTAGAGTACATAAAGAGACTTGTTGAAAGATGTTTTTTACATTGTTCACCTTATAATAAGTCACTAACCTGTTCATTTGTTTTCTCCATGCTTCTGTACCTGTATTATTCAATTTTAAAAAAATTTAAAACACCTCCTAAAATTTTCAATATTTTACACAGAGAAGGACCTATTAATAGTCCTTACCAAATCAGGAAAATATAACCTCAGAATAAAAAGCCAATCTCTCTCAAGAAAGATTAGTTGGTAACTGCAATCCAGCTTCCCTCCTGGTAGCATCACTGGGTTTTGTTTCCTGGTATAGAATGTTACATGAAATGTCTTAAATTTTCTGAATCATTCTTTGAGAATGATGGCAGATTATATTATTCAAAAATGGTGTCAATGGTAACTTCTGTGGCACATGTACTTCTGTAATGAGATCTTGTCCCTTCATGGAGAGATGGAGTCTAATCCTCTTCACTATCTTCTTCTGAGTGTCTTGGAATACTCACTGTTCGGACACTTTTTGGAAGCTAATAGTCATGGTTTAAGAGGCCTAAGCCATACTGCAAGGCCACATGTAGGTATTTGGCAAAGTCCAGCTGAATTCTCGGCCAACAGCTGACATCAATTGCCAGTCATGCGAGTGAGCCATCTTGGCATGCCAGACTAATTGAGCCCCCATTTGACTACAGCCTGGTACAACATGACATGAAATAGAGGAATCACTGACTTAAGCTCACTCATTGCAAGAACAGTAAAAGATAATGTATAGTTATAAACCACTACATTTTGGTGTTATTTATTCTATAGCAAAAGATACCAGGTATGGGAATAATTGGGGGTAAATTACTATTCAAGACCCTCTTTGAACTGCATAGCAGGGTTCAAATCAAATGAATCTGATATTGACTTGACTGTTTGTTCATTAGGCGGTCTTCATTATACAGAATATTATTTTTAAAAATGTGATCTATCACATTGGTATTACACATACCCTGAGGGCAATATTTATAATCTTGTTTTTTCTATAATAATAGATCTATGTGGTCCTTTCTGCAAGTGGTCTACTTCATGATAGAGCGTTCACTCTTCTCCATTTCTGTTTTTGAAGAAACTGTTTAGGTATTGCCTAAACATTTGCAACCTTTTTACTTTTCCTTTTTTTTCTGATTTGTAATAGTATTAGTTAGATATACAGATAGGCAGATAGACAGTCAGTTACATAGGAATTAGTAGCATTTTCATTACATCATTTTCCCTGGAAGACCTGTCTTTTTAGTCTCTGTATTTCACCAATATGCCCTGCTGTTACATGACTACTTAATGCCTAGGTTATGCTTAAACCTTACCCCCCCCACCCAAATGTGGACTTTGTACCAAATTTTAACTAGTTATCCATTCAAATTACATACAAGATTTTTTCTTTGTTTTGATCAGTAGATGCTAAGACAATAGCACGTCAATGAACCAAAACACTTTAAACACCACAAAATTGAAAGAATTAATGAATTTGCAACTAAAATTTCGCATAAAAGAACTTTCCTGTGTTTACTTTGTATCTACTTCTATCTCAAGCTTTATTCTTTTAAATATATACCAAGCCAGTCAAATACCAGTATCTAAATTGCATTTGTTTATAAGCAGTATAAACAGATGTATAGCCAAGTGAGGCATCTGGGGAAGTCTTCGAATGTTAACCTTAACATTTTCACAAAACACATTTTGAAATTTTTTATTGTTGTTGCAATCTTTGCTCTAGAGATGGACTAAGGTTATGCCCTTTCCTTTTCTTATAATCTTTGACTCAAAAAAAAGAAGGATAATTAATGCTTGGTGAAGTCTGGGAAATGCTATCAGCTTTTAGCAGACTTATTAAAGTATGTTTGGTTTTTTAAAACATACTGTGTGTTTTAACTGGCTGTCTATTGAAAGTCTCATGAGTTCATGAGGTCATATAAACATAAGAGGATGTAAATACTCTGTGAGACTCAAAGTGAAGAAAATGAAGAAGATCAAAGTGATTTCATTTACAGCTTTCCTGGAATGTGAGGCCAGATTTTGAATTCTTTCCCTGATGATACTAACCATATACTTTGTAGACCAAGGCATGTGTGGTGGCATGTTGCTGAAAATACTATTTAACTTATTGATGCATATATCTTACTTCATTTTTCCTAAACTTAAATGAAAAAACAATACTAGAACAAATAAAGAATATTGAAATCAACTGGAAACTTCAAATAAAGTTTAAAAGAATTTGGAGGAAAGAGTATTGAGAAATAACAGGGTAGATTCTTTTAACACCTTCACAATTTGGTATAGATATATTTTTACCCTACAAAAATAATAGATTATAACTATTAAATCAATATTAATTATGGAACAGTAAGTGGACAGGATATTTTAAAAGTTGTAAGTTGCTTGTGACAATCAGAATTTTTTTTTTAAGATTTTATTTATTTATTTGACAGACAGAGATTACAAGTAGTTAGAGAGGCAGGCAGAGAGAGAGGGGGAAGCAGGCTCCCTACTGAGAAGGGAGTCTGATGCAGGGCTCAATCCTAGGACCCTGAGACCATGACCTGACCTGAAGGCAGGGGCTTAACCCACTGAGCCACCCAGGCACTCCAACAATCAGAAATATTTTAAAAAGAGAGCCAAACTTTTCGAAGTCAAGATGTCTTTAAAAATAATAATAATAATAGAGATACGACAAAGATTTTAGTCTCTGTACAGAGACTTTTCACATGCACTTTTCACCACAACTAATATAGAGGCCTTGAAGACACATAGTGAACACAGTGGACAGGAAGACATGTTATTAACTGAAATGCCCATTTATTTATTCCTATGATTTTCCTTCAGTTCCCCAGCTCCATGGTCTTCCTTGTTTTCAGGGGTGTCCAGGGTATTAGGAGTGAGTCCTCCCATCTTAAATTCTTGCCTATGGAACTCTGCTAGCATCCCCACTCTGTTGTTTACTTACAGTGTTCTCAGAGCTGAGAGAAGAAAGAGTACTTCGTAGTGAAGAGGATCATGTCAAGTAGAAGAATGCATTATAATCTTCAATCTGGTTGAATCACTTTTGCGATTCCAATACCTCTTTTCTTCTAATTCCCTTCTTCTTCCGTCATGATAGCTCCCCCGTGCATGTGCTCTGTCTAATCTTTGACGGTTTGCAGCTAGGTATATTCAAGTGACTAAATTCTTAAGTGGGTTGTTTTAATTGAGGGTGTTCTAAGGAAGCCTCCAGAAATCTTCCCTAAAGGCCTATTGGCCCATGTACTTTGCTCTCTTTGTCTTTGCCCCACCCCCCCCTTTCCATATGCAGGGAATACCAGCTTGGACCATGGAGGGGAAGGACACATCCTAGAGATGATGAAGGCATGAATTGGAAGGAACCCAAAGTTCCTGAGGACTTGTTAAAAAAGAGCCACCATCCTAATTCTAGACTACCAAGCTATAAGACTTCATGGAGAAAAATGTATTTTTATCTCATTGAAACCAATGCCCCCTCCCTCCCATTTTCTTTTTTTTTTAGTAGAGGCATTTCTTTCTCTAAGTGAACATAATTCCAATGAATATAACTACAATCAGATGTCTCTACCTGTTTGTGGATTCATTATACCTTGTCTTTGAGGTTTACATTCTAGACCAAATGCCATTTAAAATATACCAAGAGATTATTGAACATTTATCATATATAAGATACTTTAGTGCAGAGAATGGTGAGTTGATCTCTATGGAAACAAAAGCTTATTGACAATCATCTCTATCCTGCATGGGAGGCAGCAGTCTAAGGAAAGTGACTTTGGAACTTTATTAAAAACAAAACAAAACAAATCAAATAAATTGAAGTCTGTGTCTCTTCATGTCCTCTCTCCCCACATTCTTCCTATCAATTAAAAAGACATGAAAACCACATTAACCTTGCTAATAAATGTGGCATTTGCCAGAATGCTTTCAAATGCTTTCTCCCTCCATTTTACCTACACTAACCTTGTCAAAAGAGGAAGACAGATATTAAAATCAGAACTTCTCACCTGGCACCGTTCTCTGGCCTCGGGCATGCAGGCAGAGTTGCTTTAGGCAAAAATTCGAAGAGGCTGTTAGTGTAGAAATCCTTCCAAGTAATATCGTTTCGAATCTAATGCCCTTCATGGATTCTCTTGTGTCACTCGATGGTGCCTGTGTTAAATTGCAAAGACCATGCAGCCTATTTGCAGGAAGCAAGATAGAAGTATAGCCTAAAGATCAAATACCACATGTGAACCAACCTTAGCCTGTTCTCCTCTTTTTCGCTGGTTGGATTTTGGTCTCCTTTGCTCAGAAATCAGGTTCCCTAAGGAATCCTTCTCCACTTTCAAGATGATTGCCAGGTAAGTCCTTTCCTAGAAAGCCGAGGTCAGCTTCTACACAGAATTTGAGTTTTGAACCAGAGCAAAGGAGACAGCACTTGACCCACACACAGCCAGCTGTCTCCCCTAAGGTGGATCTGGCTGAATGGCAGCCTCTGCCCACACTGTATGCGGTTCGTCCCGCTGCTCCCGCGATGAAGGGTGAGACCGATGAGGGAGAACCGTCAGGTGAAAAGCACAGGGTGAGGTTGTCTTTTCCCTATTTTTCTATGAAACATTTCTGTGAACTAAGGGAGGGGGGGAACCTACATAGATTGAGTAGGATTTTACAGCAGGGAGTATTGATGATGTTAGAGTTGATTTTCCCTTTCATCTTTTATTTTAAATTTGACAGTGTCTGCTTATGTATTTATAAAATGACACTCTGAACAAACGTGAGCAGATGCCCTGACAGGTTAAAGGAAAGTCGGGTGAAGTAATTTCCCCGTTTTTTTCTACAGGGAAATGCATCTGTCATTAAATTTCTTTTTTCTCTCTCTGTTTCCTTTTCTGAGGAGGGGGAAAGAAAAGTATCATTTTAGCAAGTTTTAATGACTGTACTTCAATCGATCTCATTTTCAAAAAGATTATGGCTTAGGTAAATGGAAAGGATCCTCTCCCACCTTTGCCCAGTATGCCCTTGTGTTCTCCTAGGCTGTTTTTACAAGATCTGAGATACAACTTGATTCCTATCTACAATGGATTGAAGAACTGCCTTTTCCCAACCAGTGTGTCCTATCACATCTGAGAAAGTTTGCTGGAGACTGCAAGTTTTTTTTTAACTTAGTCCCTATTTGATGACCATATTTCTTGGAAGGAAAATTATTTTCAGGGAAAATAAATGGAATTTTTGAAGGAAAATTAAGGATGTGTGGGCAAAGATTGAGAATGAGATGAATAAACTACAGAATAACAGGATTTGGGTTTTTTGTTTGTTTGTTTGTTTGTTTTCTTTTCAACAGGAAAAAATTTTTAATAGTTATCTTTTTCTTCCCTAACTTCTCCCGGTTCTCCTCCACTTTTCCTTCAAATCCCTAACCTTTCAATTCTGAACACACACACACACACACACACACACACACACACACAGGTTCCTTTAGGCCAGTGCTCAATTCCCTTACCTGTTTTGACAAGAAATGCATACTGCAGTCACATGCCAGAGGCCATGGTTATACAAAAGTCACAGGTCAATAAAGATCACTTACATTTCTTATGAGCCTTTTCATCTTCCTTTCTCCTGTGTGGGCAGGGCCAGCAGAAAGGGAAAGATAGAAATGTCAAGGGGTCTGGCTGTCAAAGAAACCCCACTCCCTCCAAATAATTTGATGGCCCTTAAACTTTTGCTACCTTGCCTTAGGAAAAATGGCCTTTTCTCTTCTACTCCTCATCACAAGGTGTTCTTCTCTCTTTCAAAATGAGGTTAAAGCCTTGACCCTCTTCCTTGATGATATACAATAAAGTAAAAAGAAAAGATTGGTAGGTTTTCCTTAAAATTTTCCTTTTAAAGGAACAAGGGAAATGATCTACATTGAATTTTAGTTTAACATATTTGACATATGTTCTGTGAGTTCATACATGTTTTTTGAAGGTCATAAAGATAGGCTTTGCAAAATTAAGTGGACTTCATGTTGGGTCCTTTTAGCTAACTTTTCTAATGTACTTATTTATTACTAGTATTTACACGATCGTTTTTCTTCCATAAGGGACCGCATGCATAACTAGAGATTACGACTGGAAATAATATTATCATTATGAAATTCATGCTATCCAAAATAATAGTGAAGATGAAAGAAACCACCATCCAGTCAGTCCTTTTTCCCCTCTATTTTGGAAATTTAAAAATATTGTATAAATAAAAAACTTTCATATTTCAAGTTTCTGACTTAACAGCATACTACATGAACATTTAAAAAAAAAATCTGTGTTCAAAAGTAGATTCAGGGGCACCTGGGTGGCTCAGTGGGTTAAGCCTCTGCCTTCAGCTCAGGTCATGATCTCAGGGTCCTGGGATCAAACCCCACATCGGGCTCTGCTTAGCGGGGAGCCTGCTTCCCCCTTTCTCTCTGCCTGCCTCTCTGCCTACTTGTGCTCTGTCTTTAAAAAAAAAAAAAATAGATTCAGAGGCCTCAATAATTTTCAAGGAATGTCTTAAAGTTGATCCTGAGAATAATCTCATAGAGTTTTATTATCATGCAAAAATAATACCTATCATAAGATCAAAATTATTATTAGAGAAAGAACTTAGATCCTAATTCCCATTTAAGTGTTTAGAGTTAGGTCATGTTTATGTATATGTGCTTGTCTATATGTATTTATTTTTGTCTTTAAGTTGTACATGAGAAAGGGAGAAGTGGTTTTCAGTGTTTTATGGGCAATGGGATCTTTAGGGAAACCTACAAATTGTAATAAAACAAGTGGAAGATTTGACTATACATATCCCTTCTGTCTTTTCAATGAACCTAACGAGATTTTCCCAAATTAAACGGAGGATTAAAAAAAAAGAGGTTACTGATTAGAGAGTGAAAGGCAAACAGATTGTTCAAGAAGACTTTCCTTTCAGAGACAATTAGGACATATTGAGTGAGATTTAAAAAAAAAAAATGTAGCCATCATTAACATATTAAACTATTAAAACAGTTGAAAAGATTGAGGTTTGATTTTCCATTTGTGAGATAAATATGTATGTGTATAATGGAAGTATGTATGAGATCAATTATAAACTAGGACTCTCACCTCTAGCCTACACATGTAAGAAAAACTTGTCTTACCAAATCTGGTGGATGAAAAATTGGAAAAGATGAGACTCCTATAATTATAAGCTTATAACCAGTAGGAGAAAGATTGGTATTTTGTTCTCCTAATGACCTACATTTATTAATTCAATCTTAATTGAAGAGCTATTATGTATTTGTTTACAAATCCAATCTATAGAATTTGTATACAATTATGAAATACCGAAACAATGATTGGATGTTATGTTTGCAAGCATGGGGAGAACTTTTTGGGAACCTCAATCATTATATTTGCTTAATTTTATGAGGATTATACATCAGTAATTCATTCTCTTCCATGACAGTCTTTTGTTTTTGTTAAAGAACATTTATTGTTGTATAAATTACCTCTTTGTATTAACTGTCTTCACTTGTCACTTAATAAAATGCACTGCATCAATTCAAAAAAGAAAGATTTGAGTTGGAAAAACCTTTAGTTTTCTTAAAAAATACAGGTCTCATATGATATTGAAGGGATTTTTCCACAAAATGTCTACATTTGATCCTGCATAATACTTTCTCAAGAATAGATTTATTCATGATTTACTATGTTATAAAAGATGATTCTCTCACATAGAAGAGTGTTTTTAAATAGTGTAAGAATTTATTTTCAAAACTTAAAATCATTGATCCTTTGGTTAAAGGAAAATAGGTAGTTTTATGATTAGCATGTTTATTGAAATAATGAAATGCATATTCACTTAGCCTAGGAATATGGCTCAGAAGATAAATTAGCAAGCTGTTTCAGACTTCTTGTCACTTGATTCATCTTCAGACTTTCCCTATAGTGGTGCTTTAAAAACCGTGGGAGAAAAGCCCATTTATTCATGCCTTATTTCAAGGTGTTTTTGCAGTGCTGAGATCTTTATTTTAAATTGATTTTTATAAATATATTCATAATTGCCCTCACTTTGCCATACTTAGCATTGACTGCTTCCTTTTTGATTCAAGGTAGATAAGAAAAATAGACAAATTACATTTAAAAGTACAAAGGGTCATGCTTAATTTCAAACCGCAAACTGTCAAAACCCTGTGTTCTCCTCACCCAGTCCTTTTATATTTGATAAGTAAGCCCACTTGAGGAATGTTTATATGCCCCAACGCTTTTGGACAAGTTCACTGACAGAACACATTCTTTGAAGAAATATATCACAACTGTTTATCTCCCTGAGTGTAACCCTAAACCCTGTCAGTGCTAATGATATCAAGACATGATTTAAATAAATCCTTTTGAGAGTGGCTATGGGTATTTCTGCATTTGAATCACAAATACAGGAATTTTGGCTGTGAAAGTGGGCAACAGATATTTCCACACACACACAACATTCTGTTCGTATGGAAAGCTTTAATAGTGGAGTGATCCAGAGAAGCTCTGCTGTCACTCTTGGGTTTAACATACTATGATGTTTTCCCTAGGCAGTGGGGGGAAAGGATACACTTCTGTGTGGATTGCATGTGTGTATATCATGGTTCTGCATAGTGAAGCAGAAAAAGCCTAATGCAATTATTGTTTAATGTCGTGAATATATAGGTAGTGCTGGTTCTCTAATTGGTAGTAGTAAGTGCAAATTGTGTGTCCGTCCCATCTTCTCTTTTCTCATATCATAAATAGACTGTTTTTGAGATTTCTATAATGGGATCCAGCCAGTAAAATCTACACAAATGATACTGTGAATTCTGGAACTAAATATATTATCTTTATTTTCAGCCCAATGATGTCCCTTCTTTCAGTGAAAATTAGTCTTCAAGGAATTTCCATTTGCAGCATCATTTCCCCATAGGTAAGTAAATTCTTGATTTCAAACAATATCAAATAATACTTTACAACAAAAGATAATACTGTAAAGTAATTTACATACATTTTGCATCCAGCGGCTTCTGTGATAGTGATTCTTATGTTAAGAAGATGTTCTGTTTAGTTTTATTTAGTTTATTTGTTTAATTAGAAAAAATGATTGTTGTATGTACAGAGGTGGAAAACAGCATCAAAAGATACGGTATTGGGGCACCTGGGTGGCTCAGTTGATTAAAGCTTCTGCCTTCTGCTCAGGTCATAGTCCCAGGGTCCCCGGATCGAGCCCCACATCGGGCTCTCTGCTCGTCAGGGAGCCTGCTTCCTCTATCTCTCTGCCTACTTCTCTGCCTACTTGTGATCTCTGTCTGTGAAATAAATAAATAAAATATATATATAAAGAAAGAAGATACGGTATTTAAGGTATAGATTAAATCTGACAAGTAATTAAAAGTGTTTTAGTCCTAAACAACAAATAAACTTTCTTTTGTTTCTAATACCTTTTAATATAAAGTTATCTTTTGATTTCTATTGCTCAATTTAAAAAAATCAAATATGACAGATGAGACAAATTCTTACAGTTGTCATTCACATTCTGGAATGAGTTTACTTATTGTATTAGAACCCTTCTTAAAAATCAACAGGGGGCCCGTGGGTGGCTCTGTCCCTTAAGTGCCTGACTTCTGCTTAAGTCATGATCTCAGAGTCCTGGGATAGAGCAGTGCATTGGGCTCCCCTCTCTGTGGGGAGTCTGTTTGTCTCTCTGTCGCTCCCTCTACTCATGCATCTGTGCACTGCTCTCTCTCTCTCTTTCCCTCTCTTTCTTGTAAAAATAAAGAAATGAAATCTTTAAAAAAAATCCATAGAAAATGTGCAATTCATTGATTTCAAGGTCACCACATTTATTTATTTATTTTATATTTATTTATTCTTACATTTATTTATTTATTTTTAAAGTAAGAAAGAGAGAGCACAGGGGTGCAGGGGCCATGGCAGAGGGAGATTGAAAGAGAGAATCTTATGTAGGTTCCACTCCCTGTGCAGAGATGATGCAGGGCTCCGTCTCATGACCCTGAGTTCATGACCTGAGCCAAAATCAAGAGTCAGATGCCACACTGACTGAGTCACCCAGGAGCCCCTCATCACATTTATTTACTATTAATTTTGAATTTGTTAAGTCATTTTTAATTGAGGTAAAGTTGATACATGGTATTTTCTTAGTTTCAGATGTACAATGTAATAATTCAGTATTTGAATGCATCACAAATAGGCCACCATGGTCGAGCTACCAATGGTCACCATGTGGTTGACTACCTTCATATGTTTTGCACATCCCCCAACTCTCCTTCCCATGGGCAACCACCAATGTATTCTCTGTATATATGAAATTTGTTTTGTTTTGGTTTTGGTTTGGTTTTTTAGATTTCACATATAAGTGAAATCATATATTACTTGTCTTTTACTGTCTGCCTTATTTCATTTAGCATAATACCCTCAGGTTGCAAACATGTCCCAAATGGCAAATTTTCCTTCCTTTTAAAGGGCATTTAATCCATTTTGAGTTAATTTTTATGTATGGTGTAAGTTAGTGGTCTAGTTACATTCTTTGGTTATGGTTGTCCATGTTTCCCAACACCATTTGTTGGAGAGATCATCCTTTCTTCATTGTATATTTTTGTCTCCTGTGTCATAAATGAATTGACCATATATATGTGGGGTTATTCTTCAGCTTCTATTCTGTTCTGTTGCTCTATGTGTTTGTTTTGGGCCAATGCCATATGGTTTTGATTACTGTAGCTTTGTACTATAATTTGAAATAAAGGGTCATAATACCTTGTTTTATTTCTCTTACTCAAGATTGCTTTGGCTACGTGGGGTTTTGTGTGGTTTTAAAGAAATTTTAGAATCTGTTCTATTTCATTGAAAAATGCTATTGGAATTTTGATAGGGATTGCCTTAAATCTGTATATGGCTTTAGGTCATATGGGCATTTTAACAATATTATCTTTCAATCTAGGAGGACAGAATATCTTTTCATTTATTTGCGTGTTTTTTTTTTTTTCAGTTTTGTTGTTGTTGTTGTTGTTTTGCTTTATTTCATTTTGGTGGTTTCTTTTTTGTTTGTTTTTGTTTTTTTTACACCCATCAGTGTCTTACCGTTTTCATTATAAAAACTTCTTGGCCTCATTTGTTAAATTTATTCCCAGGTGTTTTATTGATTGATTTTTTTTATGTGATTGTAAGAAGGATTCTTTTCTTTATTTTTCTGATAGTATTATTATATAGAAATTGTATTATATTGTTATTAGTGTATAGAAATGCAACAGATTTTTGTATATTAATTTTTATATCCTGCAACTTTACTGAGTTCATTTATTTCAACTTTTTTTGTCATAGATTTTAGGGTTTTTTATACATAATAATCATGTTATCTATGAATTAATGATAGTTTTACTTCTCCCTTTCCAATTTGGATGCCTTTTTTTTTTCCTTGCCTAAATCCCATGGCTAAGATGTCCAATATTACGTTGAATAAAAGTGGTGAGAGTAGGCATCCTTGTCTAGTTCTTGATCTTAGAGGAAAATTTTTTAGCTTTTCAGTTGGGGATGATACTTGCTGTTAGTTCATCCTATTTGGTTTTTGTTATGTTGAGGTACAATTTCTCTATCTATACCTCGACTTTGATAAGAGCTTTTTTAAAAAAAGTGAATATTGAATTCTGTTACTTGCTTTTTTCTGCATGTATCGAGAATGAATATTGATTTTTTTTCTTTCATCTTGTTAATATGATGTATCACATTAATTGATTTGCAGATGTTTGAATCATCTTTGCTCCCCTGGAATAAATCCCACTTGATTATGGTGTATGATCCTTTTAATGTATTGTTGAATTTGGTTTACTAATATTATGTTCAGGATTTTTGAGTCTATGATCATCAGGGATATTAACCTGTAATTTTCAATTTTCTTCTTTCTTTCTTTTTTTCTTTTTTTTTTTTAATCTTGTCTGGTTTTGGTATCAGAGTAATGAGAGCCTCGTAAGATGAGTTAAAAAAATAAAACTACAAGAGGTACCAGACTAGCTCAGTCAGTAAAGCTTGCAACTCTTGATCTTGGGGTTGTGAGTTCAAGTTCCACATTGAGTATAGAAATTACTTTTTAAAAATTGAGCTTGGAAATATTCTCTTCTTTCAATTTTTTGGAAGGGTTGTAGAAGGATAGGCATTAAATCTTTGTGTGTTTGGTAGAATTCACCACTGAAGTCATCTGGTCCTAGACTTTTGTTTATTGGTAGGTTTTTGATTATTGGTTCAATCTCCTTACTAGTTAGCAATCAGTCTATTTAGATTTTCTATTTCTTCATGATTCAGTCTAGAAAGATTGTATATGTTATATTTAGATTATTTTCTGACTATCTTTTGTGTATCTACTCTAAGTTTTTGTTTTGTGGTTACCATGAGGTTCCCATCATATAACAGTATGTGTATGTGTGCATGTGTGTGTATACACACATATATACATATATATGTTGATAACAATTTAAATTTGAATGTATTCTAAAACTTCTAAATTTTTATGTCCCACCTTCTAGAATTTTATATTTATTGTCATATTTTATATGTTTTTATTTTTTTATCCCTTATTGAATTATTGTAGTTATAGTTAATTTTATTGCTCCTCTTTTAATCTTCAGAGTATCATTAAGTGTTTAGTTCACTACTTTTACTATATATTTGCCCTTAGCAATGACCATATTTACTTTTTTTTTAAGATGTTATTTATTTATTTGACAGAGAGAGAGAGATCACAAGTAAGCAGAGCAGCAGGCAGAGAGAGGGGGGGAATCAGGCTCCCCACTGAATGGAGAGCCCAAGGCGGGGCTCGATCCCAGGACCCTGAGATCATGACCTGAGCCAAAGGCAGAGGCTTAACTCACTGAGAAACCCATGCCCCCATATTTACTTTAATATGTTTTGTAGTTAGTGCCTTTTCTTTTCTACTTGTAGAAGTCCCTTTAACATTTTTTGTAAGACTGGTCTAGTGGTGATGAACTCCTTTAGCTTTTGCTTGTCTAGGAAACTCTTTATCTCTCCTTCTATTTTGTTTGGAGAGATAAACCATTACTTTGCTGGGCATAGTGTTCCTGATTGGAAGTTGTTTTCCTTTCAGCACTTTGTATCTTGCCACTCTCTCTGGCTTGCAAAATTTCTGATGCAAAATCAATGATAGTCTAATAGGGTTTCCGTTGTATGCAACAACAAGTTTTCTTTTGTTGCTCTTAAGATTCTCTCTTTACCTTTAACTTTCAACATTTTAATTATAATGTGTCTTAGTGTGGATCACTCTGGGTTTTTTCTTTTTTTCTTTTTGTTTTTTTGAAACTCTCTTTGCTTTCTGGACCTGGCTATCTGTTTCCTTCCACAGGTTAGGGAAATTTTTAGCCATTATTTCTTCAAATAACATTTCTGTTTCTTTCTGTCTCCTCTTTCTAGAGCCCATGTAATACAAAATGTTAATATATTTAGTGTTGTCCATAGGTTTTTAAATTATCATCATTTTTTAAAAAATTCTTTTATTTTTCCTTTTAGCTGTTCTGTTTCGGTGAGTTCTACTGTCCTGCCATCCATGTCACTGATCCATTCTACTTACCGAGTCTACTATTGAACACTTCTAGTGTATTTTTTAGTTCGTTATTCTTCAGCTCTGTGATATACTTTGTATATTTCTTATCTCTGAAGATTTCACTGTGTTCCTCCATTCTTACCCCCTGATCAGTGAACATTTTTATGACAATTGCTTTGAACTTTTTATCAGATAGATTACTTATCTCTGTTTCATTAAATACTTTTTTGAGGTTTTGTCTCATTCTTTTGTCTAGAACATATTTCTCTGTTTCCTTATTTTGCTTGACTCTCTGTTTGTTGCTATGTGTTATGCAAAACTACCTCTCCCAGACTTAAAAGAGTAGCCTTTGAGGAGATGGAACTTACTGTTTAGGTTTGCCCTTGCTCTTAGTTGTCTCCTAAAACTTTGTGATTGTCTAAGTAGGCTTATTTATTCTTGATAGGATCCAATGTTGAGGGTGTGCCAAGGCCTGTCAGTGTTCTAAAAGGAGGGATCTCAGTCAGCACTTGATTTTAGGATGACTGAAAACTAGATCCTTAGGCAACAAATTTCAACTTATGAAAATACGTATAGTCTTGTAGGATATCAATCTAGAACATTCTGACCTCCAGACTAAGAGTTCTGGAGGTATCCCATGGGTGACACTTGTAAGGAATCAGGTTTCAGATGAGTGAATAAGCTCCTTTCTAGGAAATATTAGTAAGCTGTAGTAAGGCCAAGAAAGGGCAGAATTCTTATATTCCCTAAGAGTACCTTTGTATCTCTAGATGTTTGGCAAATCTGAAAACTATCCTTCAGGTTGAAGCTCTGGGACAAAGTAAAGAGGACTTTTACATGTGCAGACTGAGGGTGTATTGCAGTCTATTATCTGAGCAGTGCTCTGGGTGTGGCATCTTGCCCAGAACTGTCTTTTCCATTGCTACAGTCCAATGGAGCCTAGGAACGTAAATCACTCTGACCACCAGAGCCAGGTGATCAAGAGGCATCCTCTGTGTGTACTGTGGTTGCCTTCCAGCTTTAGTGAGGCTGAAAGAATATTCATGATTGGGCATATCCTCAGCATTAGCTGTGTCAAGGAAGAGTGCTGGGAAAGCAGGGCATGTCTTTGGCTTTACAAATATAGGAAGAGTTTTGGGGCTAGGACACACCTGTGCCTTTAGCAAAGTTCTGTTCATATGTACCCACCTACACTAGCAAGGTAGAGGGAGTGTACAACAGTGATGCTCACCAGTGCTTTGGCCCTGAAGAAATTCCCAACTAGTCTCTGGCCCTCAGAAGGTGCCTTAAGATTAGCAAAGGAATCTTCTTCACATATAATCTAGTCACATATCGAACTGCCTTGTGTCTTGGGATGAGTGTATTTGTGCATAAGCCCCTCAGAAGGAGTATCTCAGATCACTGAGTCCTCAGGTCCCCTGGATGTAAGCCCCATTGGTTTCTACAGCCAGACATTTTTGATATCTTCTCTCTCTGGTGAGGGTCCTGAGGGTTGAGATGCTCAGTGTGGGGCACAAACCATCACTCTTTAGGGAGGAGCTCTACAGCTGTGAGATCTCTCCCTACTGTGTGTTGCCATGCCAAGTGTGGGGTCTTTTAGTGACACTATGTCTCTGTCTCTCCTACCCATTTTGCTGTGGTTCTTTCATCTGTTGTTGTGGAGGGAGCTGTTCATTTAGTTTTTATTTCTTTTTGAGTGGAAATTATTTCACATGTGGCTATAGATTTCAGGTGTCAGTGGGAAGTGAATTCAGGGTCTTCTATATTGCCATCTTGGAGCCATGCATATAATTATTTGTGTGTTACCCAAATGACTTTTTTTTTTTTTTCTGACTACAAAGGCAGGCAATATTTATTTATTATTGACATTGCAGATAATTTTTTTTTGTTTTTTGTTGCCTATCTAAAATACTATGAAAAATTATATTTGTTAAAGTCCAAGAAAAACTATAACATTTTATTGACTTGAGAATTAATTTTACAATTGAGTGATATTGAAAAACTTCAAATTATTCAGTGCTAACAGCAATTTTGTTAGAAGTTTGTGAAGTTTTAATGAGAAAACAACTGAATCAAGAAATTCAAAATCAAATGATTGGAATAATGGAGTCTTCTCTTTAAACTTCTTTCATGTCTGATCTTTTAAAACATAATATGAATAAAGCTCTTCTTTGTGGATTATTTCATAATTGCCTCTAAGTGAAAGAACAAATAATTTCTAGAATCAGTTGACGCTTTATATCTAACATTATGAATAGTCTTTAAAGATAAAATAATCCTTAAAGATTATTGAGAAAAATTGAAGAATGGTTGTATATATAGATCATATCAAATCAAAATTCATGTAAATTATTTTGAAAAATATATTTTAGATGTATAATTAAAACATGTGTATGGCATTATAATTGCAACTCTAAGGTACTATTTTCAATCTTCCCTACAGTTTCTATAAAATGAATAGGAAAAACCCACTATAGACAGCTGCATAACAGCCCATTAAACCAGAGCTTTTCTGTTGCTATAGCTGACTCTTTGAAACTGATGTGGCACAGACTGTGGCAGCCTTCAGTGAAAAAAGGAATTTCAAAAACAGTTTTATTATTTATTTATTTATCTATTTATCTATTTATTTATTTATTATTTATTGGTATTCATTCTATTCAGACTATGTTCTGAACAGAAGAAAAGAAAGTTTAACAAAAAGCAGATTTCTTTTTGATTGTGAGCTTCAGCCCAAACCATGTTAGTTTCAAAGAGACAGTAGAGCTGATAGACTACAGTTTAAAAGATTAGTGTGCTGGTACTTACTGAAAGCTCTGTTTTTTTTACCCTATCAACTGCTCAAATCCCATAGAGTTTAAATGTTTTATCATAGAAGAAATACACTGTGTTGTTAAATTGAAAGTAAATAAATGAAACAGATTTTAGAAGAAAAAAATAGCAACTATGTGTATCAGTATGCATTTCTCTTATTAGAAATTAATATTGTATGGTCACTTCTTATCATCACGATAATATGCCTTTTACTCCAGCATCCAGTATACTTTCTTTATGTTTCAGCATTTATTTATATTTAGATATAAATGACCACTACATGCATATGTAAATAACATGACATATATGTCATTTTGTAACACTGGTTTGATTCTAACTTAAATTCCTAGGCATTTCCACAATTTTCTCATACTCTATTTCTCTTCTGCTAATGCATTTGGCACCATTCTTAGGAGGAATATTATTTAAAGCTGTTTCAGAATACTACTTTCTATCTTAAATGATGCATTTTGTGGAGAAAAGCATAATGAATGTAAACTTTTTAAAGTAATCCTTTTACTAACTTAAAAAATAATTCATTTTCATATATTCAGTGTCTAATATATAATTGTGTATTATTTTCATAAGCGATTCTTCTGCTAAAGTCTGTGATATCATTTTTTGCTCACTGAAATTAGAAAAAAATATTACATTTTATTGCATCAAAATTCAAATGAAATATAAACGTAAAGAATGACTTTGTATTTGGAGTTAGAATAGTTAAAATTACTTCCAATGGATACTTTTTTAACACTTATTTTATACTCTCACTTATTATAAGGCAGCCACTAAGACTGATTTCTATACCTAATTTGTTAAATATCTTAAATAAATATGGTAAACATTGGTATATTTTTCATGAAATCATATAGGAAATAATGATTGGTTGGTTAAAGTAGGTAGTCTAAATGATTCCTAATATTCCTTCTAAAAAGACTACAAGTAGCAAGTCTAAAATACTTCAAAAATCATTTTAGAAGTATTTCCAAAAATCATTATAGAAGCCAAAATTTAAAATTAACTTTCTCTGAAATCCTGCACTCAAGTTTTATTTACAACAAGACCAACCAACAAACCAACCAAACTCCCACTGCTTTCATTGCATCCTGGATATTTTCATTTTATCTCTGAATAAAGTTTTGGGTCTTCTGATATTTGTTATTTTGGCTTAAACCATGATAATGCTATGAGGACAAAGGACTTGATTCATAAATATTATGATAATTTAATGTGCAGGTAGATGTTCACACAAAATTCTGAATCAATAACATTTGTTGTGTCTTTAACCCAAATATTCTATATGAAAATACTATAACAATAAATAATCTCTTTCTTTTTGAAATAATAAGAATTGGTTATAGATTTGTCAGTAAAGATTTCTAATCACAGAAGAGCTGCTTAAGTATGACCAGTTGTCTTCCACTTCGGATATGTTATTGTAGCTTCAGGATGGGAAACATGCACAATACAACCAAAATTATTAACAAAAATATTTTTTTGTTACCATTTCGATTTATTTTGGTGATTCAAATGTTATTTTCTATGTACCGTTTAGTGCTTAGTACAATTTCTGCTTGTTAGTGGACTCTCATTGAATAAGCTTCACAGCAATATGATGGATTTTAAACCACCCAAATACAAACCTTCCATATCAAATGGGAATGAACTCCTTTCCAGTAATTGCGAATTAGTACTGTTCAAGAGTTTTAGATTTCCTTTTCTTAATTTAAAGTTCTATCCTTTTGCTATCCTTGCAATTTATAATCATTGTTTTCCATGTCAATATTAGTATATGATGAACTATTCTGAAAGTAATTATGCATCCATGAATAACTTTTTTAGAGCGTGCTGTACATATATATCAAGGAAACTCAAGATCATAGATTTTTTAAAAAAATTTCATGTTGCAATGTCTAGAATTTTTCAAGGCTTTGACTTAGATTCTGACTTAATGATTGCTATAGGGTACAGATAATATAAGACTCTGAGATGCACATATATGGAAAAAGTCTTGATATAACAGCTCATTTCTGCATTTACTTTAACAGTTATTCGTGGAAATCATATGAGAATATTTAAATAAATGCAGCCAGTTTGAGTTCCCTATCATCCATTCTGATGAATATGCATCGATTCAAAGGGTTTGAACAATCACATCATTCCCTTTACCTCATTTTTCTTATGAAAAGCAAGGACATTCTATTTGAAAATAACATTAACACAATGTCATGATTGAGTATTTAAATGAATAAAAGTCAGGAAAATCATTTTCTCATTTGTCTAGAGCTATAGCTTGGCAACATTGTATGTATCTTAAAGAATAAAACTGCTAAAAAAGCATGAGATATTCCTAAATAAAACCACCATTTATTTCATTTTCCTTGCTAAACATTTTTAAAGAGGAAAAAAGGTAATCTCAAATCATTGACAAGCTAATATTAACAATGCAGCAAACTAAATGAAAAATCCTTAAATTCTTCTAGTCAATTCAATAAAGCTTTGCCCAAGGCATGTAAAAATATGGATGATTGCAAACGAAAATAAGTAAGCCACATGGGCAAAGGCAAAATAATTGTAATCTAATGACTCACCCTGTCTCTCAAAGTGAATTATTTGTATTCAATATTTAGCACAGATTGCCTGGAATTTTCCCATGAACATTCAATATTTCTAAACTGAGCCCATACTTACTCAAAACCAATATAGTGATTGAAGTGGAAAATTCTTTAAGTTTTTCTATTCAGCTAATTATCCTTCTGACTTGCTTAAATCTTCTACAATATAATTCAGAGTGACGCCAAGCAATTCCATTTCTCTACAGCTAGGTATCTCTCTTTGTAACCTGGATTTTTTGAGAAAAAGAAGAAGAAAAAAGAGTAGAATGAATTCTAAAGTCCATGATCTTAGGTGAATATTCTATCTCAAATTGTATGTGATCACATTTTCTCACTAGGAGAATTAATGGTCAGGAAACCATTGGATGAGAGATTGAATTTGGAACTTTGAACCATTTTGATTCTAGTGAAGTTATATTATTGAAGTGGTAGTATAAATAAATATTGGTGACCCAGAAAGACTGTCTTGAACTTAATCCCAAATAATTGTGCTATACTCTCACAAATTAGTTTTTCTGCATATAGATGACCAAGTTAAGACTGTATGACATAAGAATCAGAGATGGAAACATTTAATCATAGTATTTTGAGAAAAAATTTTAAAAAGGGGTTATTGGGGATTTGGAATGAAGAATGGTAAGTGAAATGGATGAAGGTAAATTCATTCACTAAGAATACATAGAGTCTATGACTTTTTAAAAAATGTGTCTATATTAAATAGTATTTCATTTTGCTTTGAGAATAACAATATGCAGTATATTTTAGATCCTAGCCAATTTTACAGTAATTTAATACATTTAACTTTATTTTATTATAGTATCATATTTCACATTGTTTGACATTGAAACCCTTTATTGAAGAAATAACTCATACTACATCAGGATATGTTTTTTGGTCAGAACATAATTTGGAAGAAATAGTTACAAAATTCAGGGCATAGTGACCATTATTGTCAAACCACATAAGTCAGGAAGGCTAAATTATAGAATGATTAGACCAAGAATGGTGGGGAAAGAGCCTAGAGAAGTAGAATAAAGAGTCTTGAAAATCACTGCTAAGGAATTTATACATTAATTATAGTCTATGAGGCTATGAGAAATTGTTAGGCATCTGACATGGTCAGACTCACATTTTAAAGATACTCAGTATGAGTATTCAGAATATAAATGGGGGGACAAGAACAGGACTGGTAACACTGAAGTCAGAGAAACCAGTTAAAAACCCACTGTAAAAAAAAAAAAAAAAAAGAGAGAGAGAGAGAGAAATAAAGACCTAAAATGTTACTGAGGAAATGGGACTAAAGTGAGGGGGAGAAATTGGGAGATATTAAAAGAGTAAAATTAATAGGATTAGGTGGCTAAATTGAACATATGAGTTGAATGAAATTTAGGAATCTGGAGTGAATTCCAAATTAACGTGGAAAGGTCAGGTAGATTGGTAGCACAGAGATCCAGGGAAGAGTGGTGGTGAAACTTTTAAATTGTTTTTGTGATGACTTTTTAACCTAAATCTTGACTGAAAGTTCCTGACTAAAAAACATTGGAAAACTTTATGGACCAGTTAAGGTCTCTAGTGTTTTGTTAAAAAGTCATTATAAAGAAGCGTACTCCTTCCCTGTTGTGGCTTAGCAGGAGAATTTAAACTCCTTCTTTGTAGTTACATCATGGACATGACGGAGAATTTCTTTCATGTTTTCATGCTATACCCATACGGCCACCTCTCTATTTTTATTTGGTGGGATGGGGATTGGGGCTTCTAGATGGATGATTCCTATTCATATAGGAAAGGGTTAAATCATGAAGCTAGATAAAATCTCTGGCTATGGATTAGCATTATTATGCATTGAGAAATCAATGGGTAGTGAGTCCACTCTCAAGGACTGAGCTTTAACTTGAGGGCAAAGAGTAAGAAAACCTGGGCACGGACTCTGGT
Source organism: Mustela erminea (assembly GCF_009829155.1). Classification (NCBI taxonomy): domain Eukaryota; kingdom Metazoa; phylum Chordata; class Mammalia; order Carnivora; family Mustelidae; genus Mustela; species Mustela erminea. Next base: position 42,639,287 of record NC_045623.1, read on the forward strand.
GCTTTGAAGCTTCCTGGAACTGATGATACTTCCTCATGGCTTCTTAATTTCACTCTATCCTATCTAATGTTTCCTAATCCCCTAATCTTTTTCCTTCATCAGCGTCTAGTTTCAGGATAATCTTAGGCAACAAAATGGCGTCAGGAGTGAGGGTGAGAAGGAGATTTGAATCTGTTCCATAGTCATCTTCAGTGTCCTTTAGCTTCTTGGTCCCATCTTTCCATGTTTTTTTCAGTCCATGTATTCTATATCCTCACTTTTCCAATTAAAGTTTTTGTTTACTCTCATCTACCTTTTCTCTTCCTAAGGAAAGAACACTTGAATTCTCTTCTATGTCGCTCTTAGAAACCCAGTGGAAGAATGTTAGATCCGCTTTATGTCTAATCAGGGAACCACAAATTATATCCATCAGCCACATCTGACTCGTCATGTTTTTGTGTGGTCTGTGAATGAAGAATCCTTCTCACAATTTTAAGAGGTTGAAAAATACTGGGGCACCTGGGTGGTTCAGTTGTTAAACATCTGCCTTCGGCTCAGGTCATGATTCCAGGGTCCTCTGGCTTCCTGCTCAGCAGGAAGAATGCTGCTCCCTCTCCCTCTCCCACTACTAGTATTCCCTCTCTCAATGTCTCTCTCTCTGTCAAATAAATAAATAAAATCTTAAAAAAAAAAAAAAAAAGAAAAAGAAAGAAAAGTAGGGCTTCTGGGTGGCTCAGTGGGTTAAAGCCCAGGATCCCGGGATTCAGCCCCGCATTGGGCTCTCTGCTCAGCAGGGAGACTGCTTCCCTTCCTCTCTCTCTCTACCTCTCTCCTCCTGCCTCTCTGCTCACTTGTGATCTCTGTCAAATAAATAAATAAAAATCTTTAAAAAAAAAAAAAAAAGAAAAGAAAAGTAGGAGGAATACTATTTTGTGACATATGAAAATTTATATGAAATTTGAATTTCAGTTTCCATAAGAAGAGTTTTCTTTTTTTTTTTTTTTCATTTATTTATTGCCCTTGGTTGTTTCCTCACAACAAGGGCACAGTTAAAAAGTTGTGATAGAGGGTTACCTGGGTGGCTCAGTCCATTAAACATCTGCCTTTAGCTCAGGTCATGATCCCTGGTATCGAACCCCACTCTGCCTGCTTGTGCTCTCTCTCTCTCTGTCAAATAAATAAATAAAATAATTTTTCAAAAAGTTGTGATAGAGATTAATATGGCCCATTATTCCTACAATATACACTGTCTGGTCCTTTATAGAAACTTCGCCAAACCCTTGTCTTGACCATTCCTTCCTCCATTTAATACTGTACGATTCCAGCAGCATTCAGGGCATGGAGCCCTTTTCTTTCTATGGAGCTTACATTCCAGAAGGTGAAACAGCAAATATCCTTTACTGTGATAATTTTCTAAGCTTACATGGAGTTTCTATCATCCTTGGAACTCATCCAGAGAGAAAGCTGCAACTAAGTCCAGCACCATGTTTTAACCCTCATTTAGTCTTCTCCGTTTTCTTCAAGTCCCTTAAGCCAGCATCACAACTTTTATGACCCCTAGGTATCACTGCTCTTAGCCTTTTAAAGAAAACAAAGCATCTTTCTCTGGCACCATAGGTCCAATTATTGTGAAAGAAACCCTATATACAAGGCTATTATCTCTGCTATAAATTTACAAATTCAGTTTAAAAGCTCAAAATTTGCTTCTATGTAAACATTATCCTGAGGACAAGTGTTTGTAGAAAGCAGTTGATTATGTGTGAATTGTGAGTTAAGAATTATTGGTGTGAAGAAGCCAGGGGGCATTTCCTGAATTTCCTTTTCTGCCATTTATTGTATACTAATTGTCTGTTTGCTTGCTTGTTTTTCATGTACTATGATAAAGGATTTACCTGTCTTTTACTTCTTTTGATTATAGCAACAGTCCTGTAAGTTAGATTCCATAATTATATCATTTCATAAAGAAGGGGGCAGAGATACAGAGATAGTAAGTAAATTGCCAGAAATTGCTTAGTTAAATGATGGAGGCAAAACTTGAACCCCTGTTGATTTTACCCTGTGTATATGAGAGAAAGAGAGACAGAGATACTCAAAAAATCTTGTTTAAAATCAGAAAAGGCCAAGTATTACACTAATCTTGGATAAACTTTTTGCTTCCATCGTTATTCTAAGATGTATTGGGTATTTAAAACAAAATTATCTATCTAGCACTTTAAAGCATAGTTCTCAATTCCTCCAATGTCATTATAATAGTGAAACATTTGAGGATCATTTGTTAAAAGCCATAATTATTCTGAAGTTGTTATTGATTTGTGCAATAGGGAATTGAAAGGTTGAACACTTCAGTTTAGTATATTCTGTAAAGCATAATTCTCATGGTGGTGATGGTAGTGGTATGATCAGAAAGGGCAGAAGGGAAATATGGTGTTTTAGAGGTTCTTGTGAGGGAGGATTTAGAAATGTTTTGATATTGGATGCTTTCAATAACTATTTAGGCTGAACCCAGCATAAAATGTTTCCTCAGCATGATTTTCTTGAATTTATACTTCACGGTTTCCATGCTTTTAGAGAAAATGTGAATAAAGCATTTTTAAACTAAACAAATATCTCTGTATCTATCTATGTCTATAAATCTGGGTGAAAATATGATCTGTACATAATAGGTAATGCAAATTACTCATTTATACATATAGGGTCTAGTGACATGTACATATAAGAATAACAAAAAATAAAAATAAATACACTGATTACAAGGAAAAAAAAAGAAAAAAAATTACCATCTCCATTAGCGTTTGGCATTGCTAAGAACAGTTTCCTGGATCATAGGTGAGAAATAATAAGACTTTTGTATTAGAAACAGAAAATAACTGAGAAATTCAAAACTTAATTAGTCATTGTGGTTTAATTTGTTTTCCTACACTGCATAAAAGATTTGGGGCACACCACATTCAAGAGAATACCATTGTTATTAATTCCCTAGGGCTGTGATAACAAAATACCGTAAACTTGATGGCGTAAAAGAACAAAAATTTATTTTCTCACAGTTCTGGAAGCTAGAAGTACAAAATCAAATTATTGGCAGGGCTGTGCTCTTTTTGAAAGCTCTGCGGGTGGGATGTGATCTTTCTTTGCCTCTTCCAGCTTCTTGTTGTTGCTGGTATTCCTCAGCTTTTCTTGGATCCTAGACATGTCATTCATCTCTGCTGTAGGGTTACATAATATTATTACTATTTGTGTCTGTCTTTGTCACTGTATGGTAATGTCCCCTCTTCTTATCAAGACACCAATCACTAGATTAGGCCTATCCTTAATCAGTATGACCTCATCCTAACTTTATCACATCTGCCAACACCGTTTCCAAATAGCATTCACAGATACTAGGGGTTAAGACTTCAACATGTTTTGGTGGGGAGGATACAATGTAATTCAGTCAGCAGTATACATAACACTTAAAAATTATTTCAATCTAATAATTATAAAAGGGATGGTGGACATAGACAATTAGGCTGAATATGCTATCTGAATAACAAATCTAGTTCAAATGCATTTATATCACAGTTCATTGGAAATTCACATGCCTTGATTTTCTTATTGAACTTCTTATTAAGATACTATTAGGGTACTATTTTAAAATATTTTCTTTTAATTAAAATTATTTTGAAAAATAACAAAGAGATCTCATTTACCCTTTATGTAGTTGCCCCTAGTGATAACACCTCATAAACTATATAATGAAATATCACAGCTAGGGTATTGACATGAATGTAATCCATCCATTTTTTTTTTTTCAGATTTCCCTAGTTTTACTTACAATCATATATATGTGTCTGTTTTGTTCTATTCAATTCTATAACATGAGTCTGTGTGTCCACTGTCATAGTTAGGATATAGGACAGTTCTATCAGCAGGATTATCCTTAGTACTGCACTTTTATAATCATAATCATATAAATTATATCATCTTTTCCTGCCCCTACCTTCCCACTTCTAACCCCCAGTAATTATTAATCAGTTCTTCATTTCCAAAATGTTATCATTTTTTTGAAAAATTATGTAAATGGAATATATAATATGGAACCTTTTGAGACTGGCTCTTTTTGAGTTAGTTTAATTCTCTGCAGTTCCACCCAAGTTCTTGCCTGTTACTGATATTTCATTCATTTTTATTGCTGAATAGCATTCCATGGTACGTATGTATCAGTTTGTTGAACAATTCCAGCTCTCCGATGTTTAAAAGTAGAATTTTATTTTAATTACTGATTAGAGAGAAATAACTTTTCTGAATTCATTCCAAATATTTTTATCTTTATTTTCCAAAGTTTTTAAGTCATTCTATTATAGAGTATAACATACATTTTGTATTGGAATTTAGGATATTTCTGATGGGTTTGAGTGAGGACTATTTGAAACTATAGATTGCTAAAACATGAAAGATTGAAGAGCAGACCTTTGGGTATTGTTCAGTTTACAACTCCTTCTCTCTTCCAGGTTTTCCTGGAAATAATTATTAAATGTAAAGAGTATGGTGTTAAATTTTCTCCCCCTTTCAAAAAGAGAGAGATGGGTTATGTGTTACATAAAAGATGTTTATATTATTTCTTATAACTATGAGAAAAACATATATTAGTTACTATTCCATGAAAAAGGACCCTATCTTCATGTAGAACTTTAAAAAAAAATGGTAGTCATCTTACTCAGATTTTTCCCATGTGCAAAGGAAAAGAGTTTAATTAAAATTGGTGAAATAACCAAGCTGTTTTGTAAAAATAAAAAATGATTATCCAATAAAATACTTGTTATTGATTATTTTTTTCTCTTTCACATTATTTTGGCATCAAACTTGATCTTCTGTTTATGAGAACATAAAAGGAGAAGTTATAATCTATTGAGTTAATTCCATATCAGAATTCTTTACCTACATTGTTATTACAGCTAGTCTTCAAACTATATCTATGAGAAAATAATTTTGTTTACTTTTACAGATGTTAAAATGCAAATCCCAAACAGGTATGGAACACAAAGGTGATTAAGAGCACAGAAATTGAAGTTATACAAATCTGGATTTAAACTTAGTTCTGCTACTACTGACTATTAAAATGGCATATCTAATAAAAGATTAGCATCCAAAATATATAAAGAAATTACACAACTCAACACACACATACACAAAACAAATAATACAATTTAAAAAGGGCAGAAGACATGAACCGACATTTCTCCAAAGAAGGCATCCAGATGGCCACCAGACACATGAAAAAATGCTGAATATCACTCATCATCAGAGAAATACAAATCAAAACCATAGTGAAATGTCACCTCACGTTTCATAATGGCAAAAATAACAAAACACAAGAAACAACAAGTGTTGGCAAGGATGTAGAGAAGAAGAAGCCTTCGTGCACTGTTGGTGGGAGTGTAAACTGGTACACCCACTGTGGACAACAGTATGGAGGTCCCTCAAAAAATTAAAATTAGAATTAGCATATGATCCAGTAATTCCTACTACTGGATATTTACCCAAAGAATACAAAAACACATATATTCTGAAGGATACGTGCATCCCCATGTTTATTGCAGCATTATTTACAATAACCATATATGGAAGCAGTTCCAGGATTCATCAATAGATGAATGGATAAAGAAGATGTGGTATATATATACAATGGGATGCTACTCGGCCATAAAAAAGAATGAGATCTTGCCTTTTGTAATAACATGGGTGGATTTATGGGGCATAAGGCTAAGTGAAATAAGTCAGTCAGAGAAAATCAAATACCATATGATTTCACTCTTACATGGAATTTAGGAAACAAACATGAACAAAGAGAAACAGACAAACCCAAAAACAGAAACTTAAATATAGAGAACAAATCGATGGTTATTAGAAAGGAGGAGGGTAGGGGAATGGGAGAAATAGGTGGAGGGGATGAAGAGTACACTTAACCATGATGAGCTCTGAGTACTATATGGAATTGCTGAATCACTGTGTTATACACTTAAAACAAAGATAACACTATATATTAACTATGCCAGAATTAAAATTTTAAAAATTTAAAGGCACCTGGGAGGCTCAGTCATTAAGCATCTGCTTTTGACTCAGGCCTTGATCCCAGGGTCCTGAGATCAAGCCCTGCATCTGGCTTTCTGGAGAACATGCTTCTCCCTCTCCCACTCTTCTGCTTATATTCCCTCTCTCACTGTCTCTCTCTCTCTCTGTCAAATAAATAAATAAAATTTAAAAAACATTAAAATATGAAAAAATAAAGACAAAAACATAAACTTTCTTTAATTCCAATTTTCTCATCTGTATCACAGGGCTAACAATACCATATCTTTCATAAATAAGTCCTTTGAGATTATACACACACACACACACACACACACACGTACGTATGTATATACATGTATGCATACATGCATGCATTTGCGTGCATATACATATATGTATATATACACGTATATACATGTATATACATATGCACGTGTGTGTGTGTGTGTGTATGTGTGTGTGTGTGTATCACATTCAAGATGCTGCCTGGCATGGGCTCAGTTCATGGAATTTAAAATAATTATTTAAAAGCATTAATATTTTAAATTAAGTTTAAATTAATATTATTATTTTTAAATAGATATTATTTCAAAGATAATAGCTGGAAAATTACGGAGGACTTTAAGTCTAGGTGTATATCAGTTTCTCTGAACTAGATTTTGTTGCATAATAGAATTACTCTAAATCTTGGTAGCTAGAAATAACAAAGGATTGTTTCCTACTATTTCTATATGTCCATCTTGTTTCTGCTCATCAAGTCACTTTGGAACATAGTTGAATGGTACCCACAAGATTTTGTCATTTTCCCTTAAGAGGAGTCCAATGACTCTTCACTTTTGTTCATATTTCATTGATAAGAGCAAATTACATGACCACATCTAAAATCAAGGGGCAGAAAAATGTTATGCTATCATGTACTCAGCATGTGAAAAAGCACAAGTATTTTTAACAACACTAATACTCTTTCCCATTATACTGTAATAACTCCATGTTCTTTCTATTTCTCTATTTTTCAGCCTACTGACAAAAAAAAAAAAAAGAAAATTTTCTAATTCCCATATGGAACATTTTGTGGACACTAATAAAAGTGATGGGGAAGATGACTTTTTAAAAAGAAATAAAAAGGCATTTTTCTTCCTCACCTCCACATACCTATCCATCTATTCATTCTTCTTTTTAAGTTATTTTTATTAACATATAATGTATTATTTGCCCCAGGAGTTCAGGTCTGTGAATCATTAGTCTTACACAGTTCACAGCACTCACCTAGCACATACCCTCCCCAATGTCCATCACCCAGCCACCTTCTTCCTCCCCCCGCTCCCCCCAGCAACCCTCAGTTTGTTTGTGAGATTAAGAGTCACTTATGGTTTGTCTCCCTCCCGATATTAATGCCAACATTGAGCTTCTAATATGTCTTGGACATTCATTAGATCACTCATCATTCTCATGTCATAAATCAGTGGTGATAACAATTTATCGTACCACCTAAGTAGAAAAGAAGAAATGAAAACTGCAATCTGATCCCCGATGAAACAAGTGACAAAGAACCAAACAACAACAAAACCCAAAACATGCAAACAAAAAGGACTTATGCTTAGCCAACTCAAACGATGTGAAGTGAGAAAAAAATTAAAAAGTGCTCACTGTTGTCTAACCTGTTCAGCATCTGAAAATAATGCATCCTTGTCAGGCTTCCTGATAATAAAACAGAGTTTGGAAGTGGAATCTTCCTTAAAACTCTGCAGCTGAGAGCTAATTAATGTGTTGGCAAAGCTGTCTGGTAAGACTACACACACACATACACACACATACACACACACACACACACACATATATGGTTGTATTTTAGAGATATATGAATATAATTTGGTGTCACAGATACTTATATAAATATTCTTTATCTCACATCTTTGAGAAACTAATAAAAGTTGTTACTCTGGTTTGCCACTTATACTTGGTAAGTAGAGATAAAATGTGCTCATATAAAATAATCCATTGTTTTATTTAAATATATAATATAGGCCTAGTTAAAGCAACTAGTATAAGTATATACATAAAATATGAATGCTATTCAATACACACGGCTGTGCTTGATTACCCTACCTACAAGAGCTTAAATATGAGATTTAAATGACTTGATTGGCGAAGGTGTTGAACATGAGGAAGAAAAGATGAAGCACATGCAGCTAGGAGAAATAGTACAGATTTTCCTCTTGCTAGCTAAATGTTTTGGGTTCCAGCACACAATTACTAACAAATGCAAGAAGACCCTAAGGATGCAACTGGGACCCTTCTCTACGGACTTTCTAATCACAAATAGTTATTCAGTGATTACTGTTAGCCTTTCACTTTATATGTATTTTTAATCATTACAAAAACTCTATGAAATATTAATATCCCAGGTGTAATGAGAAAAAACTGCACTCAGAGAAGTTAAGCAACTCATTCAAGGTCTGAAGTGAGGGGTAATTTGAATTCGGAGTTCTCATACATGCTTTAATCATGCTACACTTTGTTTAGTTTCAGGGATGTTCTCAGCCCTTTGCTGCCTCAGAGTTCAGAATTTTTATAGATGTAGCACCCTCCTTCTTTCTGGGGACCTGGCAAACTCATTTTCTTTTTTCAATTTTCAACTAAGCTATAGTCCTAATTATGTCCATGGATCCCTTGATGGCAGTTAAAAAAACAAAATGTAATAGAATAATGGCCCTCCCAAAGACAAACACATCCTATACCTCAGAAACTATGGACATGTTACCTTACACAGCTAAAAGGATTTAGCAGATGTGATTTGGTTAAGGAGTCACCTGATGGAAGATTGCTACCTTGGTGGGTCCAATGTATCCTCAAAATAGGAAGGAGGGAAGGATAGAAAAAGAGGGATGTGGAAACAGAAGCAGACTTTGGAATGAAAAGTTTTGATGATGGATGAAGGGATCACGAGTCAAGCATTTCAGGTGACTCCTGAAGCTGGGAACAGACTCTCTTCTAAAGCCAGCAGAAAAAATTCAGCTCTGCTGACAACTTGATTTTAACCCACAAAAGGTACTTGGGCTCTGACTTCAAGAACTATGAGATAATACATTTGTGTTGTTTTAAACCACTAGGCTTGTGGTAATTTGCTATTTCAACAATAGGAAACTAACACACATAGCTCCTCAAAATCTCAACTGTTCCCTTAAGACTCAGCTTAAGGTCCTCCATCCTCAAAAAAAGTCCTCATAAATAAAATTGAGTACAATAATATGAGATCAAGTTTTAGAACTGTGATGTTATGCAGTAAGAAAAAGTCCTCATAAATATAATATGGACCTTTACTTGAACCTGTCTTATCTATTTTCCAATGCCTTTTCTTCCACCTCCAAATATCTATATGCCATGGGGAAGAAAAGGCTGCTTGATACAACTAAAAGAAAATTGTAGCTTTGAGTTCCAATTCTCTGTGGGGAACCCTCTAGGAAAAGTTAAACACTGAAGAAGCTTTTTTTTTTTTTTTTTTTTTTTTTTTTTAAATATCATCTAAAGATTACATCAACAGGGAAAGTAAAGAATCTCCTAAAAGATGACAAAGATTGCCTAGGGGACACTGGAGACCTCTATCAAAACAACCACCACCCAAGTCACATTTGTACATCAGTACAGAGTTTAATGATCCTAACTTAAGAGTTTTCAGTACAATTTTATATATATATTTTTAACTTCATTTTAACAAATAACCTTTACAGTGTTATGACAGATATTATTTGAATCAGGGCACTTCATGATCCAAGGACATGTGTAAGCTCATATGTCTCCCAGATGGTGCAGATGAGACTTAAATTCCAACCACCAATGGGAAAAGAACTTAGACATTTGACTATAATGGCTATGTAGAAAATCTTTTCTGTGTTTAACAACAAAAATGCCCAGGGTCGTCCTGTACTACCACAAAAGAATAGCTCAAAGTGGGAAACCCATTTTGGGGCAAAGGAGGCAAAGGAGGGTTTCAGACCAAAGCTTCTTAAAATCTTTCTTGAGAAGAATCAGTTTTTTTCTTTCTTTACTTTAATTTCTTTTGTTGTTCCAATCTGTTGTAAGACCAATGCTTTGTAAAATACTGTTAAAATAAGTTTTAAATTTGGGAATTTCATCATTGTTTACTGGTTTAAAAAAAAAAATGACTGACACTAGTTTGTTCACCACTCTTTACATAGCAGTGTTTTAGACAGCACAATGATCCACATATTACATTTTCTAAGTGTATCAGTTTAACACAAAATAACAGGCATCTCATTTGGCTGAATCAATGTCTGATTATATTCAAATGAATAGCACTTTGATGCTTGAACACTTGCTGAATATTACAGATATCTACATATTTTTGGGAAGAGGGGCAAAGACTCAGAACTCCACATAGGAAGTTTTCTAAAATTTCTATTCAGACTTTTGTCCTAATCTTCAATTATTCCAACTTATAACAGTAGCTAAAATAGCTTCTTCTATTTACATATGCAACACTCCCTTTATAAATAACCATTACATCACCCTGCACCACTTCTCTGATCATAGTGGGCTAATCTTGTATAACTGAAGAATTTGGTGATTCTGTGGGTCCCATTCTGGTCTCATTTTTCTCTATTCCTCAATCTTCCCATCTGAGAAAAATAATTGATAGATACATACATACATAAAATAATGGCTGTTATTTACAGTCATTATTATGTTAATTGTGTTAATTACTATGCTAATTACACATATGGATATGTACTGTATTTGGCATAGGACAAATGCAATGTGTCAGGTAGTAGTATTATTTATCAGATAATAAAGAGAAGTCCAGGTGATTGCCTGAGAAGTAGAATTTTTGTATTTAAAGGTTTTTAAAAAAAACCTTGCTTTTTTATTTGTATCTTAAAATCTCTGTCTTTTCATTGAGGGTGTTTAGATTGTTTACCTTTAATATAATTGTTGATATGTTTGAGTTTAAATAAATCTACCATACGGCTCTTTGTTTTCTCTTTTCTGACACTGCTTTATGAACTAATTCTCTTCGCTTTCTAATTATCTCAATTATTTCTTTTATTTTTCCTCTTCTTATGTCTCCTTTGGATGAATTTGGTATTTTTTCTGATTCCCTTTTATATTCTGTGTAGGGTTATAAGCTAAAATTCTGTTGTAATAATTCAATGGTTTCTTTGGGTTTATAGTATACATTTTAAAACTGTTTGTTAGAGGATAACTTCATTGTTATTTTTATTTTCTTCTGAACATATTCTGTTTGTTTTTTTGGTACATTTAGGCAGAAGGGTAGATCTGATCCATATTGTTCCATCTTGGCTGGAACAAAAGTTCTATTGAATGTAATTTATCTTACTATTCTTCTCTTGGAATTTTCTTATATAGATGATACTCCATTACATTACATTATATAAAGGAAAAAATTTAAAAAATATTGAAATTTCTATCCTCACTCATATATTTGAAAAAAATATAAAATCTATCTAAATAATCAGACATTAACAATTAAGGAACAAGTTTAATACTCTTAGAAGTTCATCAGTAACATCAGGCTATTGTTTATGGTTTCGTGATTGTGTCATAGTGACCAAAGCCTTAAGCAAAGGCTAAAAAATAGCTTAAGTAGAAATGAAATGATGGTCTTACTTATTTTTTTAAAATTATATATATATATATATATGTGTGTGTGTGTGTGTGTGTGTGTGTATACACATTCCCTATGTAGTAATGCCCACACAGCAAAATTCTGATGTCAGAATACATTTTTTAAAATATTGGCTACTTGTTATCAGTAAGCTGTGAACCCTACTAAAATTGATAAAGATGATCAACCGAAATTTGCCACACTATCCAATACCATAGTTTCAAGTCACATGTAGTGATTGAGCACATGAAACGAGTCCCATGTGACTAGGGAACTGGATTCTAAAATTTACTGAATTTTTATTTAAATTTAAATTGTAAAACTGTAAGGTTTTAAGTGTGATTGGGACCACTTGAGTTTGTGAATCTAAATTTTTTTAATTTATTTTTTATTTTCAGCATAACAGTATTCATTATTTTTGCACCACACCCAGTGCTCCATGCAATCCGTGCCCTCTGTAATACCCACCACCTGGTACCCCGACCTCCCTTCAAAACCCTCAGATTGTTTTTCAGAGTCCATAGTCTCTCATGGTTCACCTCCCCTTCCAATTTCCCCCAACTCCCTTCTCCTCTCTATTTCCCCATGTCCTCCATGCTATTTGTTATGCTCCACAAATAGTAGGGTTTATGTTGTGTACTATAATGACCATTAGTATATTTTGCAACAACTGTTTTCAACTATTATTGAAAGGACAGGCCATTGTAAATGAATAGAAAGCTCAGATTAAGATTCATGTAAATATAGTCAATAGATCATTGACTAAGGAGCAAAATAATGAAATGGAGCAAAGATAGGCATCTTACTAAATAACTCTGGAACAACTGGGTATCCACATATAAAAGGAATAAAGGAAGAAAGAAAAAGAGAAAAAAGAATCTAGACATAGACTTTCCACCATTCGCAATAATTAACTCAAAAATCATATATCTAAATGCAAAATGCAAAACTTTAAAACTTCTTGGAGCAAGCCTAGATGACCTTGACTATGGTGATGACATTTTAGATACATAACTGAAGGCACAATCTATAAAAGAAAAGGAAATTGATAAGCTAGACTTCATTAAAATTAAAAACTCTATTCTGAAAAAGACGCCATCAAGAGAATGAGAAGACAAGCCACAGACTGGGAGAAAATTTTTGCAAATGTCACATCTGATAAAGAGCTGTTAGCCAAAAACACAAAGAGCTTAATAATAGAGAAATAACCCAATTAAGAAACGGCCTAATGATCTTAACAAACACCTCACCAAGGAAGATATTCAGATAGCAAATAAGCATATGAAAGGATGTTCAACATCATACATCATCAGGGAGTACAAATTAAAACAACACACACCTATTAGAATGGCCAAAATCTGGAACACTGACAACATCAAGTGTTGATGAAAATGTAGAACAAGAACTATCCTACATTGCTGGAAGAAATACAAAGTGGTACAGACACTTTGGAAGACTGTTTGGCAAATTGCTTACAAAACTAAACCTACTATTTCCATATAGTACAGTAATCCCACTTCTGATATTTATCCAAAGGAGTTGAAAACTTATGTCAATACAAACCTTTACATGGGTGTTTGTAGCAACTTTATTTATAATGACTTATACTTGGAAGAAAGCAAGATACCCTTTGGTAGGTGAATAGAAAACAAACTGGGGTATACCCAGACAATGCAAAGTTATTCAATACTCAAATTACCTATTGAGCCATGGAAAAATATAGAACAAACTTAAGTGTATGTTATTAAGTGAAAGAAGGCACACTGAGAAGGCTATATACTGTAAGATTCCAATAATATGGTATCCTAGAAAAGGCAAAACTGAGGAGACAAAAAGATCAGTGATTGCCAGAGGCTGTGGGTGGTGGGATAGGGAAGAATGGATAGTAGGAGCACAGAAGACTGGGGGGTAGTGAAAATACTCTGTGTGATACTACTCTGTGTGTGAAAATACTCTGTGTAATGGTAGATATATGTCATTATACATTTATCCATACCCATGGAAAGTACAATACCAAGAGCGAACCCTAATGTAAACTATGGAGTCTATTGATAGGTTCAGCATTTATAGGGAATGTACTGTTCCAGTGGAGAAGGTTGAGGTGGGGAGGCTATCCATGTATAGGGTCAGGAGGTATATGGGGAATCTCTGTACCTTCCTGTCAATTTTACTATAAATATAAAAATATACATAATTTACTATAAATATAAAACTATTTTAAGACAAAAATTATCTAAAAAAATAATGTATGTCATACAATTCTATTTATAGAAAGTGTGAAACTATTCATATGGCATTATAAAATGATACTGCTTACCTTTTGTGAAGAGGACTGGAACAGTGAGTGTTTGGGAAGGGTCATGGGGGATCTTCTAGGGTACAAATTATGCTGTATTTCTTGACCTTGCCTGTAGTTTCCTGAGTTTGTTCATTTTGTGAGGATTCATGGGGCTTTACCTTTAGTATATTTGCACTTCAATTAAAAACAAAAACGCAAGAAAGAAAAATATCTAACCCAGAGTCCCTCTTCTTATTTTATTCTCTTCACGTAGAAACTATTGTTTAACTTTTAAGAATTCATGGTTAAATTTAGAGCGTGGCTAACTGGAGTGAAAAGCTGGGAGTAAGAGATCCATGCTGAAATCAAGGTCACAGGATATGAAAGAAATATAAATGAACTAAATCATTGTTATCTTGGGCCAAAAATCAATGAACACATAGGAAAATATACTTATTTTAATTTCTAGGGAATCTGGAAAATGTGGCATCACAAGCAATTTAAGGTATACAGGATATTACTTACCACAGTCACATTCCCACTACAACAATTTTTACTGGGGGGCATGAGTTTATATACATTCTTTTGGAGAAAGAGTTTGATTGTAATGAGAGAAAATAGTGTTAGTATTCATTTGAATGTGTGAACATTTAATATTGACTATACGGAGTTTTCAGTGGGGATTTAAAATGTGATATATGAGGAAATTTTAAGTGCAATAAATTTAATAAACTGAAAGTTCTCTGTTTTACTAGCAAGAACTAAGTCTTCCTCATCTACACAGAAGACTTTGCAGTGTTAATATTCTTTCCCTATGCCTACAAATAATCTTCAGGAAAACTGGATAAAATGCCTCATCATATATACTCTAATGCTGAAACTTATGTAGTTAAATATGGCTGTGTGCCTTTTAATGACTCATTTCATGGGAAAATAATCATTCTCCAAAGCTTCCTGGAGAAAGTACAAAATCTCTTCTGTTGCAGGGAGAGAGAATGTATGCAAGGCCTTTTATATTAAAGCAGGGAGGGGGCATAAAAGGACCCTTGACGATTTTCACCTCTGAAGAAGATGTCTATTTATTGTTTGACATTTTCTTGACAGTAAGTTATTGAGCTATAATGTGGAAACTTGGCAAATGATTCATAGACTTCATATATATATAATTATTTTTTTCCTAATTGAACTTCACACTTTGTGTTAAACACCTGAAGGATGGAAGAAGGATATGCAGTCTTAACGCAGGCTGGCTTTGATGTGATCTTTACTGGTAGGCTCTATCAAATAACAAAATAATGAATTATTATAGGCAAAGGAGGAGAATAATGATTATTAAAAGAAGGAAATTCCTTTTATCTAGTCTATAATTGCTTTAATTTTAAAAGCATTTTACCATGTATAGCAAGAAGTCCTATGGACACTCAAATTGCAGAAGCTGGTCATAACCTATAATTCTAAAATATATCTATAGTGTCAAGTAAAAATAGATATTCTAAATATTTAAGAAATTTTCTTTTTTCCCCTTAGTTGTCCCCTTGTTTAGAATATGTCTAGGATGCCATTAAAGCTTCTTTTGGGGGTTTCTAGCAATCAGCCACTGTGTTCAACTGTAGCCCATTATGTATATAACCTATGAAGTGGCAAACCACCTGAAGTTGCCCTCCCAACATTTGCCATCAATTTAATTTCCCAGCTTCATTTATTGTCATGATTCCAACCAAATGCAATATCATTTTGTAGTTGTCTTTTTAAACAATAGACTGTAAAACTTATGCCAGGTGGATTTTAACTTATAGGTAAAGAAATGGAAGATCATATTTTACGTATTTGGACTGTAAGTGACACAGTTAGAAAAAACATAATTTGATGCTAGGTTATCTTATTCCAGAGTTAATGTTTATTTGCTACTTGACTCCTATCTATGCCCTTCTCCTTTAGGAAAACTAACACAAACAAACAAAAAACAAACCTCTTACCAACTGCTAGTAGCACACATCATTTATGTTCCTTTTGTGAACAGTCATTCATCTGTGACATGTTGAATCTTACAAGTACAATCTGACTTGAGGAATAGGTTAAACTAAGTGCTTTTGGTGATCACAAACTCATTATGAAGTTCATACATTACATGTAGATGTCCAGCCTTTGGGGATAGTGACTTGCAAATGGCAGCCCCTGTGGACTTGGGAGCAAAAGTCTTTTGTGTTGGAAGAATACAAAAAAGACCAAAGAAAAGAGTAGGGGAGGCCTAGGTTAGCTTGGCATATAGAAGATGACAGACAACACTTATAAGATAGAGAGACAATCCAATTGGGCATCTGTTAGAAGGTCGAGGAGGGACTGTAAAGTATCCCCCAAATTAAGAAGGCACTTCGAGATGGGAAAATTAAGGAGGCTTCTCCACACTATTTTTTTTTAAGATTTTATTTATTTATTTGATAGTCAGAGATCACAAGTAGGTGGAGAGGCATACAGAGAGAGAGGAGGAAGGAGTCTCCCCACTGAGCAGAGAGCCTGATGCAGGGCTTGATCCCAGGACCCTAGGATTATGATCTTGAGCTGAAGGCAGAGACTTTAACCCACTGAGCCACCCAGGTGCCCCTGTTCCATATCTTTTTTTTTTTTTTAAAGATTTTTTCTTTATTTATCTGACAGAGATCACAAGTAGGCAGAGAGGCAGGCAGAGAGAGAGGAGGAAGCAGGCTCCCTGCAGCGCAGAGAGCCCGATGTGGGGCTCGATCCCAGGACCCTGGGATCATGACCTGAGCCGAAGGCAGAGGCTTAACCCACTGAGCCACCCAGGTGCTCCCTGTTCCATATCTTTTACACACAGTTTTATTCAGGGTAACTTACTGACAGGGGAATCTGGAAAATGAAGACCCAGGTGCTACTAAGCTATTTTCCACCAAATCTAGACCTTAATCCACAGATTTTATAGAGCAAGGGAAGGTGCAGAGGTTGTGGTAGTGAGATCAAAGGGTTTAACATCTAACAGATGCCATGGTGCCATCTGTGCACCAGAGGGGAGGGAGGGGAAGAAACTATGTTATCTCTACTGGTTGTCTAAACAACTTTAGGGAAGATCAGGAGAAGCCTTACCATTCTGGTGAGGGCATACATTAACCTCCAAGAGTCCTGGAACACCTGGCCTCAAGGGAGGGTATTGCATAGGCATCAACAAGATGGAGGACCAAAGATGGCGTCTGTATTGTCAGTACACCTCTTGCCTCCAGGATAAATTTATGAAAACCTAATGTATAGCCTTAAATAGAATGTGGACCTCAATACTCAGAAGCAACTCTATTTCCCCTTTAAGATGTGTAACAACAATTAATACGGATGAAGTTAATAATTCTAATGTAGAAATTCAAGAGCCATATCGGGGCTTGTAAAATAGCAGAATTCATATAGTATCAACATTGTCCTAAATTGCTGCAGCACCCAATGATGGTGAAAGAAAAAATGAAATTCTCAGCCACATGCAGAACAGCTAGTGAAAGTAAAAAACACAGGCCCATCCCCTCCCTCCATTTGATTTAAGTAGTCTCCATTGTCCACATTAGTAAATCTTCTAGGTATGTCTTATTGACCTGAAAGCACTAGAAAGGAGACTCCCATTCAACAGAGTTTGTCTGAAGATACTCTTAATATACTAATATTTTGTTTGTTTGAAAAGTATAAATTTTGATATGTAACAAACAACCCTGTCAAGTGTAACTACCATCCACTTTGAATTTCTAGGGTCAAGAAAAAAGATTTATATTGATTTCCATCATAATCTATGGGGCAGATCTAACTCAACTAGGAAAAGACATCATGCAATTATTATGCTTATGATATGGCTGAGGTCTCTGCTTTCTCTCCCATCACTTTTCCCTGCCTTTCTTCTTGCAACAGCCCTCCAGTTTGGGATGGCTCCTTAGAAGAGAATGTTTCAGGTCTCAACCTGGGGGACTACTATTGGGTTTATAGGGGTGCTTTTTTGCACCTCTGGTTTCTTGGTTGTTGTTTTTGTTTTGTTTTGTTTTGTTTTGTTTTAAATCTTATACTATCCCCACCTCCCAAACCATTGTCCTTTCCCTATTCTCCTCTACTACTGCTGTTGACTGAAGCATTAATTTTCACCCGTTCCCTTCTAAAATTGGCCTCTGGTAAGGAATTCAGGACATTTCCCATATCTTTTCTCTTATACCTTTATCAAGGAGTGCTGCTTTTTCTTTTCTCCCTGTCAGGTTCCTTTTTGCACTGTCACCACTAACATTTTCTGTGACACTTCCTCACTTTGACCGGAGGCCATCAGGTGGAAGTTGGAAAGAGTTTCTGACCATGCTCATTTAGTTTTTGAACCTGACTTAATTACTCTCTACCTGCCTGGAAAATGAATATTAGGTCCTTAGCCCTTCTATACTTTGCTCTCATCATTTGCTGGTATTTTTTTTTTTTTAAGCTCACCTTTTGGTATGATAAAAAGAATAGTCACCAGGTTCCTAAATTCCTTGGTGGTTGAACTTGGAGAGACGCCACATGAAGACACTTGAAAGGACAAACAACAAGCAATCCCTCTGAATTTTCTCTTCCTGTAATTGTTTTTGCTTTTAAAAATTGAAGTTTAAGGTTTTTGAGTTTTAGGTTTTTAAGAAGTTTTAAACAGGGTACTTGGGTGGCTCAGTTACTTAAGCACTTGACTCTTGATTTCAGTCAGGTCAGGTCCAGATCTCAGTCAGGTCGGGGGTCAGGAGATTTGTCCACTTTTCTCGTAAGGACCATTAATGCTAAAAATGTGGATGCATAGTGAAATAAAAGCAATTCATTGTGTTCTAACACACACACACACACACTCTGGTATAATAAGAAAGACACATTTGGTCTTTGTTGTTGTCTGTTACTGGCACATAGCTTTAAAGTCCTTGAAATTTTTTGATTGTTAAGGGTGAAAAGGTTTTCTTTTGTTCTAATGAGGTGACTCTTAGGCAGAACCTGAGAGATCTTCGGGTTGGGGGATGGTCACCAAAACAAGCTTTGATTACCAGCTTGTAATTTTCAGCCCCACCCACCAACGTCCTGGGAGGAGAGAAGGACGAGAGATTGAGAGATTGAGGTGATCACCAGGGGCCAATGACATAATCAATTATACCTATGTAATGGAACCTCCATAAAAATCTTTATATGATGGGGTTTAGATTGCTTCCAGATTGGCTGAGATCCATGTGCTGGGAAGACGGCACATCTGAACTTCATGGAAATAGGAGATTCTGCTCTGGAGATGCTTCTGGACTTTGTCCTATTTGATTCTTCAATTTGGCTCTTCATTTGTATCCTTTATGATCAACTGTTAAACAAAGTAAAGTGTCTTCCTGACTTCTGTGAACCATTCTAGCAAGTTTTCTAAGTGTGTCGTGGGAACCTCAATTTATAGCTGGCCTATCAGAAGTGCAGGTGACATGATACTTGCATTGTATCTAAAGTGAAGGTAGTTTCAGGGATTGAGCCATAAACCCATGGAGTGTGACACTAATTCCAAGTAGTTAGCATTGGAATCGAGTTGAATTATAAGATACCAAAATTGTATCAGGGAATTGGAGTTGGAGAAGTGATATTCAAAAGATACCACATGTTTGGTATCAGGAGGGGGAAAGAAACCTCAGAAAGAAATAATCATTCCAGGCACACAGAAGAAATATTTATTCAAAATCTTAATCTCCATGTGTCTATTTACTGAAAGGTGCTTTCCATCCTTAAGCCTTGATTTTTTAATACTAAATCTGACATAATGCTAAGTCTGACATAACACTTAACATGCATATAACGATAAAGGAATGAATTTATCTTAAGATACTATGACTATTAACAATTTAGTAAGTCCTGATTATTTGCTTGGGTTTACAAAAAAATTCATCATCCTGCCCTTGCAGTGATTATTTTATTGGATAAGCTAAATCCTATCAAACAATTCTAATATTGCAAATATAATGGTGAAGAAACTGCAAAGTGAAATGGGAACATGTGGTTTAGGCAACTTAATTCTAAGGGATGAGATAAGCACTTAATCATAGACAAAATAAATAAATGAATATAGCTTATTTACAATGTTAGAGGGTGATGTTTGGAAGAAAAGATAAAGAATAAGCAGGAGTGCTATTTTAAATATTCTGTTCATAAATAAGATGTTATATGAACAAAGACCCGAAAGGTACAAGAGTTAGTCAAGAAATTCTGCTAATGGAGAGGATTCCAAGAAGATGAAACACCATAGTAAATGCCTGAGAGCCAAAGCATACAGGGGGGTTTGGAAGAACTGCAAGGAGGCCAGTGTGTCTGCATCAGGGTGAGCAGGGATGAAGACAGTGGAGATGAAGTCAAAGAAGTTATGGAAAGACAGATCATAGGCCACTATGGAGTTGGCTTTCTCTCTGTGTTTCTTGCAGGGCACTGAGCAAAGGAATGTTATGCTTTCTGGTAGCAATGTTGGAAATGTAGAGCAGAAGAGGGTGAAAACAGGAAGGTTCATGAGAGATTTGGGAAGTAAGTAACTTTGGGGGCAAGGAATCGTGATGATTTTCACTGTAGTTACAGCAGCGGAGGTCGGGAGAAGTGAGTGAATTTTGGATATATTTTAAAAAGTGAAAGAACGTCTTGTTATTGCACATTGGTGATCTAGGTAACCAAGTTGTTTTCTTTATCTTTACTATTTTAGCACATTGATCATTGATGGCAACCAAAGAACTACAGTCCCACCCCCCACTCTATTTCAAAAGGGGGCGGTGTAAGAATGGAGAGAGTGGCCATTGGTTGATGGAAGAAGTTATTAGGGGCCATCTCCTGGGGACTTTTAGCAATAGATTGAGAGACAGTCTGAAAAAAACGAGGGTGCTACAGTAGAAATAAGAGGGGGAATGTATTACTTTCGCATCTCTGTTCCCTAGGAAGTTTTATTTAACATATATTACATAAAGGAGTGAATGAATCCATCAGACCAACTTTTAAACCAATATGCTAATGGTCAACTCACTCACTTTTAACATGTAAACTGAAACCAACAAGATGGATACTTTACGTTTTATACATATCTGTATACCTAGATATGGCCAAGTAGTTGTTTTACATAATTTTCAGTTACAGCGTTAATTTGACAATTTTTCAATTTGTATTTTTAATTTAAAAAGTTATATAGGAAGATAGTGTCTCCTTGAAATCCATACAATTTATATAATTTATGGGCATGAACAGAACATTTGGTTGTTTATCTTAATATAGTGTTGTGGCAATCATGAATTTTTAATATCTAAGATATATCAGAACATGCAATAGCTATGTTAAGTTTTGCATAAGTGATTAATGAATATATGATTCATAGCCACCACCAGATCAAGACCGAGCTGAAGGCAGCTGCTTTATCGACTGAGCCACCCAGGTGCCCCAGAAGTAGGATATTTAAATAGGACACATAAGCCTTACAAGTTTTATGTCAGGTGTACAATTTCCATAAATCTTCTGTGTCTCTCCTCTAATCTCGGTATTTCACTCCAGCACGCATGGGACCAGATAATGGGGGGAGTTTTCCTATACCAGGCAATTCTCCCACACACCATTTGGGTGTCCTACAACTCGGTTCAATTCTGACACTATCTATCCGGAAATGGCATTGATGGCCTGTGTTAAAGGCTCAGTCCCACAAAGCCACCCCCCACACACACACACCACTTCAGATGCCAGTTCTAAGCCCAGTGGTTACTTGTGCTTCTGAACCAATGACTCTGAATCAAAGGTTCCTGAAACACTTCTTCAAATTGAATTATTTTGCTAGAGCTTCTCCTAGAACTCAGGTGTTGCTTCCAGTCAGCGAACAGGAGAAGAATTAGGCACAATCAAGTCAGCTGCAAGAGACTGGGAGCAAGGGACATCAGTCAAAAAGACTGCTGCCCTGAGCAACTCCACAGTCTCACTTTTACTAGGTAGAAACAAAAGCCAACAGAGGAACTGATGAAGGTCAAACATTAGTCACATCTTGTGGACAAACAAGAAAGAGGATAAAGTTTATAGTTAACCAAGCACATTCAAAGGACTCATCTAACTAACAACGGGCGCTTCTGGAAGAGAAAGGAGCGATAACGGAAAAACGAAGCAGGCGGTATTTCGTTCAGCCCTGAGCTGGCCGGGTGTTCCGCCCTGAGCGAGCCGGGCATCCCCGGCTGCCCAGCTTCACGGTCATATATCATCATTCTTCCCCAAGACCTGTTGCCAGTATATGTTTTTTTAAGGCCATATCTAAATGTTCTTGGTAACTAGTAAAATCCTCCAGGGGTTATAGTTTAAGTAACACATTGTTCCGAGGGGCAGTTGCACTCAGGAAAATAGTTTGCTTACTAGATTTTGGAATTCTTTTCTTTTCTTTCTTTTTTTAAAGATTCTATTTATTTCTTTGACAGAGAGAAAGAGAGAGATCATAAGTAGGCATAGAGGCAGGCAGAGAGAGAGAGGGAAACAGGCTTCTTGCTAAGCAGAGAGCCCGATGCGGGGCTCGATCCCAGCATGACCTGAGCCCAAGACAAAGGCTTAACCCACTGAACCACCCACGCACCCCTAGATTTTGGAATTCTGAGAAAAGGATAATTCCATCAGGAATAGGCAGATGGAAGAGATGCCAACCAAGGTTGAAGTGTGGGCCCTCCAGAGTGCATGACTCTCAGTATATCTATATATTCACCCACCTGGAAGCCCTGGGAGCCCTGTCCTGTGGTTTTTATGGAGGCTTCATTAAAAAACCAATATTGGGTAAGTCATTAGTCACTGATGATTAAGTCAATCACCAGTTCCTCTCTCCTCCCTGGAGGTGGGAGGAAGGGGGTTAAACTGAAAGTCCCAAGTGTCTAATCACCTGGTAGTTGGCCCCCACCCTCAGGGGTTTTCCAAAAGTCTCCGCATTAATATAAACTCAGGTGTGTTTGAGAAATACTTTTGTTTGTTTGTTTGTTTTAAAGATTTTATTTATTTATTTGACAGAGATTACAAATAGGCAGAGAGAGGAAGGGAAGCAGAGAGAGGAAGGGAAGAGAGTTGAGCAGAGAGCCCAATGCAGGACTCGATCCCAGAACACTAGGATCATGACTAGAGCTGAAGGCAGAGGCTTTAACCCACTGAGCCACCCAGGTGCCCCTAAACTCAGGTGTGTTTGAAAAGGGCTTGTTATGAATAACATAAAGACACATTTATTGCTCTTATCACTTACAAAATTCCAAAGGTTTTAGGAGCTCTGTTCCAAGACCTGGGATGAGACTAAAATATGTTTCTTATTGTAAATCACCATATCACAACCATACAGATTTTATGCTAGGCTCAGAAGCTCTATCAGTCATTTATGATCATATCCTTAAAATCAGAAATCCTTTGCTTAGTATTTTATGAATTCTTAAAGACTATTTTTTCACATAGTTTTATTTGGAACTTCTAGAATTATAGAATCACCGGTTAAGTGATTTGAAATGCAGGAATTGTTTCTTTTTCTTTTGTATTTGGCATTCTAAATACACCAAAATAAAATAACCTGTTAATTTGTCACTAAAGAGCATTAAACTGTACTAAAAAGCCTAAAGGAAACTTGCACCCATCGATACATATTGAAAGTGTTTTAAAAATGAGGTACTCCACTGACAGCTTTCATATGAGAAGGTCTTCAGAATGCCTAATATGATTGGCAAGTCAAGTTTTTCCAGGAGAGCTTATGAGAGAAATAGGATTCTGTGGTTATTCCTTGAAATGTTTTCTACTACCTTTTAAACTACCTCTGTTCATTTTACTTGCAGAGAGCAAGCAGATTTTTCAGTGGTTCAGGTGTGCTAATGTCAGATAATTCAGTTTTTACTTTGAAGTGCTATGGAAAGGAAGTAAAACTAAAGCACAAAAGTGGTCAAGGACATTCTGAGGGTTCAAATAGGTAGAAGAGTCTGCCTTAAGTGTTGACTGTAGGGAAGAAGTGAAAACAACTATCAAGATCTACCCTTTGGTAGCTGGCAAAATCATAGAAAATTATGCAAAATATACTGTTGTCCCAGTCATAGATGAATAACTATAGCATGGATAATCAAAACATATATTTTTAAAGATTTTATTTATTTATTTGACAGAGAAAGAAGCACAAGGCAGAAAGGCAGGCAGAGAGAGGGGGTGAAATGGGCTCCTTGCTGAGCAGAGAGCCCGATGCGGGGCTCAATCCCAGGACCCTGAAATCATGACCTGAGCAGAAGGCAGAGGCTTAACCCACTGAGCACCCAGGTGCCCCAAAATATATTATTAATGTTTATATTTGCATAAGCTTTTACTTATTTGGGACTAAAATACTGTATTTGGTAATGAAAATTATGGTCATTTAGGGAGAAATATGAATTGATAGCAGAAGTAATCAAGTTTATAAAAAGAATGAATTACAGTATCTTCAAATAAATCAACAAAGATTCAACTGATCATCCAAACTCAATATTTAATGTTTCTGGAATTTCTCTGGAAATTCTTGACACTTTAAAACAAAAGCAAAATTTAAGTCTTGTGCACAACTAAGATGCAAGAAAATTGTAGGTTTGGTGGTAGTGTTTCAAAGGTTCCTGAAGTTGTGGAAAACAGAAACAAAACATGTTGTGGGAATATGCCAGACAAGCTATAAATAAGTAATTGTATTTTTCACATTTGATCTACAAAAGTTTTGTCGTCCATTTTCTCAGCCAGAGCACACTTTACAGCTTATTGTATTTTATACTGACTTTGAGTGGTTTGTTCTGGTGAATTTACGCTTAGAAAAATACATATGCTTTACTACTGGTTTTTCCAGGCCAATTAATCAAGAAAATTCAAGTCAGAGAGGGGCTATTGGTCATCTAAATAAGGAGATAAATTTTAACTTTGAAGAAATGTTACGTGCCTGAAGGAATTCTCCTTCAGAACAACTATCATTTCACAAATCCATTCAGATAGGAGACATTTAAGGGTAGTGACTATCAGTCCTTCATGTAGCTGACTGTTTGTAGGGCTTTCCTTTCTTGTCAGAACCAATCAATGGCCTTGAGAACAAAAACTCAGTAGTGTTGAAGCTGGGAGAAAGGAAAAGGGGCATTTTGTGGTCCAGAATGCATTTCAGTAAGCTTCAACTCTAAGTGACAGATGAGGAATTTAAGCTGCTCAGTATAATTCTACAAATGAGGTGTGTGAGAGAGGTTTTCATTAAAATGAGTCTCCCTTCACACAAGCTTATGATTCTTCCCGATGTGTTCTCAGACTCTCATTAAAGGACTTGCAAAGTGTAAAACTATTCCAACACAGTTTTTCACACTCACTCCCTGTATGTTTATGTATGTGTGATATATGAATTTCAGCAGGAAAACATCTTGAAAGAGTATTTGAACTGAAAAGTATATTCATAACATGAATTAAACAAGAGTTCTGTTTGATCTTTCCTTGAGAGAAGTGCATTTACATTTTCAAATGTGATCATTTATTAAAGTGCCATAGTTTGTGCGAGACATCACAGAAAAGATCACGCTTGCAAGCCAGGGCACTGGCTTTAGCGACAAGTGAACAGATTCACAAATGAAGTCTTAGGGTACATTTTTATTATTCAATTAATCTTTTAATTCTTCGTAAATGTTATAGTTACCGGAAACATGTTTTTGATGACTACCTCTGGGGCTCATACTAAAATGAGTGAAAATCAGTATTTAGAAAGTCTAGGTTAATGTATCATCATATTACTTAAATTTTTTAAATGGAATACCCATGATCAGATTCTTCATGTGGCTTCTTTTATTTTTATTATTTTCAACACATTTGTGTTGCCCTTTGTAGCCCACGTGTGTGCACAAGCTATTTTTACAATCAAAAAAAAAAAAAAGTTCAGTGTCTGGGCATTCACAGTTCAAGAAAAATAAGACTTATTAAAAGAAAGCTGAAATCTAAAGACTTAATAGTATTATTACAAAATTGTTTTTATTGTGATAAATTAATAGAGTATGTTGTTTTCTATTTGCATAATGAAATAATTAATCTTGTATAGCTATTTTTATGTAAATGAACTCTACATGCCTTTTTAAAAATTCAGTTTATATAATAGAAAACTAAATGACACTGAGATTGCCATGACTTACCTTGGTGACTTTTACAAGCTGAAAGTTTTAGTCTTGTGATTTATGTTTAATAATTTAACACATTAATAATATTTTAGATGTGGATTGTTGAACATAAGCATGCAGATTATTTAAATGAATATTTAATTTTTATTCACCTTGCCAGAAGACAGAACATGCATTTAATTGCCCGATATGAAAAGTGGAAAAAAGATCAGTAAAAATGGTAATATAAAAAAAGTTTAAAATAGGACTCTCTCTCTCACTTTTTGGGCCACAAAATAAATAATAACTTGCTTAGCATTTGATATTATATAATAAGAAATTATAGTACAATTTCGCCTTCCTTTTTAACTGGAAACCATTGGGTCTGCATGAGGCACATGCTCAGACTGTACATTTTAATTTGGATCTACTTTTTTATTCTGAATATCTTAAATAACGTGAATATTTTACATAATGAGTCTAATGATATGCATAGAATGGACATCTGATGAATAATACTACTTTTGAATTTTTCTTCTGTGTTGATTGCCAAAAAATTCACTCTGGAGAAATACTTATGGCAGGATTGGGCACTGACCAACCCCAATGGACAGAATGTTGCTGTGAGTAGTATTCCAAATATCATGGAAATGAGTTTCTGTACTAAAATTTTAGTAATAAAAGGTGACATTTATGGTGGAACTAAATCCTAAAATACACAATTCACATCTCTCTATACTGGATATTTTCCTTTTTTCTCTGTAGTAAATTGATAATCTAGGAAACAACATATTACACACACTGGACATGCATGCACACATATACAGAACTTTGCTATAACCATATTCTAGAGACTCATACAGTGTGACTTATAATTATTTACTCTTGCAGATGAAAATTCTTTGACTTTGGCTCATGTGCTGAATTCTGTTCCATGGTAAATGCTGTTTAAGGACCATCCAGTGTATTTAGAATATTTAGCATAGCAGGCAGTGAGTGATTAGTGAGAATTGATGAGGGAATGGCTTCACTTGAGAATTTGCAAATCAAGTTGTAGCGTAAATCCTGAGGTCCATTTTTACCCACTCCATTTATTTTCCTGTGTGCTTTTTTCCCATTCTCACCTTTTTTTTTTTCCTTTAAAAACTAAATTGTGGGGGTGATGGGTGGCTCAGTCAGTTAAGCATCTGATTCTTGATTTCACATCAGGTCATGATCTCAGGGTCCTGGGATCAAGCCCCCCATGGGGCTCTGCACTCAGCCAGGAGTTTACTTGCCATCTCTCAGCCCCTGCCCCTGCTCTTGAAGGCATGTGCACACACTCTTTCTCTAATAAATAAAATCATTAAAACCTAAAATTGTGGGTGAAGGCATAGTCAAGACTAAAGAATATTATTGCCATGGCAGGTACTTCCTCTCTTTGCCTGGTCTACACCTCCCACACCAGCCTTGTCCTGTTCCCATTTCCAACCACCATTCTTTTGTACATATGACTTGATGTAAGTTGTGCCAATCTTGAAGACACACTATAAATAAATAAAATATCCTTCTACTGTAGGCTATAATTTAAATCAAGGGAAGACCACTCAAACTTTTTTTTTTTTTTGGATGTACAGAAGTCGTGATAGATTCCTTCAAATCACTGGGCTGAAATTATCCCTGTAACTTCATCTACATTTTTCTCTGATTGGGGAGAATTGTTTCTATATCATTTCATTCAGCTATAGGCGAATTTAGTTTCAAGAACTGAAATTTGAGAACACTGGAATGTTGCACAAGCTAACCTCTGCATTTTGCTGTATTATGAATAAACATATATTTAATGAAAGGGAAAAGAATTGTGCTCATAAAAAGAATAAATGGCTATCTTTACGTAGTTTAATTAACTCATTCTAGGCATTCAGATTGTTGCTGTTTTGAAAAATACACTATTTTTTAATACTTCCATTTAAAAGTAAAAGCTCTGATTTCATTTTGCTCATTAGTCTCTTTCCTCCCTCCCTTCTTCCTTCCTTCCTTCTCTCTTTTTCTTTCCTTTGTTCCTTCCTCTCTCTCTCCTTTTCCCCTCTCTCTCTCTCCTCTCTCTTTCCCTCTCTCTCTAGCATACACATCTCCATGGAAGAAAATATAAAAACTCCACATAAAATGCTTATAACCAGATGGACAAAGAGTTTTTCTCAAGTCCAATCCAAGCCTCAGACTCCCTTGAAATTTTCACAGATATATGCCACATATCATCTGAGTTAGCTCTTTGAGGCACTTACTGCCTGGGAACTTTTCCACTTAGGATTTACAAGTACACCAGACTAGTTCTCAGTTTTAGGATCTTTGTGAAAATAAAACATACAGGTATTTCTCAGTTACTGTTTGTTGTGGTTTGTTTGTTTTGTTTTGTTTTGTTTTTCTTAAAGAGAGAACTCAGATATCATGATGAGAGGCACTGTTGAGTTTTACAGTCAGATGACTGGTAATATTTTTACTTTAAACAAATATGTAAGCTGTAAGTTGGTGAGCCAGGAGCTTCTGTGCTCTGATCCCAGAGCTGCCATTAGTTTTCTCTGCTATAATAGATATGTCATCTGAGCACTGTCTGCCTCCATTCTCTTATCAGTAATACCAGAATGAGACTGTGGTACTAACTGACCTCAGAGGGGTAAAATAACAAGTATTTTAATGTAAGAAAAATACATTTTAAATGTCTGGGAAATTTTCCTAGCCTTTTTTATATGTGTACTAGAGAAATATGTTGGGTATGTTCATCATTTATATATATATATATATATATAAAACATGTATGTTACTTACCATAAAATACAAAGCATATATTTTGAGGTTAAAGAAAAAAACCAAAACATTTGTTTTTGTGCTTCTTGGCTTCTAAAACAAAGAATTTAGAATGCAACTGAGTCTCACATTATTAGATGATTCCTAATATTCATGAAGTTTTAATTCCATAAAGTGAATTGTTACTATAATTCTCTAATGGTTCCCTAAAATAGTAAAATTTTGTGCTTGTATTGAAGTGTGGAAGCTACAGTGTTAAAAAAATAATCTGTTTAAATACAAAGCAAGTAAATAATTTTAACAAAGCTAATATAACCTATAAGAAAGACTTCAGAAGACATCACTTGAAACCATTAATTTCATAAGGGGCCTCAAAATTCATTAGTCTATACTGCTTTCTCTTACTAAATGGTATTGGCCCTTTAGAAATGTATCTTATCCAATATCTGCTACCATAACTCCTCTTAGGGATTATGAGAATTCAAGCTTTTCCTCCTGTGACATTCACTCTTTTATAGCTTAGAGCCAAAGTGAATTAATTCTTCCCACACAAAGAAAATATCAAATTTCAAGGAACACGAGTTTGGGGTTTATATATAGTCATATAAAACACTCTTTGAGTTAAAGTTATTTGCTGTGTTTAAATAATCTCTTGCTTAAATCAAACATTTAACCCTTTGTAATACCTAAAACCTTAGATCAGGTTTGGTACAGGAATATTTTATTAGATTTTGTTCTCAATGTAACCCATGTAGTTATGAATGAATCAAATGTCCTTGCAACTTGAAACTGGTCTTCTAACTATATGAAATCAGACTTGAAAGTCCCTTTGTATATAAAGGAGAATAAACATAGCATATTGCTTAAGTTGAAGAAGGTTTTAAAGATTATCTGAATATTCTGAGGTTGTACAGATTCATTACTTTTATGAGATGGTATTAAATGTATACGAAAGTATACATATCTTATTAATATTTACATAGAGTGTAAATTAATGACAGAAATTATTGAAGGTAGGGACCTTGGCTTATTGACTCTTTTTAACCTAAACACAAGCTATTTTATGGCATTATTAATTATCTATAATACTTCCCTTGAATGAATGAATTATTCATTTTGGATTATGTGTATCAGTTAATATTGGAAGGTTTAAACTACATATGAATACAATATGGGTTCCATAAAACAGAGGAAGAGCCACATTGATAATTCAAAAGCCTAAAATATATTAAAAAATTCATATTCAGGAATAATTTCTACCTCCATAAAAATTAAACTTCATCCAGAGTGGAAGGCAGTTGCTTTTTAATAGGCAAACTATGAAACAGAAAGGGTCAGAAACTTTTAAATCCCGATCTCTATTTTGTTATTTCCATTTAGTGTGTGGCCTCCAGCAAGGCATTGAACCTCTCGTTTTATTCAGTTGGGGGATAAGAACACTTACCTACTTGATACAGTTATTGTGTATGGTAAGTAAATAATGATTGCAAAACTCTCTGAAGACTGTAAGATGGACTATAAATACTGAACCAAATTCTTCCATTCAGTATCTCCCATTGGGTTATACACACACAAAGAATTCCACAGATATTGGAAAAAATGTGTAAGAAATAACCAGTAATATGAATGTGAGAGAAATTTTGGTGAGAAGTATGTTAATTAAGGAGGTATTGTTTGCCTAGTATTTAGAGCTAATGTTTCTCAGTTGCTGAGACAAGCCAAGGAGCTTCTAACTATCAACAAATGGTTATGAAATTGAGTTTAAATACTGTGTTTTATAGTGAAGAACTGGCACATAGAGAATAAGTTTGAAATATATTTACAATTATATTCATTATTAGTATTGGAATCAGTTGTGAGCTTCAGATAACACCAAACTAGAGCATCTTCAATAGAGCATGCTCCTCTGTAATAATTTTCTCCAGTTCACTGGACTGGACTCTGTAATAATTTTCTCTGTAATAATTTTCTCCAGTTCACTGGACTAGGGCTGGCATGGATTGCCATAGTGTCAGATGCAGTTCTTCTGTTGTAGGGTTTGCCCATCCTCAATAAGTGGCTTCCACAGCATAGTCTGAAACATCCAGCTCCAACAATCATCTTCCCTTTCTAGAGAGAAGGAAAACATGGATGACAGAAGGGAGTGACACCCACAGAATCTTTAAACCACCTTACAGAAGCTGCCACATGACTCTGTGCAGATCCTACCGAACAGTAGTACTCAGTCACATGACTGTGCCTAGTGATGGAGCGCAGGACACACGGTCCTGAAATGTGGCATGTTGGTTTATTAAATATGTTAAACTGGAGGAATTTGTTTTTAAAGACTGAGGAAGTAAGTTACTTTGACCTACTGCCCCCAAACCCCTGTACCTTCCCAGCTCTTCTTCCTTGAAACACGTCATAAAACTCCCAATGTGAAGTGTGCCCTCCCTCTCTCAGAAGGAGGGAAGACAGTCTTATCACCAGAGATAGGAAATTGGGGCTTAGGACTTCTGTACAAACAAACCTTGCTAACTAACTTTTATCTCCCTTATTCCTTCTTCACCATTTACTACCTCTAGACCAAACCCCTTTCTCTCAATAGTCCTTTGCAAATTTATTATTTCTTTATCTATTGTTTCTTTGTATAAAAGCTTCCTGTTCTGTTCTCTTCTTCAGGTCTTCATTTTCTTGTGAAGACTCCCATGTACATGTGAAAATTGGATAAAATATGTGTTTTTTTCCTATTAATCTGTCTTCATCAGTTTATTTTATTTATTTATTTATTTATTTATTTATTTTTCTTCATCAGTTTAATCTTCATAACCAGCCAGGGACCCTAGGTGAGTCAATCAATACAAGCTCTTTCCTCCCCTACACTGACTATACAAAGGAAGCACTTTTTCTTACTGCCATGTCTCAAGCTACAAATTCTATTACTCTGAAAGGAGAGAATAAATTTTGTGGTACAACTAACAGTCCTGTAGTATAGTCTTAATAGGCAATTTCAGATCATTAAAATATATAAACATATCTCAAGTTGTAAAGAGCCACAGAACATCTACATAAGGAAAGAAATTAGATAGAGGCTTTTTGTTTCTGTTTTTGTTACTTGCTGAATGTGTGTCACATGGTCAATTTAAAAAGATATATTAATAAAAAATAGTAAAACAGATTTGTGTATTGTTAATGAATCACTTACCCAAAATGGGACCATGGCCCTAAAAAGATGAAGTTAGGAGTGTAGGTCAGAGGATGACTAAAAGAGGAATCATGATTTAAACCCACTGGAATGGTTATAATTGGACAGTTTTGTTGGGTCATGATGCTTTTGAGGATAAGGTGAAAGCATAATTCTTATGCCAGGTTACTAGCTGAAACAGGTCCCATGGATCTAGACAGCTCTCTAGGCTTAAGCAGTTTGTATGAGAAACATGTTTATGGTGTTAATGAGATTAACTGATTAAAGACACTGGGTGACACAATGAAAAGATCATCGCCTTCACTAGGAAAAGAGCTCAAAGCCTTATTGAAATTAAATAAATCCAGGACCACAGAAAAAGTCTAGTATCTCTTGTGCCCTTACATGCTAGGCACCTCTTCACATGCTGTCCATTTATTCATGACAACACACTTACGGGATAGATATTATAACATTCACTTTTCAAGCTAAATTCTTGGAAGTACAGAAAATTTAAACTGATTAAAATCTGACAGCATATTGAATCACAAAGTCAGATAGGTTGGACTCTCAAGTGAGTATTCCTCCTATTACCACGATGAATCCCCAAAGAGGTCCAGTAATGTCCTTTTTATATTTGAAGACATCTTGTAGGTGTTAGTAAATAACATACATATTTTGCAAATCAAAATAAAATGCTATAAATTTATTGTTATAATTATCTGTATATCTTTAGTGCACACAGTAGATCAAGAATAATCCATTGCTTTTGGAAAAGTATATAATTATTTTTGTTTCATTTAGGCCCAATAGAGTGGTTTTCTAAAGTTGAATTAAAAGGAAGCATTGAACATAAGTAAAAATATTCAAACTCAATATATAATTAATATACAAATGTTTATCTTTAGGACACATTTATTTCCAAAAATATTTATGCTGTGGCTTGGGAAAATTGCCTTAACATAGGTCCTACCATACTATGAGTGAGAAGGTAAATGAATACTATCTTTTGGGAGAGACAGCAATGTAGCAAGAGAGTTCAAAATTTTCCTACCCTTTGATCATGCCCTTTCCATTTTATTCTAAGAATCTACTACATAATAATAATAATCAGAGATTAGGACACAGATTTATATACAAAGATATTCCTTTCAGAGGTATTTAAATCAGGAAATAGAATCAAACTTAAATATCTGAAAAAAGTAAATACCCTCTAAAACATAGCATAAAATTGTTTTGGGAGATTATCAAAATTATGGTTTAATACTGTTTGTTAACATGTAAAATATGCCTCAGTGAACTGGAGACAAGTCAGGGTCTTAGAAATAATTTGGAAGCTCTTTTTACAATCCCAACAATTCACTATGTTCTTACACAGAAGATAGGATTCCTAGGTCATATTGCTGTACTTTAACCAAAACAAGCATAATTAAAATATGTAAATATATTTTCTCCCCTTCAGAAAATCTGGCTATTTCAGATTAGAAGGGTCTTTAAAATAGCCTAGTAGTTGTTTTTGTTTGTTTGTTTTGTTTTGTCTTTTACCTAAAAATAATTTGGCTACTACTTTATTCTCTGTCTACCTACTACTATAATAAGGATTGTGTCAGGAGTTTGGAATGTATAAAAATATACTTTCTACATTTTGGTGTTGGTCAAGTTTTAGAAGAACTTGACCAAATAATTTTATTTTTCCCTATACCTTGGTTTCCATGTTACAAGACAAAGACATCAATGATAAACTACTTCCCAGGGATGTTTTTGAGCATTAGTTAATGTTTGTAAAGCCTCCACAGAGACCAGAGGATGAATAATGAAATAGACTCTCAAAGTAGTATTATCACTCTCGTCTTTCTCATTAGTCTCTAAGAGGCTTCATGCCAACTGTTAGCATTTCAGCTGCCAGAATGAGCGGTTTCTATTTTAATTTTGCCTAGAAAAGTGAGTGTTTCTTGAACATCTGGGGTTCACCTCGGCATAATTCCAATAATGCTTCCATGGAATCAGGTATGTGAAGTGTGATGACCAGCACCACAAAGGAATTCATAT
This sequence comes from Mustela erminea, assembly GCF_009829155.1. NCBI lineage: Eukaryota > Metazoa > Chordata > Mammalia > Carnivora > Mustelidae > Mustela > Mustela erminea. Next base: position 42,673,324 of record NC_045623.1, read on the forward strand.
CCAATTTTAGGCCTGCTGTTTCAATTTATAATTTAGCTTACATTTTAAACCTATTAGGAAAAGCAGTATCTAAGTAATACATTTGAGATTTATTTGAGGTTTTTATGTAAGAAAATTTTGCTTTAAATTAAATTACATTAAAACCTTGTCTATGGGGAGAGGGCAAACAGAATGGAATCAGAATTTTGGCCATCTACTTTCACCAGATTTTTCTATATGTATTGTATCATGGATAAAACATGAAAAAAAATGAATTCAAATGAAAAAAGTACTCACTCAAAAATATGTTAAGCATTGTGTGCAAAATGGTGCTACGGATATAACAGGGTACAAAGACAATGAAAATCCTACCCCTATGGAGAGAGCATATTGTAACAGCATCTACAAGATCCAGGATAACCTGACTATATTTTTGTATATTCCATGAACCTTTCACATTACCTTGCACAAGTAGCCACTCAGGGCAAGTTTGATGAAAGAATAAATGAATGAAAATGAATGACTCAAGCACACCAATGTTATATAGAGAGAGCCAAGAATTTCATTTGCATTATCTAATTTCTGGGAACCTATTCACAGTGAACTACATAAGCCAATCAGAATTAAATAAATATTTAATTAATTTTACAAGTGTTTTTGTTTTTAAGATTAAGGTGCTTCCCTTAATAGAATACATGCTAGACACATAAGTATGGATTGATGAGAATAATTGAGTTTTCTGAAGTTTCAGGATATTAACTTTCACATGTTGCAACTAAAGAATATGAATGGGAAAAAAGTAATATCAAATCACATTTTATATGTTCAAAGTATTTAAATAATAATCAGAGTATCCATGACTCAAACTGCTCTTTAGTCCAGTATTGTAGAAACTACATCTGGTTTTTAAGGTGATTTGTTAAAGTCAAGAACAATGCTATCCAGTAGAATTGTCTGCAATCATGGCAATGTTATGTATTCCTGCTCTCCAATATGGTAGCTGCGAGCCAACTGCAGTCACTGAGTACTTGAAATGTAGCTATTGAAAATGAAAAACCGAGTTTTTAACTCTAATTTAGATTTATTTGGACAGAAAAGCTCTAGAAGAAAAAAAATGGTAATAACTAAGAATTGCTTTTGCTAAAATTTCTATGTGATAGAGCACATATATCAGATTATGGTAGCTACCAACCATAATCTGGTGATAGGTAATAACTTGTCAGCTGGGAGTTGGGAAGATGGGGAGCAGAAAGTAGTACAGCCTTGTGGCTCCAAGCTCCAGCCAAGGAATGAGACAGACCTGGGACCATTTCTGATTTTAAAATACACAGCAGTGAGACTCTGGGCAAAACAGCATGATTAAACTCAACTGTGAGGCAGGGATAAATATTCATATTCATAACATAAAGTCATGAGAATTAAATAAAAATGAAGCAGATATGGTGCCTTTCATTCTGTCAATGTGCAGCATATGATTGTAATCATTGTCTTTGTTACTATTATTATCCAATCTGAAGTCTTCTTAAATGATTTTTATATAGAGAGAATAGCATGATAAAATGATCTGTTACTTGTTTTGATACTCATTCAGCCTCAATGTCCATTGTCCTCTGCCTCTTCTCCCTAGGGAGAACTTATTTCATCAAGTCTTTAATAAAATAACTTACACTACAGGTTTACCTGAAAACAGTAGACAAAAGCATAGTCTTTATTTATTTATTTATTTATTTATTTATTTATTTATTTATTTATTTTTTGAGTGGAGGAGAGGTACCTGAATTCCCCTTTATGGTACTGTGTAATTTTTACTCTTATTTTATAAACAAGAGAATACAGGGTCAGAGAATTTTTCATTCTAGAAGTATTCCGACTTTGGTTGTCATTATTAGGCTCCTGTAGATAGAACATAATCCAGCAATTTGATATTCTGGTTTTTAAAGATGGAACACTCTAGTTTGTCCTCGAGTTGGTGATGCTGTAGTCACTGTGTAATATCTGAGAGGTGTGGTCAAGGCAATATCAGGCCTGCATGCTTAACAGGTAGCCAGCAGGAACAGTAGATGGGATTGGTCACTGTACTCTATACGGTCTATATCCTAAGAGTTCAGTTGGCCAGAGTGAGTTACCTTAGAACTAATGATATGGGAAACAAAGGAAGAAGAAAAATTATAACCCACTAACAAGTCCTTGAAACAGGCTGAATGACATTCTTCTAGGGACTCAGCTGCCTCAGTGTTAATACTTTGCTAAGGGCAAAAGGCAATCCTAGCTTGACCACTTCCCCCCGTCCCCTGCCCTCAAGATACTGTAAGTCTACCTAAACACATAAAAATTCCTTTTGAAACTTCCTTTATCTCTAAACCCCCAAGATATGTTTAGGTAATCATCCCCCAAGCATATGGCCCACGGATATATATCTGAAGGGTCTCATGACAAATGTTTTATTAGACAGTAATAAATGACTTTTTCCCAACAATAGCTAGCCCTTTTAAGGTCCTGGAAACCTTGCTTCCAAAATTCCTTATAGACTTACACAATCCCTAACCCCCTCCCAGTTTGGAAGTATATAATGGGCCACTCTTCATGACCCATTGTAGCTCTTTTTGCCCACAGGTCCTGTTCCTGTGCTTTAACATAAACCTTTTTGCACCAAAGACATCTCAAAAATTCTTTCTTTCCAACACTAACATCATCTTTCCTACATCACTAACAGTTGTGAAATCAGCTGTTTGTGACCAGCACTTTACAAATGAAATATGATAAAACAAATAGAGTACATCACACAAAGATAAATCTTTTTCAAAAAACTTTTCATTACTTCAGCACATATGTGTACCTATGTGTAAATCTGTGCTAAATTATGATGCATAAAATAGTTTTCATTTGGCTCACAATCAGAAAAGTCTGAGGGCTTATCTTTGAGGACTCCAAGTCCCAAACAGCGTTTTTAGAAAGTATGTGTCCAAAAAGTAAATGTAGCCTCAGATGCTTATGCTGAGAATAATATGATAGGTGATATTTAGTAGCAATATAGCACTGTATGCTACATGGAGGTTCAGAGAGATCAAGATGATAATTTAGGAATGAGAAAAGAAAGTTAGTAATAAATCATGATAAAAGAGAAGAAAAGAGAAAAGGAAAAAAATGAAGACTCTTTAATCTAAAAACAAAAGGTTTCTGGTGAGATTTGCAAGTTTTTGCAGCGTAATAACTGCACTTAAAATGCTGAGAAAAATCTGAGTTTCTACAGAAACAAATGCATTATGTGGCTTCCTAGTACCAGGACTCACCTGCTCCGTTCTACATACTTCTACAAATATTTTATGCCCAAAGAAGCTGTCATTATCCTATGTGACCTTCCCTGAGGAACCCTTGATTGATCTTGGGTTGGACATGTGACTAAACCAAGTGGAATTTTTTAATTGAAACTGAGAAAGGGTTACTTTCTTGTTATAGATTCCCTAAGATGTGAAAATAATGCTTTCCGACATATTTGGGCAGCTGTTCTTTAGAGTGAAGCAAAGATGAAAATTAGAGACAAAGTCCTGGTGGATTAGGAGCCATGGATTCCATTTGCTCATGAGGTTCAGCCGTATCTCTGACCTTCCCAAGGGAAGGTCGGGGATCCAACAAATCTCTTTTTTAATCTCAAGTGTGAGAAGAGGTAATATTATTTGACTAACATAGTTATGGGAAATACCACTGATAGAGTCAGAAAAGAGAAGATATTATAGGACACATGAAAAGAAGAGCAAAGATCAACAGAGTATGATGCACAAAGATAATAACGAAATACAGAAACAACACAACTGGACTAATATTACTGAAAAATGAATGAGAATGATTGATGGTCAAATGAGAAATTAATCTGAAGAGACATTTTAGTTACATAGGTTCATAGATATAGAAAATAGGAATGTATATATGATATATGTATCTAAGTATTTAACAAACCTGTTGTTCAGAAAGCTATGGCTGAGGTTGCTCTGTGTTTACCAAACTGTTTCCTTTGTCTTCCAGTCTCAGCATGACGCTACCCTTTCCAGTCCTCGCAGTTTGAGGTTGCCATAGGATTGAGTTCCCATCTGTGGAATATGTTCATTGTGATATGTGCAGATCAGAATCGTGGCCCCTAGAAACCTCTGAAGCGACTCACATTCTCTTTTCCTACCTTTTCACTATATAGAGGAGTGTGTGATGGAGAGGAAAGTCATAATATGAAAGAACCGGGACCCCAGAGACCACATAGAAGGTCGCCCAAGCAGAACAGCTGCTTGGACGAAGACGTGGGCAAAACATACACCTAGTGTCAACTTACTGATTTAGGGGAGGAAGTATTATCAGTTCCAAAAGTCAGTGGTGGCTAATAGAGTGTTGCTCAGTTATTTTGAAATGTTATCTGTACAAAAATGTTCAAATAAAAGACGAGACATTAGGATACTGTTATGCTAGCAATAACTGAATGACTGGATGTTACTTATTAGCAAGATGATGGCAATGGATGATGTACATAAATTTGAAACTATGTTTACATCCCTGCTTCGATTTGCTTAGTCTCATTAGACTAAAAAGAATAGCCTGTTCTCAACTGGCTGCAGAAAAACTTAATTTCAAATCTGAAATTTTTCCATATCTGCAAGGAATTTCTGAATATACTTTAGATTTATAACATGATTCCATTGATTCTCATACATCATGTTATTGGCAAACAAAAATACCTAAGGGATAGATATAGTTTGATAGTTCCAGCCATCAACGACTATGTAAGAGCTGCTGAGAATTTCAAGGTTATACTTAAACAGATACGGTCATGTCCTGAGAGCTTTGTGCTTCTTAGTAAAATTATCTGCAGAGGTGATCTTCGAAGAATATAAGAATCTTAATAAATTTCTAAAAGCATCTATTCAATGTTATTTGATTTCTCCTTGTTGAAAAAAGCAATCTACTAGTTTCAAATTTATTTTATTCATTACAGTTGCTGAGGTGTAAGATGGTCAGCTAAAGATAATAAGTAATTTAGTAAGTATATGTAGGTGCCCATACACTTTATTGTAGAAATAAAATGTTGTAGAGTTTTAATAGAGGTGAGGAAGCCATAATTTTGCCTCATATTAGACCACCAGTGCTTGCATGACAATTGATGTCAACTGATGGAATAAAGCTATTTGCTTTGCTTTGTGTGTTTTAGGTAAAAGCAGATTTTGTATAAATTCAGGTGTTGGTTCTTTTTTTTAATTTTGCAATTATCTTCAAACTTAGTGACCAATCTTTACTTCCTTATTGTCCCTTTGTTAGCCCTAAACCCTTTAATCCCTATATTACATCAAACACCAAATAATGAATTTCATTCATGTTATCTCTAAAACTGTGTCTTCTTTATCTCTTAGGTCTACTGAGTTACATTAAGTTGTATCTCTATGGCCTGTACATTCTCCTTTTATCAGAGATGGTGATACCAATTCATCTTTCCCGTATGTAAATCATTGCTTTAACAATGTTAAGTTCACCCATATTCATACCTTTTCTTAGGAGGCTGGTGCTGCATAATGGCAATGCAAAGTGTAGGTATAAAGTCAGAGTATCTGGATTCAAACCAACCATGTCCTACTTCTGTAGCCTTGGAGAAACTATTTAGCCTCTTTGGGCCTCAGCTCCTTTATCTATAAAATAGCAATAATAATAGTGCATACCTCACAATAATATTGTGAGGATAACATGAGCAAGTAGATGCCATGTGCTTGGAACAGTCCCTGAATAGACATTAATGCTTGCTGATGTTTTTTGTGGTTGTTAATGTTGATGTTACTAGGTATGATGCATTATATTGGGTTATGTAGAAGGGAAAAAAGAGATAAGTTCCTGCCCTTAAATGCTTTGAATTGCAACAGAGGAAATGTATATATACACAAATGATTATTATAGAATATGATATAGGTACATAGAAGGTGCCTTATGATTTGGAAATGGAAGTGACTTACCATTTTGGGAACTTCACAGGGAGTTACATTTAATTTGGGCTTGAAGAATAAGAAGCACACTAGAGAAAGATAGGAAACCATTGAAAACATAAACAACAGAATGGGCAAAGCAGAAAGTAGTGAAACATGAGCATGTTCCGGAAATAAAAAGTAATTATTTAATTCAAAAATAATTCAGCAGTTCATTGAAATTAGCACAGTGGTTCTTGACAGGTAGCAGTTTTGTTTCCTCCAGGAAACACATAGCAGTGCCGTTATTGTCACAACAGGGAGACACTATTGTCATTTAGTATGTGAAAACCAGGCATGCTGCTAAACATCCCCTTGGACGGTTCCCACAACAAAGAATTCCATGGCCAGAGACATTAGTAGTGCTGAAGGCAAGAAGTCCAGGACTAGAAAAATGGGCAGGCAGAGAGAGTAGTGCACTACAGGTAGGGATTTCATTGGGATCCACTTTAAAAGAGCCTGATACGCAAGTAAAAAGATGCTGCCTTCTTTTTTTTTTATTTAATTTTAATTATTTATTTGAGAAAGAATGAGTGAGAGAGAGCGTGAGAGAGGGGAAGATCAGAGGGAGAAGCAGACTCCCCAAAGACCTGGGAGCCCGATGCGGGACTTGATCCTGGAAGTCTGGGATCATGACCTGAGCCGAAGGCAGTCGCTCAACCAGCTGAGCCACCCAGGTGCCCAAAAGATGCTGCCTTCTAATGGCTATCTGAAATCCAGTCCATTAACTCCCTGAGCTTCCAGAACGTTCGTCATTTGATAATTGATATATTAACAGTCTGTTGTCAGCTTGATTTAGAGGGTCTTCATTTTTGGGAGGAAAATTTCATCAGAAATTTGCTTTTTTTAGTCATTGAAACCAGCCTTAACATCATTTAAGGTAAAAATTCTGTCCTCAGAAGTGCCGATTCATATCCCCCTCAGGCCTTACTTAAAATATATATCAAAACCACAGTCTCCAATCACTGTTTCCTTCCCCCACAATCGTTTCCATATGCATTTTTAGTGGGCTTTTCCCCTTAGCTCTCTCCCTCCTGCAGATGCTCCCAATACTCTGTGGTATTCCTCTTTCGTGATTGCTCTTGGTCTTGGAAAAACAAAGAAGAGTCTTTTTCATATACTTCTGTTTGTCTTTTGGGGTAATAGAAGGCACAAAGAGAAAGAGTGAGAGGAAGGTATAGATGTGAAAGGATCAGAGTAAACAATCACTTTGAAGGCTTTAGCTTTTTAGTAAATACGTTTCTCTACCAACACAGTGCTGCATGACTAAAGGAATTCAGGAGCATTTAGATAAGAGGAACAACAAAACAATGTCGTTTGCTGTTTGCTGCTTTTCCAGAAGAAAATCAAAGTATTGCTGAGGGTCTTCTACTTCCTGCTGATTTTGTTTTTCTAAAAATGTGTATTGATTTCTTCCACCTCAGAGATTCATAAATGTTATTAAAAATGAATGGCAGGTCTGATTTAAATTAAATGTCAGGTGGTTGATAGGTTTCATAATACTTTTTTTAAATTTTAATGACATTCTTACTTGATTTTGTATTAGAGGCATGCAAAACATAGAATACCAAAATCCACAATAGTATATGCTAAATGGATGCATGAATAATGAAGCTCTTGCTTTTTAAAGATAAAAAGAAACAGTATATCTGTATTTGTTATGGCTTATTCCAAAGCCACATAGGCTAAATAACCCCAAATTTCTACTCATTAGATAAGACAGAAAACCTGCCTCTGACTTATTTGTGCCTATTCCTGTCTTTAAAGCATGATAATTACTTGAGTCATATCAAATTCCTTGCTCATTTGGAAAGTACTGCCAGAGATCAGGATGTAAAAAGTAGGATGAAGGGTTGCATTTTATTATAGTCTATTATTATGTCTTTAAGGTGAATGTCAACCTTCCAAAATGCCACACTGTATTAGACTCTGAAAAATTCCCTTTATTTGCCCAAGGTGGCTTGTCATATGTTTTAAAAATCTGAAGAGTAAAATATGCTTTCTATGTATATAAAGGTAATTTCTTTTTCACTCTTTGCTTTTGCCCAAGTGAGTGTTCACTGGCCATAACCACGTAGACATTATACATTTCCAAATGTTTTATCCTCTAACACGTGATTACTCTAAATACAACCCCTGCACTGAATCACCCCCACCTAAAAGGCATTCAATTGACCGGAAGGAAGAAGCAGGCTGTTCTGAAACCACTACTCCAGGAACTTGACTAGTTTATCACAGGTAGACAATTTGTGTTATTTTCTCTCTTTGTGGAGTTCACCCCACGCTGCTCCTTACAATCCAAAGTAGCACTTTCATTTTTCTGATAGTGCTCCCAGTGGATGCTGAAACACTCTGCCACCTCTACTTTACTGATGTGTGGGTTTCGCCCCCCTGTGAATTACCTCTGTTGAGTTTTCTTTTGCTTTTCCTCATGCTCCTGCTGACAGAGCCTGCAGACAGCAATGTACATCCTTAACAGACAGAGTACCCTGCTCCCAGCAGGGCAACCCAGGCATTCACGGCTAACACACGTTGTTGATCAAGTGCTCCACAGAAAAAGCTGTCTGTCTGACACAGGCAGAGGGTGAAAAATCTTTGAAGAGTCTCAGAGGACCCACCTACTCACCCCCACCTACTTTTTTCATAGTAGGAAAGAGAATATCAAGTCCATTATATTGTAAGTAAAACATTTTTTTTTTTTTTCCCTATTCCTTGCTTCCTTGGCCTGAAATAATTTCTGTTCTGGGGTCAGACATTAAGAAACAGAAAAGCTGAATAGAGTACAAGTTTGAGTTCATACCTTATTGCATCCCATTCTGCCATTTATTCATTTAACACATATTTTTGAATCCTGGCCATCTGTCAGACACCGTTCTACACCTAATCTGTCTTTAAAATTTGTCCTGTTACCTCTGTTTTTAAACGTGTTGATTTTTTTCCCCTGTCACCACAAAAATCTCTGGAAAAACAAACGTAATTGATTACGTGTGCTGTTTGTTGTGACATGACCCCTCTTACCGGGTACCATGGAAGTCTCTGACTTTTCCACAAGGAGTTTTCAAATCAAGAGGTCTTCGTAGGCTTGTGATGCTGAGTAGACTCATTCTAAATATCCATCGCTGGCTGTGTCATATTTTAGTGTCACCTTAACTCCCAGGCTATAAAAATGGTGCAGAAATTATCTAAAAGACCTTAAAGAGGCAGAAATAGCTCATTGTGTTTGTTCAAAGATTGTTTATATAGATTTGTTTGAAGATAATTCCATTTTAATGCAAAGAATAATACACTTCTGTTGGCAAAATTATGATTACAATGTATTATCTTCTTGTTTTTTCAAGTTTAGTTCAAATACTAAGAGCATTTTCTATTACAAAAATTTTTATGAGGTCTGTGTTTGTCATAATGACTCTGTTTATATAATACCATAAGTGTCAATTTGGGGGGGGGGAACAGATAAAATAAATCCTTGCTATGACATTTCCTTTAAAGTTATTTAAACCTTTTCTATTTCACTTGGGAATTTGAAAAATCTACTAAAATACTACAGCAAAAGAACCAGATGGTAATACAATGTCAATGCAAAATAGCCATTTTGATGTTGCAGAAAGAACTCAGACACTGACTTCAAAATCAAATAGAACTGCTCGAATACAAATCTCAGTCTTAGAAATTATTAAATCTATTGCTTTATTCTTTCAGAGTATGTTTCCTTGTTTTTCATGTACAGTTAATATATCGCCTGTCAGGTTGTGTGAGGTTTGAATAAGATCATAAATGGAATGAACAAATCACAGGCCCACTCATACTGTAGGAATTAGAAAAAATTCCTCTTCATGACCTTATTTAAAAATAACCATGTCATCTGGACTCTTACGCAAGTGCGCATGCGTGTGTGTGTATGTGTATGTATTTTTACTTAATTTCTCTTTACCAGTAGACTATGGTTTTTGTGATAATAGTGTTGATGCCTAATATTTTATTAGTACTCTTTCCTAGTACTTGGCAAAGTCTCAGACGTGACTGCCTGCCTGCTGGAAACAAAATGGCAGATAATGATTGCAATTAATGCAGGTGAAACATTTTTGACATCACTGATAGGATCCATAAAGATGCAAACTTCCTGTTTTACTGCATGTTTGAAGGATATGTTCTATCACGCAAAGGCTATGACTCATCCTATCAAATAGAAGAGAACTAACTTGCTTTGTTTGAGTTCTAATTGTATCATCACTGTCAATCACAAAATAAATCAGCTGAGTTATAATTCACATTCATTAAGATGATATTAGTAAATTAAGCAATTAAACATGTGTTCAGTCATCCTTGAATGAATGATCTCAATATTTAAAAGTAGCAAAAGTTGGAGAGTGATGGAAGGTATAAATGATTCAGTTCAATTCAATTTCATAAATGACTAATTCAAAAATGGTGGGGAAGGTAGGCACATTAAATATATATTAAGCAACTTGAGTTTGAGTTCTAATTTTGGCTACATAGTCTTTTTTGTTTTTCTTTTAGTTTCAGGTTTTATTTAAATTCTAGTTAACTAGCAACTTGTTCTCTATAGTTAAGAATCTGTTTTATGGTTGGCCTCTTTTTTTTCTCTGTGTCCATTTGTTTCTTAAATTCCACATATAAGTGAAAGTATATGGTATTTGTCTTTCTCTGAAGGACTTATTTTGCTTACAATGGTACTCTAGCTTCATCCATGTTATTGCAAAGAGCAAGATTTCATTCTTTTTGGTGGCTGAGTAATATTCCATTGTATATACATACCACACCTTCTTTATCCATCTATTGATAGACATTTGGGCTCTTTCCATAATTTGGTTATTATTGATAATGCTCCTATAAACATCAGGATGAATGTACCCCTTTAAATCAGTATTTTTGTATACTTTGGGTAAATATCTAATAGTGCAATTACTGGATCATAGGATAGCTCTATTTTTAACTTTTGAGGAACCTCCATACTGTTTTCCAGAGTAATTGCTCCAGTTTACATTCCTACCAACAGTGCAAGAGGGTACCCCTTTCTCTGCATCCTTCCCAACATCTGTTGTTTCCTGTGTTGTTAGTTTTAGCCATTCTGACTGGTGTGAGGGGATAACTCATTGTACTTTTGATTTGTATTTCACTAATGATGAGTGATGTTCAACATGTTCTCATGTGTCTGTTAGTTATCTGTGTGTCTTCTTCCAAAAAAATGTCTATTCATGTCTTCTACCCATTTTTTAACTGGATTATTTGTTGTTTGGGTGTTGAGTTTGGTGAGTTCTTAATAGATTTTGGATATTAACCCTTTATCAGGTATGTCATTTGCAAATATCTTTGCCTATTCCAAGGGTCACCTTTTAGTTTTGTTGATTGTTTCCTTTGCTGTGCAGAAGCTTTTTAGCTTGATGAAGTCCCAGTGGTTCATTTTGCTTTGGTTTCCCTTGCCTCAGGAAATGATCTGGTAAGAAGTTGATACAGCCAGTGTCAAAGGGGTTACTGCCTATTTTCTCCTCTAGCATTTTGCTGGTTTTCAGTCTGTTCAAGTTTTCTATTTCTTCTTGTTTCAGTTTTGGTAGTTTATATGTTGGTATGAATTAATCCATTTCTTCCAGGCTGTTGAAGTTGTTGACGTATAGCTTTTCATAATAAAATTTGTATTTTTCATAATAAAATTTCACAAAATAAAATTTGTATTTCTGTGGTGTTGGTTATGATTTCTCTTTTCTTATTGGTGATTTTATTTATTTGGGTCCTTTCTATTTTCTTTTTTGATCAATCTAGTAGAAGTTTATCTAGTTTATTAATTTTTTCAAAGAACCAGCTCCTGGTTTCATTGATCTGTTCTTTTCCTTTTTTAGTTTCTATAACATTTGTTTCTACTGTAATTTTTACTGTTTTCTTCCGTCTGCAGGCTTTAAGCTGCTTCTTCTTCTTCTTCTTCTTCTTCTTCTTCTTCTTCTTCTTCTTCTTTTTCTCTAGCTCTTTTAGATATAAGGTTAAGTTATTTGAGGTTTTTCCTTCTTCTTGAGGTATGTCTCTATTGCTATATACTTCCCTCATAAGACTGCTTTTGCTGTATCCAAAAGGTTTTGGAAACTTGGGTTTTCATTTTCATTTGTTTCTATGTATTTTTTCAATTTCTTCTTTGACTTCCTGGTTGACCCATTCATAGTTTAGTAGCATTTGATTTAACCTCCATAAATTTGTAGGCTTTCTAAATTTTTTCTTGTGATTGACTTCTAGTTTTATAGACTTGTGGTCAGAAAAGGTACATGGTATGATTTCAATCTTTTGATATTTGATGAGGCCTATTTTGTGACCTAATATGTGATCTGTTCTGGAGAATGTTCCTTGTGCTCTTGTATATTCTGTCATTTTAGGATGGAATTTTCTGAATATATCTGTTAAGTCCATCTGGCCCAGTGTATCATTCAAAGACATTATTTCCTTTTTTATTTTCTGCTTAGATGATCTGTCCATTGATGTCAGTTGGGTGTTAAAGTCCCCCAACATTGTGTTATTTTCAATTGGTTCTTTTATATTGGTTATTAATTATTGATATATTTGGGTGCTTCCATGTTGGGTATTTAAATATTTATAATTATTATGTCTTCTTATTGAATCATCCCCTTTATGATTCTATAATGTCCTTTGTCTCTTTCATAGTCTTAATTTTAAAGTCTATTTTTGTCCTATGTAAGTAGAGCTACTCCAGTTTTGACATCCATTTGTGTGGTAAATGTTTCTCCACCTCTTCACTTTCAATCTTCAGGTGTCTTTAGGTCTAAAACGAATCTCTTGTGAGGCACCTGGGTGGCTCAGTCATTAAGCATTTGCCTTCCGCTCAGGTCATGATTCTGGGGTCCTGGGATTGAGCTTCACATCAGGCTCCCTGCTTGGTGGGAAGCCTGCTTCTCCCTCTCATACTCCCCCTGCTTCTTTTCCCTCTCTCACTGTGTCTCTCTCTGTTAAAAATAAATAAATAAATAAAATCTTTAAAAAAGAAAATAAAATGAGTCTCTTGTAGGTAGCATATAGATGGGTCTTGTTTTTTGTATCAATTCTGACACTTTATGTCTTTTGATTGGAGTATGTAGTCTATTTACATTAAAAAATTATTGATAGATATGTATTTATTGCTACTTTATTATTTGTTTTGTCATTGCTTCTAAAGATTTTCTCTGATCCTTTCTTGTCTTTGTCGCTTTTGGTTTCTCCTTTGCACTCAAAGAGTCCCCTTTGATATTTCTTGTGGGGCTGGTTTAGTGGTCACAAACTCCTTTTAGTTTTTGTTTGTCTGGGAAACTCTTTCCTTACTGTATAGAATATTCTTGGCTGCAGATTTTTCCCATTCAGCAGTTTGAATATATCATAACAATCTCTTCTGGCTTGCCAAGTTTCTTTTGAGAAATCTCAAGCTAGTCTTATGGATTTTCCCTTGTAAGTTAAGGATTTCTTTTGTCTTGTTGCTTTTGAGATTTTTTTCTTTATCCCTAAATTATACAATTTAATTACAGTATGCCTTTGTGTTGGCCTGATTTTGTTGATTTTGAGGGAGTTCTCTGTGCCTCTTGGATCTGGATCTCTGTTTCCTTCCTCAGATTACTGCTATTATGTCTTTAAATAACTTTTATATTTTTAATTTTTTAAAATTTTATTTTTTTTTCAGTGTTCCAAAATCCATTGTTTATGCACCACACCCAGTGCTCCATGCAATATGTGCCCTTCATAATACCCACCACAAGCCTCACCCAACACCCCCCACGCCCTCCCTTCCCAAACCCTCAGTTTGTTTCTCAGAGTCCACAGTCTCTCATGGTTCATCTCCCTCTCCAATTTCCCCCAACTAACTTCTCCTCTCCATCTCCCAATGTCCTCTGTGTTATTCCTTATGCTCCACAAGGAACATATAGTTCACCATATGATAATTGACTCTCTCTGCTTGACTTATTTCACTCTGCATAATCTCTTCCAGTCCAGTGCATGTCGATACAAAAGTTGGGTATTCGTCCTTTCTGATGGAGGAATAATACTCCATTGTATTTGTGGACCATACCTTCTTTATCCATTTATCTGTTGAAGGGTATCTTGGTTCTTTCCACATTTTGGTGACTATGGCCATTGTTGCTATGAACAATAGCATCTGCATCTTTTCACTACACCTGCATCTTTGAGGTAAATACCTAGCAGTGCAATTGTAGGATTATAGAGTAGCTCTATTTTTAATTTCTTAGGGAATCTCCACACTGTTTCCAAAGTGGCTGCACCAACTTGCATTCCCACCAACAGTGTAAAAGGGTTCCCTTTTCTCCACATCGTCTCCAACACTTGTTATTTAATGTCTTGTTAATTTTGGCCATTCTAACTGGTGTAAGGTGGTATCTCAATGTAGCTTTGATTTCAATCTCCCTGATGGCTAATGATGATGTACATTTTTTCATGTGTTGATTAGCCATTGTTTGTCTTCTTTGGAGAAGTGTCTGTTCATGTCTTCTGCTTATTTTTTTGATATGATTATTTGTTTTGTGTGTGTTGAATTTGAGAGTTCCTTATAAATCTTGGATATCAGCCCTTTGTGGTGTCATTTGCAAATATCTTCCCCTATTCCATGGGTTTCCTCTTTGTTTTGTTTTCTGTTTCCTTTGACGTGCAGAAGCTTTTGATCTTGATGAAGTCCCTAAAGTCCATTTTCACTTTTGTTTCCTTTGCCTTTGGAGACATATTTTGAAAGAAATTGTTGTGGCTGATGTTGAAGAGGTTACTGCCTGTGCTCTCCCCTAGGATTTTGAAACAGAAACTAGCATTACCCTGACAACCAAACCAGACAAAAACCCAACCAAAAAGGAGAATTTCAGACCAATATCCTTGTTGAATACGGATGCCAAGATTCTAAACAAGATCCTAGCTAATAGAATCCAACAGTAAATTAAAAAGATTATCCACCATTAATTAACGTGGGATTTATCTATGGTATGCAAGAGTGATTTAACATTTGCAAATCAATCAATATGATAGAACAGATCAATAAGAGAAGAGAGAAGAACCACATGGTCCTCTCAACTGATGCAGAAAAAGCATTTGACAAGATACAGCATCTGTTCCTGATTAACACAATTTAAAGTATAGGAATAGAGGGAACATTCCTCAACTTCATAAAATCTATCTATGAAAAACCCACAGTGAATATCATCCTCAATGGGGAAAAGCTGACAACTTTCCCTTTGAGATTAGGAACACAACAAGAATGTCCTCCCTCACTACTATTGTCAACATAGTACATGAAGTCCTAGCAACAGCAATCAGACAACAAAAAGAAAGAAAAGGTACTCAAATTTGCAAAGAATAAGTCAAACTCTCTCTTTTCGCAGATGACGTGATACTTTGTATGGAAAACCCAAAAGACTCCACCCCCAAACTACTAGAACTCATACAGCAATTCAGTAATGTGGCAAGATATGAAATCAAAGTACAGAAATCAGTTGCTTTCTTATACACTAACAATGAAAATATAGAAAGGGAAATTAGAGAATTGATTCCATTTACTATAGCATCAAGAACCATAAGATACCTGGGAATAAACCTAACCAAAGAGGTAAAGGATCTGTACTCAAGGAACAACAGAGCACTTATGAAAGAAATTGAAGAAGACACACAAAGATGGAGAGTATTCCATGCTCATGGTTCAAAAGAATAAACATTGTTAAAATGTCTATACTGCCTAGAGCCATCTATACTTTCAATGACATCCCAAACAAAATTCCACCGGCATTCTTCAAAGAGCTGGAACAAACAATCCCAAAATTTCTATAGAACTAGAAGAAAACCCACATTGCTAAGGAAATGTTGGAAAAGAAAAACAAAACTGGGGGCATCACGTTGTCTGATTTCAAGCTTTACTACAAAGCTGTGATCACCAAAACAGCGTGATACTGACACAAAAACAGACACATAGACCAGTGAAACAGAGTAGAGAGCCCACGTATGGCCCCTCAACTCTATGGTCAACTAATCTTCGACAAAGCAGGAAAAAAATATATAGGGAAAAAAGACAGTCTCTTCAATAAATGGGGCTGGGAGAATTGGACAGCTATGTGTAGAAGAATGAAACTCGGTGATTTTCTTACACTATACGCAAAAATAATCTCGAAATGGATAAAAAACCTAAACGTGAGACAGGACTCTATCAATATCCTAGAAGAGAACATAGGCAGGAACCTGTTAAATAGCTTTTCTATCCTCTTTTCTGTACTTCTTCTGGGACTCCTATAATACAAATGTTATTACATTTAATGGAGTCAACAAGTTCCTTAAGTCTTCTTGTGTTGCATAATACTTCTTTTTTTTTTTTTTTTATGATTCTTTTTTTTTTTTTATTTCCAGCATAACAGTATTCATTATTTTTGCACCACACCCCGTGCTCCATGCAATCCGTGCCCTCTATAATACCCACCACCTGGTACCCCAACCTCCCACCCCCCGTCCCTTCAAAACCCTCAGATTGTTTTTCAGAGCCCATTAATCTCTTTTGTTTAGAGACAGCTTTATTGTTTTCTATTATTTTGTCTTCTAGGGCACTAATTCATTCCTCTGTATCTTTCAGCCTTTGTCCTCTGCTTGCATCAAGCCTGTTTCCAATCTTGTTTATTGTTTTCTTTATCTCTGGTTGATTCTTTTTTAGCTCTTTTATCTCCATGGTAAGGGCCTCACTGCTGTCTTCTATTCTTTTCCTAAGCCCACTGAGTATCCTTATAATTGTTCTTTTAAATTCTCCAACAGCCATGTTACCTATATCTGTTTCTCTTAGATTTCTTGCCATGACCTTATTTTGTTCTTCCATTTGGGACAAATTCCTTTGTCTTGGCATTTTGTCTAAATCACTACATTCTTTTCTGAGTTAAAGAAGCCAGTCATGTCTCCTGTTCCTGAAGGTAGAGGTCATGTAGCACCTAGGGCCTGGCACTTCAGAGAGTGTCTCAGGTATGTGCTTCATGTGTTCTGCTGTTTTGTTTTGCTGTTCTGCTCTTCAGGCCGGTTGTCTGAAGAGCCTCTCCTTGCTGATTGTAGGCAGTGTTTGATCCCTGGCCTGAATGTGATGAGTTTTAACTAGGTGTGTTCTGGTTTACTTGTGAAATCAGACCTGACATCACTTCCACCAGAACTGAGGCACTGCGGAACTCTCTGGTCAGGAGACATGGTGTGGTAGGGTGTATGCTGGTCTTCTGAGGGATGTCTTCTTAGTCCCATCTGTCACGGTGGGACTGAGGCAAGCTTGATTGAGAAGGACAGGCCAGCCAGAGTACAGGGGGCTGGGGCTTTGTGTAAGCAAGTTTGGCTGCCAGGGTCAGATCTGTGCTGCTTCCCACAGGTGGCTCTGTATTTTTTCTAAAGGGTGGGGAAATGGCACCAGCCAGCAACTCTGTTCCCAGAGAGACATCTCTGTGAGTGCTGCTTCTCAGGGATAAGCTGCAAGAAGAGCAAATAATCTCCCCACAGTGTGTCCCAGGTGTTCTTCAGCTCTTTATTACTATACTGTCTACTCCATGTGCTATTTGCCTGCCTCCTCTCCAGGAGCAACACAGTGTCTTTTGTTAAGCCTCTATCCCAGCCAACCCTGTTAACCATTAAAACTCCGGGCTTTAAGCCTTGCTGGTTGCAAGAATTCATGAAATTCAGCCCCTCTCATTTTCTAAGCCAGTGGTATTGGGGAAACGTTCTATTTTTGTGTTCTTCTGTGTGTTCCTCTCTTTCTCACCCTTCTTTGAATCCATTGCTGTCTCCTCTATTTCTGCCCTAAGCCATGTATCCTCACTTCCTACCTTCTCTAATGTGACTTCTTCTCTCTCTTAGTTTGTAGAATTTGTTCCGTAGGTCTTTAGGTAGATTTCTGGACAAGTATGTTTTAAAATAAACCT
The DNA here is from genome assembly GCF_009829155.1 of Mustela erminea. Classification (NCBI taxonomy): domain Eukaryota; kingdom Metazoa; phylum Chordata; class Mammalia; order Carnivora; family Mustelidae; genus Mustela; species Mustela erminea. The sequence goes on from NC_045623.1 coordinate 42,691,199, forward strand.
TTATTTGTATCTTGAGTGTCCTGTTCTATCATTCCATTTAGTAAACAGAGATATAGTCATGATTTTAAATTGCATTGTTCACGCCCACCAATGATTGAAAGATCGTGGCATGACATCTATAATAGCTCAAATAAATATGCCTCAGGCTAAAGTGAATACCACAAAAATAATATTTACTTTTAAAGTACATTTGTAAATTCAATACAATTACACTTTAATAAACTGTGCTCATTGGAAAATGAGAAAACATCCCTTTAAATTTACTCTGAAGAGAGAAGTTGGTTGACAAGTCATTTGCATTCAAGGGACTCTTTAAATGCTTAAACAGAAGCATTGAAGAATATTTCAGAAATGTGGCACTATCAGTCACAGGATTGGATCTACAAATGAGGTTTTTCAGGGATCAGTTGATAGATTGAATAATTAAAAAGTTTAACACTAAAGCAATATAAAATTACCTGACACTAGGACAAACTCTCAGATAAGAGTTTGCTTTAGAATTACCTAAGATGATATAATATCATTATTGTCTATACCAGTGACATTGAGGATGGAAGTCACATAGTCTGAGTCTTCATGGTATAGAAATGGAATGTAGAACTGTCACTACATTAACACTTATTGAGTTGTATGTAGTCTATATCCCATACATTGAGAAGAATAATGACAAGTTAGAAGAATTGAGAGAAATTCTGAATGTATGTAACATAAATAATAATTGAGGGAATCAGAGATTATTTGATTCTGAGTGAAAAAAACGAAGGAACAAACTTTTTTTTTAAGATTTTATTTATTTATTTGACAGAGAGCACAAGCAGGAGGAGAGGCAGGCAGAGGGAGAGAGGAGAAGCAGGCTGTCCACCGAGCAGGGAGCTGGATCGGGACTCGATCTCAGGACCCTAGGATCATGACCTGAGCCAAAGGCAGCCACTTAACTGACTGAGCCATCTAGGTGCCCCAAAGGAACAAACTTTTATTAAAAATGCAGTTTAACTCAAATATTTAAAAGATGATCATGAAGAAGGAGTAAATATTCTGAGTACTTGCACAAGATAATGGATAAAAATTCTAAAGTAGGCATATTTGGGGTCAACATAAGGTCCAACTTTTAATTAAATTCATGTAGTCATGAATATGGGATTTTATTTTTTTTTTATTTTTATTTTTTTTTTTTAAAGATTTTATTTATTTATTTGACAGAGAGAAATCACAAGTAGATGGAGAGGCAGGCAGAGAGAGAGAGAGGGAAGCAGGCTCTCTGCTGAGCAGTGAGCCCGATGCGGGACTCGATCCCAGGACTCTGAGATCATGACCTGAGCCGAAGGCAGCGGCTTAACCCACTGAGCCACCCAGGCGCCCGAATATGGGATTTTATATGTGATTTTTTACACATAGAGATAGATTCATGGTAAAACTAATAAAGCTTATGCTTCACTCATCTTACCTTTGTGAGTCTGTTCAAAGGACCTGAGTTAATTTTGTATTTCTAATTTTATATTCTTTTTCTTAACATTGGTTTTTCAAATATTAACATTCCAGGTTCAACAAAAACTTATATCTTTCTCTACTCAGATGGCAGTAAGGCCTTCATGTTTTGTATCATCCTTTCCACTTGTAAGAATCTAAGATTTCAATATTTTGCTATTCTTTTACCATTGATTTGTTTTATTGTCAATAATGTATTGATCAGAAAACCTCTATTATACCTGGATTTGTGGGAATTAGCACTGTAAGTATTAATTTGCCTCCCATTCATTGTAGAGATGACAGAAAAGATTGGGGTAAGAGGCCAAAAAGTAAAATTTGATGCTTTTGTCTTTCTGAAATGGTGTGTTTCTGAGTATACATGAATAAAAGTATCACAATTAGTTTAAATATATACTTTAATCTAGAACTTTAGACAGGTATAAAAACGGAAGAAAAAATATTGGGTGTGCTAATGCTTGAGTATAATCATACGTGCATATGCATAATTTGCATGTAGAACATGAAAGGGCAAAATGATGTTCTGTCTGTTTTCATTAATTTGAGTGCATTTGACAGCTTTCTTTTGTGTGAATATATTTTGCTGTAATTTTAAAAGGAAAATGTTGGCAAATATCGTAAACACAAATGCTATTCTCTTCTAAATATCTTGTCTTTCTACTGTTAACAAAAAAGTACACAAATATACTTGGAAATTGAGGGGCAAAGGGAGTCTCTCAAATATGTCCAGGAAGTTCTAATGAGTAATTCATTATATTCAGAGATGATTGAGAGGTGGATAAAATGGCAGGTTGAGTTCATCTTGATATAGCATAAGGACTCAATACAGAAAAATAATAAAGTGGAACTGTTAAGAAAGAAAGAAGTGGTATTGAGGAAGAAAGGAATAAAATCAAGGTTGTATTATGAACACTATTTGTATAGTGCTTGATAGTGAAGAAAAAAACTTTCATAAACATTAAGTAATAACAAATGTATTATAAGTGAACTCCAACTACAGGGGTTGTGCTTTGTGAATCCACATTTTAAACCCTTTCTTATTGTAAAACTCAACATAATATACCAACACTCTCTATATATGGACAATGTGGACATGTGAAATCTCTAACCAATAATGAATATAATGCTGTGCCAAACTGATTGGTTTTAGGCCAATGCAATTAAAAAAAAAAAGTCAACACCAAAAAGAAAATATGATGGGTGATCCATAAGACTGAAAACTTTAGATTTCATCCCTTCATGATGAGAAGGAATGACTATGGTTCTGCCAAGCATTGTTTTGAACAACTGGTAAAATATCCATGAAAAACATTTCTAGAGAGAAAAATATGTTATACTTGATCAAGGAGTATAACTGAATAACATAACAGTTAAGTAGAGAATTACCAATGTCTGTCTCCCCAAATAAAAGTGTTTTAAATTTTAAGTAAAGATAAAATCCATTAATGAGAAAGAATGCTATTCATAATAGGTATTTGATATCTATAAAAAAGGGAGTAGGGATCATTGAAGGGAAAATTTTTCTCATTTAAACTGTCAAGATCTAACATTAAAAGACTTTTTGAAGGAATTCTTGCAAATTAAAACAATAATAAAAGTTTTCAAGAGAGCTGACCCTAATTTTGAATGCATTTCAGAAGTATTTAGAAAATTAAGTACACTGGTTTTTGTCACAAAAGATTTACCATGAAATGAAGCATTCTGTTTCCTCCAAAGGAGAAAATTTCCCTTAAAAAAGAGCACTTATGATGTAGCTTTCACATTAAGTGCTTAACTTCACAGATTCCAAATTGTTTTTAGAAAGCTATATTGCATTTGATTTTGCAAATTTATTTTGGTGACCAGTGTGGTGAAAAGACTTAAATTAAGGCTTTGTGTCATGTGCTGCCTTAACATATAGTACAACTGGGAAGGCCACAATGGACTGGCTCCAAGTTCCTTCCACAGTGCTCTCACAGAAAATGTCCTGTAGCTAAACAGCCTCTTAAATGGGGACTGAGCACCATTCCTGCTTATCCTTGAGTAGCGAGTTTCAGTTCCCCACTAGACCACTGAGTTATTCAGACTGGCCAATCACATCTTCCCACAGGAACCAAACAATGTGGCACCCGACCTTCTTGATCTTCTGAAGCCTGACTCCTACAGTCCCTGGGTGTTCACTCTGTTTCCAAATACAAACTTCTATGTTGCCCTTCACAGCTTTCAGTGTCCTCCTGGGTGTAGATATGACCAGTAAACTGCTATTAGTCGTATATGTCCAGTGTCAAGTACCACGTGTTTGGCCATCTCCAGAACCCTAGGATAGAAATCTCTCACCAGTGCTGTGAAAAGGAGGCTATAAAAATCAAAAACATATATTATTATTTTATGATATGAAATGTATTTCAGGTACAGAATCTTAATAACATTACATATATATAGGATATAATATTGCAGCTTCATTTGTAATTTGTGATTTCTTTCTAGAAACTAATTAGATTCAAAGTCATAGGGTATACTTAATAAGAGGATGTACTGAGGTGGAGTTAATACCTGAGACCGAGTCACTTGCAAAGTAAATTATCCAGAAGAATATAGATCACAGGTCTTCTTACTTCAAAGTCTGTTTTCTTTCTATAATACTGAATTGTCAGAATAATATAAAGATCTCACTGTAAAAATCCATTCTCAGTAATAACCTAACACCAAACATATTTTCACGTTTCTTCTACTTTTCACTAAATTTCTCCTTTGAATCTTCTTAACATTATTCATGGCAGTCAGTTGGAGTCTTGTTTTAGTCAAGAATGCCTGCTTGCTACATAGAATTTTCTCTAATACAAAAATAAAATAGAACCTTGAGAAGACTATTCCCTTCTTTCCACCATCTCTCTGGTATGGTTCTATAGAAATATCATTGATATTTCTAGTATTCAACCAAGATATAAATAGAACAGTAACTGTCAGATGCATACAACTCCTAACTCTAGCTCTGTTCCCATGCTCATTAAAATTTGAGATCTTACAGTGTTCCAGATTCTAGTTACTTGAAGGGTAGAAAAACTGGAAATGCAGCCATATTCATGATTTTAAAAAGTTACTGTGGCAAACAGCATACCTCATCTCTAAATGAAAGGTTTGAGATATCTTTAATTTCCATTTAAATGAAACATTTGTGTTTTTGCTTCTCTTGGTATTAATATTATATATTGCCATGAAAGTTAAGGTAGTAAAAAGAGTGGAAAAAAAAAACAGCCAACAATTAAGCAATATGTAAGTATTTATCTGTCTTTAAAAAACAAAATCTGTTTTTTTGATTCGACAACATTATAGACGATTTTCAATGTATGGTTTTCTGAAATATTTATTTTCTTATGGAGGCCAGTGGCTGATTTGAATATGATACATTTTTATTTCTCTTTTGTTTTTATTTTTTTGACTGTGATACATTAGAAACCATCTTTTTTTTTTTTTAAGGTTTTATTTATTTGAAAGACAGAGATCACAAATAGGCAGAGAAGCAGGCAGAGAGCCTGAGCAGAGAGCCCCGCTGAGCAGAGAGCCCGATACGGGGCTCGATCCCAGGACCATGGGATCATGACCTGAGCTGAAGGCAGAGGCTTTAACCCACTGAGCCACCCAGGCTCCCCCATTAGAAACCATCTTAATGGGTACTTGTTCTGTTTTATAATAATTTCCTTGAAAGATTTGTTACTAACTAGTCTTAAGTTAACATAGTCATTGATGTATGTATTCACTGTTTAATTATTTATACCCAATAATCCTAGATATCAGGACAAAATTATAGTTACCTAGAAGTACATTTTATATACTTCTAGTCCCTGTTATGTAGTTCACCGTGTAGTCTGGTTGCTTTTTTTTTTTTTTAAGCTATATTAGTGTCTTTTTAAGGTTGCAATGCAAAACTTGTACCTGTTTTAAATATTACTAGATAGACAAAAAATTATTAAAGCTGATCTAAGGTAACAGATCTTTGGTTCTTAATTATCCACTTGTCCAAGTGGTGGATGGGACCCACCAGTTCTCTGAGGCAAGTTTCTACTTGCTCATATATGTGTTCTATATCAGCTTGTACAGATGTTTGGTGGCTTTCCATTCAAGCACCTGTTCTAGCTAGTGTTCTTTCCAGCCATAACGTAACATGTTACCTAACTGTCAAAGCATGCACATCAGCCCTTATTTGATAACAGAAATTTTTGCAGACTGTAGGTATTTAACAGAAAGTATAAACTTGGCTTCTCTGCTTTTTAAGTTTTTCTTTCTTTTCTTTTTCTTTCCTTTTAATTTTGTTCTGAGAAATAACATTCATGGAATTTTTGAGTCATATGCAGTTTATCTACTTTTTATGTCACAGGATTTATTTTAAAATCATGTCAACTATTCAGAAATTTTGCTTATGTAGGAAAATTGTTTTAAAATTTTAAGCATATTCTTTACTGAATTTCGTCATGTAATCATATGGTTATGGTACAATGATGAAAATGTAATAATTTACCTAACACAATGGTGTACCCATCATGAGGCTCAAAATATCAAAATTGTGATGTTTGATTTTCTTGTAAATGTGATTTTTTTTTTTGTAAATGTGATTTTTAAAAAATATTGCAAATGTTTTCTTATGTCTTAGCCTCTTAATTATGCACCTGTAGAATTCAGTTTCATGTCTGCTTTCCTGACTGTTGATTGGGCTTGCAGTTCCATTTCAGTATGGGCATTTCCTGCCCTTATCGACTGACTCTGAGCTGTCCCTGTTTGGTCATGTTGTTACGTGGACCTTCAGTTATTTGCTTAGTGCTCACCAGGAGAGTGAAGGACAAATTTTGAGGAAAGCTAAGGCTTGTGAATAGTTTTGGGAATTGCACCAGTACCTGTATCTGGGCCTATGTTGCCCTCATCTACGGTATGGGATGGAGGTTCTATTACCTCCATCTAATATCCTATTACCAGCCAGATGGCAAACAATGCATTTCCCAAATTCCATTCCAACATCTCCATTTTCAGACCCTGCTTGGGCAGGCACTGCCCTGGGATTGGAGTCCCTGGAAACAGCAGCAGACTAAGCAGCAGGAGGTGTATAAGGGAGTATACCCAGGCTCAATCCTTGTGAAAGAGAAGGCAAAACAATGGGACTGGAGAAGAGTTCTGATTCAGTTTTAACAGAGGCCCAGCCAACCTGACTGAGAAATCAGAAGCTGTCATAACTCTTTACAGATGTCTTGAGTTGGAACAAAGGATCCAAGACATTATGCTCCAGCTTAGGTTGGTTACTCGTTTCTAGATTGGAACTTGGATGAGGCAGTTCTCTTCAGTTGATGCATTCCCTCAGTTTCCCTGAACGAAGGTGACAGCTGAGTGCTTTCCCTTGGCAATGTTTCCTGCAGTTGAGGGAATAAAAATCCATTCCTCAGGGTGATCTGGGCAATGCCTCATGACATCATCCACGTGGACTATTAAATATTTGTCCATATATTGGGTTTTACTGAAATCTAGAAGAAATCCATACTTAATCATGTTTATATATATATATTTTAATGTTTAATGGCCATGCAGGTTTTCTTTGCTGTGAATTGTGGTTTGGAAATTTTGCACATTTTTAAATTAGATTCTTTTGTTTCTATATTAAATTGCAGGAACATACACTACCTATATCTATACAGTCTTTGTTGTTTTTATGCATTACATCTAAATTCTGAGTCTGAGCCATGTCTTTCACTTTGACTTTGGTGCATAGTAGGTCTTCACTTTAATGTAGTTGAATTCATAAACTTCCTGTTTGGTTTGTGCTTTTTTTTTTTTTTTAAGATTTTATTTATTTATCTGACAGGAGAAATCACAAGTAGTTGGAGAGGCAGGCAGAGAGAGAGAGAGGAGGAAGCAGGCTCCCTGCTGAGCAGAGAGCCCCATGCGGGACTCGATCCCAGGACCCTGAGATCATGACCTGAGCCGAAGGCAGCGGCTTAACCCACTGAACCACCCAGGCGCCCTATTTTTTACTCCAGAACTTTTTATCTTTTTTGAAGGCGTACAGGTATTCCACAATTTTACTTCTAAACATTGTGAAGCTTTGCACATCCAGTTTAGTTCTTTACTACTCCTGAAATGGATATACGAAAATGTTATTTTATTCTCTATGGCTAACAACTGTCATAGCAGCAGTCCTTGACTAGCTCATACATACGCACCCTTGCAATACCATCTCTGCAAAATATAAAAAGTCATATATTATGGTCTGGTCCTTGGTCTCTACTTCTTCCATAGATTTGTTTTTGCTCATCCCTGAGGCAAATTTTGCTCTGATTTTTTTAGATTAATCTCAAAATAAATCTTGAAAACTGGGAGGGGACGTTTTCTTTCCCCCAAAATGTAGTTCTTTTAGCCTTTTGCATTTTCCTGAGTCTTTTAGAATCATCTATAACAATATAATTTGTAATTCATTGAATTTATAGATTAATTTGGGAAAAAATTAACAACTTTAAGTCACTGAGCTTTCTTCTTTACAAATTTGGCTTCTTTTGCCACTTAATTTTGTCTTCCTTCATAAGTTTTCATTCAAGTTTTAAAATTTTCTCCATAAAGGCATTACTCAGATTTATTTTAAAAAGTTGACCTCTGCTATTTAATATTTTATTGCTTTTATAATTGTTTATGTTTAGAAATTTATATGGAAATGTGATTTGCTATTAATATTAATAGTGTTAATAACATTATTATAATACACAATTACTTGCTAATATACAAGAATAAAATCAACTAATGTATATTCTTTTACTGAACAGTCTTGATGAATCCTTATTAATTCTTAAAATTTGACGATTAAGTAATTTAGGTTTCATGTAGAAAATCATATTAACTTTGAAAAATCTCATATCCATGTTTTGTTTTTACCTCATTGACTGAAGCCAATATAACATTATATAGTGATTTTATCTTCACATTAATTTATATTTATAAAAATCACTGTGTAATGTCATCCTGGTGTATATATCAATAGATCTATATATATCTATGTAGATATCTATACTCATACACTCATAGACACATATATACTATAGATAGATATGCATCCAAATATATACTAGATACACACACTAGATAGATAATCACTATAGTGCTAGTAGGTCTTCTTTATTTTTCCTAATATTAAAGAGAAGGTTCTGGTAGATGCCATTTAAGGAGATTGCCTTTTATTACTAAAATAACAAGATGTCTTATTATGAATATTATTAAGTTTTACCAGATGATTTTTCTGTACCTATTGAAATCACAGTATGTGTTTACTACTTTAATCTGATGTTTTAGTGAATTACATTTATTGATTTCCTAGTGGTAAACTATACTAATATTTCTGGGATAAACATACTTGTTCATTATTAGCTTTTTCAGAAATATAGTAATGTATTACATTTTGCTCATACTAGAATTTTAGAATCTCTTATTATTGAAATTAGATGGTATTTTAACATTACCTTTTTTTTTTTTTTTTTTGCAAAGATAATAAATGTTTGTGTTCATTAGGTATCTCATAAAATTTTCTGGGCCTGATGGGTTTTGTAGAGTGTAGGGTACAGTTGTATTACTAGTGATTCTACTGATTCAATTTTGTTAATGGTTACAGGTTTATTCAAATTTTTCATTTTTTTTGAGGACCCATGGGTGGCTCAGTTAGTTAAGTGGCTGTTTTTGGCTCAGGTCCTGATCCCAGGGTCCTGGGATTGAGTTCTGTATCAGGCTCCTTGCTCAATGGGGGCCTGCGTCTCCCTCTGCCTGCATCTCTCTCTCTTTCTCTCATTCTCTCTGACAAATAAATAATTTTATTTTTCATTTTTTTTCTTGAGACAAGTTTTAGTAGTTGTATGCATGTGTGTGTTTTGGGGGGTAGGGGTGGATTGTTGTTTCTGATTTTACAATTTATTTACCTGAAGTTGTTCATAGGATTCTTTCATCATTTAAAAATCTCTAACTTTGGGGCACAGTCGTTTAGGAGGCTAACTCTTGATTGTAGCTCAGGTCATGATCTCAGAGTCTTGGGATTGAGTCCCACGTTAGGGCTCTTGCTCAGCAGGGAGTCTGCTTGAGGATTCTCTCTCCCTCTCTGCCCCATCATCTGCTCAACTGGGTGCTCTCTCTCTCTCAAATAAATAAATCCTAAAAATAAATAAATAAATAAATAAATCCTCAACTGTATCTGCATTATGACCTCTTTTTGGCTCCTAAAACTATTCCTTTATTTTTTTCTTAATCAGTCCTAAAATACTTCCTTTTTTCTATTTTATTAGTTCCTACAAACCACTAATACAGGATTTATTAATCCTATTTTGTGTTCATTATTATTATTTTCTGTTCTCTTTACATTCCATTCCTTCAAATAGTATTTAGGTATATTTTAGTTTTTCTGACATCTTAACTTAGGCTTGTTAATAGTAGACATTGCTCTTCCACTATAAACATTTAATGTTGATAATTTCTCTCAAGTGTATATTCTCTTGGTAGAATTTTTTTCCGGTAGGTTCCAACCTTTATCAATACATAGTGATGATTCTTATCCCTCCAAAATCTGATTTTGCCTTAAAGAGAGGTACACCAGCCTTCACTTACTTGGTCTTTACCTGCTCTTTTTTTCTTTCCATTCTTTTACTTGCCAGCTTTCTGCTTACTAACAGCATATAACTGGATTTTGTTTTCTTTTTTAAATCCATTGTGAAATATGTCAACAAAATAATGTTTTTTCATTGTATTTACATATCATTTAGGCACCAAATTTAATACATTTGGATTTTGTATCTTATTTTGTGTTTCCCTTTTATCCTTCCTTTTCAATGCTTATTTTTTCTTTTTAAATTTTCTTGTTTTTCATTTATACCTTTATTTTTAATTCTGCATTTCCTTGCTACTTCATTATTTTTAATCTTTTAGTTATTACACATTGGATTATATTGTATTTGATCTACTTCTATCTCTCTCAAGATAATTTCTGTACTCCTTCCCCCAATGTAGAGGCCTTAAGAACAATACTTTTCAAACTGTCAGTGGTAAAGAATTTTTTTTTTCAAAATTTCCAACTCTTTATAGACTGATAGAGCTGCAAAATAAAATCGGCACATTACTAGAGAAGTGAAATGATAAAATGCACATTAAATACGAGGCTACTTTTTTGATTCCTAGATTTAACAGACATAAAATTATTCTGTCAAAATGCTTTTACAGTTTCTAAACCCTTACTCTCAATTTCTTGTCACAGATCAGTACAATACAATTTGTGGACTGGTACTGATCATGGGACATAGTTTGAATGGCACTGACTTTGAATACTTTAATTGCAATTTGTTCTTTCCCCTTCTTACAGAATTGTTGTCAGGCATCAAATATAATTTTAGTCTACCTTGTTTTTTTTATCCTCACATTGCTATTATTTGAACTGTTTCATGTCATTGACATTTGCTTAGACCTATTCATACACTTCTCAATTTCATTGTCTTTTTTTAAATCTCAGACCTCCCTTTTGTGTATCTATTCATCCTTCTGAAATACTCCTTTAAAATTTCTTTTAGTGAGGGTAGGTTAGTGGCAAGTTCCTCGTCTCAAATGTCTTTATTTCTTCTAAAATCCTTAGTGATAATTTAGTTTGGTATCTAATCCTAAATTGACAGTTTTCTCCTCCCACCAACCCTTTCTCAAAATTTTGAGGATATTATTCTACAGGCTGCTTATATTCATTATGATATTGCACATTTTGTAAATAATCTTTCTTTTCTCTTTGGCTACTTTTATGTTTTTCTTCCTGCACTTGGTATTTTTAAATATGTTTATAAAATGTCTTGGTATGGATTTTCTTTTTTTTTTTCCTCAAAGGACATGTATTTCCTGAGCCTAAATATTCTTATTTTTCATCAATTCTGTGAAATTCTCATTCACTCTATTTGCCAATATTGCCCCCATTATATTTTTCTATTGTCTTCTATGAATCAGATTAGAAAAAAATGAGACATTTCTATTCTATCCTTGTCTCTTAGCTTCTGTGTTTTCTTTTGAACTTCACTTTTTTAAAAAATTTCTGTGATGTATTTCTTCTAGTTTCACAATTCTCTCCACAGTTTTTTTTTTTTTAATTCACACTCTATTTATTGTTTTGTTTCAATGATTATGTTTTATTTATTTATTTTTCTGACACCAGGAACTGTATTAATGAATAATCTTGGTTTGGGGAGGGGGTGTTGGGATGCAGAAGAAGCACCCATCTCAGCGGATTTTCCGAGAAATCAAGCTTTCCTCCATGCGGCTTTCAAGGAAACACCTTTGTGGGTGAAATCCCTAGAAGGCAGTGTTGCGACTACCAAGCCCCAGGGATAGGAGGTTGCCTAGGCACAGCTGGGCCCCCAGGACCCCAGGGCTTCGATGCCCTGTTCCATATACATGGCTGGAAAGCAAAAGCTGTACGTGCACACAGGCACACCATCGGGGCCCACCAGGAACTTCTCACAGTTCCAGGCGACGTCGTTGCAGCCCACCAGAGACCAGGTGATGAACTTTGGGTCAGTCCTGGGCACAGTGCAGTCCTTCCTGCGGACAGGCAGGGCCTCCCGCAGGAAGACCAAGAGGGCTGCGCCTGCGCGCCACTCACCTCACACTTAGAAGGCCTGACGCTGGGCTTGCGCCAGCCGCGGAGTGGCACGTGCTTGAGAGAATTCAGGATCTCTTTACTCTTGGCGTTTTCCGGACGCCGGAACTGGAGGCGGCGGAAGTCTGGTGGGGGCGGAAGCTGAGCACCACCAGGCCCTGGGGCCTGAGGCCCTGCTGCCGCTGGTTCATCTGGGTGTCATCCCGGACCGTTGTGCCTCCAAGCGACACCACATTCGGGAGGAGCAGCATTTTGAGCCTCCAGCAACCCTGGCTCGTGGGCTCCCTGCTGCGGCGGGCTCGCGGAGAAGGCGGACTCAGAGCCCAACGAGCGGGGGGCACAGCTCTGCAAGAAGAGTGCATTATGTAATTTTTGTTTTTAGATTACCTGGTTCATTATTTCTCAAGTCTTTGTAATACTTTATGTTATCTTTAATTCTACAGATATTTGTTAACATCTTTTATTTCTTTAAACGTTTTAAAAGTCTGCTTTTATTCTACATCTATGACTTCAACTATCGGAAAAACAAGAATTTAATTGTCTTGCTGTTGCTGAATAGCACTTGTGTTGCCATTTTTTTTTTTTAATTAAACTTTTATAATTTTGGACTGTGAGTTTAGCTTTGGTGGCCATTTGAGAATCACATGGGCCACCTTTGGGCCTTGTTTTGAAAGATAATATTTTAAAATATAAGTGCCTTGGAAATGTCCTTAACTCATGATTATTTTATGTTAATATACTTGTATGATTTTTTTGCAAGGTGCATAGTATAAAACCATGATGTGAGAGAAAGTTTGTATTTGTAAATTTTTGCAGACTTGTTTCCGTCATAGCGCAGGCAGGCAGATAAATACCCTTGTCATATTTATTCGCTTATTTTCCTTGAGTTTCTCCCTGATCTGGAAAGGAGAGTTATAGACGAGTCTAATTCAGCCAACCCCATCTACCTGTCCCTCCTACTCTGATTGCATGGGCCAAATCTCATTACCTATATTCTCCAGTAAAATCTGATTTCTGATGTTGGTAGATATATAACTTTTAGCTTACCATTCTGCCTTTTACTTTTCTCTCTGGTTTGGGTCCTTTGGTGTTTTTCTTACTTGGGGTTGGGTTGGGCTTAACTGTACATTTAAAATAATGTTTATTATATTTTTTCCAGAATTTCTGGCTATATTATAGTGAGACATTGTTCAGGATATTTATCTTGCCATAGTGTTATTTGAAATGTAAGCATATGGTCCAATTCATGTTCTCTTTTATTTCTGTACTCTAGTTATACTTTACATATTTCAGTCACTCTAAAATCTTTAGTTACTTTCCAACTCATACTGTTTTGGTTAGGGTAAGATTAAGCATACTCCAGCTGTAAAAATAAACTCCCAAATTTCAGTGCCTTAGAAAGAATAGATGCTTTTTGTTTACTCATCTAACAACCTGATAGGGGCATATCTCGCTGTCAGGTGACTTTCCTTCATGTGGTTTTTCAGATATCCAGACTTCCTCTATCCCATGCATCAACCAGGGAATAGAAATGACACACATCACTTTCATCTAACTTCTTGGATGGGAGTTAGACATATAACCACCTGTGGAGGAAAAAGAAGCATAAGAATTACTCCCTTCCCAGTCAGGGTTATATCTAATGAAGACTGCACATTACAGTGGGGAAACTCTCAGTATTGATGTACAGATACTCATTTCTGGGACAGGGGCTTTTGTGTATGATATTCCCTGTGCTTGGATGTTTTCCCTCACTTACCCTCTCTAACTGACACTCTTTTGTGCTTTGTCACCCAATCACAACCTAGAAAAGCCTTTCTAGATTAAGTGAGGGCCTGGTTTCATAAAGACAACCTACAAAATCCTTCAGTCCTTAGCACTTATAAAATAGTAATTGTTGTAATGTCCATGCAATTGTGTCCTCAGTCTCTAACTCCCCCACTAAAACAGGCTCTGTAAAGGAAGAGCTCATCTTCCTCCAACCCCTTCACCCCCTCTTTCCCATCATGCTATTTCTTGTTCCGTAGTGGCTGTCAAATTGTGAACATGCAATAACTATGTGTTAATGCATAAAAAAAAAAAGGTTTGTATAAAATGATCAACAGATTTATAGTGGAAACCATGACATTCAGTATCATCAAACTCTTAAAAGCTTAGCTTGTATAAGTAACTTAATCAATCTACAAGATAAATTTATGAAGATTAGGACAATCGAGCAGGTTCTGTGACAAAGCCAAATACATATTCTTTGTCATTAGGCATCGCAGATCTACTTAAGGAGTGGGGGTGTTCTAAGCTAGAATATTAAAACTCTCCTCTAAAAAATTTAAAATTAGTAAAACCTAGGTTATGATTATGCCAAGATCTATCAGCTGTGATATTGCCACAAATACTGTATTTTAGCTTTCCTCTTAGAGAATACATGGTTTCTTATACCTCCTTATTCTGGGAACTGCATTTCTTGCCTTATAGAGAGAATAAAGCTTGTTCCATTTAGATGTCCCACAAAAGGAATATCATACAATTAAATATACATTTGGTCCTATAGTCTATTATCTAAACTGTTAAAGTGGGGAGGTTTTTATGTGTTCAACCATTCTCTCCAATTTCAAGTATTAAGATCAAAGGATTTTTTTTTCTCTCTAAAATGTAATAAAATATAATAATATACTTCTTAAAGCAAATAAAATGAGTGTTGAGGTATACATTGTTTCATTAAAGATAGTAATATGTTAAATATGTGTTAGCATATTTTTGTCAAATGTTTAAAAAATCTGATATCTAGTATTTTTATGAGCTTTTAATTTTACTTTTTAAAGTTTTTCTCTGTGTGTGTGTGTGTGTGTGTGTGTGTGTGTTTCCCATAGATTTTCTGGCTTCTCTTAGGATATTCTTACTTTCATGCTGCTAGATCCCTCCAGACTAGGTAAAAAGAATGCACTGAACTTAATTGAACTTTCTTGGTAGAAAATTAGTTTTGTTGAAATACTTGCATGTTTTATATCTGACTCTTTAACATACACCACTATTTGCCCGTGGTGTATTCTTAGCATCTTAGGTTAGTCATTGGTAAATGGCTGCTTTTTGCTGCTGCAATTTTTTACCTATGTGGTTTTGCTTTGAATGTATTTTTTTTTCTTTAACCATTCAGATTACTGTGAATTATATCAGGAGAGCAGCCTTTTAGTAATCAAGGTCAATAAAAATCCTTATTCCTAATAAGTCATATAAAGCCTTTGCTGTGTGCTATTCCACAGGGCAGAGTAGAAGCTGTTTTATTGACCAGCCTTTCCTAGGGGGACCTTGTAGCATTTGCAATTTTTGCCTTCAGGGACTGGTAAAAGAGACCTCTGCTACTGTTTTAATCAGTACCAGGATCAGCAATTAACCTATAACTGTAGCTGGTGTCCTAGAAATGAGGCAATGTAATCTTTTCTCATTACTTCTTACGGGAAAATTGCTTTTGACATATGTGCTTTAAGGTTGCTCACGCATTTCAGGAAATATACTTTTAGCCTATGTCAACCAGTACACATACTACCTCTTCATAGATGGCCACATTTCGGCTTATCTGACCTAAACTCTTCAGTTTTTCATTTTGCCTTTGTGCTTTTAAGGGTGCCTTCTGCATATTTCTATCAGAATAATTATCACTGTTGCATAATCATCCTTTTACTCTCTTGACTGTCAATCTTTTGAGATTAGAGAGCATTTATCTTGATAAATTCAGTTACTAGGAAGGTGACCAGTTCTTCATTAATAATGGCATTTCAGATCAACCTTAGGAACTAAGATAGTCTCTGCACAATGAAGAGTGTCTCGCACATAGTAATCTCTCAATAAATATTTCTCAAATAAGATTCTTAATAACAACACCTAATGGGGGCGCCTGGGTGGTTCAGTTAGTTCAGTGTCTGACTTGGGATTTTGGCTTAGGTCATGTTCTCATGGGTCCTGGGAGCCCTGTTTAGGACTCCACACTCGGCTAGGTGTCTGCTTTCTTGTCCCTCTCCCTCTGCTCCTCCCCTCTGCTCACCCACACTCAGTCTCTCAGTATAAATCTTTAGAGAAATAATAAAACCTAATGTACAACACTTGTTTTATGATAGGCATAGTTCTGAATTTACTTGTATTAGTTCATGTAACCCTCAAAATCATTTTAGTAGGTAAGGCTATTATTTTCTCCATTTTACAGATGAGTTATTGATGCAAGAAAGGGTGAGTAAATTTCCAAATGGCACACAGCCAGGTAGTGATGGTGCCATGAGTCAAATCTGGTCAGTCTGGCTGCCAAGTCCATCCCCCTAACATTACTGTAAGAAAAAGCTTCCACAGAAAGAAATGACTTGCTGATGAAACATTTTCACATATAAGAGGAAGAAAAATTTATACTTACACAGAAGACTGACACTAACTATAAATATATGTTCATATAGGGCATATGAGAAGTAAAGGGAAAGCTATTATTTACATTCCTTCCTATTTTCATTGAATCAAAACTGTGTATCATTTTTCCAGAAAAGTTTGTGAATAAAATTAAATCTTTTTATGTTTTATATCTAGAATTAAAAGACAGTGCATAATTAGAAGAAATAAAAAGTCTTTTCAGTTCTTAATTTTAGACTATTATATGTTTTAGGTAGTATCTAAATTTATATTACCATGATAATAAAATACTGCAAGAATATAAAGATGTGCATCATGAAAATTTTATCATTAATGAATAGTGTGTTTAGCCCTCATACTAATGAAATGAGACTTAAGATAAAAACATATCAGGAAGTAGTATACTCTTGATAATTAAATAAAAGATATATGCAATAGTAGATGGTGACACATTTTGTAATTCTCTTTAAAACCTTTTATTTTCATAAGCCCTTGAAATACAACACCCAATTGCATTAGGACACATTTACAAAACTTAGTTTAAAATATGTTACCTTAAAATTTGTAATATGCCTCAATATACTGTAACAGAAAAATGGAACAAAGCTTATAGACATACCTAAAAATTGACTTTCAGATATAGTGTGCTAATCTGGCATGTGGATATTCCTAGTAAATAATGTGTTTGGGTTAAAAAATAGTTCACTATATAAATACATTCCCTGCATTGAATTCTAAGGAAAAAAAAAATCAGCCTCTGAATTTGGTTTTAGGAATTATCACAGGAGTATTCATCTTGAAGTTAGAATTGTTCTTCTGCTGAAATCTAAATTTTTGTGTGCAAGATCTGAGTTTCCTAAAGATAAAGCTACTTGAAGCTGATTTCTAATTTTAACAAGGTTTTTGCTTTGTTTTAAAATTTGGCTGAGGGCACCTGGGTGGCTCAGTGGGTTAAGCCTCTGCCTCCCAGCTCAGGTCATGGTCTCAGGGTCCTGGGATCGAGGCCCGCATCAGGCTCTCTGCTCCGCAGGGAGACTGCTTCCCTCTCTCTCTCTCTCTGTCTGCCTCCCTACTTGTGATCTCTCTCTCTCTGTCAAATAAATAAATAAAATCTTTAAAAAAAATAAAATTTGGCTGAAATTGGCAACTTATATTAAATTACCTTATTTTATTTTGTTGTAGGCAAACATAAATAGATATACCGATAAATATAAAATTAAAATGATCTATTTATTCAGATGTGGGGCATTATTCCTCAGCCTTTCCCCAGCAGTGGCTAGCTTTAAATAATTCTCTTTCTTTCTCTGTTTTCCTCCCATCTCATGTGTTATTTTGAGCTTATATTTTAGATTTATGAGATTTTTCACTAAAATACGTAGATAATGTAATTCAATTTTGTTTTGTTTTTTGTGTGTGTGTCTGTGTATTTGAATTTAAGATACAAAGAGTGAGCCTCACAGTACCATTAACACTACCATTTTTAGATTTCACTTTGAATTACATATTCAAGAACTTACAAGTAGGAGCCAAGCTATGTCTTCTTTCATAAGAATTATAGATTCTGGGCTTTTCCAGAAACACTTTTTAGCACCATGGGATACCATAAGCCCTTAAGTTCCTATTATTATTTTCCATAATCTCTGAAGGACATGCATTTCTGGGTCATTGCACATTTTCCGAGTGTTTTGCCGGCTTCTCATAGATTAGGCAGCGAAGAAGAGTAGTTTTCAGTTTGACAGTTATGGGATTGCACTGCTACTGTTTGGTAATATAAGGATAAGTTACAATCTCATTTATGCCATGTTCTTTTCCTTATGACTCTTGTGTTCTTACTTCTTTTAAACAAGGTATACCTTGTCTGTCAGTTACTGAAAACTAAATTTCTGTTATGATGACATTCTTGGAATTTCTTTATGTGGAATTTCTCATGCTCTTTAAGAGTAACATTATTGGAGCGCCTGAGTGGCTCAGTGGGTTAAGGCCTCTGCCTTCTGCTCAGGTCATGGTCCCAGGGCCCTGGGATCGAGCCTCGCATCGGATTCTCTGCTCAGTGGGGATCCTGCTTCCTCCTCTCTCTCTGCCTGCCTTTCTGCTTACTTGTGATCTCTGTGTGTCAAATAAATAAATAAAATCTTAAAAAAAAAAAAAGAATACCACTATTATTGGACCCCCAGAATATTTTAAACACTTATCTTTGTTTATGTTGTGTGAATTAAGCATAAATACCAGGAGTGTGAAGTTGTGTGAATTACGCATAAATACTAGAAGTTCACCTGCTTTGATTCAGTGAGCACTCTCTTCAAAGACTTTTAAGAGAATTGTTATGGCATGAGTTGGGGACATATGATAATTCTCCACAGAGAAAAAAAAATGAGCAATTTTGGAAACCATGCTTCTAAATAATAGTAGCTGGTCGGATTCCTTAGAAACCAAAGGACCTAGCTGAAGTGTGATTTCAGAAGTAGCAAACGTAATGCCTTTCCATGTAACCCGAGTCTGTTCTTAAATTCAATTAAATTCAATACACTATAATATAGTTTTCATTATAATCTACTCAAAATTTCAGAGGATAAATACACAAGGTCAATGGTATGTGTGTTTGTTCTTTAAACTTTTCTGTAGCTTTGAGAATATCAAATAAAAATTTAACTAATAACAAAGTTATTATAGATTAGTACAAGCAATAAAGTAATAAGTAAAATCTGCATAACCTATAATTTATGAATATAGGTTAAGTACCCCATGACTAAGTGGTAACTTTCAGCAAAATTCATGGATCTCTAATCCTTGTTTTGCTTATCTATTAAATGAAAATAATAAGAGTATCTCCTTCTTAGGATTTTTCTAAAATTCTAATAGTATTATTAAGACAACTGTGAACATTAAATGAAATATTGCATATAAATCACTAAGTAGACTAGCTAACAGTTGGTCAATAATTAATAATTACTTGTAATTATGATTTGCCTATACATTTATAATTTATCAGTTGTATATAGTTTATATCACTGAATTCTTCCAACAAATTAGATAGTGTAAATCTTTTATTTTACAGTGTAGTATACTGATGTTATAAAAGTTGAATCAGTAGTACAATCACATAATTAGTAGATAGAACTGTAACTTGAACACATTGTTTATGATTTTAAGAATGATGCTGGGGGCAAATGCATTAAATCGTTTTTAAAACCATATTTCAAAAAATATCTATATCATAAAACAGTCTTGTAACATAAAAATCCCAATTTAATTTCTCTTGAATATTCATCTTACTCAAAATCCTGTATTAAAATGATAACTTATCTTAGGTAGTGATACTCAGTTTATTCAAGTTGTATTTTGTTGCCCTGACAAGTTTTGAAGAATCTTCTACTGGCTTCTTACAGACCTGGTTTTGAGTGCTGTGTCTGCCAGTTACAAGGCATTTGTGTGTTGGGAATACTTAAAGAATGAGGCCGAGTCACTGTTCTCATCAAACTTCAGAGTATCTGGCACAAAGTAGAGATCACAAGCTATGATTACTGCTACCACTAGAATATTTCAGTTGTTGACATGTAGAATTTGTTAATTTCTATTTAGGTTTCTAATATCAAGGTGAATTTTATGTTTAATGACTATTTATTCAGTATAGTAAATAGTTTATAATTTTGGAAGTACATTCATCATTGCATTTTTCTTGTAAGTAACATAAATAGGTAAGATAATCTAACTCAGCGTCTAGCATTTTTAAGTTTTTACATCTTAAAACTTAGAACTGTCCCAGTGACTCAAAGCTATGCCATCAAGTCCTGTTTTAAACAGTGCTGTCCTTTGCCTAGGGCCAAATGGTTACCCCATGACTTTCTTAGGCTTTTCATGCAGTATGTGTCTATTCCTTGATTAATTTTTTATTTTCTAAGATAATGTCTTTGATTTCTTCAGCTATTTTTAATGTGACCTATTCTGAGAACCATCCCATGATGCTTAGTTTTATTTTGTTTTCTAAAAGTGCTTGCATTTGTCTATAAGAGTTCTACTCCCAGTCACCAGCTTCAGAACCGTGGGGCAGCTATGACATCGGAAGGATGTTCCTGACATTTTTCTGATTTCTCAGTAGTGGTAGCAAGTTTCTGACTTCAGGATAGGATTTAAAGAGGAATGACTAAATGCTCATGGCAGAGTCCCTGACTTTTCCTTTTCTAGTCTGATCATTGCTCTAATAAACCATTAAATTTTTAAAATGTCTCATGTTCTTTTCTTTCATGGAACCTTGAATTATCAATTTGTAAAATGTGTGTAGGGTCCAAACCATAGTTCTTGGCATTTAGACCATTAAATGCGGGTACTTTATTTTTTAAAATGTGAATACTTTAAAAAGCTTTATTTCACTTAATTTCTTCTCACAAGCACCCATTACAAATCATTAAAAAAAAAAAATAGTGAGAGTGTATTTTTAATATGTTTGGTCAGAGAAGGTAAGTTCAAGAACAACACTTTTTCATGTGTAAATCCATTTAACATATATTTATTGAAAGCCTATTATGTTCTGAAAATTGTGAACATGATGGTTAGCAAAATAGACACAGTTCAAGTCTTCATATAGTCCATTTCAATGGAAAATGCACTCTACAGAAACTGAACTAAATGAATTAGAGACAGTTTGTTTATTTATTTATTTATTTATTTATTTATTTTTTCCTTTCTGAACAGGATTCTATTTCTCATGAACTGGAAAATATAATGAACTTTGTTTTATTTTAATACAAATACCCAAGTGGGCCCCTGTTTGTATTTGTGCTCAGTTATTGATTCAGTGGTGGTGGTCTTTCCTATTATAGATAGAGCCAGTCATCATCACACTGGGAACTGTGGGCTTTGTAGAAACATTTCCTTTGTACAGCCCCACACCTTCTTATTTCTTGAATGTAAAGATGACTTTTTATGCTTTAATGATTTCTCCTTGTCTTCTCTAGTTATACATATCATCCAGCACTACTGAGGATGCTTCCTAAGATTTCCTGATGATGTTTTCAAGGATTTCCTATTCTGATTATTCTTTGGGAGCCAAAGAACTTGTATCAATTTTCCTTCCCCATCTCCCGTCCTCCTGCAGCAATACCACTTGTCTTGAAAGCTGCCCAGGGGGCAGGCTTCTTTCACCTTGTCTTCCGTGCAGGCCTAATTCTACTCAATCTGCAGTTAAAAGCAGTACCTTGGTTTAGGGTCAGAGAGAATCTGGGTTCCTCAGTACTTGGGACTCAGGATTTATTGTGCAGACAAGATGGGGTATTTAGAGTTCAGGCCCACTTTGAGGTATTTCACACATCAGGACCAGTAACGTTTTTTGTTTGTTTTTGTTTTTGTTTTGCCTTTACTCCTCTGTGGAAGTGTGTTTTTGACATTTAAAAAGAACAAAATAAAGCAAGAATATTCTCCAAAATATTTAAGAGGGAATTTTTTGGGGATTTGACTAATTTTTAAAATAGATATTGCAAGTTTACCTAAAATAATAATTCTCTGCATTTTACGTAGTTAAGTGGCAGACCTATTTGTATAGTCTATGGTCCCAGGTAAAACTAGCTCAAATTAAGCTAACACTGAGATAAGTGGGGATAGAGCGGTTGTATGTCTATGGAGAAAACTATACTAGAACATTGAATGGAAAGTGATAGAGGATTTGATTACTTTCTCAAACATACCTAGTTTGAGATGATTTAATCTAGTCTTGCTTCCAAGAGGTTTTTTTTTTTTTGGATTGTTTTTTTCAGGTCTGCCATCTGAATCATTGTTTCACCCTTCTTCAGGAATAATTTCCCTTCCTTTCCTACTTCTACTGATCCTCAGATTTGTGTATAAACTTGACTAAACAGGGAGTTTGATATCAGTATTTGAAGGTAGAATTGGGCCCATATGTGTATTGAAATAAAAAGAATAATGAATTGAAAACCTGTATACGTAAATGGTGTTTTCCATTTCTGACTGAAAATGCTGTTCAAATGAAAGTCAATTTTCTTTTTATGAACTGAACTCATAATTAGGAACTTGAATTATAATGTCATAGAAATAGTAGTTATAATATGGATATATTACATTTGATTAGATTTTGCACAAGGGAAATTCTCCTTTGTATTAACTGAGCATTTAATTCAAACTCCACAGAAGGTAACTTTGAAATTGCAGGCCATGAACTGTGCCCTGCTCAGGCACTCTGGCTAGGTCATGGTGGCCCACAGAGCATCAGGCTCAACCACTAAAGACTGTTTGACTTGAAAATTATTTCAGTTTTTCTGGGTTTCATTTAATTTTTTTTTAATCGTCTGTTTCCATTGTCCATGACATAAATCTTGGGGGCAGGATTTGCATTTAGAATGCTATAAAATACACTGTTCCTACGGGTATATGAAGGGGGGTACCCTCTACCAATTCACATAAATCACGATAAGAATACTAAAAGCAAAGCAATTTGATTAGGTACTAAATTCAAAACATTACAAGATTGTGGTCTAACAGCCACTGGAGACTGAAGTCATCCTGCATCTGTAGCATTGTCTAGTGTGGAAAATTAAAATGACAGTTTTAAGAGATAAAGGCAATCTTATTCCTATTGAGCTTTAGGGTTTATGCCAGTCTGTCTTGGTTATGAGGTGTAATGTAATATTATATACACATCTACTATAAACATTCAGACTTTTATAGACATGTCAAAAGGGTACCACTCGATGTAAAACAAAATAAATTACAGCCTTGTAAAAAGTTCCATGATTTACTCTAACATAGGTACACTCTTTCTCCACCCTTTCTGCCATCTTAAATCCCCAGGAGAACCTGAAGAGAAACAACTGTAGATTTTACTTTAAGAGTTATCAGAGCAATAATGTATAGTTTTCCCAATGTCAGGGATCAAAATCTACCTTTGCTTTCATTACGAGATAAAGCATCAATGTTTACATGTTACTGATGAATAAATTCTCTGAAGCTTTTCAGGCTTGCATTTAGGTAATGTGCCTATGGAATTTTCATAAGTCTTAGGAATCTTACATACAGTGTGTTTGCCACAAAAATATGTGTGTTTTTTTTTTTTAAATTTCAAGTGGTATCACAAGTTTATAATTTCCTTGCATTTCTAAAACAGATTTAAAAAAATTACATCTAGAATGTAGATAAGGAGCTTTCTTTCTTCAATGTGTCCTCTTTAAAGCTAACGTAATTTTTTTCTCATCTTATATTCTGTCAATGACACTGCTGTGGGCTTAATTTTTTTTTTTTTTTTTTTTTTTTTTAATGTGTAGGAGATGTTTGGCAAGTAATAGCGTTTCTTTCCTATCAAGTTTTACAGCTTTTATATAGCCAGAATAACCCATTTAAACTCATATTCATTCTATACATACTCGCTTTTAGAGATATTTCTTCTTTGTATGCCTTCTTATAATTAGAAAGAAGGCCCCGAAGGGCCCAATTAGCCAACATGTGAATGTAATTATAACTCTTGACTTTTTCTTTCTTCTCCTTGTATGTATGTCTGGGTAGTATATAGCATAACCTACTCAGGAGAAAATTCCAACCAGGAATAAATTACATATTGAGCTTTTAGATAATTTATGGCAAACATTCATCATGGTTGCCTAAGAGATACAATTCTCTTTCACCTATATTAAGAACAGTAAAAAGAATGGAAGTGCCTTTCATAGTGAGCTTCCTCTCACATTGGAAAGTTGAATTAAACAACCAAACTTCCAGTCAACCCTGTATCCGGTGTCAAATCATCATGAAGCCTGATCTTGCCAAGAGAGGGATTCTATTTTTTTTTTTTTTTGCTTTTATTTACTTGAATATATTTATTTATTTTTAATAAGGATATAATGTATTTTTATCCCCAGGGGTACAGGTCTGTGAATTGCCAGGTTTACACACTTCACAGCACTCATCATAGCACATACCCTCCCCAATGTCCTTATCCCCACCACCCTCTCCTGTCCGCCCTTCCCCCAGCAACCCCAAGAGAGGGATTCTTAAGAGGGCTGAAGTTTGAGTGGTGGATAAGTGAAAGACGTGTGATCAGCCAGCATTGTTTTAAAGAAGACAATTTATAGTACATGAAGTTGAGGTCTGAGGAAAGAACTGAGACATTGCTGCTCCACAGTATTAATTCTCAGGGCCAAGTTTCCCAGTTGTAGTTGACTTACAACTAGTTCTACAAGGCACAAACAGACACCACCGAGACAGTCCTCTCTCTCATATTTAAGAGGTTCTTCTCTTGGGACAATTAAAGTTGTTCTCAATGTATGGTTAATTTCCAGAGACTGTATTTCTCATCATGAAATAATACATTTTTAAATTTGAGATACAAGGAATTTTTAGTCTCATTTCATACTGAATTTGCAAGTGGATAACCAAGTAAATGTTTTGTGTAAGTGCCTTTACTTTTATAACATGAGTGCATAACTTGTATTAACGTAAGAATCTTGTACTGGGGCCACTACGTACATCTATGCAAATCGTTCACTCTATTACTCCAGAAGGGGCAACTTGCCTTAAACTCTGATGTTAATGATGCCCTCTAGAGGGCTGAAATATGGTATCTTGGGCTTCTCCTCTGAGCTTGTTTACTAATTTTCTTGCTTTTATTCCCAATTAGAATCATTTTTCGCCCTCATCAGTCACTATCTAAGCTTACTTGTTCACATTTTATTCTTATCTTGTCTGTCTTACATAGGTTATAATGATAACAGCTAATAAGAAGTAACATTATTTAAATGCATTATCACATTCAATCCTCATAATAACTCTCTAAATGAGATTTTATTACTGTTCTCATTTTACAGATAAGAAAACAAAAGCTTTCAAGGATACAGCTTTTAAACTGGGGAGCCAGGATTTTTAAACCAGTCTTTCAGACTTCAGAGCTAGAGACCTTCATTATCAATTCATAGGCAAACTACTATTGCATTCTAAACAACAGCTATGCATAAATAGGGTCTTCCCTCTGCCATATTATCTCCTGGGGCTTTGGCCACCTGCTTAGCTCTTTTGTTGCCTGCTTCCAACTTTTTTTGCAGTCAAATTTCTCGTCTATTTGCCTTGCTCTACAAAATCATAGTTGAAGTAGATGAAAGTTTTATGGAAAGAAAACACTTAGGAAATCCAAGCCCACCCTGCCTGTTAAAAAAAAAAAAAAAAACCACACACACAAAACAACAACAACAAAACAAAACAAACAAACAAAACAGAAAAACAAAAAATAAAAAAGCCTTAAACTATGTCAAAACTTAATAATCTCCTTGGACCATATCTACATTTTAGGAAATATAAATCAATATTAACAAATTAAATCTATTATGGGTTTATCCATACCTGGAAAGGTTTAGTTTATTTTACTTTAGCCTGGCTGAATTACCCTTTGACTTCTTGCCACTCAGTCTAGGTGATATAGCTCTTAGAAATCTATAAATTCAACATGAGGCTCTTACAGATCTTGAAGGATGTTTGTTTATGGGTGGAGGCTCCTCCTGAGACTACCAAAGAGGTGTGTCAAGTGAAAGGAGTAGGTGGGAAAGTGCATAAGTCTCAGAGAGTTAAGGGAATGTTACAATTGGAATAGGCAGAAAAAATATGAAAGTAATGAGAAGAAAAAAATATATCGATGTTTTATGCTTGGCACCTAAAAGTAAGTTCTAAGAAACCAAACATGCTGACGCTCCTAACAGGGAAGAAAAACTTACCTGTTTGGGTGAAGATATTTTTTATCTAACTTTATATACTCGATATTAAAGCAGTTAACCAGTACTGACTGGACAATAAAGCAATACCAAAATTATGATAGGACCTAGTATAAGTAATCTGAAAATTTTAGAGTATTAAGATATGTATGCAAGAAATATTTTATAGATTAAACATCCTAATGGGGTGTTGTATTCTGAGAGATCATAGGAGATTTTTAAAAAATTGTGAATTGGGGCACCCGATGGCTTAGTCAGTTAAGTGTCTGCCTTCATCTCCGGTCATAATCCTGGGGTTCTGGGATTGAGCCCTGCCTGCATTGGGTTCTCTGCTCAGCAGGGAGTCTGCATCTCCCTCTCACTCGCCCTCTATGCTCTCTCTCTTTCTCAAATAAATAAAATCTTTTAAAAAAATGTGGACTGGAATGAGGCCCCCAGCACTATTTTATTTAGTCTAAAATCATGTTTTCTGTCAAGCAAAAAAAAAAGTGAATGCAATTTTATGTCCTGCTAGATACTATATTTTTCCTGACAACTCATATAATACTGTTTTAATACTAATTTAATTGATTTTTTTTTTATCTTTCATGCTTTGGGAATACCTACATAGTATTTCAGTTCTAAAACAAGATAAGTAGCTAACTACTTACCTCAGCACATAACTTAAACCTTTACCCAGGTGTAAATGTAAAACAGGAATATATCGATTAGTGTTCAACTAACATGGTCATTTATTACATTATTATCCCATTAAAACATTGTATATTTTTGTTCTTTATCAATGAGTAAAACTCAGTAATTATGAGATTGTATCAAATGGCTGAGTACTTAGACCCTAGAACTCTAGGAAGGACATATAAAATGTGAATTTTAAAGAGTAGTTTTATAATTATGTGTGTAACAATAATGAATAGGTTCTACAGACCACAGATTTTTGGGATTAATGAAAGACAAGAATCAAATTAGAGCAGATGGATAGATAAAAACACATCCTTATGTAGAGGAAGGAGTCATTTCAGATAGAAGGGGCAAGATGAGGCTGGTGCTTTTAGGGGAATTACACCCAGATTTTGATATGAATCTGCCTCTTAACTTGCATAGATGGTCTGCAACAGCAGTCAGCAAGAGGTTTATTTCAGAGACTGAACTTGAAAGTATAGGATTTGAGCTAGCAAAGAAAAGGTGTGCCCCACCCCACAAAGATAACATGTCTTTTTATTTATTAATTTATTTACTTATTTATTAAGGGCAGGGGCTGGAGGAAGGGTCAGGAGGAGAGGGAGAGAGAGAGAGAATCTTAATTGACCTGCAGCTTGATCTCATGACCTTGAGATCATGACCCTGAGATAATGACCTGAGCTGAAATCAAGAGTCTGACACTAAATGGACTGAACAACCCAGGTGCCCAAGATAATGCCATTTCTTAAAGAGTAGGAGATTCCTGCAGTAATCAAGATATCATTGCTCCCAACCTAACAGCACTTCATGTTTTTCTCCCAAATCATTGTAAAACGTCATCCAAAGGAAACATACTAGCATGAATTACTAAAACAAATGTTATAGATCATAACCCAGGGAAATGAAAAAAAAAAAAAGAATCTGAGAGAGAACACATAAGATAAAGATGAATATTGGTGTGCAAAGAGACCAATAAAACTTAAAGCCAAGCATTTATTGGTGCATAATATTAAAATATTGAAACAATATAAAACTGAAATACTAGATAATATCAGCATGGAAATATTGGGACAAGAAGAAGAAGGAAATTGAAAACTCTTACTATGATAAATATATCTAGTGATATGAAAAACTCTAAACTGTGACAAAATACAATCAAGTAGGTATGTTAAATATTGAAGGATGATGACTATCCAAAACTGTGAAGAGTGCAAATACTACTTGAAATGAGAGAGACTCCTTGAATGTATGGTGCATTGAAGGGGGTTATAGTCAATAACAAACAGAACCAAAGATCAGTTCCAGTTATATGTTACTTTTAAGAGACATACTTAAAGTTACATAAACAAAATTGTCTTTAAAGAGATGGAGGAGTGTCTGGGTGGGTTAGTCATTAAGTATCTGCCTTCTGCTCAGGTCATGATCCCAGGATGCTGGGATCTAGTCCCACATCGGGCTCACTGCTCAGTGGGGTCCTGCTTCTCCCTCCCCCACTCTCCCTGCTTGTGTTCCTTCTCTTGCTGTGTCTCTGTCAAATAAATAAATAAAATCTTAAAAAATAATAATAAGGAGATGGAAAAGTATTTGTCAAGCAAATAGTAACAAATAGAAGCAACCAAAGAATTATTAATATCAGGCAAAATAGAAATCAAGGTGAAATTCTGCATACATCTTGAATTCCATAGACGACATCTGTTATTTTCCTTTTGCCTAAAGAATGACCTTTCATTTTTCTCTTAGTGCAAGTCAACCCGTGCTACCTTTTCTCAGTTTTTGTAGATCTGAAAGTCTTTATTCTGCATTTATCTTAAAGGGTATTTTTCTTGGGTGATAAATCTCAGTTGGTAATTATTTCCTTTAAACATATACAGAACTCATACCATTTATTTTATGACGTTTTGTTGCTGAGAAGTCACCTGTTAATCATATTGTTGCTCTTTTGAAGAGAATGTGTGATTTTCCGTTCTTTGGTTGCTTCTAATTTTTTTCTCAGTTTTAAAAAGTTTTATTTTTATAAGTCTAGGTATTGTTTTCTTTTGTATTTATACTTTAGGATTTTATGGAGCTCCTACAAACTGTGTTAATTGTCTTTAATTGGTTTTTTGAAACTCAGGGGCATTATTTCTTCAAATATTCTTTCAGTTTCATTCATAAAGGATTCCAGCTGGTTAGTTCCATTGGTTAGCGTATTAGAGAATGTCTCACTTGTCACTTATACTCTTACTATTTTAGACTCTTTCTTAAAATTGTTTTATCCTTTTAACTCCAGTTTGTATATTTTGTATCTTGCATTTTACCGATCTTGTGTTCCGTTCTGCCCCATATGCTGTTAAATTTTTTTTTTGAGTTCTTATTTTATTGTACTTCTTAGTCTAAAATTCCCATTTTTTCTTGTTAAATTTATTTTCCCCTACTTCCTTTCTTTCTCTCCCTTTCTTTTTCACACACACACAAAAACACGCACACATACATGCTATATTTCTATGACCCTGTGTCTTTGCTCTTCTAGTAATTTTTTGAATTAAATATTGGGTATTGTGTATAAAAACTACAAAGGACCAAGGTGACATAATAACATAATTGTTCTCTGGTTTCGGTTCTTTCTCTTATTAGGTAGAATGAGGCTGATCACCTGAATCCATTCAAAGACAGAGCTGAGGTGAGACTCAGTTATGATCTGTGTTTTGCCCAGACTCCATCTATTCTCTGTTAACATGCACTCTCAGGTCACAGTCATTCTAAGTTTTCAACTGAGAATCTTTTGTGTTTGCTGCAGTTTCTTACCTAGCTGTTCCTAAATTTGAATCTGAATTTCTTTAGAAGGCAAAGTGTTTTTTCTGATTAGCTTCTTGGTCTTTTGTCTCTCCTGTTTTAGATTCTGACAAATGTCTTGGAAGAAATCTGCCTGTGTGTCAAGTCTAGTTTTCTGTCCACCATTCTGCTGGTATCTTGGCCAATTTTGTATGTTGAGCCTCTGAAGATCATCATAAACTGCTGTTTTTTCTGCCTCCCAGCAGTGGCCATTTGCCCAAGCAAAGTACATATTCTCAGATTTATTTCCTGCACTCAGGTTTGGCAATTCCCCAGAGAAAAGTGCAGCTACAGAAACTCAGCTTAATTTTTTCAGTTCTCCTCTCCTTGGGATCTTGGCTTTGTAATCCTTATTGTTTTCAGGAGCAATGCTTTCTGCATTCTGTCTGACTTATTTTTAGTTGCTTCAGTTGGCTTGTTTGCCTACTGCATATTCCTTTAACCTTTCTGGAAGTAAAACTCTCAGAACCGCTTTTCTTCAAAAAAAAAAAATGTGTGTGTGTTGGTGTATGTATACATATATGTATATTTATATATATATGATTATATATCGTGTATATTGTTGAATGTCTACTGAATTACATACTGTTTTATTTATTCCATATAATAAATTTTAGAAGTGTATATAATTGTTTCCCTTTTTAGCATATGAATTGAAATTACTTCCCAATCTACATAGTCTCTACAAAGCAGATTTTGAAATCATCTCCCTGTTTATGAAGAGAAACCCTGTACTTTTCCTACTATATTGCATTTCTTGATGCTGATGAAAGTGAAGGGAAAGTAGAACACCTTCAGAAGCCTGAAGTCAAAGAAGTTTGTGACTCTTTAAGAAGTTTGCACATGCCCCATGGACTGGTTCTGTGATGTCACACTCTCTAATCTCTGTCTAAATAAATGTACCAGAGTAGTTGGAACCAACCAGCCATAGGGGGGAAAAATGTGGAAAATAAATCACCATAATGGTATCATACCAAACATGGATTGAGAATTATTTATGTGTTGAACTCTCTACATGTATTAACATGCTTAAAGTTCCCCATAACTGATGGCCTGAATCCCTTTTTATTCTTATTTTCCTAAGGTTTCCTTAGGAAACCTTATTTTCTTTATTTTCCAACTGAGCCTCAGAAAAAGTAGTAACTTAGCCAAGCCTCATAAGATAATAGGGTGAATGGTTTAACTTCAAAGGCCAGACATTATCTATTGCATGTACTGCCCCCAAAATGAGAAGCCATATTATTTTTCTTGTTTGGGAAACAAGAGAAGAGAATGAAGGAAACAAGTTTTTGTTGGAATCTTGCAGTGACTAAATTTAAACATTTTTTCTCACTTACATGTGGAGTCTAAAAGAGTTGAAACTATAAAAAACAGAATTAAATATGAAATAGTGCTTATTAGGACATTGGGTGGAGGATGATGGGAGTGATGATGTTTATGTATATAAATTTGTACCAAGTAGTAAGTACACCATAAAGGTCTAATGCACATCACAATAAATATAGACAATGATATTCTACTATCATTTTGTGATATGATAAATATCACTACATGGGCAGTCATTTTATAATATATAAATGTATCAAAGCAACAGGCTTACACCTTAAACT
This sequence comes from Mustela erminea, assembly GCF_009829155.1. Lineage (NCBI taxonomy): Eukaryota > Metazoa > Chordata > Mammalia > Carnivora > Mustelidae > Mustela > Mustela erminea. The sequence continues at coordinate 42,722,479 of NC_045623.1, forward strand.
TATCCAGTATTACACATCAAATTTATTTATTATTTTTTCAAATTTATTTTTAAAAATGACATAATTTGGATTAAATATAAATCTTATCCAGCCATTATCAAATTTAGCAGTTTCTGTATTCTGTGGAAAAGATATATAGTCCCGGAGAGGAGTCAAGATGGCAGAGAAGTAGCAGGCTGAGACTACATTAGGCAGCAGGAGATCAGCTAGATAGCTTATCTAAAGATTGCAAACACCTACAAATCCAACAGGAGATAGAGGAGAAGAAGAACAACAATTCTAGAAACAGAAAATCAACCACTTTCTGAAAGGTAGGACTGGCGGAGAAGTGAATCCAAAGTGACGGGAAGATAGACCCCGGGGGGAGGGCCGGCTCCTGGCAAGCGGTGGAGCAATGGAGCACTAAATCAGGACTTTTAAAAGTCTGTTCTGCTGAGGGACATTGCTCCAGAGGCCAAACCGGGGTGAAGCCAACACGGGATCAGTGTGGCCTCAGGTCCTGCAGGGTCACAGAAGGATCGGGGTGGGGGGGTCTGAATATCGCAGAGCTTGCAGGTATTAGAATGGGGAAGCCGGCTACAGAGACAGTGTCGCTCTCGCCAGCAAGAACGACCCGCAAACGTGATGAGGAGCAAACTTCTTTATTAGGGTTTCTATTAGCGTCTCTACTACTACTACTACTACTACTTCTACTTCTACTATTACTTTTACTTCTACCACTCTCTCAAGCAAGTTCTGGCAATATATACATGTAGGCGGTCCAGCCCAGTTATCTAGTCACTGCCCTGTGCACTCAGTCTCCTCGTGAACCCTTATGTAACCACAGAGGGCTCTATTGTTCTCAAGCAGTAATCATGCATTTCTCTCTTGGCTCCTGGTGCTGTTCATGCATCAGCCACGAGCGCACCCATACCCTACCTAGCCAATCATTCTCACTTCCTTAATCTTCAGGCATTTTCGTCTACGTGACTCCTTGCATCTGCTGGATGGCTCTCCACAGCTCCCCCTTTTTTATTTGTTTACATGGCAGGGATCGTGCCTGTCTTAGGTTGCCAATCCTCAGCACACATGCTTACCCGTCATCGGGTACTCCCCCTGGTCGAGGAGCCCCTGTCTTAGGTTGCTATGGTGTGGGATCAGTCTTACCCGTCTTTGACTACCGATCCAGCATACTAAGCCATATTTGGGGGGAGGTCCCGACCTCCAGAGCCATCATGGCTTAGACCAAAGCCCGTTGCTATAGCTGCTGTTGTCGCGCAATTCTACAGATGCATTTTAGAAGGAGTACTTGAGCCAGAATCATCAACATGATCAGGGCTCTTATGCCTGCCCAGGTTTTGAGGAATGAGACTGATTGTTATGACATACTAACCCAATTGCTGACGGAGCCAAGAGATACTTGAGTGGCATTCAAGGTGGTACTTTGAGCCTATTGCGAGTGATTAACTGGTGGTTACGTACAATAGCTTTTACCTTATAAACTTCTGCGAATATAATTTTAAGTGCATAAGGCAGGAGGCACATGAAAAGAACAATTACCACTAGTACCCCTATAATTGTTACTACAACATACCATGCGTGCGTCAGGGAAGGGAAGTGAGAGAATAAAGAGCTCATAAAGCTTTAAGCGTCAGTAACAAACATGAGTTAGGGTGAGAAGATTGCACTCTATGCTGAGCCAGTAGAAGAAGGGCTTGAAGCTGGGCAGTCTCTTGTTCTCGACCACAGTTGAACTGACTCCGCCTTTATGGGAACAGGCTGCAGGACAATCATCGTTGCTATCATCATCATTAGCAGCATCCTCCACAGGTTCCACGGCCACCAGCCTGGTGAGGCGTTCCGGCACCCAGAGTGGAGCAGGCGCATCCTGTGGGAAAACATAAAGGGAACCTCGGTGCCATCTAAGCACCGGGTCGGGTTTGGATAATTGGCCTTGCAAGTCTCCTGCCCCTCTCAGAGTCTTCCAAGCCCTGAGGGTCGCCGTGGCTATCTGTTGATACACCGCAGGGGGGTATGTACTCTGCACTTGGGCCCCGAGGTATGGCCCCGTGCCCGTCAGCATTTTCAAATTCCATTGCGGGTTACCCGCGGCTGCATTTCTCCATGCTGTGTCCAGACAATTGTCCTGATTTTGGATTTTCCATTCTAGATATTGTCCTCCACTTAATACCGCCCTGGCCAAGTTGGCCCAATCCTCGGGAGCGAGGTAGAGTGCTCCCAGCGACTCCACAAGGGAGACCGTAAAGGCTGCCTGGGGCCCATAGCCGTTAACTGCCTCCTTCAGCTGCTTTACCAACTTAAAATCTAGTGGCTGGTGATACCTCTGATGATTCTGATTTTCTAACACTGGAAAAAAGCCTTTTCCCGGGCCAAGGACCTCTCTCCAATTCTCCGCGGCGCAGCCCGAACAATAGCACGTCTTGGTGCAGCTGGGCTTATAAGGCGGGGGCCACTCATGGGGTGGCGCTGTGGAGCTAAAATGCGGAAGCGGCGTAACTTTCGTTTTTAATTTCGATTGTGCCACAACTGCGGCTTCCGCCCCTGCTCTCAGCTGCGCCATTACTTCTCCCTGCACTCTTAACTCTCCTAATACCTTTTGCAATTCCGCCTCTTTATCCTTAAGTCGTTGCCTCATGGCTTCCAAATCTATCTGGAGACCGGGAGATTCCTCCTTCTTGTTGTTTGCCTCTATCTTTCCTAGCTCCTGCAACTCGCTTTCTGACATCCCTTCTGAGCTTTCGCTTTCGGAGTCAGAGTCTCGGGAGGAGCCCTTACGGGATTCTTCTTTCACTTGCAAAAAAACTTCCCCTCCCTGTAGTACTGCTCGCTGCAGGGGCTCTCGGGGGGAATGCAAACATACTTTCACCAGGGACCACACGGCGAGAGTCCCCGGGGATGTAGAGGGGCAGCGTTTTAAATCCTCGCTCAGGTGTTTCCATTGTGGCAAATTTAGGAGCCCTTCTTCTATAAACCAGGGGGCAATCTCTGCTACTTCTTTTAAAAAGGCTCGGGCTGTTTTTGCCTTTAAGGGGGTACCGTTCATCTTGAGAACGTCTTTTAGGGGATCTTCCATTCTACATCTACTAAGCTCGTTCCCCATCCCGAGGAAACTTTCACTTGTATCGTCCCTGCCGAGGGAACTTTCACTTGTATCGTCCCTGCCAAGGGAACTTTCACTTGTATCGTCCCTGCCGAGGGAACTTTCACTTGTATCGTCCCTGCCGAGGGAACTTTCACTTGTATCGTCCTAATCCTAGGAACTTTCCCTGTCACTCACTAGACAGAAATAGGTGCACTCCTTACCTTATCGTTGCTCTATCTCAATCTCCGTTTTGCGATGCGGACAGTTTCCCGGGTTGTCGGCACCAGTTGTCGCTCTCGACCCGCAAGAACGACCCGCAAACGTGATGAGGAGCAAACTTCTTTATTAGGGTTTCTATTAGCGTCTCTACTACTACTACTACTACTACTTCTACTTCTACTATTACTTTTACTTCTACCACTCTCTCAAGCAAGTTCTGGCAATATATACATGTAGGCGGTCCAGCCCAGTTATCTAGTCACTGCCCTGTGCACTCAGTCTCCTCGTGAACCCTTATGTAACCACAGAGGGCTCTATTGTTCTCAAGCAGTAATCATGCATTTCTCTCTTGGCTCCTGGTGCTGTTCATGCATCAGCCACGAGCGCACCCATACCCTACCTAGCCAATCATTCTCACTTCCTTAATCTTCAGGCATTTTCGTCTACGTGACTCCTTGCATCTGCTGGATGGCTCTCCACAGACAGAGCTGAGGAGTGAGCTCTCAGCTCGGGGTTACCATGAAACAGTCACAGGCTCAGTGATCTTGGAGCGCTGCTAGAAGCCAGGGAAATGGGAGTAATTGGGCACTATTCTCTGAGGGCGCACTGAGGAGTGGGGCCCCAAGCTCTCGGCTCCTCCAGGCCTGAGACTGGGAGGCTGCCATTTTCATTCCCATCCTCTGGAACTCTACGGAAAGTGTTCAGGGAACAAAAGCTCCCGAAGTGACAGGAGCTGATTACACAGCCGGGCTTCTAGTAAGGGCGGAGCAATTCCGCCTGGGTCAAGGACACTTGAGAATCACTACACCAGGCCCCTCCCCCAGAAGATCAACAAGAAATGCAGCCAGGACCAAGTTCACCTACCAAGGAGTGCAGTTTCAATACTAAGGTGAGCAGCGGAATTCCAGAGGAGGAGAAAGCAAAGCACAGAACTCATGGCTTTCTCCCTGTGATTCTTTAGTCTGGCAGTTAATTTAATTTTTTTTTCAATTTTTTTCTTCTTCTGCTAAATTTTTTTAACTTTTACCATATTCTTTTTTTTAACATTTTTTAACTAGTTTATCTTATATATATATATTTTTCTTTTTTATATATTTTCTTTACTTGTTTTCTTTTTTTAATAGTTTCTTTTTTTTTTCTGAACCTCTTTTTATCCCCTTTCCCCCCATCCCCCATGAATTGGGATCACTTCTGATTTGGTGAAAGCGTGTTTTCCTGGGGTCTTTGACACACTTTTAGTATTTACTTGCTCCTTCATATACTCTTATCTAAACAAAATGACAAGGTAGAAAAATTCACCACAAAAAAAAAAAAAAAGAACAAGAGGCAGTACCGAAGGCTAGGGACCTAATCAATACAGAAATTGGCAATATGTCAGATCTAGAGTTCAGAATGACGATTCTCAAGGTTCTACCTGGGCTTGAAAAAGGCATGGAAGATATTAGAGAAACCCTCTTGGGAGATATAAAAGCCTTTTCTGGAGAATAAAAGAACTAAAATATAACCAAGTTGAAATCAAAAGAGCTTTTAATGAGGTGCAATAAAAAATGGAGGCTCTCACTACTAGGATAAATGAGGCAGAAGAAAGAATTAGCGATATAGAAGACCAAATGACTTAGAATAAAGAAGCCGAGCAAAAGAAGGACAAACAGCTACGGGACCACGAGGTGAGAACTCGAGAGATAAGTGACACCATAAGATGAAACAATATTAGAATAATTGGGATTCCAGAAAAAGAAGAAAGAGAGAGGGGAGCAGAAGGTATGTTGGAGAGAATTATTGGAGAGATTTTCCCTAATATGGCAAAGGGAACAAGCATCAAAATCCAGGAGGTGCAGAGAACCCACCTCAAAATCAACAAGAATAGGTCCACACCCTGTCACCTAATAATAAAATTTACAAGTCTCAGTGACAAAGAGAAAATCCTGAAAACAACCCGGGAAAAGTAGTCTGTTACATACAATGGTAAAAATATTAGGTTGGCAGCCAACTTATCCACAGAGACCTGGCAGGCCAGAAAGAGCTGGCATGATATATTCAGAGCACTAAATGAGAAAAACATGCAGCCAAGAATACTATATCCAGCTAGGCTATCATTGAAAATAGAAGGAGAGATAAAAAGCTTCTAGGAGAAACAAAATCTGAAAGAATTTGCAAACACCAAACTATCTCTACAGAAAATACTGAAAGGGGTCCTCTAAGCAAAGACAGAGCCTAAAAGTAGTAGATCAGAAAGGAGCAGAGACAATATACAGTCACAGTCACCTTACAGGCAATACAATGGCACTAAATTCATATCTTTCAATAGTTACCCTGAATGTTAATGGGCTAAATGCCCCAATCAAAAGACACAGGGTATCAGAATGGATAAAAAAATAAAACCCATCTATATGTTGCCTACAAGAAACACATTTTAGACCCAAAGGCACCTCCAGATTTAAAATGAGGGGATGGAAAACAATTTACCATGCTAATGGACATCAGAAGAAAGCAGGGGTGGCAATCCTTATATCAGATCAATTCGATTTTAAGACAAAGACTATAATAAGAGATGAAGAAGGACACTATATATCATACTCAAAGGATCTGTCCAACAAGAAGATCTAACAACTTTAAATATCTATGCCCTTAACATGGGAGCAGCCAACTATATAAACCAATTAATAACAAAATCAAAGAAACACATCAACAATCATACAATAATAGTAGGGGTCTTTAACACTCCTCTCACTAAAATGGACAGATCATCCAAGCAAAAGATCAACAAGGAAGTAAAAGCCTTAAATGACACACTGGACCAGATGGACATAACAGATATATTCAGAATATTTCATCCCAAAGTAATAGAATACACATTCTTCTCCAGTGCACATGGAACATTCTCCAGATTGATCACATCCTGGGTCCTAAATCAGTTCTCAACTGGTATCAAAAGATTGGGATCATTCCCTGCATATTTTCAGACTACAGTGCTCTGAAGCTAGAACTCAATCACAAGAGGAAATTTGGAAAGAACCCAAATACATGGAGACTAAACAGCATCCTTCTAAAGAATGAATGGGTCAACCAGGAAATTAAAGAATAATTGAAAATAATCATGGAAACAAATGATAATGAAAACACAATGGTTCAAAATCTGTGGGACACAGCAAAGGCAGTCCTGAGAGGAAAATATATAGCGGTACAAGCCTTTCTCAAGAAACAAGAAAGGTCTCAAATACACAACCTAACCCTACACCTAAAGGAGCTGGAGAAAGAACAAGAAAGAAAGCCTAAACCCAGCAGGAGAAGAGAAATCATAAAGATCAGAGCAGAAATCAATGACATAGACACACACACACAAAAAAAAATAGAGCAAATCAATGAAACTAGGAACTGGTTCTTTGAAAGAATTAATAAGATTGATAAACCCCTGGCCAGACTTATGAAAAAGAAAAGAGAAAGGACCTAAATAAATAAAATCATGCATGAAAGAGGAGAGATCACAACTAACACCAAAGAAATACAAACAACTATAAGAACATACTATGAGCAACTCTACGCCAACAAATTTGACAACCTGGAAGAAATAGATGCATTCCTAGAGACATATAAACTACCAAAACTGAACCAGGAAGAAATAGAAAACCTGAACATACCCATAACCAGTAAGGAGATTGATACAGTCATCAAAAATCTCCAAACAAACAAAAGCCCAGGGCCAGACGGCTTCCTAGGGGAATTCTACCAAACATTTAAAGAACTAGTTCCTATTCTACTGAAACTGCTCTAAAAAATAGAAATGGAAGGAAAACTTCCAAACTCATTTTATGAGGCCAGCATCACCTTGATCCCAAAACCAGACAAGGTTCCCATCAAAAAAGAGAACTACAGACCAATATCCTTAATGAACACAGATGCGAAAATTCTCACCAAAATGTTAGCCAATAGGATTCAACAGTACATTAAAAGGATTATTCACCACGACCAAGTGGGATTTATTCCAGAGCTGCAAAGTTGGTTCAACATCTGCAAATCAATCAATGTGTTACAACACATTAATAAAAGAAAGAACAAGAACCATATGATACTCTCAATAGATGCTGAAAAAGTATTTGACAAAGTAAACCATCCCTTCCTGATCAAAACTCTTCAAAGTGTAGGGATAGAGGGCACATACCTCAATACTATCAAAGCCATCTATGAAAAACCCACCGCAAATATCATTCTCAATGGAGAAAAACTGAAAGCTTTTCTGCTAAGGTCAGGAACACGGCAGGGATGTCCATTATCACCATTGCTATTCAACATTGTACTAGAAGTCTTAGCCTCAGCAATCAGACAACAAAAGGAAATTAAAGGCATCCAAATCAGCAAAGAAGAAGTCAAACTATCACTCTTCGCAGATGATGTAATACTATATGTGGAAAACCCAAAAGATTCCACTCAAAAACTGCTAGAACTTGTACAGGAATTCAGTAAAGTGTCGGGATATAAAATCAATGCACAGAAATCAGTTGCAATTCTCTACACCAAGAACAAGACAGAAGAAAGAGAAATTAAGGAGTCAATCCCATTTACAATTGCACCCAAAACTATAAGATACCTAGGAATAAACCTAACCAAAGAGGCACAGAATCTATACTCAGAAAACAATAAAGTACTCATGAAAGAAATTGAGGAAGACACAAAAAAATGGAAAAATATCCCATGCTCCTGGATTTGAAGAACAAATATTGTGAAAATGTCTATGCTACCCAATCTACACATTTAATGCAATCCCTATCAAAATCCCACCCATTTTTTTTCAAAGAAATGGAACAAATAATCCTAAAATTTAGATGGAACCAGAAAATACCTCGAATAGCCAAAGGAATATTGAAAAAGAAAGCCAAAGTTGGTGACATCACAATTCCAGACTTCAAACTCTATTACAAAGCTGTCATCATCAAGACAGTATTGTACTAGCACAAAAATATACACATAAATCAATGGAACAGAATAGAGAGACCAGAAATAGACCCTCAACTCAATGGTCAACTAATCTTTGACAAAGCAGGAAAGAATGTCCAATGGAAAAAAGACAGCCTCTCAATAAATGGTGTTGGGAAAACTGAACAGCCACATGCAGAAAAATGAAATTGGTCCATTTCCTTACACCATACACAAAAATAGACTCAAAATGGATGAAGGACCTCAATGTGAGAAAGGAATCCATTAAAATTCTTGAGGAGAACACAGGCAGCAACCTTTTCAACCTCAGCCACAGCAATGTCTTCCTAGGAACATCGCCAAAGGCAAAGGAAGCAAGGGCAAAAATGAACTATTGGGATTTCATCAAGATCAAAAGCTATTGCGCAGCAAAGGAAACAGTCAACAAAACCAAAAGACAACTGACAGAATGAGAGAAGATATTTGCAAGCGACATATCAGATAAAGGGCTAGTGTCCTAAATCTATAAAGAACTTAGCCTACTCAGCACCCAAAGAACAAATAATCCAATCAAGAAATGGGCAGAGGACATGAACAGACATTTCTGCAAAGAAGACATCCAGATGGCCAACAGACACATGAAAAAGTGCTCCATATCACTTGGCATCAGGGAAATACAAATCAAAACCACAATCAGATATCACCTCACACCAGTCAGTATGGCTAAAATAAACAAGTCAGGAAATGACAGATGCTGGTGAAGATGCAGAGAAAGGGGAACCCTCCTACACTGTTGGTGGGAATGCAAACTGGTGCAACCACTCTGGAAAACAGCATGGAGGTTCCTCAAAATGTTGAAAATAGAACTACCCTATAACCTAGCAATTGCACTACTGGGTATTTACCCTAAAGATACAAACGTAGTGATCCAAAGGGGCATATGCACCTGAATGTTTATAGCAGCAGTGTTTACAATAGCCAAACTATGGAAAGAACCTAGATGTCCATCAACAAATGAATGGATAAAAAAGAGGTGGTATATATACACAATGGAATACTATGCAGCCTTCAAAAGAAATGAAATCTTGCCATTTGCGATGACATGGATGGAACTAGAGGGTATCATGCTTAGCGAAATAAGTCAATCGGAGAATGACAACTATCATATGATCTCCCTGATATGAGGAAGTGGAGATGCAACATGGGGGGTTAAGAGGTAGGAGAAGAATAAATGAAACAAGATGGGATTGGGAGGGAGACAAACCATAAGTGACTCTTAATCTCACAAAACAAACTGACGGTTGCTGGGGGGAGGGGCCTCGGGAGAGGGGTGTGGGGTTATGGACATTGGGGAAGGTATGGGCTATGGTGAGTATTGTGAAGTGTGTAAACCTGGCGATTCACAGACCTGTACCCCTGGGGATAAAAATATATATTTATAAAAAAAAAAAGATATGTAGTCCCTGATTATAACAAAACTAAGGAAACAAATAATAATGATAATGATAATTTTATTACTAATATTATTATTATAAAAATCTTTATGTCTAGAAATCCATATGGGAAACGATTTACTAATGTTCCATTCTTTTTCTTTTTTTTTTTTTTTAGGATTTTATTTATTTATGTGATAGAAAGACAAAAAAGTGAGAGAGAGAGTGGTGAGAAGCAGACTCTCTGCTGAGCAGGGAGCCTGAGGATTCAGGGCTTGATCCCAGAACCCCAGGATCATGACCTGAGCTAAAGGCAACCACTTAACCAACTGAGCCACCCAGGCACCCCATCTTTTTCATGTTTTGCCTTATTAAAATTCTCTTTGAAAAATACAATGTACATTTGAGTATAAAAAATGTTGGACACCATATGCAAAGATTTTTATATCAATTTGTAAAAGAGCAACAAAGTAATATATTCTGTATTATAGAATAAACTGTAAAGATGGGAAAGGACCTATTTATGGTATGATATATTTCCCTTTTTTATGATTTGTATTATTACTGATTGGTTATAATAGATTCATATCTAATGAATGAAAATAATACTGATCTAAAGATCTGTGAGATACAACAAAGTAAAATTGTAGGAAAAAAAAAATAACCTGGTGTATCAGAGACAGTTATGAGTGCCCCTTTCCATTTTTATTAAAAATGAAGCTCTGTAGCAGATGGGCTTCAAAGATATTTTAAAGATTTAAGTGCTAGTGCATGGGAGAATTCCAATGCAAACAGTTCCTTTAAAGTACTTCAGTGCATGCTGGGCTGTGGGAGGGACCTGGAGAGGCCTCTTAATCTTGCTTAGATCTTTCCATTAATAGAGTGCTATAAAATTACCTTCAACATGCATGAGAAAAGTGATCTTACTGGGAGAAGCTTGGTTTCTTCCTGAATTATCTCCCCCTCAACTAAAATTTAGTAAACCATTCTAAATAAGGAAACAACTCCAGCTGCAGTGGATGGGTTTCAGTTGGGATTATTTTATTAAATATTGAATATTTTATTATTTGAAAGCATATGGCATACAAATGTTGAGAATTTCCAAGGAAGCCAACTTCTCATTGGAATAGCATTCCATTTTTAGTGCATAAACAATTGGTTAAAGTTAAGTATTTAAAATTAAAATATGTTGTTTTGTTTCAGAGTATAGTATCATCACAAAGACTGTGTCTATAAAAATGTCTAGCAAAGTCAATGCAGTCTCGCCATAGTCATATTAAGAATCATGGTGGTGACAGTTGTGATGTCATTAAAGTTGATAATCTGTGTTACCTGTGGTATGTTTATAAGCATTCTGCATGCAAAATAAAGACAAGGAGAATTTGGGTAACCAGTTATTTAACTAATTCAGTTTAACCGAGAAACCTTCTGAAGAAAAAAGGACAAATTCTGTCATTCCTAGAAATCTGTGTTTGTCCCATGATCAAATTCCACTCCACTTTTACCATTTTTAGTTATACAGACTGTGACAGAATAATTTCATATGTGAATTTGCTCTTGAAAGATAATTTTTTATATTTAAGAAATAGATTATTTCATGATATTACATTGTATTTTTCTTTATACTTTTATTCTAACTGTGACATAGTTTACATCTAGGAAAAAACTATTTGTGATAAGAAATGGAAATTTAAAATGTAGTGTTCTGCTTACAGTTGAAAAATGTTCTGTTTTTCTCTCTTATTTCTACTTCATCCAATTTTGTAATGAAGAAAGGTTATGCTCTTAGCTGTTGAACAGGTGCCTATAACTAACCAGAAAAAGTAGATTTAATCTTAATGATATCAGGCCTCATCCTATCCGTGACTAGTAGGTATGACTAGCATAGAGAAGACAAGTCCTTCCCAGGCTGTCACCAGAGAAACCTTTTATAACCCAGGCAACTGTGTATAAGTAACATAATTTTGATAAGTCATACTTTTGTGTTTGCATGTAAAAATGATTTTATGTATACTGTAATATATTTATAGAAGTGATATTAGTAATATTTTAAAGTAATTTTTAAATTATAAAATCTTATATAAGTGTTAGTAGTTATTTCTACATTGGTACTATGAAAAGCTCTGCTCATATTGAGTGATGGGAAATTATTCTCCCTCTGTGTCTAGTTTGCAGCTAGACCACTTTACTCCCATCCACCTTTTTTTTTTTTTTTTAAATAGAGTGGGGAGTCTAGCTGTGAAAGCCTACACTAAATTAGATGAATAGAAAAAAAAAATTAAGAATGACATTCTCATTCCATTGTTGACACCCACCCAAGTTATCCCCGCCATCACCCCTGTTTATAACAAGTTTTACTTGGTGAAGTACCCCATAAATCAGATCAAGGATTTAAAAGATGTCTTTTTTATTTTATAGATTTAAACATAGATTGAATACTTGCATAAATATTGTACCATTTTTTATAAAATACTAGCTTAACCAAAATACCATTAAGTAGTACAGAGCCAATAAATAAAGCAGCATTCCAATCCAGACATATTATTAAGAGAGGAAGCAATCAGATCTATAAAATAGTTCTACATTGTAGGAGGTTGAACTCTTACAAACCAGATGTTTTAATTTTTGTATGGTCTTAATGTAGTACAGTGTGTTCTAGGGAACTTTATAGTCACTAATTAGAAAAAGCCTCACTTAACCCAGGTACTTTTGTTTCTCCCAATTTTAAATGTTGTGTGTAACTTAAAGTGCTCTAGCATTGACCTTTATTGGCCTCAAATGAATAATGTCCATCTGAGATTAACGATTTCTTTTGATATCAACAAAGCGCCTAAAGTAAAAAAACAAAATATTTTGCTCTTACTTTTTCATGTGCCAGTCTCAGTTTGTTTGATGTAAATTGAAATTCTTTCAACATTTTGGTTCTCTTCTAGATATGTTATTCTTCCTAATCCTTTATAGGGAAGGCTTGAGGTAGACTGTTTGCAGACATTTGTTTAACTATAGTGTTACCTTTTGTTGGTGTCTTTTGTTAGATGTTTCGAACTAAGAAGCAAGTAAATAGAACAACATACAGAGAGCCCCGAAAGAAACAACAAATATTTACCAAGGAATTCTTCTGAGGATTTATAAAATGAGAATTATCCTGGCCTCTGCTTTGGAGGTAGTGATGACTTAAAACACAAATGGTCATGTATGAGTGTTATTCAGTGTGAATTAGAGCATCATAGTGAAACTGGCTTTGGAATCTGTAGACCTGAGTTTAGTAGGAGTCATTCCTACAATCTGGCTCTGGTGAATTATGTAATCTCTAAACATAATTTTCTATGGAATAAATGAAAGCTAATACCATTAATGAACAATTCTGAAGAGAATTAATTTTTTTTTTTGCCTTCATCATATATATGCATGTGTCACATGATCTATGACAGGGGAACTCATCCATCTACTCTGCTTCTCTGTCAGTAAAATCCACTGTGTTTCTCTATCAGTAAAATGCTGAGTTCCTTTGAAGGAGCTAAAGTCTGTAGGAAGGAAAGTGCTACATAAATCCAATTCTCAACTTGGCCAAATACACCCTTTCTATTTGTATTCATCACTAAATTTAATTATCTCTAATCATGTATTTCTAACTTTGTACAAATGAAAATATGAGTGTGGTGTTTTTGTTCTTGAATGCATAAATGATGAGGAAATAAAGTGGGAAATTTATTCTGCTAAAGGTGATTTTCACTATATAAAACACTATGGTATGTCTATGACTATAAGTAAGTTCCAATTCTTTGAAATATAATTTAAAGTAAACACTAAAAGCATTGAGTAAGAATTCTTATTACAAACAAACATAAGAAGGAATGAGATATAAAGGGAATATGAGTTTTGTAAACTTCTATGCCAAAATCAAATTTAGAATATTATTAGGTATTTATTCATGGGATTAAATCATTAGAGATATAAGAGCTCTTAAGTTGACTGGGTAAATCAAATATCTCTACTTAATTTCATATGTGAGTTATTTGCATTTTAAATTTTTTCCATATAACATTTTAATCAAAGGTCAATTCAGTGTAGATATTTGTAAAATGCAAGACAAGAACATTTAAACTATATAGGTAATGATTCATAATTAGATGCCTGATGATTATGCTTTTACCTATTTTAAAATGCATCTTTGGAGAAGTTTTAAAAGATATTCTAAGCAATTTATTTTTCATGAAAATTAAGGTTAATGTTACATTAATATAAAATCTCTCTCAACTCCATGGTTTTTCTGAATTAGACTTTATATCACAGCAATCATGTTTTATAGGCTGAATTATGCTTTTCCCAAAACTCATATGTTGAAGTCCTAATGTTGAATGCCTTTGGGGTATGATGTCTTTGAAAATGGGATTGTTGCCAGTGTAATTGGTTATGTTAAAATGGGGTCATACTGGAGTAATGGGTAGTTCCCTAACTCAGTATGACAGTGTCCTTGCCAAAGACAGAAGTTTGGACATAGGTACATATACAGGGAAAGCAGAATGTGAACATATAAATGGCCATCTACAAGCCAAGGGAAAAAGCGTAGAGCAAACCTTTCACTCATAGTCTTCAGAAATAACCAATCATGCCAAAACCTTGATTTTGGAATTTGAGCCACCAGTACTGTGAGACAAATTTCTTCTGCATGAAGGCACCCCATTGGTGCCTTTGTTTCAGCGGCCTTTGCAAATGAATACACCATATTGCTAGCCTTGCCATTTTTTTTAAAGATTACTTATATATTTTTGTTAGGAGGAGGGTCAGAGGTTGATGGAAAAAGTATCTCCAGCCAACTCTGCACCAAGCACAGAGCCTGACATGTGGGGCTCAGTCCCACAAACCTGAGATCATGACCTGAGCCAAAACCAAGAGTCAGACACTTAACCAACTGAGCCACCCAGGTGCCCTCACCTTCCAATTTTTAGCTGAAGAATATGTAGTGAGAAGACACCAATGATACAGTCTTTTGCCAAGTTTATTTATGCTTGTGTAGGGAACTTGTTAGTGTGTCACAACATTGAAACCTGAATACTTCTTAAATAAATGCTCAGCTTTGAAAAATAGTTCTTAATTAAAATGATGTTTCTAATAATGAAACATTAAATGAATGATATTGAAGATATAAACAGTTCATCCAGGAAAGGGTCATCTATGAGCTATCAAAAAGCTATACTTAATATATGCTTGCAGTGGGCACCTGGGTGGCTCAGTAGTTTAAGCCTTTGCTTTCAGCTCATGTCATGATCCCAGAGTCCTGGGATCCAGGCCCACATCAGTGTCTCTCTCAGTAGGGAGCCTGTTCCCCCTCTCTTTCTGCTTCCCTCTCTGCCTACTTGTGATCTCTCTTTCTCTTTGTCAAATAAATAAATAATCTTAAAAAAATATGCTTGCATATAGAAAGGCTTCACAGTAAAAGCCTTTCTTAAGAAACAAGAAAGGTCTCAAGTACACAACCTAATCCTACACCTAAAGGAGCTGGAGAAAGAATAGCAAAGAGAGCCTAAACCCAGCAGGAGAAGAGAAATAATAAAGACCAGAGCAGAAATCAGTGAAATATAAACCTAAAGAACAGTAGAACAGATCAATGAAAGTAGGAGCTGGTTCTTTGAAAGCATTAATAAGATTGATAAACCTCTGGCCAGACTTATCAAAAAACAAAAGAGAAAGGACCCAAATTAATAAAATCAAAAATGAAAGAGGAGTGATCACAACCAAACATCAAAGAAATACAAATTATTATAAGAACATATTATGAGCAACAAGCCAGCAAACTAGACAGTCTGGAAGAAATGGATGTATTCCTAGAGATGTATAAACTACCAAAACTGATCTAGGAAGAAATAGGAAACCTGAACAGACCCATAACCAGTAAGGAGATTGAAGCACTCATCAAAAATCTACCAACAAACAAGAGCCAAGGCCAGATGGCTTTCCAAGGGAATTCTACCAAACATTTAAAGAAGAATTAATATCTGCTCTCCTGAAACTGTTCCAAAAAATAGAAATGGAAGGAAAACTTCAAAACTCATTTTATGAGGCCAGCATTACCTTGATCCCAAAACCAAAGACCCCATCAAAAAGGAGAATTACAGACCAATATCCCTGGTGAACACCAACACAAAAATTCTCACCAAAATACTAGCCAATAGCATCCAACAGTACATTAAAAGCATTATTCACCACGAGCAAGTGTGATTTATTCCTGGGATGCAAGGTTGATTCAACATCCACAAATCAGTCAATGTTATACAGTAATAAAATAAAGAACAAGAACCATATGATACGCTCAATAGATGCAAAAAAAAAAATTTACAAAGTACAGTATCCTTTCTTGATCAAAATTCTTCAAAGTGTAGGGCTAAAGGGCACATACTTCAATATCATCAAAGCCATCTATGAAAAATGCACAGCAAATATAATTCTCAAAGGGGAAAAACTGAGAGCTTTTCCCCTAGGGTCAGGAACACAGCAAGGCAGTCCACTACCACCACTGCTATTCAACATAGTACAAAAGTCCTAGCCTCTGCAATGACACAAAGAAATAAAAACCATCCTAATCTGCAAAGAAGTCAAACTCTCACTCTGCAGATGATATGATAATTTATGTGGAAAACCCAAGGAATCCACCCTAAGACTACTAGAATTCATACAGGAATTCAGTAAAGTATCAGGATATAAAATAAATGCACAGAAATCAGTTCATTTCTAAACACCAACAACAAGACAGAAGAAAGAAATTAAGGAGTTGATCCCATTTACAGTTGCACCCAAAACCACAAGATACCTAGGAATAAATCTAACCAAAGAAGCAAAGAATCTGTACTCAGAAAACTATAGAATACTCATGAAAAAAATTGAGGAAGACACAAAGAAGTGGAAAAACATTCCATGCTCATGGATTGGGAGAACAAATATTGTGAAAACATCTATGCCACCTAGAGCAATTTACACATTTAATTCAATCCCTATCAAAATACCATAAACTTTTTCAAAGAAATGGAACAAATAATCCTAAAATTTCTGTGGAACCAGAAAAGACCTCAAATAGCCAGAGGACTGTTGAAAAAGAAAACCAAAGCTAGTAGCATCACAATTCTGGACTTCAATCCATATTACAGAACTGTAATCATCAAAACAGTATAGTACTGACACTAAAAGAGACAAATAGATCAATAGAACAGAATAGAGAGACCAGAAATAGACCCTCAACTCAATGGTCAACTAATCTTTGACAAAGCAGGAAAGAATGTCCAATGGAAAAAAGACAGTCTCTCCAACAAATGGTGTTGGGAAAATTGGACAACCACATGCAGAAGAATGAAACTGGACCATTTCCTTACACCACACACAAAAATAGACTTAAAATGGATGAAAGACTTCAGTGTGAGGCAGGAATCCATCAAAATCCTTGAGGAGAACACAGGCAGCAACCTCTTCAACCTTAGTTGCAGCAACTTCTTCATAGAAACATCGCCAAAGGCAAGGGAAGCAAGGGCAAAAATGAACTATTGGGGCTTCATCAAGATCAAAAGCTTTTGCACAGCAAAGGAAACAGTCAACAAAATCGAAAGACAACCCAGAAAATGGGACAAGATATTTTCTTTTTTTTTTTTTTTAAAGATTTTATTTATTTATTTGACAGAGAGAAATTACAAGTACACTGAGAGGCAGGCAGAGAGAGAGAGAGAAGGAAGCAGGCTCCCTGCTGAGCAGAGAGCCCGATGCGGGACTCGATCCCAGGACCCTGAGATCATGACCTGAGCCGAAGGCAGCGGCTTAACCCACTGAGCCACCCAGGCGCCCGGGACAAGATATTTTCAAACAACATGTCAGATAAAGGACTAGTGTCCAAAATCAATAAAGGACTAATCAAACTCAACACCCAAAGAACAGATAATCCAATCAAGAAATGTGCAGAGGATATGAACAGACATTTCTGCAAAGAAGACATCCAGATGGCCAACAGACATGTGAAAGAGTGCTCCACATCACTTGGCATCAGGGAAATACAAATCAAAACCACAATGAGATACCACCTTACACCAGTCAGACTGGCTAAAATTAACAAGTCAGGAAATGACAAGTGTTGGCAAGGATGCGGAGAAAGGGGAACCCTCCTACACTGTTGATGGGAATGCAATCTGGTGCAGCCTCTCTGGAAAATAGTATGGAGGTTCCTCAGGAAGTTGAAAATAGAGCTATCCTATGACCCAGCAATTGCACTACTAGGTATTTACCCCAACAATACAAATGTAGTGATCTGAAGAGGCATGTGCACCCCAATGTTTATAGCAATAATGTCCACAATAGCCAAACTCTGGAAAGAGCCTAGATGTCCATCAACAGATGAATAGATAAAGAAGATGTGGTATATATATATATGCTGTGTATATATATATATATATATATGTAATGCAGCCATCAAAAATGAAATCTTGCAATTTGCAATGATATGGATGGAACTAGAGGGTATTATGCTCCATGAAATAAGTCAATCAGAGAAAGACAATTATCATATGATCTTTCTGATATGAGGAATTTGAGAAACAAGGCAGATGGTCATAGGGGAAGGGAGGGAAAAACAAAACAAGACAAAACCAGAGAGGGAGACAAATCACAAGATACTCTTAATCTCAGGAAACAAACTGAGGGTTGCTGCAGTGGTGGGGGTAGGAGGGATGGGGTGGCTGGGTGTTGGACACTGAGGAGGGTATATGCTATAGCAAGCACTATGAATTGTATAATACTGATGAATCACAGACCTGTACCCCTGAAACAAATAATACATTATATGTTAATTAAAAAATAGACTTCAGCTTCTTCCTTGTGATCATTTATAAATGTTTTAAAAAGTCAAACTTTATAGTCAGAGTTCTTTAGGGTGGTAGCTATGATGTTTATTGTGTTACAGTGTTAGACAAACCTTTTAATATCCTTAAGACTAAAGGGGAAAAATGAACATAGACATGTTTTACTTGCAAGAAGATTCTGAAAAGTAAATTAAATGATCTAAGAAAGCACCTTGACAGCTTGACAAATATTTACCTATGTGTACACCTAGTTCCAGATAAAAACAAAGAACATTTCTGTCATTCCAGAAGGTCCTTTTTGTCTCTTCCTTTCCAATAGCCACTGTTTTAACTTCTTATTTAGTTATTTAATTTATATTTTTTTTCTTAAGTAATCTCTATGCCCAACATGAGGCTCAAACCTACAACCCTGAGATCTAGAGTTGGATGCTTTACTGACTGAGCCAGCTAAGTGCCCCTTGACTTTTTAAATCATAGATTAGTTTTGCCCATTCTTGAATTTTATGCAAATGAAACCACACAATCTATGCTCTTCTTTTTTGAGTTGCTTTGGTCAACATGAAGTCTCTTAGATTCATCCACATTGTATATATAAGCTATTTTTAATTACTGTATAATATCCCATTGTATAAATAAACCACAATGTCTATTCACTTGCTTGTGAGAAAAATAAATATGAGAAATGTTAATAATCTCATAATAAATATAAGAAAAAGAAACCGAAAACCTTTAGAAGGAAAAGGAGAATGTCATTGTGACTTTAGAGTACGACAGAATATCTTTAAATAGAAGACCATATTGATCATTTAAAATAATTAACTTGGATTTCATTAAAATTAAGATCTCTATTTACCAAATATGCATCATTAAAAATGAAAAAAAGATCCACAGTCTGAAAGAAGATTGTCACAATACATATAACTGAAAAATAATTCGCAATATATAAATAACTCTTCTAATCAATAAGAAAGAGGCGAATGACCCAGTTAAAAAATTGGCAGAATACTGAAGCAGACAATTCTCAGAATATTCAAATAGCCTATACTCACATGAAAAGGGCCTGACATCATTACTCAACAAAGGAAATGTGATGTAAAACCATAATGATGCACCATTACATGGTCCTCAGAATAGAGAACATTTTAAAAAGACTGTCCATACCATCTATTGTGAGGAAGTGAAGTAACTGAAACTCTTCTAAACTACTGATGAGATGATAAATTGATTTGGAACACTGTTTGATCTTATCTTCTGAAGTTTAACATATGCCTACTGTATGACCCAACAACACACTCTTAGGTATATTTCCAAAGGATATCAGTATGGATGTTTTCCAGAAAATATGTACAACAATACTTACAGGAACATTATTTATAAATCCAAACTGGAAACAAACCTTCCACCCAAAGGGAAAGGTTAAATAAAAGGTGGCATAGAGTAATTATTAGTAATTACCAGTACCTTTGTACTGCCTTTGTGTTTTCTTCAAATTTATAGTGTCTGATTAGATGTCAAGTTTTTCTTTCAAATGTGTACTTTTCACATTTATTCATTGGACAAGCAGAGATATAGGAGAAAATAAGTCATTTAGACAGATTATTATGCTGGGAGGAGAGAAGGCCTTTGATAAATATCTGTTTATCAAAAATTATAGCTAACCTCTTTCTCCATACCTTCATTTCCTAAATCTACTTTAGGGTGTTCCTATCACATATTATTAACACTATCCTTCTAGAAATTTATATTATGTTTTCATGTACTTATAATATTCTTTGCAATTGTAACTGCTCTAAATGTTGATTCCGGTACATAATAGATAGATGGGAATGAAATGAGATTAGGTGAGAGGGAAAGCAATGAAGAGGGGGTTAGTTCTCTTTTTGTTAACAGCATTTTTTTAACTGGTTAGCTATATAGCTAAATTCTTGTTTTATAGAAAAGAAACACTGAAGTGTTATATACCAAATGTGTGGTGAGCTACCCTATTTACAGGTTTTAAACAATTCCCCTTGCCAATATTCCATGGGATATCCAATGATTTCCATCCCCACTTATTTATCTAATTCCTATTTCTTATTTCAAGTTTTTCCTCCAGTGAACTTTAGATTTCACCAGGATCTCATCTCCCGTTATTACTATCTCTTTTTGTTCATCACAGATGCAGAGAAAGATTCAGATCCATATATTTGTGTTCTCTGCCCACCTCTCTGCCTCTCCCAAGGACATTCACTAGTCATGTGATAGAAGACACTTTGCTGAGTTTTGAAGCATGAAGCGGTGGTGTAAGAAGCTTACAAGTAGATGTTCTGAATACCCATCAGTCATCTACCAACTGGACAGTTTCAGCTCTTCCAGCTTCAGTCTCTTGTCATTTGTTGGTCGGAGAGAAAGCCTTTCTCTCTGTCTTTTTCTTTTCTCTTTTCCTTCTCAATTCTTTCCTCTCTCCAGTACAAGACTCTTGATCTCTACTCATGCTTAGTGGACCAGCTATCATATTGTTACATCTTTCTACTCTCAGTGTGTACCTATTAGATACTTAAAATGAGAGACATAGCAGTCAATCCCCTTACTAAGACTTTGACACTGTAAGTTTTCTGTGTATTTGGATCTAAAGAAAAAAAAAAGACATTTAAAAAACTCTGAGGGGCATCTGGGTGGCTCAATAGTTAAGTGCCTGCCTTCAGCTCAGGTCATGATCCTGGGGTCCTGGGATCCAGCCCCGAGTCCAGCTTCCTACTTAGCAGGAAGCCTGCTTCTCCCCCTCCCACTTCCCTGCTTGTGTTCCCTCTCTCACTGTCTGTCTCTCTGTCAAATAAATAAATAAGTTCTTTAAAACAACAACAACAAAACAAAAAACAAAAACAAAAAAAACCCCTCTCTGAGTTCTACAGTATTTAGGGGCTATGCTTTCACTGCCATGACATACTGCCAACACTGACATGGAATTATCTGGGCAGTGGGTAAATGAATGGATAAATACATTTAAATAAATTTCTAGTCACTGAGGCACCTGGGTGACTCAGTCAGTTAAGCATCTGACTTTAGATCTCAGTTCAGGTCTGGATCTCAAAGTGGTGCGTTTAAGCCCTGTGCTGGACGTGAAGCACACTTTAAAAGAAAAAAAGAAATCTAGACACTAGTTTAACCTATAAAGTTAATCTCTGCTTCTATTTTTTTTTTTTTCTTTTTAATCTACAGAGATAAAATAATGATTTGGGTCAATTTAAATTCTACCTGTCCTGTTTTCCCTTGTTCTGATAGGAAGGCCATCTAACTCTAACCTATAGGGTTTCAGACATAGGTTGAAGAAGGAAGATACAAAATCTGGTTAACTGACCTCTGAGTGATTCAGTGATAATTGAATGAAAACATGAAATTCAAGGGAGTAAAGTTGAAACTAGCTTGAGGGATAGCTCTGAGAAGCCTGTGGCAGAGGAGTTTGGCCACTGCAGACACTATTTTGATGTCCTGCAACATCTTTTCTTACAATTTAACTTTCTATAGCCATATATTTCCTTTCTGCACATTTTGAAGTTTGCATTAAAAAATCATAACATAGCAAATGGGTCTGATGCAATATTAAGGAAGGTTAAGATTATGATTGTTTAAAAAACACTAGAACTTTAGAAGTGTGAAAAGAGAATGGGAATTCAAGATTGCTGAAGGCCATTACTTTTGTCCTATTTACTTTGTTCTAACAGGGTCAGCCCTTGGCAAAATTAAGAAGGAGTTTCCTTCACTTTTCTGATCAAATCACCTTTACTTCCCAAGCCTGTGATGTTTAGCTGTGATCTAATTCCTTTCCAACTTCAGTTTTCTATTCTTTAAATTACAATTTGCTGATAAAAACATTTATTTTTTATTTTAAATCTGCTGAGCATTGCATTTAGCATTTTACACGCAGTTTCAAGAGGTGGGTAATACTACTGTGATTATATTGCAAATGAAGAATCAAGATTTAGAGAAATGAATTGCCTGAGGTCATTAAGCTATGAAAGGCAATGTAATATTAAAAAACTGGTCATCCAACTTCCAACAACCAAAATAGTACCTCATCTGAAAAGACTTATTTAGCAGTATCAGGGATGGTGTGTGTCTGTGTGCACATGATTGCTGAAAATGTAAGTGTTGGTGATTCAGAGGAAAAAATACCCATAGTAGTCAAGTGACTCATGATGGTATTTGGGGATATTGGGAGGTTTAGCAGTTATAAGGGAGTAGATGAGGTAGTACCCTGGCCATCCAAAATTCTATGCCATTCTTTTATACTTGAAAAAGACTGTGCTCTAGTACCTCAAACATTCACTGATCAATAACTTAAATGTTTCATTATCAAAGAGTGAAATCTAGTATTGTTCATTATACTGAAAATAATTTGCTAATAAACAAACAACCGTGGGAGAAAGTATTCATTTGCTAAATATTTGTTAAAAGCCTAGTATGTACTGGGTACTATTTTAGGGATATTATGGTGAGGATTAACCTTGCCCCTGTTCTCTCTGTTTAGCAACTTTTGGGAAAATATAAGCAAACACAAATTTACAAAGAATGAGAGATAAGTGAGATATGGGAAAATATAAGACTTTAAAGAATACTTTTCCCAATGACATTTAGAAAACTTCCCTAAAGAAATGGAATAACCAATGGAATTAATTTTGATAAGTAAAACGTAAGCAATACTTAGGGTTGAATATGATACAAGGAAGACATTTTATTTTATTTTCTTCTTTACAGTCAAATAAAAATATTGATATTAAATTAACAAAAAACAAGAAAAAAAATTGAAAATTTTTTAAAATCTCACTTCTAAATTACATCACCAAGGAAAGCGGGAGCTAGTCAAACCCTAAACCTCTACCTGTAAGAAAAAGCTGTCAAGTACTGTAAAAGTTAGACCAGACCAAGAACACTCTCTTTTAGCAGATATAGACCTCTACAAATCTGAAACAGGTGCTGTTTCTTGGAATTAGAGACATAAAGAGGGGTCAGCCTAATCCCTTGTCTGGATCAGTAGGGTCTTTGGTGGGTCAAAGGTGAGTCACAAAATTGTAAATTAACACAGAAATATTTTCTGGTTAGGGGGATGGGCAGAGAGTTCACTGAGGGCCATACATAGATCTACTACCCCCAAGGTGGAAAACACTAATTGCAGAGAACTCAGTAAATCTGTTGAGAAGATGTTCTTAAACAAGCAGATAAGAAACATAAATATAGAAAATTACTAAAGAAGTGGAGAAAAAGAAATATAAAATTAAAAGAATAACCCTAAGTAAATGAAATTCACTTCATTAACTATAAGAAATGAATACATGTGTAAAAAAATGTGCATTACCAAAATCGTTCACCAAAGCACTAGAACACTTATACTGGCCCAGGTAATATGAAAATAAAGTGCAAAAATTTCAGAGATTCCCGCCACAAAATATTCCCAAAAGGATGTAGAGGGAATGTTCAATGCTCATAAACAAGCTTCCCTAAAGCTTTTCAATGTTTTCTATATCACAGATAAGGAAAAAATACCAATCCTTTTTAGTTCCATACACACAAAAATATGAGATTAAGATGAACACCTGAGAAAGGTAGATTTAATTATTTTTTTATTTATGTTTTAAAGATTTTATTCATTTGACAGAGAGAACGTGGCACAAGCAGGGGGAGTGGCAGGCAGAGGGAGAAGGAGAAGCAGGCTCCTTGTCACCAAAATGCAGGGAGCCTGATGGGGGGCTTAATCCCAGGACCCTGAGATCATGACCTGAGCTGAAGGCAGACGCTTACCTGTCTGAGCCACCAAGGTGCCTACCATTATGGTAGTTTAAACAAGAAAGAAAAAAAATAACTGTAGACAAATACAATTATGAATACCTATACATCCCTAATTTGGGAAATAAAACAACAGCAAGTTTATTTCAATAGTTGTTGAAAATACATTTTTAAAATTGTAATATATTTATATTCTTTATTAAGACCTCTAAATGAAGTACAAGTGGATAGGAATTCCTTAACATTGTGTAAGCACACATAAAATGATAATAGGAATGATTACAATGCTGATAACTAATTTTACTAAGTGCTTATTCTTGTGCCTGGCACCCCTTTACATATATACTGGCCCACGAAATTGGTGCTATGATTATCCCTATTAGACAGATAATGAAGGCATGGCACAGAGATGTCAAATAACCTTTCCAAGACTGATGACCCAATAACTGGGAAAGCTGGATGCAAACCAAAGTGGTCAGACTTCAGAGATCATAAATGTAATTGAGATCATCTTTTAGATAGACTAAGCGCAAAACACACCATATATGGAGATCTGCATGAAGAACCTTCAATTGTCTCCTGAGTAACACTGTGGAGGGAGGGGAGGCAAGCTTGAATACATGGAAAAACCTTTTGTTCTTGGATGGGAAGTCTTAATGTCACTCATGTAAACATCTTTTAGATAATATTTATTACAATAATGTTTTCAATAACAATGATTGAAAATATTCTAAGATCCCATCTGCAAATGAATGGTTAAATACAGGATAGCCATACAGTGGCATAGTGTGGCATTAGTTGAAAAATAATAAGGTTAACCGATATGCACTGATGGGAAAAGAAAACCAAGCTGTATTTGGTAGATGAAAAAAAGAAGGCACAGAACATTACATATAACACTCCTGTAAATATACATAAAGGAGACTCATATATGTATACAGATATATATACAAATACATTCACATAGGAAAATTTCTATAAAGATATATAAAAGCCCAGTAGCATTGTTTAGCTCTGGGGAGTTCACCAGGGATTTGGGCATAGGGAGCAGAGAAAGATATTTAATTTTTAACAATGTTTCTCAGATTTTTCAAGACATGTTGACATATTCTTTTTTTAACTAAAAAATATAGGTATGTATGTATTTATGTGTACATATAATTATCTGAGTTATCTGCCCAGATGTGGTGGGAGTACAAAGAAAGTCTCCAGAATATCCTTGAAATGAAGGAAAGTCAAGTAAAGCATAGGAAATAAAAAAGATTGAGAAACTGATAGTAGTTTTCTAAATTGACCAGCATTTGACCCCTCACTATAGCTATGGTAGTTCTTTAGCCCCAGAGCATTCTCAGTCTGTTCCTGAAAGAAAGGTGACAACATTTTAATGATGCAAATCTAGTGTTACAGTAGAAAATTACACACTTTCATGACCTACAAAGATAATTTTAATGTAAGAAAAGTAGCTCCTGAGGGATTCAAAAGTCAAGGAAATCTACTGAATATTTTTCTATAACTGTCAGGAAAGAATCTTTCAGAGCTATGATCTTATGCGGACTAAACCTAATACAGAGGTCATAGAGCAAAATTTCATTAATTTGAACTTGGGTTGATATATACAGTATATTTTTCTACTCAAGGAAGTCCTAGTTTTACAATGATGTCAAAAACATACAAGCTAGCTGATAATAGGTTAATAAAACATCTATTAGAAATTCCAGTAAATGCATTTGGTCTGTTCTCTATATGCATTTGTTAGAGCCTCCTTAAAATGGTTCTATTGTAATACATTTTCAGATTGAAACTTCTAATTCCTAGGGGTCTTCTGAATTATCAAGTATCTAGTGTTCTATTGTTATAGATTGTTTTCTATATGAATCTTCTGATGATTGTTAACTTACGCTTGCCTTGTAAGCTATTTTTCAGAAAAATCTTTTTATTAAATAATCAGATGATTAGTCTTCCAAGTATGGCAGTTCATTTTGTGATTATTGAGTATTTCTCATATTGAAAGGGAATCTCATAAACTATAAAAAATTTAATAGGAACTTTCAAAAGTGAGTATATGCTAACAATCGAACGTTTTGGAAAATGTAGTTTAATTTCCAAATACTGAGAAGAAAACTCTATAATTCAGTATTTCATGTTTCCTCCTAAGAGAGTCTAGTCCAATGAACATAATAAATTCTAGGACTTCTAGATTTTTCAAAATTGGTAATCACTGCACAGTTGTGTAAATGGAGATGTAGAAAGTGGAGAAAAGTAAGAATGTATTTTGACAGCATAATATAGTCTGGAAGATGTTTTTCTGAATAAATTCTAAAAATTGCCCAGAGGTATTTCTGTTATTTGCCTCTTTCTTCTAGAAGTTGGTGCTGAAAAAGCAAAATAAAAATACCAATTGCAATTCCTAATACTTGCATATTCTGAGAGACTGAGGTTTCATTAGTTGTGGTTTTACAGTAGTAGAAACTGGTTTGTTTAAAAAGAAATACATAGATACTTCCCTTGGGTTTTTTGGTTTGCTTGGTTTATCTCTTGCAAACCTCTTTTTCTGTTTACTGAAAAGAACTATCAGTCCAGTCTTTAAATAAGTGAATTTGGGGAAATGGTTTTCTAATATTCCTTTGCTAAAGTGAATTTAGAATTTTGAGCATATTAAATTGCCTAGGCTCTCTTTAAAACATATATTTTTATTATTTATTTCTATTTTGTCAACATGGGAATGATATAATATGTGTGTGTGTATATATATATGTATGTATGTGTGTGTGTGTACATATATATATATATATATATATATATATATATTTGTGTGTGTGTGTGCCACATACTCCACTATGGACCTCAATGACTAACTTCTTTATTTTTTTTAGTATTAAGAAGGAATTAATAATAAGTACATTTCCTGGATACTCCTCAGGAACTGTGATTGTAGATCCCTAATACTGACTAGTCTAATAGGGAAAGAGGATCCAGTTTCTATGTGACTGCAAATTATAGCCAGATGATAAAAGAAAAATAAGTGATTTTATTTACATGTAACCTCTTAAATATTTTAAAACATTTGCCCATTTCCTAAAATATTTGTCCATTTCCTCACTCATTCATTGATTCATCCAGCAAATTTTACTACATGCTTACTATAAGCTAGGCAATAACTAAGTGCTGGTTATGTAATAATAAGAAAATAAGCCTGTGTTTCTGCCCCTTTGGAGCTTAGGATTCACAGAAGAAAATAGATATAACAAAATAAAAATCAACACATAACCTCAGTATACATTATATATTGTGCATATTTCTTTTTTAACTGCTTATTTTTCACTTAACATATCACAAAATAATTTTCAAAAGTCAAATCATTCTAGCTCTCTGCCTAGAACTCTCCAGTGACTTTCCATATGATTCAGAATCATTTAATGCTGATGGTTGCTCAGTGACTCTTCTTTGATTGCTGCCTTCTCCCTTACCCACTCAACACTGGCTCCCTTGCTGCTTCTCAACCACACCAAGTCAGTGTCCACCTAACATATTATATTTACTAACCATTCATCCTAGGATCCTCTACCTCCAAATACTTCCGGGTCTAACCTATTACTTTCAATTTTCGGAGGTCATCATTGAACACCCAGCTGAATAACCAACCTTACCCTGCAATGTATTCCGTAACTTACTTATTCATGACTTTCAGTACATGCAGCACTTTATACCTTCTTGTGGTTATTGAAAGACTTTCACTTCTGTAAGGCTAGCTCCATGCAACTAGAGAAATTGTTCTCTTCATTGTCCTACCTCCAATATCAAGAACACTGTCTGGCAGTTAATTAGCATTTAATGAATATTTGTGGAATTAATGAATAAATAAATAAATAATAGACAAAAAACAGTTTTCTAGTCACTGAAGGTTTTTATTTGCAGCATTAGAATATTTAATGATAAAAATACATCATAATTTATTTAGTGAATCTTCTATTTTTAGTCATTAAGCTAAATTAATTTTCTTTTTTTTCCCCCCTTTATAAACAGTGCTGCCAGGAGCTGCATTATGGTTAAATCACCTGCTGTTATTTCTTTAGGAAAAATTCCAGAAAGTGGGATTTTTCAAAGACTTGTAATCAGTCAATACTAGATAATGAGAAAATATCTGTTATTGCTAAGGAATGTCTATGTCTGAAATAAACTGGAGTTCATTGAGGGGTTAGCTGCTAGGCTCTCTGTTCAATAGCAGACTTCAACTCAAATTATTCTGGGAGCATTTCCATGCCTCTAGTCATGGTTTCTCTTGAATTCAATTTTTCAGTTTTCTCCAATAACAATTTTGAACCACAGTTTGTCTAGGTAGGAAACGCAAATGTGAGTCTTAATGTGTATAATATATATGCCTTGGAAATTTTTTAAAATCTCACTTCTAAAAATCCAATAACATTATTTTAAGAATCAGAATAGGAAACATAAATAAGGACGCATATAGTGATCCATCCACAACTATTTGACTGGGAAGTAGATTAAAATCTTAAATTATTGCTGAAGTTATCTAAGTTAAAAAAGACTCAAATAGAAGAGCTGAAACCAATCAAAGTTTCTCATGTCAGCTGCACTATTTCCTACAGAGATAATCTATGCAAGTAGTATTTATCACTTAAACAGTCCTGGTTCAAAGACCATTGATGATGTTATATTACCAAAAGAAAGAACTTCTAACTGACAGTTTATTCAGCAAGAGAAGGAAAGAATGAAGAAGGCTATTTGCATTTAGCTCACATTTTAAAATAAAGAGAAAGTAAAGAGAATAGTTTCCAAATTTGACATCAACTCCCCCCTCCTCTTTTTCATTGAAGCTCTGTTTTAGTTTAGAAAGAAATTCTAAATTGACATTTAAATGGTGGCAGGGCAATTCTCCTCTGCCTTGTGAAACGGTCTCTGGAAATGTACAATTACGCTGTCATCTTTAGCACTCCACATTGGACAGAGTTTAATTATTAATGTGTTTCCCTCAGAGAATGACTCGATCATGTCACAACTCTAGACAAATACAGCTAATGCAAAATCATAAAATATTCACTTGAATACTGCTGAACTGACAGGAAATTAATTCTATGAACACTTTTGATATTACCAGAAAATTAGTTTCAAATGCATAAGACTGAAATAAATGTGTTCATAATTTGCTCAAGGGTAATGCTCATCTTGCAATCAGTTGGTGTCTTTTTATAAATGTTACAAGTATTCAACATGGCTTTATGATAAAGAGGACAGCTAATGTAATGTATTATTTGTAGACAGTGTTTTACTTGTAAACAGCAGGGAGTGAAGAATTGCTCTCTCAGAAATATTTAAACTCCAATAATATTCTGCTATTTATCATTTTGTAGAACTGAAGAATGCCATCAAAAAAAATTTTTTTTCAGACACTGAGAAGCTTAAGGAATGGTAATGGGATTTCAAACTTTTCACTTCAGATCACTCTTCCAAGTTTTAGAAAATATCTGAAAATGATTGAAAATGATTAGTATCTTAAGGCTACTCAACGTCCAGCTTTGGACAAACTAGAGATTTTATGTTTTTAGACATTGAAAAGTACCCCTCAAATATATTTACTTCCTCCTTTGTGTTTGTCCAGCAATTTGCACAAAGTTTAACATACTATTTCATAATTATTTGTATACATATTTTAACACACTGTATGAAACTAAAAGCCCCTAGAAAATATGACATTGTCACTGATCTCTATCCTTAAATGTCTAGTCAAATTGGTACAAGTCGTTTGGTATATAATTGAATAAATGTAAAAAATGGATAAATTAAAAGGATCTATTAAAAATATCAATAGGAAAGTACAATCAGTCAACATATAATAAGTCTATTTTTGTAATAAAAAATCTCTAAAAGACATCTTTAAATGTAGCTCAGAATGACTTTCCTAGGTAACATTGTTTTCTGCTTTTCTGGGAACTCCTGACACATAAAACTAAGTTCTTGTAGTCAGAATTTGCTATCTGGCTAGAGTTAATTCATGCAAGCAAAGCTAATGAGATGTTTGCACATCAAAATTTGAAATTTTGAACATTGCTAGAGGTAAGTCATATTTGACTGAGTTCTAGTGAGAAAGTTTGCCAACATATGATAAAAGTCACACTTCCTTTCTGTCTTTCGAGTTCTAGCTTCTCTGCTTCCTTCTAACAAATGCCCGTTTAAGCTTAGGCTAGCCATAGTAAATTGTTTTCTATTGCTAAAAAACCAAAAGATTCACATAATAATGTATTATAAAACTTATTTTGACAATGTCCCACTGTACTAATTTTATGTTTGTTTGTTTGTTTTAAATAAACAAAATTACCTATATTGTCCTATCTGGGGTTTTCAGATCTTTCATGCCTTTTTTCATATTGTTATACATTTTATGTAATGTGAGAAAAGAATTACTGTAATTGTTGGACATTCATTTTATACTATCTGTAAGGATGCTGTAATAAAATATTAAAGGAAACATGGTTATTAATGAATTATACCAGTGAAATTTAGTTTAATAGTGTTAACTTATTTTAAAAATTTCAGTAAATGAGGTTGTTCATTATACCATAAAGCCACTTCTTATAATGAAAAATTGAATGGGGGTCTGAGTTAAATATGACTGTATAAATTCAAATAGGCAAAAAATGAACTGAATATATGCATAGAAAGTGAAATATAGCAAATTAATTGAACAATGAAAATCTCAAAAACAGGCTGTTAGTTTTATAAACTCAATGTTTTGTTATTCTTAAAAAAGTTAAAATGCATTCTAAAGTTTGTCAATTTTTTACAGCCTTTTATTTCAGGAACGATTATTCATTCAATAAATAGTAACTATTACATTTATTCATTCATCTTGCAAACTATATGTAAGGCATCATGCTGGTGGGCTAGAAAGAATACATTGATGAGGGAGAAAATTTTCCTATCTTCAAGTAGCTTTCAATCAGTGATAAAAGTAACAAAATGTTACCATAAAGATGAAAACATGACTGAATGTAAAGAGAAGTATACATTTAAAATAATAGGAAATTTAGATGAAGGAAAAAGGAAACGATTAAATGAGGACATTTATAAGAGAATAGTTAGTAAGAATTCATGCTGAAGTACAAAGCATATTTAAAGGCCAACATCTGGTAAAAGACAACTAGAGTCTGGCTGGGAAGGAGCTTTATCCTTCAACCAATAATCAAATCTTCTCTTTAGCTTTCAAAGAAATGTACTATCTTCATGTTACAGTGAAACTAGTGGGGTTGTTTTCATTCCTTGTATATTTCCCCTCTTCCCCATTATCCCTTAAAGTCACTCCAATCAAATTTTAGTCTATCTTTTCACTAGGTCACCAATAACATCCACATTGTTAAATATAGTAAGCAATTATTTGTGCAAAATTCACTATAAGCCGCATTTTAAGACTTCATCATTCTCTCTTCCTAGAAACTTTCGTCATCTTTATTATCATCATCATCAAATAATCCCACATTCTTGTTTTTTATCCAACATCAATGCCCAATCTTTCTCATGATGATGATGGTGATGACTGTAATTCTCTCTAAACTCTTAACATTGAGGTATTCTAGGGTTTAGTCTGTTGTTGGCTTCTCTTTTTGCCTTGTTCCTCTGTTATATGATCCTCTTTCATGGATGAAAACACCAAATATACACTAAAGACTACAGAATTTACACCAAATTAAGGATCCTTAGTTCTAGACTAACTTTTTCAACTGCCCTCTCAGTGTCTCCCTTTAGTTATCTAAAACATTCCAAAGAAGCACCTCTAGTTTATTCTCTAATCCAAATCATCTTTACTCAGAGCCTTCCCTGTTTTAGTTAAAGGCAACTCCATTCTTACAGTTACTCACAGGAAAACTCATGGAGTCATTTTTGACTACTTTCTTTCGCTCACTTTCCCCCAGATCCTGTTGATGCTAAGTACAAAATATATCCAGAATCTGATCATTTCATGTCACCATCACTGCTAGTCTCTTCTTTGATTGTATTCCTTGTTTCTACCCTTGCTGCCCTTCAATCTACTGTCAACACCACATCAAATTTAATCCTGTTAAATATAAATCAGATGTGTCCAGGTTTGCTTGTTGTGGTGGTCAGCTTTATTTGCTAACTTGGTTAGGATATAATAACCAGTTATTCAATCAAACCCTAATCTAAGTGTTTCTGGGATGGTCTTTTTAGATGCATTTAATGTCTAATGCCAGTTGACTTTAAGTAAAGGAGATTATCCTTAGTAATCTGAGTGTGCCTGATGCAATCAATTGAAAGGCCTTAAGAGTGGAACTGGGATTTCCCTAAAGAAAAAATTCTCTCTATGGATGGCAGCATCTGCTCTTGCTTGAGTGTATAATTCCTTGCAATAAATCTCTGTCCCTGTCTCTCTGTGTCTCTGTCTTTCTCTATATATATGAACGTCACTGTCATGAATAATAAGAACTAAATATACACACACACACACACACACAGACACACATATATGTATATATGCATATATATACACACACACATACATACACACCATGTAGTAGTGGTGTTCTATAAAATCACCAGGAATAATGAATCAGCAAATACTTGACCACCGCTTGTAAGAGAAATACAGGGTTAAGTTCCAGTCACATTTTCATCAACCAATGAACATATAACCTTATTTTACGTGTACTTTTGTTTAAAAGCAATTTTTTAAAAAGATTTTATTTATTTATTTTACAGACAGAGATCACAAGTAGGCAGAGAGGCAGGCAAAGAGAGAGAGAGAGTGGAGGATGCAGGCTCCCTGCCGAGCAGAGAGCCCGATGCGGGGCTCGATCCCAGGACCCTGAGATCATAACCTGAGCTGAAGGCAGAGGCTTAACCCAGGTGCCCCCAAAAGCACTTTGTTTAATATATAGTTGGTTCATTAACATTGAATTCACAGCCAACAGCATTAATCTCGCCTGAATAAACCTCATCTAACACATGTATTTTCTCAATAAAGCACAACACAGACTTTCTGTACTAGGGAAAATGAGATCGCACCTTGATATTGTGCTTCTGGGACTTTTTAACAGTGAGATCACTGAAAAATAAAACAAAGGGGAAAAATGCTGAATAGATCACTAAAAGTAGACTTGTCACTGGATAAGAGTTAAGGCAGGAAAACATGATATTGCCTTCTTAGCCTCCCACTAGAAACATGTGTGTTGGGTGACTCAAAGTTTTTGCTGCTCTGTGTGTGTTCATGAATGACCACAAAAGTGCCATGGTTATTGGTTTGCATTGATTTGTGGGTTACAAATAAATGTTAGTGTGTAGATAAATTTGATGGAATCCATAAATAATGAGAACTATACACACCCAATGCATGTACACATCGAATATACTACACATATACATATGTGAATAATATATACATTTAAGTATACCATCTCATACATATACACACATAAATTCATGAACAAGGAGAATCAAACACACATACACACCTATCCCTTTGTCTCTGTTTTGTCGTCTCTTTCTTTCTTGAGGAGACTGTATATATTCCACTGGTTCTATTTCTGTGGTGGAAACCTATCTGATATACTCCTCATTTACCTACTTTAAATCTTTACTCAAATTTAAGTCTAAGACTCATTCCAAGCACTGTTGTACTTCACCCTGTCCTTAGTTTCCTTATTTCTTTCTTTCTTTTTTTTTATTTTTAATTTTTTATTTTCATTTTTATTTTTTTTTAATTTTTTATTTTTTATAAACATATATTTTTATCCCCAGGGGTACAGGTCTGTGAATCACCAGGTTTACACACTTCACAGCACTCACCAAAGCACATACCCTCCCCAATGTCCATAATCCCACCCCCTTCTCCCAACCCCGCTCCCCCCAGCAACCCTCAGTTTGTTTTGTGAGATTAAGAGTCACTTATGGTTTGTCTCCCTCCCAATTCCATCTTGTTTCATTGATTCGTCTTCTACCCACTTAAGCCCCCATGTTGCATCACCACTTCCTCATATCAGGGAGATCATATGATAGTTGTCTTTCTCTGCTTGACTTATTTTGCTAAGCATGATATGCTCTAGTTCCATCCATGTTGTCGCAAATGGCAAGATTTCATTTCTTTTGATGGCTGCAGAGTATTCCATTGTGTATATATACCACATCTTCTTGATCCATTCATCTGTTGATGGACATCTAGGTTCTTTCCATAGTTTGGCTATTGTGGACATTGCTGCTATAAACATTCGGGTGCACGTGCCCCTTTGGATCACTACGTTTTTGTCTTTAGGGTAAATACCCAGTAGTGCAATTGCTGGGTCATAGGGCAGTTCTATTTTCAACATTTTGAGGAACCTCCATGCTGTTTTCCAGAGTGGCTGCACCAGCTTGCATTCCCAAAACAGTGTAGGAGGGTTCCCCTTTCTCCGCATCCTCACCAGCATCTGTCATTTCCTGACTTGTTGATTTTAGCCATTCTGACTGGTGTGAGGTGATATCTCATTGTGGTTTTGATTTGTATTTCCCTGATGCCGAGTGATATGGAGCACTTTTTCATGTGTCTGTTGGCCATCTGGATGTCTTCTTTGCAGAAATGTCTGTTCATGTCCTCTGCCCATTTCTTGATTGGATTATTTGTTCTTTGGGTGTTGAGTTTGCTAAGTTCTTTATAGATTCTGGACACTAGTCCTTTATCTGATATGTCGTTTGCAAATATCTTCTCCCATTCTGTCAGTAGTCTTTTGATTTTGTTAACTGTTTCCTTTGCTGTGCAAAAGCTTTTGATCTTGATGAAATCCCAATAGTTCATTTTTGCCCTTGCTTCCCTTGCCTTTGACGTTGTTCCTAGGAAGATGTTGCTGCGGCTGAGGTCGAAGAGGTTGCTGCCTGTGTTCTCCTCAAGGATTTTGATGGATTCCTTTCTCACATTGAGGTCCTTTATCCATTTTGAGTGTATTTTCTTGTGTAGTGTAAGGAAATGGTCCAATTTCATTTTTTGCATGTGGCTGTCCAATTTTCCCAGCACCATTTATTGAAGAGGCTGTCTTTTTTCCATTGGACAGTCTTTCCTGCTTTGTCGAAGATTAGTTGACCATAGAGTTGAGGGTCTATTTCTGGGCTCTCTATTCTGTTCCATTGATCTATGTGTCTGTTTTTGTGCCAGTACCATGCTGTCTTGATGATGACAGCTTTGTAATAGAGCTTGAAATCCGGGATTGTGATGCCACCAACGTTGGCTTTCTTTTTCAATATTCCTTTGGCTATTCGAGGTCTTTTCTGGTTCCATATAAATTTTAGAATTATTTGTTCCATTTCTTTGAAAAAGAGGGATGGTACTTTGATAGGAATTGCATTAAATGTGTAGATTGCTTTAGGTAGCATAGACATTTTCACAATATTTATTCTTCCAATCCAGGAGCATGGAACATTTTTCCATTTTTTTGTGTCTTCCTCAATTTCTTTCATGAGTACTTTATAGTTTTCTGAGTATAGATTCTGTGCCTCTTTGGTTAGGTTTATTCCTAGGTATTTTATGGTTTTGGGTGCAATTGTAAATGGGGTTGACTCCTTAATTTCTCTTTCTTCTGTCTTGTTGTTGGTGTAGAGAAATGCAACTGATTTCTGTGCGTTGATTTTATATCCTGACACTTTACTGAATTCCTGTATAAGTTCTAGCAGTTTTGGAGTGGAGTCTTTTGGGTTTTCCACATATAGTATCATATCATCTGCAAAGAGTGATAATTTGACTTCTTCTTTGCCGATTTGGATGCCTTTGATTTCCTTTTGTTGTCTGATTGCTGAGGCTAGGACCTCTAGTACTATGTTGAATAGCAGTGGTGATAATGGACATCGCTGCCGTGTTCCTGACCTTAGCGGAAAAGCTTTCAGGTTTTCTCCATTGAGAATGATATTTGCGGTGGGTTTTTCATAGATGGCTTTGATGATATTGAGGTATGTGCCCTCTATCCCTACACTTTGAAGAGTTTTGATCAGGAAGGGATGCTGTGCTTTGTCAAATGCTTTTTCAGCATCTATTGAGAGTATCATATGGTTCTTGTTCTTTCTTTTATTGATGTGTTGTATCACATTGATTGATTTGCGGATGTTGAACCAATCTTGCAGTCCTGGAATAAATCTCACTTGGTTGTGGTGAATAATCCTTTTAATGTACTGTTGAATCCTATTGGCTAGTATTTTGGTGAGAATTTTCACCTCCGTGTTCATCAAGGATATTGGTCTATAGCTCTCTTTTTTGATGGGATCCTTGTCTGGTTTTGGGATC
The DNA here is from genome assembly GCF_009829155.1 of Mustela erminea. NCBI lineage: Eukaryota > Metazoa > Chordata > Mammalia > Carnivora > Mustelidae > Mustela > Mustela erminea. The sequence continues at coordinate 42,758,989 of NC_045623.1, forward strand.
AAGGTGATGGTGGCCTCATAAATATGAGTTTGGAAGTTTTCCTTCCATTTCTATTTTTTGGAATAGATTCAGGAGAATAGGAATTAGTTCTTCTTTAAATGTTTGGTAGAATTCCCCGGGAAGCCGTCTGGCCCTGGGCTTTTGTTTGTTTGGAGATTTTTAATGACTGTTTTAATCTCCTTACTGGTTATGGGTCTGTTCAGGCTTTCTATTTCTTCCTGGTTCAGTTTTGGTAGTTTATATGTTTCTAGGAATGCATCCATTTCTTCCAAATTGTCAAATTTGTTGGCGTAGAGTTGCTCTTAGTATATTCTTATAATAGTTTGTATTTCTTTGGTGTTAGTTGTGATCTCTCCTCTTTCATTCATGATTTTATTTTTTTGGGTCCTTTCTCTTTTCTTTTTGATAAGTAGGGCCAGGGGTTTATCAATTTTATTAATTCTTTCAAAGAACCAGCTCCTAGTTTTGTTGATTTGCTCTATTGTCTTTTTGGTTTCTATTTCATTGATTTCTGCTCTGATCTTTATGATTTCTCTTCTCCTGCTGGGCTTAGGGTTTCTTTCTTGTTCTTTCTCCAGCTCCTTTAAGTGTAGGGTTAGGTTGTGTACCTGAGACCTTTCTTGTTTCTTGAGAAAGGCTTGTACCGCTATATATTTTCCTCTCAGGACTGCCTTTGTTGTGTCCCACAGATTTTGAACCGTTGTATTTTCATTATCATTTGTTTCCATGATTTTTTTCAATTCTTCTTTAATTTCCCGGTTGACCCATTCATTCTTTAGAAGGATGCTGTTTAGTCTCCATGTATTTGGGTTATTTCCAAACTTCCTTTTGTGGTTGAGTTCTAGCTTTAGAGCATTGTGGTCTGAAAATATGCAGGGAATGATCCCAATCTTTTGATACCGGTTGAGTCCTGATTTAGGACCGAGGATGTGATCAATCTGGAGAATGTTCCATGTGCACTAGAGAAGAATGTGTATTCTGTTGCTTTGGGATAAAAAGTTCTGAATATATCTGTGATGTCCATCTGGTCCAGTGTGTCGTTTAAGGCCTTTATTTCCTTGCTGATCTTTTGCTTGGATGATCTGTCCATTTCAGTGAGGGGAGTGTTAAAGTCCCCTACTATTATTGTATTATTGTTGATGTGTTTCTTTGATTTTGTTATTAATTGGTTTATATAGTTGGCTGCTCCCACGTTGGGGGCATAGATATTTAAAATTGTTAGATCTTCTTGTTGGACAGACCCTTTGAGTATGATATAGTGTCCTTCCTCATCTCTTATTATAGTCTTTGGCTTAAAATCTAATTGATCTGATATAAGGATTGCCACTCCTGCTTTCTTCTGATGTCCATTAGCATGGTAAATTCTTTCCCACTCCCTCACTTTAAATCTGGAGATGTCTTCGGGCTTAAAATGAGTTTCTTGGAGGCAACATATAGATGGGTTTTGTTTTTTTATCCATTCTGATACCCTGTGTCTTTTGACAGGGGCATTTAGCCCATTAACGTTCAGGGTAACTATTGAGAGATATGAATTTAGTGCCATTGTATTGCCTGTAAGGTGACTGTTACTGTATATGGTCTCTGTTCCTTTCTGATCTACCACTTGTAGGCTCTCTCTTTGCTTTGAGGACCCCTTGCAATATTTCCTGTAGAGCTGGTTTGGTGTTTGCAAATTCTTTCAGTTTTTGTTTGTCCTGGAAGCTTTTAATCTCTCCTTCTATTTTCAATGATAGCCTAGCTGGATATAGTATTCTTGGCTGCATGTTTTTCTCGTTTAGTGCTCTGAAAATATCATGCCAGCTCTTTCTGGCCTGCCAGGTCTCTGTGGATAAGTCAGCTGCCAATCTAATGTTTTTACCATTGTATGTTACAGACTTCTTTTCCCTGGCTGCTTTCAGGATCTTCTCTTTGTCACTGAGACTTGTAAATTTTACTATTAGGTGACGGGGTGTGGGCCTATTCTTATTGATTTTGAGGGGCGTTCTCTGAACCTCCTGAATTTTGATGCTCGTTCCCTTTGCCATATTGGGGAAATTCTCCCCAATAATTCTCTCCAGTATACCTTCTGCTCCCCTCTCTCTTTCTTCTTCTTCTGGAATCCCAATTATTCTAATGTTGTTTCGTCTTATGGTGTCACTTATCTCTCGAATTCTCCCCTCGTGGTCCAGTAGCTGTTTGTCCCTCTTTTGCTCAGCTTCTTTATTCTCTGTCTTGGTCTTCTATATCGCTAATTCTTTCTTCTGCCTCATTTATCCTAGCAGTGAGAGCCTCCATTTTTGATTGTACCTCATTAATAGCTTTTTTGATTTCAACTTGGTTAGATTTTAGTTCTTTTATTTCTCCAGAAAGGGCTTTTATATCTCCCGAGAGTGTTTCTCTAATATCTTCCATGCCTTTTTCGAGCCCGGCTAGAACCTTGAGAATTGTCATTCTGAACTCTAGATCTGACATATTACCAATGTCTGTATTGATTAGGTCTCTAGCCTTCGGTACTGCCTCTTGTTCTTTTTTTTGTCGTGAATTTTCCGTCTTGTCATTTTATCCAGTTAAGAGTATATGAAGGAGCAAGTAAAATACTAAAAGGGTGGCAACAACCCCAGGAAAATATGCTTTAACCAAATCAGAAGAGATCCCAAATCGTGAGGGGGGAGAAAGGGAATAAAAAGAGGTTCAAAAAGGGGAAAGAAAAAAAAAAAGAAAAAAAGAAAAAAATAAATAAAGAAAAGAATTTAAAAAAAAGAAAACAAATAAAGAGAAATACAAAAAAGAAAATATATATATATTAGATAAACTAGTTAAAAAACGTTAAAAAAGAAAAGGGTAAAAGTTAAAAAAAAATTTTACCAGAAGGCAAGAAAAAAAAAACAAAAAATGAAAAAGAAAAAAATTAAATTATCTACAAGACTAAAAAAAATCACAGGGACAACGCCATGAGTTCCATGCTTTGCTTTCTCCTCCTCTGGAATTCTGCGGCTCTGCTTGTTATTGAAACCGCACTCCTTGGTAGGTGAACTTGGTCTCGGCTGGATTTCTTGTTGATCTTCTGGGGGAGGGGCCTGTTGTAGTGATTCTCAAGTGTCTTTGCCCCAGGCGGAATTGTACTGCCCTTACCAGGGGCCGGGGTGAGTAATCCGCTCAGGTTTGCTTTCAGGAGCTTTTGTTCCCTGAGCGCTTTCCGTAGAGTTGAGGACAGGAATACAAATGGCGGCCTCCTGGTCTCCGGCCTGGAGGAGCCGAGAGCTCAGGGCCCCACTCCTCAGTGTGCCCTCAGAGAACAGCGCCCAGTTACTCCCATCTGCCTGACCTCTGGCCGCGCTCTGAGCTCATCGAGCCTGCGACCGGTTCAAGGTAACACCTAGCTGTGATCTTACTCTCAGCTCTGTCTCTGTAGCTGGCTTTCCTGTTCCAATACCCACAAGCTCTGTGACACTCAGACACCCCCGATTCTTCTGTGACCCTGCGGGACCTGAGGCCACGCTGACCCCGCGTGGGCTTCGCCCCGGTTTAGCCTCTGGAGCGATGTCCCTCAGTGGAACAGACTTTTAAAAGTCCCGATTTTGTGCTCCGTTGCTCCGCCGTTTGCCGGGAGCCGGCCCTTCCCCCCGGGGTCTATCTTCCAGTCGCCTTGGATTCACTTCTCCGCGGGTCCTACCTTTCAGAAAGTGGTTGTTTTTCTGTTTCCAGAATTGCTGTTCTTCTTCTCTTCGATCTGCTGATGGATTTGCAGGTGTTTGCAATCTTTAGATAAGCTATCTAGCTGATCTCCTGGTAGCTGAAGTAGTCTCAGCCTGCTACTTCTCCGCCATCTTGATTCCTCCTACCTCCTTATTTATTTCTTATAGCATGTATCATGCTGTAACATTATATAGTATGCTTATGTTGCATATTTGTTAACTATTTATTGTGCCTGTTGTTTATTGTCTGTCTTCCTGGATTCAATGTAAATTTCTCAAGAAAAGGATTTTTGTCTCTTTTGTTCACTGATGTATCACAATTGCTTAGAATGATATTTATAAGATAACAGATGCTAATAAATATTTTTCAGTGAATGAGTGAGATTCTTGATAAAAACATTAAGTTTTATGATGATTTGCTTACTGTTCTCTTCAGTGAACTTAGGACCAGATTGCTACCTCTAAGTCTTTTCTTCTCAGAAATTTTAGAATAGGCAACATAAAGTTTACCTAAATATCGCCTATGACTCTTTAACAAGTATATAGTATTCTCTGGTAGCACAAATTTCAGAAACCAGAAAAACAGTCAGGTGGAGCATTTAATAAACAAGTTTGCCACCAACAGTGGAACTGAGAAGTGAGAATAAATTAGAAGTAAAAACTTTTAAAACTTATATTTGAAGATGATTGCTGAAAGTGGGCCAGTATATAAGCTCTCTGAGGAATAACATACAGACAATTCAATAGGAACAGAAAAGAAAAAATGAGGAGACTAGAGAAATTCTAAGATCAAATATATTTAAAGGACAGGAAGAGGAAAAATAAGATAACTAAAGATAGAGTAAAGAAAACACTGTATCTACCTACTTACCTACCTGTCTACCTATTAGTCTGTCTAACGTATACATTTCCCAATAGGGAAATGCTAGATATGCCAATAGGGAAAAGAGGTTAATTTCTGTTCAATAGAACATTTAACCCTGGCAGTCAGGAAAAGAATTTCTTCCTCAAAAACATTATATATCCATTAAAACCATGATCACTTTTGGTGGTCTCACATAACTGAGACATGGGTTAGAAACAAAGGGGGTCCCTAACAAAGACTGATTTTCCTTAGAAAACTATTTTGAATTTGGGGCAGTAGGCCAGGAGTTAGTCCAGCAGCCAACGTCACACAGATGGGGTAGACGAGGAAATGTCTGCATGAAACATGCCGTTGGTCTCCCTTTATGACATTTGCTATCTTTTGACCATCATTAGCTGGGAGGCAAATGAAGTGGAAAGCTAAAGGGCAGAATTCTTACTACATTTCATTAAAATTTTAAAAATACATACTTTTACTAAATATTTAACAGTGGAACTTAGTCCTGAACCAAACCACTTCCTGACTGGACAGAGATGATGATCCCCGCATACTATTTTACTAAGAGAGGAAATGGGAAATTCTTCATAGGTGGAAAATATTATGTGGACTTATGCAGGGCTTTTATGGTAAAGTGTGACTTAAAATTAAAAAAAAAATACATACACAAAGACGCAAGAAAATGCAACTAATCATTAAGAGAAATAGTAAACAAAGTAGATCCTAACATGGTTCCAGTATGAGTTAGCATCAGTAACTAAAATATTATCACTTAATATGTTAAAGATAGAAAAAGCTGAACAAAATGGGTGAAACTTATGGGGAATTTCAACATAATAAATCTATAAGAAAAAGGAATCAAATATACATTCTAGAATTAAAGTGTTCAATATCTGAATTTAAGAACTCATTGGACAGGTTTAACAACTGGTATAAAAACAATTAGTGAGGGGTGCCTGGGTGGCTCAGTCTGTGAAGCATCTGCCTTCAGGTCCTGGATCGAGCCCTGGATTGGGCTCTCTGCTCAGTGGGGAATGTGCTTCTCTCTCTCTCTCTCTCTTGCTATCTCTGTCTTTCTCTCTCAAATAAATACAAATATTAAAAAAAAAAAATCAAGTGAATTATAGGTTGGAAAAGGGAAAAAAATGGAAAGAAAGACGTAGGATATAAAAATGTATGAGTCAGAGAATAATTTGTTTTCCTAGATAACTTATTACGACAAAATTCAGTGTCTTAAAACAGTGACCATTTATTATTTCTTCACAATTTTGTATGCTAACTTTCCATAATTCTGTAGGTTGACTGAATGGTTCCTTGGGTCTGGAAACCTTAATTGAGCTGTCCTAAGCTGAAAGTTCCTGCATCTGGAGTTACCTGGTGGGTCAGCAAGTAGGTAGATAACCTAGAACAGTTTTCATGTCTGTTATCTCTCTGGCCTTAGGGTGTTGGATGGCTGATTATTGACTAGGGCCTCTCATTCCTCCTCTTTCTTGGTTTTCATTCTGTAGGAGGTTAACTCTGATTAATTCATATGATGGTTTCAGGGTTCTAAAAATATGAGAAAGAACAAACTCCAATGCTCAACTGCTTCTTAAGCATTTATTTCTACCACAATTGTCAAGTGTCCAAAACCACTCAAATATCCAAGACAAGGTTTAAGGAATAGAGAAATAGGCTCAACCTCTTGATGGAAAAGCAAGAAAATTCCCTTTGAAAGAGGATATGCCTACATGGATAAGAAAAAACAAAATAAGGCCTTTTTTATTTTTGAAATTTATTATGATCTGAAATAAAGATCTCAGAAGGGAAGGAGAGATGGGTTGAAACAAATGGAATATTTAAAACATTAATATCTTGGAAATTTCCAAAACTATTGAAATAATTAGACATCAAACCCAGATTTAAATAGACTGGAAAGCCTTAAAGAAGATTAATTTTAAGGCTAATTAAAGGAACCAAAACAGGGTACCTGGGTGGTTCAGTCGGTTAAATGGCTGCCTTCAGCTTAAGTCATGATCCCAAGTATCGAGCCCCCCATTGGGCTCCCTCCTCAGTGGAGAGGCTGTTTCTCCCTCTCCTTCTGTCTACTGCTCTGCCTACTTGTGCTCTCTTTCTATCTTTCTAATAAATAAATAAAGTCTTTAAAAGAAAATAAAAAAATAAAGAAACCAAAACAAACATCTAAGAATACATTAAAATGTTGAAAAATAAAGATAAAGTTATAATCTTAAAAATAGCCAGAGAAGTAAGAACTTCATACTTTGGGAACATAGGTTCCTCCAAAGAAACAATAGTAAAGTATTGGCTAAGTTCTGAATAAATATGTGAAAGGCAGGAAGTAATTCAGTAGTGTCTTTATAGCATTGACCAACAAGAATCTATCAGAAGTAGAATAAGTTTTGTTAATGATATGGAGCAAGTAGAATACTTGGCATATTTTGTGGAAGTGCATCTTAGTAAAATCACTTTGGAAAGGCATTTGACAATACCTTCAAAAGTTAACATATAACTTTCCTGTAGCCCAACAGTTTCACTCCTAATTATAACATCCCTCCAAAAACCAGGGCATATGATCCCTAAATTGTATGTACATATATAGAATGTTCATAGCAGCTTTCTTCTAGTTTCTTATGGTTTCTAATAGTTGCATATTAGCAAGCTACATATCAAAGTAATGTATAAATATATTCTATTATACAATGGAATATTAGTGTTGAGTTTTTAATATTCATATTTACTAATTTTATCCTGAATTCCCACAGAGATTATCTGAACTACACATAAAATATCATTATTTACTCAAAGAGCAAATAATAGCTCTGTGGTTCCTCATATCCTCCTTCTTACTCCTGGGTAGTATAATGAAAGCCAGGTCAAACGTCTATACGAAAAAACTTTGAAGTCTATATCATAAGCAAGAGATGGAGAAAAATGGATTTTCTCTGCTTATATACAGGAGAAAATGGGAAATAACTACCTCTCTTCTCCAAAAGGAGGGAGCAAAACTTTTGCTCTTTCCAGAAGAGAGGGAAAAGATTCTAAGTTCTCACTATAACCACTTAGAATATAAATAAAATCTCTCCCACAGCCAGAGAGTCCCTAAAGTCTTCAGACTGAACAACCTAGAGATGTCTCCAAAGTGTTGGGCCTCTTTTTCTCTTGAGTAAACACACACCTCTGAAGTTATTTAAATCTCTCTGGAATTTTCTCTCTCTATATATATAATTGCAAATTTAATTCCCAGAACTTCTCCCAGCTCAGGAATACAAGTTTCAGGTAACATTTATTCAGAAAGCTCCTACTCTATAGAAACACTAACATATTTTCTCTACCCTTCAAAATAACACAGCAATTGAAAGAATAAACTACTTCTAAACTCAGCAACATGGACAGATCTCACAGATCTATGATGAGTAAAGAAACCAGAGAAAAAAGAGCCACGCACTTTATGATTCTATTTGTATGAAATTTAAGAATTGGCAAAACGAATTTATGGTGATTAAAAAAAAAAAAATAGAGTAATGGCCTTCTCAGTAAGTTCCATCCTCCAGCTTTAGAAGGTGAGAGTCTCAGTATGCTGCTAAGAAAGACTTCTGGCTTTCACACATGACTTAAATAGATTATTGATCATTCTCAGCCTTGCATTGTTCTCCTCCCCCACAGTGTATCAATAGCACTTAGCAAAAGACATTCAATTTTATGCTTCCTAAAATTACTATTTCCTCTGTACTTTTCAAATGTCTGAGATGAAACACCGGCCACAGCATTCTCTTACACTAGTATCCTTTTCCAGTTTATGACCACTGTAAATTCTAACAATTGCTCTATTGCAACATGACAAAGGCTATTTTCTAGTCCTGTTTTTCAAATTCTTAATTAATTGTGTGTTATTCTTTAGTTTTTAGAAAGTACTTCGAATTGGTCAATTACATGTTTGTTACTTTTAGAAAACATTTTTAGAGAAAAAGAAGATGCAATGTGGTAATGTGATTGAAAGGTTTTTGTTTTCTTTTTGGTTGTTTTTGAGGACCAAAATCTAATTTTCAACACGTAAACTCATCATTATATAATGCATATAAGTTCATGAGTTTACATTTTTTAATTACAATTTTGCATAGCACAAGCTTTCGGGTAAAAAGAATGTTTTGCAGTATTTGTTAGACGTTCCTTTGTTTTGATGTTATCATGAAATCAAATTTCTCTGCTATCCCAGTTGCGGTATGGTAAACTACTCTGTTTTGGTGATTACTTTTCCTCTCTCCTAACTGATTACAAGCCAAAATTATAAAATGCTTGAAGCATTCAGGCTTAAGCCAATTTTTAACTTTAAAGCATGAGAAGCCTGTGGTAAGGATTTAATGAATTTAGTTTAGTTTTTTTTTTTTAATTTGTATTTTATACTAGCAGTTGAAGCCTGTGGCAGTTCCTGTTTGTTAGGTGAGTTTAACACCAGACCTTATATTATAATACAACATTTATAATTGAGGTTCATTTACAAATCTCAAGTATTGCTCTGGACATCCATATTGTCAGAACTGAACTAAACCAAAACCCAAACCAAAAATATGATATGTTTACAAATATGAAAAAAGTGATTTTAATTATTTCACTAATAAAAAAGAATTAAGAGATGTAACATCTAACTATAAAAGTATATTAATGTTTTTATATTTTTTTATATGTAATAAAAATTATAGTCATTAAGCAGGAGATAGCATCATCACATGATTTTTTATTTTATTTTATTTTTTAATTTGAGCATTTGTGATGCTATAACATGATGGTTAAGAAGTCCTTGGAGTCAGACCATCTGGGTTCACAACCTAGGTTTTCTATTTGCAATCACTGTTACCTTGGGCTAACTATCTCCTTTAGGCCTTAACTTCATATTTGTAAAATAAGAGCTGTTAAGGGTTATTAATAGGAATAATAACATTGACTTCATAGAGTTGCTGTAAAATTTAAGTGAGCTAATATATATAAAAACACTTACTAAAATGACCGGAATTTAATTTTACATAAAGAAAACCAAAACCAAAAAAACTCTTGAAAGCCTGAAGAGAAAATTAAACAGTTGTGGTAGATTGCAAAAATGGTTTTAAACGGCTTTCAACAGTCTGTACACCTGTCCTTGAACAGTCTGTACACCTGTCTTTGAACAGTCTGTACACCTGTCTTTCCCATGTGACTTTATAATACCTTTCCATTCCGGCTTTGGGTGTGTGACTGACTTTGGCCATTCCCATGCTGACAGTGTGATTCTGTAAGAGACTTAAGAAGTCTTGTGTTTACTTTCTTATGCCTCTGCCTGTACCATATGGATATACCTGGGCTAGCTTGATGGAGGATAAAAGACACATACAACAGAGCCAAATTGCCCCCATTGCTTCAGTTGCTGTCATTGCAGCTGAGCTTATAGTGTTACAAGATAAACTGAAGCATAATAAAAATTAAGAATTTCTATAAATATCTATCAATTTGAAGCAGATAGCACCAAACCAGTGTGGTAGGAGTGCTCCAAGGACAGGAGCTTCAGGAGAAACTGTGATAGAGAAAAGACAGAAACCAAGTAGAGAAATTATTGATTGGTTATAATTTAAAGCCTAGGTGGCTGTTTGTGATCAGTTGTCCTTCGGTTTTGATTTCTTAACCTTGAGGCGCTTATAGGCTTCGATTTTGGTTTGCTTAAGTAGGCAGTCACAGCATTATAGCCACTTCAGACTAATGGCCTCTATATTTAGTTAATTTAGCAATAGCCAACCAGCTTTCAGATATGTGAGCAAGCCGAGCCCAGATCTGTAGAGCTCTCTATTTGACACCCTGCTAATTCTACACACATGAGCAATAAGTACTCATTGTGTATTATTGAGTTGTTTGGTGTTTGTTTTGGTTGTTGGTCCTGTCCACTTTTCCTGGGAAACAGATTTATGATGTTTGTCATTATGATAGTGTGATATTGTTATTTATAGTAAGAGTAGACAGAGAAATGAGAAAGACCGAGTACATATAATAGGAAATACATACTTGATCTTTGTCTCCATTTGGGGTATAGAGCTCCTAAAACCCTTGGAATTTCCTAAATGATAAAAACAGTTGCAACATCTCTTGTTTTCACATTGGTCTTTCACCCCAGTTCCTGACACAGTGTCCCTGCAACTTGTATTTGGGTGATAAGAGTGTCTCGTTCTAATGAGGTGACTCTGAGTAGGCTCCTGCATGATACCTGGTCACTGGAAAGACCAAGTCATGATTAGAAGCTTGGCATTTTCAGCCTCCCATTCTCTTGAGAGGAGAAGAGGCCTAAAATAGGGTTAATGAACCTACATGAAACCATAAAACTCCATAAGTTCACAGTTCAGAGAGCTCCTGGTTTGGTGAACACATGGATGTACTAGAAAGTGGGGTGCCTAGACAGGGCATGGAAGTTCTGGGCCTTTGTCCACATATCTTGCCCTATGGATCTCTTCATCTGGCTGTTCATCTTCATCATTTATCATATCCTTTAATAAACTGGTAAACATAAGTAAGTGTTTTTCTGAGTTTTGTGAGCTTCTCCCTCAAATAAATCAAGCCTGAAAAGGGAGTCATTGTAACCTCCAATATATAGCTAGTTGGTCAGAAAAAAATGGACTTATAACTGGCAAGTGAAGTGAGGGATAGATAAAAGCCATCCTGTGGGACTGAGACCTTAATCTGTGGGATCTGATGGTATCTCCCCACAGGTAGTGTCAGAAATGAGTTAAAGTGCAGGACACCCAGCTGGTGTGGCAGATAATTGCTTGATTGGGCTGGGTAGGGTGGGATGGGGGAAAAATAACAACTTTTAATACATTTGGTGACCCGAAGTGAAGTGTTCTCCGTGAAGGTAAAGGAGACACCCAGAGAGGAAAGCCATAGTAGGTTTTTTCCCCCCTACATAAGAAGGTATAAAACCTGAGATAGTTCCTTCTCAAATAAAATATAGCCAAAATATCTCAATGAAAGAAACAAGTTTTAGCTTGGACGGTGGTATTCGCTGTTTATTTGTTAGATTGTTTTCAGTTATTTCCTCAGTGAACTCCAGTATGAATTTAAGTGTTGACTGAGTGGATGTGATAAACTGCTTACCCTTTATTTTCAGTCATCAATCTAATCATTTAGAAATGCATAAAATAACATACATATAGTACAATAAGTTAATGCATCTCAAACTGTAATTGTATTTTCTCAAGAAATAGAAATACGGGATGCCGGAGTGGCTCAGTGGGTTAAGCCTCTGCCTTCGGTTCAGGTCATGATCTCGGGTCCTGGGATCGAGTCCTGCACTGGTGCTCTTCTCAGCAGGGAGCCTGCTTCTCCCTTCCACCCCCACCTGCCTCTCTGCCTATTTTGATCTCTCTCTGTCAAATAAATAAGTAAAATCTTAAAACAATAGAAATGCATTCATATAAAGAGCAAGTAACTTAAGAGTTTACAAAGCACTCGTATTTATTTTTATTTTCTTATTATTTATGGACTTTTTGTACCAGCACCAATACCAATCGATTTTAATATCATCCAAAATTATATGTAATACACTAGAAAATCAATTAATAAATATGCTAAATAACACCAAGAGTAAGATTGGTTATAAAAAACCATTACTCAGTAAATCCCAACAGGTAGATTTAAATCACTGTAGTTCATTTTTAAACATGAATGCCTGATTATTAGGTATAAATAAAATTTAAAAATGTGAATGGTCTCCCATCCAAGTACTAACCAGGCCCGACCCTGCTTAGCTTCCAAGATCAGATGACTCTTAATCTCACAAAATAAACTGAGGGTTGCTGTGGGGAGGGGGGTTGGGAGAAAGGAGGTGGGGTTATGGACATTGGGGAGGGTATGTGCTTTGGTGAGTGCTGTGAAGTGTGTAAACCTGGTGATTCACAGACCTGTACCCCTGGGGATAAAAATATATGTTTATAAAAAATAAAAAATTAATTAAAAATTAAAAATTAAAAAAAATGTGAATGGTAACATCAATTTTTGGACAGCTGAACAAGAAGTTCTTAAAGAGCAAATAACGAGAGATGCCAGTGGAACTAAGGCTGGAGTTAATGATACAAGACTGTTGGTTTATGTAAATCTTAATATGAAAGAGATTGATTTTGGAATAAAATAAAAAAGGCATAAAATGTAGAGTTCTAAAACACAAAGGTACTTAAGAAGAAGAATGAGACAGAAGAGTCAGGGAATGAAACTGGTACTTAGTAGTCCAAGAATGAGAAGAACCACAGTAACTAAGTTGGAAGAGATCATTAGGGCAATTGATATTATAGCTTCACACATATGCAGAGTTCAGGTGAAGTTAGAAATGAGAAGTGACCCATATTTAGCAGTTCCAGTAGTGACTTCAGTGAGACCATATTTGATGTGGAAAATGTGGACCTAACAGCAAGATGAAGGAATAGTAGGGCAAAAGCAAATAGAAACTGTCTAAGAATGATGGATATGAGAAATATAGTAAAATAGATGAGTACAAAAGTATTAGGAAAGGACTTGTGTTTGTTGTGTGAGGATGAAAGACAGCTCATCAGCTTTCTAGGATAGAAAGGACAATTAGTAAGGAAGTCTTAGTGAAGACAGAGAAAAAAGGAGTTAATTGATAGCAGGATTTTTCCTGGAGATGAGATGGGATGAAATGATAATGTTCAGGAAGAAGCTTTAGATAGGAGCCCAATATAGAAAGACAGATCTCCTCCTTCCTTTATAAAAGAAGAAAGTAGAGACGAACATAGATAAAGATAAATATAGAAGATGAGGTAAGATGTAGAAGGGATTCATGTCAAGTAGGCACCATTTCTCCAGGTAACATGACACAGGTCATCAGCAGAGGGGAGCTAAGGCTAGCATTAGGGTTGAGGTTAGAGCTAGGACTGGGGTAGGGCCATAGTGTGCTCCCAGCACAGCCCATAGGAGAGAGAAAGAGAGGGAACTGAAGAGGAAAGAGAAGGGAAGAGGAGCAGAGAGAGGTTGGAATTAAAATGTAAAGAAAATTGGGGAAGGTTTGACACTAGTTTTAGGGGAGGTAGAGGGATATCCATGTATGGCTGAATACCTCTGATGCCTTATTTAAATTTGAATCATAATTAAGGTAATTATTAGACAATCATATGGATATGTCATTTTAAAAATCAAATAGTTGTCCATTATTATTAATGTTATTTTGCATTATCATGATCATTATTATTTATTGTTTCAACTGTAAAAATGAGAATCTGGAAATTTATGTTTGATTGCATTCTAGATAAGATAAAAATTTTAAAAATCAGAAAAACAGAAAATAATCAGATGATATATAGGCAGCATTAAGGAACATATTCATCACAAAAAATAAATTTCTGGACAGATTTTTGACATGTGACATACAGAGATATAGATCTCATTCTATTTTGGAGTGCATTCTGAATCTATAAGTAAATATTTCCCTATTACAAATGATAAAAATGACACAGATGATGGCATACAGCATATTACACATTGTTTAAACATAAATTATGGAAACTTGAATTAAACAAAATTCATACCCATAGTATAATTAAGAGACTAAAATTCTCTTCTAAGTAGCTTCTATTCCAAATTTATAGCTCTTATTTAAGGAGTAATAAAATCCTATGGAAGTGTTTTCACATAACAAAGAAATATTACTTTTCAAGTAATGAAAGGCCAAGTCAGAATGCAAAAACATCTGTTTAAGCAAAGCAGCAAACATCTTTGTATTTGGCAACATAAACTACCCCAATCATAGCATAAAATGTTTTCATTTCACCTCATACTAACAGAATAATTAAAGCTTTCTGAATTGTTATGTTTACAAAAATCTATCTGTTTTTGAACTCATTGCATAAATGAGTGCATGATGGTTTGCCTCTAATATATTCATTAGTTTGGTTTCCAACTTTTATCCAGAATTATAAAACTTCAACTAATCATAAAAAAAAGCATAAACATCTATCCAAAGATGTTCTTAATTATTTTTGTTTACATGGAGAGATTCTGGGTGGGATGTTGGCTGATCTCATTGCTTTGTGAGTGGTAGAATTCTTCGTTTATTAATTTGTGGATCCTGCTCACATGGGTCAATAGGTCTTAAAGCAAAGTCTCTCTTTAGAGAGTTATAGGAGCAAAAGAAAAAAAAAAAAAAAAGCCTGATGAACAAGGAAGGTCCAAACTTTAAAGTCAATTATTTTGTCCAGGGCATTGTCAAATCATTAAAATTAAAGGCAGTTTTGCTCCAGAGACAAACATGGAAGTGTTTTCCTATCTTATCTCTTCTTCATATATTTGTGAGGGAGATTCATGGGATAAAGCATTATTGCACTCAAATGAGAGAAAAAAAAAAAAATCTTGGGGGAAAAAAGGACAAAAATGATTCCCAAAGTTAAAATTGCAAAGCCAATGAAGAAAATGAGGAAGGGTCCATGGGAGCATATGCTGCAGTCAGATTGGAAAGCCGAGACAATACTGGGACTCACTTAACTATTAATTCTCAAAAAGAGAGCCTGAAAATTTGTATCAGGCAGAACTGTGCCTGAGGTGGAGACTTAGTCTGGAACTTGCAAGTACTTATTAGCGTGCCTTCGAGGAAATAAATATCTCAAGGATCTTCCCTCACTAGACCCAGAGGCCAAAGTAGGCAGGCTTCAGAAGCTACTTTCTTGTGTTCGTTTCATGCTTCAGTCAGGCAGCCACTTATCAGGCAGCCGCTGTGTTCAGAACGCAGCAATAGAGTAACTGTTAATGCGGCCATGCGGGTTTTGGCCCTACTGCCACTCATCCATGTGGCTGTAACCTCAATCAGAGACACAACCGCGATTCCCATTGCGTGTGTGATCATAGGATGACTCCCGGCAAATTGGATGAAAAGAAAAAAAAAAGGTTTTGCTTTGCATTCAATTTGCTATGGTTATAGAGACTCAATCATTGTATCTTTTATGATTTGTTGAAAGGATTCAAGGTATAAGGGCTATTGTGGCAGAAGGCATATAGTATTCATAAGGCACCATATAGGGAAATATAGAGGGGCAAGAGTCCAACCAGTTTGCTTGATCTCTACCCTACATCACTTTCGACATGTCGAGTGTCTCTGTCCTGGTGTCTCTTCCTTGTGAGAAAACACAAAAGGCGATGAATAACCCATTATCCACATGATAAATTTTAGACTCAGTTTTTGTCTGTGAAAATGAATAGATATCTTTGGAGCCAATTTTAGAAGTCATAGGTTCCAAGTTCTGTTGTCACTTACTATCTGAACTTAGGCAAGTCATTTAACCTCTTTGAGCTCGAGTAACTACGTCTATGAAACTGAAATAATAATAGCTAACTCACAGAGTGCTGTGGGTCAAACGCAGTGCTGTAAGTGAATAGGTTTTGGAAACTGAGAAGTATACTACAGCTTAAAGTGTTATAACTGACCATAGTTTTTCTTTTCTGACACAACAGGTAGGTAGAACTGGATTATTTTTTTCCCTGTGCCTCCTTTTCTTAAGTCAAGATAGAGTTTATCCATGGAAAACATTGTCATTAGGGGCCTAGCCTAGAGATGGGCACAGTAATCTTCATGACTTAAATGGATCCCTTTCAGTCTTTAAATAGACGTCTGTGGAGAAAAAGGTTATTGACTTCACAATGTCCAATGGGCTTTTAGTTATATTTGAATTTGGGTAATTGCGTGAGATGTAAAGCACAATGTTAAACTCTGAATTTCAGTATCATTCTTTTTTCTAGCCTCAATTTTGACACTTGAGGGTGGACTTAACACATGTCCATATGAGATCTTTGACCATTTGTGTTCTTTTGTTTGTTTGTTTGTTTTCATAACAAGGACAAAAACATTTAACAAGAGAATATCCACAGACATTCCAACCCCCCCACCAACATTCTTTACCCTCTTAAGGCAAATCTCTCTCTGTCTGCAGAAATGAGCTTCTCTCTTGCCCTTAGTGAGGAACTGTGCAACAGAGAGATCTGTTTCTCAGAGTCTGATTCATAAGAAGAGAGAATAAAAGGGAGAGAGATGGAGGGATGGGGAAGAAAAAGAAGAGCAGAGCAGAGGAGGGCAGGGAGGGACAACTAGAGAGGGAAGACTGGCTCATCTGTACTTCAAGGGTGAAAAGGACTTTGGGAAAGGACAAAACAGACACAAAAGGAAAGGAAGAGGGCAGGAAGAGAAAGAGAAGTCCTTAAAAACTTGTGTTTTACAAAGCTTTAGATTGATTGCTGAGAATGAGGAGAAATAAAATTAAAATTAAGGTTTTGGGGAAAAGTAGGTACCACCAATATATTGAAAGGCTAAGAAATAAGAACAGAGGAGCTGTGGCATCTATCACTATTCTCTATGAGTAGAAATTTGATTTTGCTTGCATTTGTTAATTTTATTTCTTGGGCTATATGCCTTGGCTCAAAGATGATATATTATATTACCCCAGGTATATTCAGTTGACATTTTTTTGTTTTCAGTGAGTATTGTTCAAACCATATCAACAGAAAATCTGTATGTCAAAGAGTGTTTCTTAACTATGTAGTCAGTTGTATTTGGTCAAATTTACAAAGGGATGCAAGTATGTTTTATGCAGGCTTATTTTATAGGAGTTTATATTCTTATACTCTTTGCTTCCTCACAGAAATTTCACACTAAATGAACAAACAAAAAATGCCTCCTCAAAATTAACTGAATAAAATTGTACTCTATGTTTTAGAAAATATGTTTTGTTTAAAATTATCTCTTTTATCTAAAGTTGTATCTAAAGTGTTGTATATAATTGTATTAGATACTATTAATTGTTCCTACTCTGCAAAGACCACTATCTGTTACATTAAATGAGAGGAAAATTTGATTTGATTAAGCTAGGAAAGTGACATCACTTTGACATTCCTTTTCCAGTATTTAATATTTATTTAGCACCTATGGTATGCACAAGTACTGTCCATCCAATACTTTTAAATCATTTGGATGAACACTAATGGTGTCTTAACTGAACTGAAATTAGGATTTAGCCATAGGACATTTGTATATACAAAATGCTTCCAGGCTGAAAAGTAAAGTCTTATATTGTAAGTCTTATATAAATATATATATAATTATATACATATGTAATTTCATATATATAATAAGTCTTATATATAATTTCTTCTCTTTATATTCCAAGTAATTCTTAAAAGTTATTGCACTGTAAATGAAATATATAGAATTGCTTTAGGTCTGTAATACAGGTTGGCCTGTAGTGCCAATATTTTGCTGATGCCACCATTTCAAAGCACAGTATTTATATTTAGTTAAATCTGGGAAAAATTTGTTGTTTATTCTGTGCTGGGGACCAGAGCTAAAAGTGACCAGTAATATCAATACTGTAGGAAAAATGTGTTTCTGATGATGATGAATTGACATAATGAGTTTTTGTTTCTTGGAAGAGTAGGTAGACAGATCATTGGTTGGTAAAGGTAAACAGCATTTTTTAGTCAATATTATGTGATTTACACCTTATTGGAAAAAAATACATATCATTTTTGTGTTATTACTTGCTGTCTTGAAATTAAGGCCAGTTGAAAAGTATATTTTCATACCAGAACAATATCTAAGCCATTTCTCAGCAAGATAAAAGAGCAGCTTATAGACAATTTGCTCTAAGATACTAAGAAAAATGATCCTCCAAGGACTTTGATACTAGAGAAGTTTAGAAGGTAAATTTAACCTTGACTATTATTTGAGCCTTCTTTTAGAACAGTGGACCTGATTTTACTGACTTGGAAAAGCTCACCTCATTGTTTCTAAACAGAGTTTTCCATCGTAACGGGTTATTAATATTGTCAGTGCTGTTTTCTCAGACACAAAACTGGTGTGAACACAGTATAAAGTGAATACCGTGAAGTTAACAGTCAGAAAACCACTGCAGGTGAAACAAGCTATCTGGAACATGATTCTTCTATTTTCTGAGATAGATAGGACTTTATTGTTCTACTAGTCTTAAGTACTTTCCATCCTTCCTCACAAGAAGGCCTTTTGGCTTTATGTGGTAAGAAGGAAATGAAGTGACTATTGCAACAAATGTGGGCTAGAACCAGTAAAAGCAGAAAGCATGGTTTGTATTAAGAACAAAACACTATAAATTCCATTCATGTGTGTTATCTGAAAAAGGCAATTTTATAAGCTGTAAAAATCAGGATATAAGTATAAAAATATGACTCGGTAATATGAGAATCTTTTGAACTGGATTTTCTTTATCACTGGTTTGAGTACTTGCCCTCTGAGCCCACTTTTGGGATCTACAATGCTATGTGGAAATAGGAATAACCGTAAAACTCATGATTAAAGAGAATCTTTTCCAGGAGGGTCAAAGCTCAACTTTTTCCTTTTTTCCATATTGTTCATATTCTGTCAGTAAAATGACTTAATGATTATTGTATGCAGTAATTATCATAAAATACTTTGGTTGATATTCTACCTTTAATGAGCTTTAATTAGAAGATTGTGTTAAGAATATGTGGATTAGAAAAAGACATTTATTTCCTCCCTCTGGTTTTGAACTTGTGTTCTCTGCCCCCTTAGAACTTTGTGTTTCTCTGTCTGTTCCTAAAGTTCTAGCACACTGAATCTCCCTTCTTCTTTTGTCTCTTTGTCTTTGAACCTTTTTGCTCCCATAAAGTGGTTAATTTTTCTTTCCTCATTTCTTGCCTTTGTTCTGATATTGTTTGACACAATATTTTCATCATCCTTCACTTCCTAATCTCTACTGCACCCTGAGATCTAAAAGTTGACACATAAAGATCATCAATAATCTTCTTCCCAACCCAAAAGCCTTCTTCAATCTTTGAAATTTACAATCTTTGAAATTTGACCAAGTTATTAATCATGCTCTCTTTGCTTGAAAGAGATTGTTTCATTATATCTGTGACACTACATTTTCCTGGCTTTCCAAATTCTCTCACTTTTTTCTTTCCTGAAAGTACTTTTCTATACTCCCCACCCACCCCCCACACCCTGCCAAAATATTCTTAGAGAATTACTTACTTTGACCTCTGACCTAGAATTTTCTACCATGTAAGGAGTTGCAAGCTCTTCGTTACTTTCTAATTTGAACTTGAATGTTTTACTTTCACTTCAAACTCAACACTCTAGAAAACAATTAACTGTTTTTTTGTTTTTGTTTTTTTAAATCAAACTAGTTCCTGATTCTCTTTCTGCGATTTCTCTTATCATACCAGCACTATCACTGGTATCTTACCTACTGCCACATCCCCAAACTACTGTGCCTTGTTTATGTCACTTCTAAAAAAATACCCATTTATCTCATCTTTCAGGTTTCTATTACCTCAACTCTAAAGGAGTCTTTTATCAGTCCTGCTTCAATCACATGAGATAAACTATGTAAAGTAACTTTGTCAAATAACAATTGTAAAGTGAAATCCAATGGTTACAATGACTACTACCACTACCAGAACCACCACAAAATCTTGTCACCATGCTTCAGCACCACCACAAAATCTTGTCACCATGCTTTACTTCTCCCTATTCAAATATGTCCTGCGTTTAATCACCTAATTAATTTCCTGAAGATGATAACAATACAGAGCAATGCCAACTTCAAATTTCAGTGTCTCTCCATTTCTTACAATAATTGCTAAAACTGATATTTAAGATCACCTATAATAAAACAGTGTGCTTTTCTTACACATGCTTCTTCCTGACAAAATTCCTGTGTATGCATTGTATGCCCAATTTGTCATCTTGGTTACCCTCGCTGTTATAAACTACTACTTCCATTATTCTCTATACTTTTTCCTTCCGTGCATGTTGCCAGATTCTTCCATCACCCAGATAACGTCTCACCTCTTTTTTGTACTTACTCTGTGAGGTAAACAGTTGATACTTACTGCATATGACATTGTATTGTTTGTGTTTTCTATGAATTTGTTTTGAATAACACCTTGATTTTAATCAAGGACCTTAAAATTTTAAGACCTTAAAATCAAGGTGCTATTCACCTTGCAAGGAGCAAGTAATTTTAAAAATTATTTTATTTCACCATGATATCCTTGGCAGTTGATTTTTCTGAAAATATTAGTTCACTATTATTTAATGTATTATTTTCAAGAACTAATGTACTACTTTCAAGTACTACAGGAAATAGTATAAGAACATTTATATATTCATTCTAAAACTGTAACCTATTCATTTAAATAGTATTTTCTTAAAACTTGTTTGGATAATAAGTAGTGTAAAATACCACTACAAGATTATTTTATTTCATATAGTAGCAATACTACTCTGCCAATACACAATACTTTTTTTTTTCTTTTCAGCATAACAGTATTCATTGTTTTTGCACCACATCCAGTGCTCCATGCAATCTGTGCCCTCTCTAATACCCACCACCTGGTTCCCCCAACCTCTCACCCCCCACCCCTTCAAAACCCTCAGGTTGTTTTTTAGAGTCCATAGTCTCTCATGGTTCACCTCCCCTTCCAATTTCCCTCAACTCCCTTCTCCTCTCCAGCTCCCTTTGTCCACCATGATATTTGTTATGCTCCACAAATAAGTGAAACCATATGATAACTGATTCTCTCTGCTTGACTTATTTCACTCAGCATCATCTCTTCCAGTCCCATCCATGTTGCTACAAAAGTTGGGTATTCATCCTTTCTGATAGAGGCATAATGTTCCATAGTATATATGGACCACATCTTTCTTATCCATTCATCCGTTGAAGGGCATCTTGGTTCTTTCCACAGTTTGGCAACCGTGGCCATTGCTGCTGTAAACATTGAGGTGCAGATGGCCCTTCTTTTCACTATGTCTGTATCTTTGGGGTAAATATCCAGTAGTGCAATTGCAGGGTCATAGGGAAACTCTATTTTTAATTTCTTGAAGAATCTCCACACTGTTTTCCAAAGTGGCTGCACCAATTTGCATTCCCACCAACAATGTAAGAGGGTCCCACTTTCTCCACATCCTGTCCAACACATGTTGTTTCCTGTCTTGCTAATTTTGGCCATTCTAACTGGTGTAAGGTGGTATCTCAATGTGGTTTTAATTTGAATCTCCCTGATGGCTAGTGATGATGAATATTTTTTCATGTGTCTGATAGCCATTTGTATGTCTTCATGGGAGAAGTGTCTGTTCATATCTTCTGCCCATTTTTTTTTTATATGATTATCTGTTTTGTGTGTGTTGAGTTTGAGGAGTTCTTTATAGATCCTGGATATCAACCTTTTGTCTGTACTGTCATTTGCAAATATCTTCTCCCATTCAGTGGGTTGCCTCTTTGTTTTACCAATACATTTCTTTACTATAATTTAGAGTTTCATGAAGGAGTTGAAAAACAATCCATACATAGCTTGTGAACTGAAAGAAATAACCAGAATTTTTAAAACCTGGCATGATTTCTTGATTTACCTGGACTGAAAGAAAGGGACTGAAATGATTTAGCCAACTGACCAGGATGCTGGAGTTAATTATTATTGGGGGCGGGAATGCTCTTGGAACACTAGTCAGCACTCTTACAGAAGCATGATATTGACTAGGCAAGGGAATGTGGGTGATTGGGAACAAATCCATTTCCATTATTAGAAAAAATAGCTTAAAGTACTAACTCCAGCAATGGAGGCTCACTGAGATTATTCGAGGATATGGCAGACAGAATACCAATTTTTTTATTTAGATTTTTTTTTTTTTTTGGTAACAAAATTTTGTATTTCTGGTAAGTACTACTTCTTTGAAGCACTATCTGTACAACATTGTGGAAAAGATCTGATGTATTTCTAATATTTTCCTCAGAATAAAATTTATTTGTGGCTATATGAGAATTTTACCTTAATTGAAAAGATTAATAGTAATTTTATATGTCACCTGCCATTACCAGTGCTTAATTTGTATTAGTTTATTTAACGCTAACAATAATCCTATAAACTCTAATAGAAATAAATGGATTGTATTTTGTTTCACATTTCCCTGATGTTACCATTAAATTAAAAAAAATTAGAATGCTATCCATACTTGCTTATACAGGTTTATAGTTTTTATTCTGGAAATCACTATAGAATATAACACAATAAAACAGAAAAAAAAAAAAGAAAAGAAAAACCAAAAAATCTTGTCCCTAAAAGGAAGTGTGCAAAGTATTCTTTAAATAATTTAGTCTGAATGAATCTGGTCTTCCTAGTGTTTGGCAGAGTATGGAAAACATTCATCTTTTGAAATAAGAACAAGATAGAGAGTCCCAAGAGCAGATTGGTTATGGAATCTTTTGCAAGTCAGCATTACAAGTTCCCCTGTAGAGAGCACATGTGTCATGAAAGAAACAAGCTGTTTACATTTCCAAATTTTAGAAATGCTCTACCTTACTGTCTTCCTAATCTAATTGTACAGACATGTAAAAACAAGCAAAGAAATTTATATAGAGGTAGGGAAGTAGAAGTGGGAAAATGAAAAAACATCTAAAAAAGGTTGTACTTTTGCCACTTGAAATAATTGATTTACATGATAATCTTCTGATTTGTAAATTCTGTTTAAAATTATACAAATATGAAGACCTTGTATTGTATGGAGTGATGCAGTATTATTTCATAGTAATTATTGATATCAATAATCTATATGCGTTGATGGGTTTTTAGGGATATTAATGATAAATGCTGTACTTTCTATATAGCATTAATTTTTTTTCACTGAATTCTATTTTGAAAATAATGAATTGAGTTTCCTAATATCCTGGGTGTGAAGATTGCAAATATTATAGTTAATATAATTTTTAAGGATACAGAAGTTAGAAGAATGTGAAGGATTTATTTCCTTCTGGATCTGTGCTAACAGGAGAGCCGCTAGACACATGTTTCTATATAATCTAATAATTAATTAAAAGTAAACAAAACTAACCATTCTGTTACTCACTTGTATTGACCTCCTTTGAATTGTCAATACCCATATATGGCTAGTTGCTGTTGCATTGGACAGTTCAGATATCAGACAATGTTCATGGCAGAAGGGTCTATTGACAAGTGATGTTCTAACATTACATTCTTCAAAAGGTAAAACTTATACTTCGTTGAATGTAAACTCTGATAAATATTTACATGTAAGGTATAATATAAATTCAGTATAAGTATTTGTTTACAATATAATAAACCAGTCTATGTGTGTACTCTCCTTTGAAAGTAAAAATTGGGTCCATTTTTAGAAGATTTTGTATAGATCAAGATAAAGATCCTAACTTTTCTATATCACAGTATTTTAAGTATATACATCTAAATTTTTCCTATCATGCAATACCATAAAATGAGCTTTAATTTAACATTATATTCTATATTTGGAATATAATAACTCATTTTATACTAAACAAATCCCAAATAAATATTTTCACAACATATTGCTCTCAAATAATTTAAAAATATGTATCTTGTCTAAATTTCTGAGAAGGGATTGAACTCATGGAAATCTTTTTATAGTTCACTGATTTCTGAATTATTGAAGTACAGTAAGTTTAAGTTGAACTTAAAATTAGAAAATTGCTCCTATTCTTTGCCTTAAAACTAGCAAAAGGGATTTTGCTCAAATTTATGAGCCATTGGAATCCAGGAATTTTTATGAATGTTTGAAGGTAAGCTTAACTCTAATGTTTACACCTTTGAATAGATCCTTATAAATTGGAGACTAACATGAAGCTACTTTTATAAACAAGTATAGCTACCCAATTACCAGGAAATTATAGTGACTCTCTATTTCTCTGTATTTTAATTGATAATTGGGTAATGCAAGTGAATTTTATATTTATTTAATTTGTACCACAAATGCAATCCCCATCTTGTTTTTGAAAGAGACATAAATATGTATATGCATAATTAGATATGTAGACAGGAATGCAAAGGTGAATAGAATTTGATTTTCTTTTTAAGGATAACAAATAATAAGAACCCTCAAGTTCTGAAGAAGGCGGCACTTAACTGGCAGACTTTCTTTTTTCTCCTCCAGAGTATCTTAAAAATATCAAAACACCGTCCTGGGTCCCCGAAACTCACTGCCAACTACATGCCCACGTAGGGCAATAATGGAGAAATAGAAGGGGGTGGTAGAGATAGTGTAGTGGCAAGCTCCTGAGAAAATGATCTGTGATTTATTATTTTCTCTCTGTGGAGTGAGGTAGAATGGACCCCTTAAGATAAATGAGTAGGACTTAAGAGAACCATTCGTAAATATTGGGTATGTTTTCTATATGCATCCCACAATGGATGTTTGCCAAACTATAGCAATGGTCTAGCTTAGGGCAGTGCACCTGAGTAGAGTTCTATGAGAATTCTTAGGGAGAAATTGTCATGTAGTTCCTGGAGTTTGGAAGGCATGTGGAAAGAGCCTGATGCCTGCCTTTCAACTGTGTAACTTGGAAGAGGTGGGAGACTGAGGCTAGAGCTCGTAGCTTTTGGTTATGAGACATACTAAGGGCGGTAGAAGAGCACACTACTCTTCCTTTGTTTGGTGTGATTCGATGTGATTGTTTTCCCTTGTACCAGGTGGTTACTGAAGAAGATAGGTGGTTCAGAGCCATCTTGAATGGTATTGTACCTGAGAAAAGTGTATTATTGGACTGTGGTATTCTAGTAGTAAGCCTTGTAAAGTGTGTATGCAGGAAGCAAGAGCTGAGGGGATCAGACTGTAGAGGTCCATGGCTTTATTGTGCAATAATGAAATATGAAAATTCTTGGGGGTTTCTAAAAGAGTTCCACAACTGTACTCTGTGAAAGATATAAAATGTGGATACTTGTCCTACAGGCTGCACATCACATGTCTTTTTTGCCGTTTCCCTGAGTCATGACTCAGACACTAGCTGGGGGGTGGGGTGGAGAGAGGAGAAGCAGGAACTTCAGTTGCACATTATAATGGACTTTTAATGTGGACAAGGCAAACGTTTAATTTCTGAGAATTACTTGGAAACTGGGGATTTTTCTGATATGTTATCTTAGGGCAGGGAAGAGAGCAAATCAAACCTGTTTGAAAGCAGGGGTTTCAGGAAAATAAAAAAGTTTCTTCCTTGTTCCCTCAACAAATATAAACCTTCCAGTAAGTTTTCTAGACAACTATCTCAAAAAATGAGTGTCATTGGTCAAAATGGGGAGAGGATGAGAGAAGATGGATGACTATTGGTAATTCATCACGGCTGCAAGAAGGAAGAAACAGTGAAAATGCATAGAATATAGGTTTGAGTAGCTATCTTCGGTTTTTCCAGCCCACTCAAACAATTTTTGCTCAACTCTTCCCAATTTTAAAATCATTTTCCTTGATTGAGAAGAAAGAACTTGAACAGTTCTGTTTTCTCACTGTCGTCTGTTAATATTATACTATTTCACTTAGATATAACTTTCCCTTTATTTTCTTTTTGTTTTTACTACCAACATAAGTCAAAATTTTTTGTTTGTTTCTTTGTTTTCTTAAATATGTTTCCCACTCAGGTGTTAGCTTATACTGGGATATCTTTTCCTCTTATCTTTTCTTATAAAGTTTGTTACTCCTTGGCTGCCCTTCAATAAATGCCTTTTCTTATATATTTTGTACAGGTTCTTCTGAATTCTAAGCTTACCAGATACATCCTGTGTATCTTGAATATTTCTACATATATAATTTAATAACATTTAACCAATTTGATAAATTTCTTTTTTTTATTCATTGCTACATGATTAAACTATCATTTAATTTTTTAAGGAAAATTAAATACCCATTAAGGTATACCCATTAAGGATAAAAAAGAAAATGCTCAGCAAACTAACTGTTTGGTTGTAATGCTTGTTATAGCAATGCTTGTTCACATTAAGACTGCTTACGTCTTATTGGAGAATTGACCCGTTTGTCATTAGGCAATGCCCCTCTTTATCTTTGATAACTTTATTTGTCCTTAAGTTGGTCCTGTCAAAATTAATATAGCTACTCCACCTTTTAAAAAATTGTTGATAAGATGGCATATCTCTCTTCATCTCTTTATTTTTAATCTATATGTGTGTCCATATTTAAAATGGGTTTCTTTACACAATTTACTGTTGAGTCTGTTCTTTGATCCTCTCTGGTAATCTGTCTTTTAATTGATATATTTAGACCAATGATGTTTGTCTTAGTCTATTCGGGCTGCTACAACAAAATACCAAAGACTGTGGCTTATAAACAACAAAAATTTATGTCTCATAGTTCTGGATTCTTGAACTTTGAGATCAGGGTGCCAGCATGGTTGAGCAAGGCCCCCACTTCCAGGTCACAGACCTCTTATCATATCCTTACATAGTGGAAGGTGCAAAGATCTCTTTGAGGCCACTTTTGTAAGATCCCTCTTCCTATTCATAAACCTCTACCATTTTGACCTCCCAAAGGCTCCACTGTCTAATAGCATCATCTTTGGGGTTTAGAATTTCAACATACGAATTTTAGGGGGACATAAATATTCAGACTGTAGCAACACTGAAAGTGTTATTGAAATGTTCTTCCTTCTTTTTTTATGTAGGTCCACATTTCTGACCTATATATTTTCCTTGCCTTTAATGAACTTCTTTTTTAATATTTCCTGCAAAGCAGGTCTTCTGGCAATGAATTTCTTGAAGACATAGATAGATATAGATACAGATTAGATATAGATATAGATACAGATTTTTTTAGGAAAATTTTTATTTTTCCTTCTCTTTTGGAGTATAACTTGGCAAGGCACAGATTGTTAGTTGCTGGGTATTCTTCTTTCAACACTTTAAATAGCTCACTTAGGACACCTGGGTGGCTCAGTCAGTTAAGCAAACAACTCTTGATTTTGGGTCAGGTCAGGATCTCAGCATCATGGGAGGAGCCCCACATCTGGGTCTGCGCTCTGAGGGGTCTGCTTGAGGGTGCTCTCTCTTCCTCTCCCTCTGTCTGTCTGGCACACTCTCTCAAATAAATATTTTTAAAAATGTTAAAAAAATAAATAACCTACTCTGTTCTCTTGCTTGCATGGTTTCTGACATGTCAGGTGATTTTTAGCTTCGTTCCTCCGTAAGTGAGGTGATTTCTACCACCCTCGCCAGGACCTCTGACTTCTTGCATAATATTTTTCTTTATCTTTGATTTTGTTCAGTTTGAATATGATGTGCATAGGAATAGGGTTCTTTTTTGGGGCGCCTGGGAGGCTCAGTGGAATAGGGTTCTTTTTTCTTTTTTGTTTTGTTTGTTTTGTTTTGGCATTTATTGTATACATCGTTCTCTGAACTTCCTGGTCTGTGTTTTGGTGTCCAACCTTAATTTTGAAAGTCTGTTCTTATTGCTTCAATGTTTCTTCTGTTCCTCTTCCTTCTTCTTCTGGTATTGCCATTACATGTACATTACATTTTTTCTGGTTTTAAAACATTCCTAGATATTCTGTTTTGCTTTTTCAGACTTTTTACTTTTTGTTTTTTAGTTTTGAAAGTTTTAACTGACAAATCCTGTAACTCAAATAATCTTTCCTAAACTGTTTCCAAACTACTAACGAGCCCATCAAAAGCATTTTTTATTTCTGTTACAGAGTTTTTTATCTTTAGCATTTCCTTTTATTATTCCTTAGAATTTTTATCACTCTTCCTAAATAACGCCCACCTCCAGTTTTTTGCATGTTGCCTACTTTACCCATTTGAACTCTAACATTTATTCATAATTGTTTTTAAATTCATTGCCATATCTGTTTTAAATATCTTTGCCATATCTGAGTCTGATTCCGGTGCTTGCCTTTTATTTTCAAACTGTTTTTGTTTGTTTGTTTGTTTTTTATCTTTTAAGTATGCCTCGCAGTGTTTTATTGCAAGATAGACATGACATGCTGAGAAAAAGGAATTGTGATAAGTAGGCCTTCAGTAATGTAGTGATAAGGTGTAAGGGAAGAGGAACATTCAGTAGTCCCGTGATAGGTCTCTGTCTTTTGGTAAGTCCTTGCTCCTGGACTGTGAACTTCACAAGGTGCTCTTGCTTTTGAGTCTTGTTCTATTTTCACCTCCTTTGGTGGTATGAGCGGCTAGGGGGAGGTCAGTTGGGCTCTGGTAAAACCTCAACAGTTTAGACTCTGACAAAATAAGATCTCTTCAAGGCAAGCCTTATTAATTGGAATAGAATGCTTTTACATGTTTCAAAATAATTACTTTCTCTCTCCTTCCCACCCTTGCTGAAAGCCAGAGGGGATTTTTTCTGATCTACGTGTGAGACCCTGGTAGAGCATTTTGGGGCAAAATTTTCAAAAAAGTATACACCCAAGCCCACCTCCTGTGCCCTGACCACTGGGTTCCTCTAGCACATTTATCCCTCAGGCTTTTCTGTATTGAATCTCTAATAATTCATTAATTATAGTTCTCAGATTGTGCTATCCAGGTATTAGTTCCTGTGGAGATTTCTGCTCCAGTAAGCTGTGTATATGTATCTGTATATGCCTCTCTCCCCAGTTTGGAGGGCAGCAGTTTGTCCTTTTACTCATTTGAAAAATCTTAGAAAAGTTGTTGACTTTTCACATTGTTTAATTTTTTGCTTATTAGGACAGAGTGGTGACCTCAGTGATCTTTACAGGTTTTAAAACGTTTAAGTCTATTTTTTTTTTTTTTTTAAGATTCATTTACTTATTTGAGAGAGAAAAAGAGAGAATTAGTAGAAGAGTATGTGCAGGGGGAGGAGCAGAGGGAGAGTGAGACAAACAGACTCCCCACTGAGCAAGAAGCCCAATGTGGGGCTTGATCCCAAGATCCTGAGATCATGACCTGAGCCAGAATCAAGAATCAGATGGCTAACTTAATAAGCCACCCAGGCGCCCCCATTAATTAATTTTTCAGTGTCAAAATAAGCCTACATTAGTGGTACAAGCCACTTTTAAGAAATTGGTATATTTGGAGCACCTGGGTGGCTCAGTCAGTTAAACGTACAACTTTTGATTTTGGCTCAGGTCATGATCTCAAGTGCACCTTCCCTCATTCTCTCTTTTTCTCTCTCAAATAAATAAATCTTAAAAAAAGAAAAAAGAAAGAAATTGAGGGGTGCCTGGGCGGCTTAGTTGATTAAGTGTTTGCCTTCAGCTCATGATCCCAGTGTCCTGAGATTGAATCCCACATTGGGCTCCTTGTTCAGTGGGGAGCCTGCTTCTCCCTCTCCCTCTGTTTGCCCCTCCCCCTGCTTGTGCTTGTGTTCTCTCTTTCTCTGTCAAATAAATACATAGAAAATCTTTTTTTAAAAAAAAGAAATTGATATGTTTTATATATAATTTACCAATCTTTTGTTTCAGATTTTGATGATTATATTAATGAGAGAAATTGAGCTATAACTTTCCTTTCTTGTTGTGGTCTTGTCCTGCTTTGGTATCAAAGATACACATAATTTATTTTATTTTTAACTCTTACCTATTAATATTAGAATTTAAGAAGACTTTAACTGCTATTTGCCTACTTGAACATTATTTTGATAAACATTTTAATCCTACATATATTTTTATCCCTGAAAGATACTACTCTTGTTATAGTGGATAGTTGATATGCAATTGATACTCATTTGTAATTACCCAAGTATTTTTGGTTTTGGTTGTTCTTCATTCCTTCATTCCTGCATTCCTTCATTTCATTTTCTGCTTAAGTAATTGGTTTTAATATATGCTTTGTGTGATTTGGGGAAAAACAATTCTAAAAGTTTTTGTTCATTTGAAGATGTCTTTATTTACATTTAATTTTGAAAAATTTTTTTCTCAATATAGAATTTTCTGATTGGTTGTTTTCTTTATTTCTTCCAATACTTTAATTTTTTAAATTAGCTAATTAATTTGGTTTCCATCATTTTTGTTGTTTTTGTTCATTTTTGAGAAGTTTTCAGTTTTAATATTTCTTCTTGAAATATATATATATATATATAATCTGTTCCCTTCTGACTGGGTTTAAGATTTCTCTTTGGCTTTTGTTTTGAGTAATTTTACTATGTTATTTCTAGATGTGGTTTCCTTTGTATTTTACTGGGACTTCACAGTGCTTCTTTAAACTGTGGGTTGATGTCTTCTGTCAGTTTTGAAAAATTTGTAGTCATTTTTTCTTACTAATTAAGTTATATGATTATTTTTATAATTCAAATATTTCTAGTGAAAGTCCCCATATTTTCATCTGCTTTCTCCAGATTTTTTTCCTTTAAAAAAATGTTAACTGTAGTTATTAATTAACTTGCCAACTGATGCTGAAATGTGGATCATCTCTCATTTTTAAAATATATTTTATGTTTTTCTGTTGGATTTTAGTCATATATATTTTCTTTCATATGTTTAATTTTCTTTGGCTAAGTTTTAAAAATTATACATTGAAAACCAGAAAAGTTGCATGTATTATTCCTCTAGAGATGGTTTACTCTACTCTCCTGACTAAAAAAAATGTTGGGTGATGAGTACCTAGTGTCTTCAATGACTGCCCCGTGTTAAGTTTGCGGTCCTTGTAAGGTTCAGTCTACCTATGGTTTGCTCCTGCTTGTAATCATTTCCAGCAGATACCTTAATGTGTTTTGGGGGCCCCTTTCACTTGCTGTGCCCCAAATTCTAATGTTTTTCACAGGAGATTGAGAAAAGGTCTTCTCTCCATTTTAGAGGCTTTCTGCTTAGGTTTTATTTCTCCTACTGCATGGCAACTCCAGGATTTTCCAAATGTCTTTAGGTTAAAATTGGCAATGGCTTGAAGCTTCCAAAATCTCTTCCAAAATACTGGTTTATTTCTTTTTCTCTCAGCAATGATCGTCTCAGGATACAAACGTCAGATTCTCGTCTTCCTGACTATGCCTAGAATCACTGAATGTGCCCTGGCTAAAAGTAACTTCAAAAGACAGCTCACCTCTTGAGGTTCTATTCCTTTTGAGAGGCTCAGTCCCTTCATTTCTTATTGCCTTAGTGCCTCTTCACTGCTTTCAGTGAGATTATTTCTGTATTTCATCCAGCAAGTATAGTTGTTTTGTGCAGCATTTCTGATCTGCCAACAGTATTACTTTCCATTTTTTTTAAATCTGTCTAGGAAAGGAATTTCTTGTAATCCTGGCATAAACCCACCCTTGTTTAAAATATACTTGTTTTTTGTTTGTTGTTTTGGCTATTTTTTTAATACTTTAGCTGGATTAAATGTGCTTTAGGAATACTTCATCTATATTTATGGATGAATGAGCTTAATTTTTTTTTTGTGTTTTCTGTCAGGTTTTG
Source organism: Mustela erminea (assembly GCF_009829155.1). Taxonomy (NCBI): domain Eukaryota; kingdom Metazoa; phylum Chordata; class Mammalia; order Carnivora; family Mustelidae; genus Mustela; species Mustela erminea. The sequence continues at coordinate 42,790,701 of NC_045623.1, forward strand.
TTTTTAAAAAATTATGCATACCTTTTTAAATGAGTTGAGAAATTTCTTTATTGAAATACTCATGAATAGTTTGAGAAAAATGAGAAATACCTGGTTTTTAAATATTTAATATTGCTTTTGTGCAAAATCATCTGACCTCCTCACACTTTTATTTAGTGTAGCGAGATTAACTCTGGATACAGTTTCTAAAGGTTCCCCCCTCCTTTTTAAACCACTTTGGAGAATCATATTTTCTTTTGCTTAGTTCATTTCATCTTTCTATTTTTTGTTACTTTATGCTTTTTTAACCTTCTATGTATAACTGTAGCAAGAAGTAAGTAATGTCATGATTTGACTGATGAGGAAACAGAATAGCCAAGTATATCTAGCTAAAATATGACAAAATTAAAATCTAAAATTGAGATTTCTTTTCTAACTGAGACTCACCCACCTATGTCGAGTCAGGTAGTCCCAAAGGTAGCCAGAGCTGAGAGTTGCATTCCAATGGCATTCTCTAGGACAGCAACACAGTCAGTTTGAGAACTTACCAATAGAATAAAAAACAATTAGGTTAAGTGTCAATAGACTGGAAACTTAGGTGTAGTTACAATAGGATAAAAATTAAAAACAACAACACACTATGGAATGTTTTGTTCTAAGAGTATCAGTGTGACTATCATTATGAAATGAGTGAAATGAAAATAGCAATTGAATTTGAAAACTGATATTGTTTAGAATTCATATTACAGGTTAATCCGTGGTATCAGCACAAACTTTTTCTTTTTCTTTTTCTTTTTAAACCTTCCTTGGAGTCTGACTCTTGATTTTGGCTCGGGTCATGATCTCAGGGTTGTGAAATTGAGCCCTACATCAGGTTCTGGGCTCTGCACAGAGTCTGCTTGTCTCTCTCCCTCTGCCCCTGTCCCATTTTGTGCATGTGTGCATGTGCTCTCTCTCTCTCAAATAAATAAATAAATTTTTAAAAAATGCCTTCCTTATAGCCAGCAAATCATTACCCCTAAGTTTGAGGGAGGATGAAGAAATAGTAAACCATTGGAAAATAAATAGTTTCTAGTAGAAGACCAATTCTAATAATAAGTGAAGAAGCTGAGGGAAATAGAGTTGATGGATATAACCATTCTTTTAAAAAATGTCAGATAGCATAATAATATATTCCTATCCTACTATAGTTATTAATTATCTTAAACATAAAAACCAAATTTATTGATGAAAATATCTACTGTAAATAATTAATAGTTGTTCTGAGGTAATTACATGGATTTCCATGAACTAAAAATTCATAACATAATGTGATGCTTCACTAAATGATTTTTGAAATCACACGTATATACATATATGTAATCAATGTCATATATATATTCATATGTATGCATATGGATATGTGCACCCTTAAGCCAACCCCATAGGGAAAGCCTGCAACAATAATGGAGAATTATCCATTAGTGTCTTTAGCATATTAATCATAATTTTAGTTCCCGGTCTGGTAATTGTAACACCCTTGTCATGTCTGATTATGTCTGTTGCTTGCTCTGTCTCTTCAAATTATGTTTTTTGCCTTTTGGTATGCCTAGAAATTTTTTATTGATATGGAGACATGAGGTGCTAGCTAAAAGGAACTGCCATAAATACGGCTTTAGTAATGTGGTGATAAGGTGTGAAGGGTGCAGAAACTCTTCATAATCCTCTGATTTGGTCTCAGTCTTTTAGTGAGTCTATGCCCCTGGGCTGTGAACTGTTTAAGTGTTTCTCTAATTGTCTTTTCTCCGTGCTTAGTTGGGACAGTGTGGCTAGAGTGGGCTGGAGAAGAAATTTCTCTCCCCCCGTGTGTGTTAAACTCTCTTAATATCCCAGAAATTTAGACTTTGATTAACCAATTACCTTGAGGTCAGTCTTTGTTAGAAGGACAGAGTGCTCTGGCATTTCAAAATTGTCCTTTTTCCCCATGCCCTCCTAGCAAAACAAAATGTTTACTTTTGGTATTTACTGTGGGAATCTGGTCAAACTTCTGAAAGTAAATTTCACAGTATTATAGGGAACCCCCTTATGACCGGGTATCCTTGGAGTTTTTAACTCCCAGAGTAGGCCCAACTGAAGTCCCAGCAATTTGGTATAATTCAGGTTTTCTTACCTTACCTGGCACGGGTTCCAGGGATAGTTCCAGTGAATCTCTGTCCAAGGAAGCTCTGATTTTCTATATATGTCTTTCTGTCTCTTTAAACTTAGGGACAGTGGTTTGCCTTGCATCTTCACCTCTCTTAGGTCCAACAGGAGTTCTTAAATTTTCTGTCTGTTCAACTTTTTACTTGGAATGGAGTGGCAACTTCCAAGCTTCTAACATGTAGAACCAAAACCTGGAAGTCCATAAATGTTAATTAACTCTAGGTAAAACAAAACAAAACAAAAAACAAAACTGATAGTGTTTTGGAGACAAGTTGGTTGGAGAATAAATTTTGAGCTACTTTGTGCATTTAGGTACCTGACTGAGAAAAATGACTATGACTGATCCACCATGAAACATATTTGGAGGACAATGCAGTTTTCTTTCTACTCAACCAAATAATTAATTTATTTGTCTCTAGAGTAAATCAACATATTCAGACAGCGATAAATAGTTGAAGGGTGTAATAAGAAATCTTAAGAACAAGGACAAATATCATCAAGTTATATTAATGGCTTATGTTTATAACCAGTTCTTTCTCTATCAACGTACCATAGATTTTCCTCACCCACCTAGATTTTAATGTCAACATACAGATATGTGAAATATTATTTTAGATTTTTGTTCCTAAAATTTGAATTCAAGAGGAAAAACATCCTTGAAAATTAACTTTAAGTCTGGAAAATATTTTCTTCTTACTTTTATTGGTAGTATACATGATATCTACAAGAGTCTAGAAGCTTGAGCATGTGTAAAATTTAAATAAAAACAATACCAACAGAATTTACTAATTGTTTTTGAAAGATACCAGGTAAGTTATTGATAATATATACTCTAAAGATATACTCCAAAGGAAAAACTATTGAATTTAGAAAAACTTTCAAAAGAACTAATTGCATAGTCAGCTTTTGTGAGGGAAATTATAATGTTTGTTTACTTATTTAATTTCAAGTAAAATAAGTATGGTGAATATTTGAAAATGTAATTCAGGGAACCAAATTGTTTCTAGGATACACAAATGAGAAAATATACTGTACTTACATAGAAAAGGCTATTTGGAAAGCACAGCAGCTTTTGAGAGCCAAATATATATATTAAAAATTATTTGCATTATTTGAGATAAATTATTGTTCATTCAATGAAAATATGTCCTTTTTTTAAATTTTTATTTTTTATGAATATATATTTTTATTCCCGGGGTACAGGTCTGTGAATCACCAGATTTACACATTTCACAGCACTCACCATAGCACATACCCTCCCCAGTGTGCATAACCCCACCCCCCTTATCCCAACCGCCTTCCCCCCAGCAACCCTCAGTTTGATTTGTGAGATTAAGAGTCACTTATGGTTTGTCTCCCTCCGAATCCCATCTTGTTTCATTTATTCTTCTCCTACCCCTGTAACCCCCCATATTGCATCACCACTTCCTCATATCAGGGAGATCATATGACAGTTGTCTTTCTCCGCTTGACTTATTTCTCTAAGCATGATACGCTCTAGTTCCATCCACGTTGTTGCAAATGACAAGATTTCATTTCTTTTGATGGCTGCATAGTATTCCATTGTGTATATATACCACCTCTTCTTTATCCATTCATCTGTTGATGGACATCTAGGTCCTTCCATAGTTTGGCTGTTGTGGACATTGCTTCTATAAACATTGGGGTGCACGTGCCCCTTTGGATCACTATGTTTGTATCGTTAGGGTAAATACCCAGTAGTGCAATTGCTAGAGCATAGGGTAGTTCTATTTTCAACATTTTGAGGAACCTCCATGCTGTTTTCCAGAGTGGTTGCACCAGCTTGCATTCCCACCAACAGTGTAGGAGTGTTCCCCTTTTTCCGCATCCTTGCCAGCATCTGTCATTTCCTGACTTGTTAATTTTAGCCATTCTGACTGGTGTGAGGTGATATCTGATTGTGGTTTTGATTTGTATTTCCCTGATGCCGAGTGATGTGGAATACTTTTTCATGTGTCTGTTGGCCATCTGGATGTCTTCTTTGCAGAAATGTCTGTTCATGTCCTCTGCCCATTTCTTGATTGGATTATTTTTTCTTTGGGTAGGCTAAGTTCTTTATAGATTTAGGACATGAGCCCTTTATCTGATATGTCATTTGCAAATATCTTCTCCCATTCTGTCAGTTGTCTTTTGGTTTTGTTAACTGTTTCATTTGCTGTGCAAAATCTTTTGATCTTGATGAAATCCCAGTAGTTCATTTTTGCCCTTGCTTCCCTTGTCTTTGGCGATGTTCCTAGGAAGATGTTGCTGTGGCTGAGGTCGAAGAGGTTGCTGCCTGTGTTCTCCTCAAGGATTTTGATGGATTCCTTTCTCACATTGAGGTCCTTCATCCATTTTGAGTCTATTTTCGTGTGTGGTGTAAGGAAATGGTCCAATTTCATTTTTCTGCATGTGGCTGTCCAATTTTCCCAGCACCATTTATTGAAGAGGCTGTCTTTTTTCCATTGGACATTCTTTCCTGCTTTGTCGAAGATTAGTTGACTGTAGAGTTGAGGGCTTATTTCTGGGCTCTCTATTCTGTTCCATTGATCTATGTGTCTGTTTTTGTGCCAGTACCATGCTGTCTTGATGACGACAGCTTTGTAATAGAGCTTGAAGTCCGGAATTGTGATGCCACCAACTTTTGCTTTCTTTTTCAATATCCCTTTGGCTATTCGAGGTCTTTTCTGGTTCCATATAAATTCTAGGATTATTTGTTTCATTTCTTTGAAAAAGATGGATGGTACTTTGATAGGAATTGCATTAAATGTGTAGATTGCTTTAGGTAGCATAGACATTTTCACAATATTTATTCTTCCAATCCAGGAGCATGGAACATTTTTCCATTTTTTTGTGTCTTCCTCAATTTCTTTCATGAGTACATTATAGTTTTCTGAGTATAGATTTTGTGCCTCTTTGGTTAGGTTTATTCCCAGGTATCTTACGGTTTTGGTGCAATTATAAATGGGATTGACTCCTTACTTCTCTTTCTTCTGTCTTGTTCTTGGTGTAGAGAAATGCAACTGATTTCTGTGCATTGATTTTATATCCTGACACTTTACTGAATTCCTGTACAAGTTCTAGCAGTTTTGGAGTGGAGTCTTTTGGGTTTTCCACATATAGTATCATATCATCTGCGAAGAGTGAGAGTTTGACTTCTTCTTTGCCGATTTGGATGCCTTTAATTTCCTTTTGTTGTCTGATTGCTGAGGCTAGGACTTTGAGTACGATGTTGAATAGCAGTGGGGATAATGGACATCCCTGCCATCTTCCTGACCTTAGCAGAAAAGCTTTCAGTTTTTCTCCATTGAGAATATTTGCGGTGGGTTTTTCATAAATGGCTTTGAAAATATTGAGGTATGTGCCCTCTACCCTTACACTTTGAAGAGTTTTGATCAGGAAGGGATGCTGTACTTTGTCAAATGCTTTTTCAGCATCTATTGAGAGTATCATATGGTTCTTGTTCTTTCTTTTATTGATGTGTTGTATCACATTGATTGATTTGCGGATGTTAAACCAAACTTGCAGTCCTGGAATAAATCTCACTTGGTTGTGGTGAATAATCCTTTTAATGTACTGTTGAATCCTATTGGCTAGTATTTTGGTGAGAATTTTCACCTCTGTGTTCATCAAGGATATTGGTCTATAGCTCTCTTTTTTGATGGGATCCTTTTCTGGTTTTGGGATCAAGGTGATGCTGGCCTCATAAAAATGAGTATGGAAGTTTTCCTTCCATTTCTATTTTTTGGAATAGTTTCAGGAGAATAGGAATTAGTTCTTCTTTAAATGTTTGGTAGAATTCCCCCGGGAAGCTGTCTGGCCCTGGGCTTTTGTTTGTTTGGAGATTTTTGATGACTGTTTCAATCTCCTTACTGGTTATGGGTCTGTTCAGGTTTTCTATTTCTTCCTGGTTCAGTTGTGGTAGTTGATATGTTTCTACGAATGCATCCATTTCTTCCAGATTGTCTAATTTGTTGGCGTAAAGTTGCTCATAGTATGTTCTTGTTGGGTCCGTTATCAAAGGAATGAGACTGAGACAAAGTTACACAAAGCCTTATTCTATGCCAAGCATTAGAAGTTAGACTGACCAGCCACGGAAACCAGGCTGATACAAAGTAAAAGTTATGTAAAGCTTTATTCTATGCCAAGCATTAGAAGTCAGACTGACCAGCCAGGGCCGCCTCCGAAGTGAGCGACTCCCCTTGGTCTTACAGGCTGGTTTTTATAGGGCACAATCACAGACATCTACATATGTTGCTTTGGCTGATTGGATGTCTCCTACCTGTGTGTTTTCTGGAACCGATACTAGTAACTGTTGAGGCGTATATTAATCAACAAAATGGCCTTGTTTTAGTTATGTGTTTTAGTAATAGTTACCTGGAACCGATATAAATAAAATGGCCTTGTTTTAGGTGTGTGTTTTAGCAACAGTTACCTGGAACTGATATCAATAACTGCTGAGGCATTTATTCAACAACAAAGTGTCTACTTAGGAAACATGGAGTCACTATGGCTAACTAGGCCCAGGCAGGCCCAAGGATTTAACATGTTTTAATATGGAATCAACCCCAACATTCTTATAATTGTTTGTATTTCTTTGGTGTTAGTTGTGATCTCTCCTCTTTCATTCATGATTTTATTTGGGCCCTTTCTCTTTTCTTTTTGATAAGTCTGGCCAGGGGTTAATTAATCTTATTAATTCTTTCAAAGAACCAGCTCCTAGTTTCGTTGATCTGTTCTATTGTTTTTTTGGTTTCTATTTCATTGATTTCTGCTCTGATCTTTATTATTTCTCTTCTCCTGTTGGGTTTAGGGTTTATTTCTTGTTCTTTCTCCAGCTCCTTTAGATGTAGCGTTAGGTTGTGTACTTGAGACCTTTCTTGTTTCTTCAGAAAGGCTTGTACCGCTATATATTTTCCTCTCAGGACTGCCTTTGTTGTGTTCCACAGATTTTGAACCATTGTGTTTTCATAATCATTTGATTCCATGAATTTTTTCACTTCTTGTTTTATTTCCTGGTTGACCCATTAATTCTTTAGAAGGATGCTGTTTAGCCTCCATGTATTTGGGTTGTTTCCAAATTTCCTCTTGTGATTGAGTTCTAGCTTCAGAGCATAGTGGTCTGAAAATATGCAGGGAATGATCCCAATCTTTTGATTCCAGTTGAGACCTGATTTAGGACCCAGGATGTGATCTATTCTGGAGAATGTTCCATGTGCACTAGAGAAGAATGTGTATTCTGTTGTTTTGGGATGAAATGTTCTGAATATATCTGTGATGCCCATCTGGTCCAGTGTGTCATTTAAGGCCTTTATTTCTTTGTTGATCTTTTGCTTGGATGATCTGTCCATTTCAGTGAGAGGAGTGTTAAAGACCCCTACTATTATTGTATTATTGTTGATGTGTTTCCTTGATTTTGTTATTAATTGGTTTATATAGCTGGCTGTTCCCATGTTGGGGGCATAGATACTTAAAATTGTTAGATCTTCTTGTTGGACAGATCCTTTGAGTATGATATAGTGTCCTTCCTCATCTCTTATTATAGTCTTTGGCTTAAAATCTAATTGATCTGATATAAGGATTGCCACTCCTGCTTTCTTCTGATGTCCATTAGCATGGTAAATTCTTTTCCACCCCCTCACTTTAAATCTGGAGGTGCCTTTGGGTTTAAAATGAGTTTCCTGTAGGCAACATATAGATGGGTTTTGTTTTTTTATCCATTCTGATACCCTGTGTCTTTTGATTGGGGCACTTAGCCCATTAACATTCCGGGTAACTATTGAGAGATATGAATTTAGTGCCATTGTATTGCCTATAAGGTGACTGTGACTGCATATTGTCTCTGTTCCTTTCTGATCTACCACTTGTAGGCTCTCTCTTTGCTTAGAGGATCCCTTTCAAGATTTCCTGTAGAGCAGGTTTGGTGTTTACAAATTTATTCAGTTTTTGTTTGTCCTGGAAGATTTTAATCTCTCCTTCTATTTTCAATGATAGCCTAGCTGGATATAGAAGTCTTGGCTGCATGTTTTTCTCGTTTAGTGCTCTGGATATATCATGCCAGCTCTTTCTGGCCTGCCAGGTCTCTGTGGATAAGTCTGCTGCCAAGCTAATGTTTTTACCATTGTATGTTACAGACTTTTTTCCTGGGCTGCTTTCAGGATTTTCTCTTTGTCACTAAGACTTGTAAATTTTACTATTAGGTGACGGGGTGTGGACCTATTCTTATTGATTCTGAGGGGCGTTCTCTGCACCTCCTGGATTTTGATGCTTGTTCCCTTTGCCATATTAGGGAAATTCTCTCCAATAATTCTCTCCAGTATTCCTTCTGCTCCCCTCTCTCTTTCTTCCTCTGGAATCCCAATTATTCTAATGTTGTTTCATCTTATGGTGTCACTTATCTCTCGAATTCTCCCCTCATCGTCCAGTAGCTATTTGTCCCTCTTTTGCTCAGCTTCTTTATTCTCTGTCATTTGGTCTTCTATATCACTAATTCTTTCTTCTGCCTCATTTATCCTAGCAGTGAGAGCCTCCATTTTTTATTTCACCTCATTAATAGCCTTTTTGATTTCCACTTGGTTAGATTTTAGTTCTTTTATTTCTCCAGAAAGGGCTTTTATATCTCCCGAGAGGGTTTCTCTAATATCTTCCATGCCTTTTTTCGAGCCCGGCTAGAACCTTGAGTATCGTCATTCTGGACTCTAGATCTAAAATATTACCAATGTCTGTATTGATTAGGTCCCTAGCCTTTGGTACTGCTTCTTGTTCTTTTTTTTTGTGGTCAATTTTTCCACCTTGTCATTTTGTCCAGATAAGAGTTTATGAAGGAGCAAGTAAAATACTAAAAGGGTGGCAACAACCCCAGGTAAATATGCTTTAACCAAATCAGAAGAGATCCCAAATTGTGAGGGGGAAGAAAGGGGATAAGAAGAGGTTCAGAAAGGAAAAAAAAAAGAAAAGAAACAATTTAAAAAAGAAAACAAAAAAGAAACAGTATAAAAAAGAAAAAATATATACATATATTAGATAAACTAGTTAAAAACGTTAAAAAAGAAAAGGGTAAAAGTTAAAAAAATTAGCAGCAGAAGAGAGAAAAAAAATTGAAGAAGAAAAAAAAATAAATTAACTGCAAGACTAAAGAAACATGGGGAGAAAGCCATGAGTTCCGTGTTTTGCTTTCTCTTCCTCTGGAATTCGGCTGCTCTGCTTGTTATTGAAACCACACTCCTTGGTAGGTGAACTTGGTCTTGGCTAGATTTCTTGTTGATCTTCTGGGGGAGGGGCCTGTTGTAGTGATTCTCAAGTGTCTTTGCCCCAGGCGGAATTGCACTGCCCTTACCAGGGGCCGGGCTGAGTAATCCAGTCGGGTTTGCTTTCAGGAGCTTTTGTTCCCTGAGTGCTTTCCGTAGAGTTCTGGAGGACGGGAATGAAAATGGTGGCCTCCTGGTCTCCAGCCCAGAGGAGCCGTGAGCCCGGAGCCCCAATCCTCTGTGCGCCCTCAGAGAACAGCGCCCAATAACTCCCGTCTGCCTGACCTCCGACCGCGCTCCGAGCTCACCCAGCCTGCGACCGGTTCAAGGTAACCCCGAGCTGTGAGCTCACTGTCGGCTCTGTCTCTGTAGCCAGCTTCCCTGTTCTGATACCTGTAAGCTCTGTGACACTCAGACACCCCCAATCCTTCTGTGACCCTGTGGGACCTAAGGCCATGCTGACCCCGCGTGGGCTTGACCCCGGCTTAGCCTCTGGAGCAATGTCCCTCAATAGAACAGACTTTTAAAAGTCCTGATTTTGTGCTCCGTTGCTCCGCCGCTTTCTGGGAGCCGGCCCCTCCCCCCGCGGTCTATCTTCACGTTGCTTTGAAGTCACTTCTCGGCCAGTCCTACCTTTCAGAAAGTGGTTGATTTTCTGTTTCTAAAATTGCTCTTCTCTTTGATATGCCATTGAATTTGTAGGTGTTTGCAATCTTTAGATAAGCTATCTAGCTGATATCCTGCTAGCTGAAGTAGTCTCTGCCTGCTACTTCTCCACCGTCTTGATTCCTCCCACCAAAATATGTCTGTTAAATATGTACCACATGCTATACAGTATTTTATGAACTTGAGATATGTAAATAAACAGGCACAAAAATTATTTTCTTAATGCTTGTATTATAGCAGAGGGATAAAAAAAAAAACAAAAAACTAAGCATAAACATACAAATAAGTATATCTTCATTGTATAGAAAGTGACATTACATGGAAGATTGGGAAGAGAGGAGGAGAAGAATGGAGTTACAGGGAGAAAGTTGCAATTTTATTTTATCTTTTTAAAAGTTTTCTGTTTTTAAGTAACCTCTACACCCAATGTAGGGCTCAAACTCACAACCTGGAGATCAAGAGTTGTAAGCACTACTGACTGAGCCAGCCAGGTTCTCTAGAAAGCTGTAATTTTATATAAATTATAAATAAGGCCCTCAGATTATGTGCGGCTCATGAGGAAGATATCATTTTAACAGATACTTAAAGAAGGTGAAAATATTGGCCAAGTTCAAGCAGAAGCCCTAAAGGAGAAGCTAGCTAGGAACAATCAAGCAATATCAAAGAGGCCAGGTTGCTAGAATGGAGAGCACACAGGAGAATAATGGAGAGGTGCTCAGGGAGATAACAAGGCAAGATCAGGTAAGGATTCTAGTCTCTGATGATACAGAGATCCAACATTTTGAGCAAGTGTTGAAATGATCTGACAAGCTTTAAAAGAACCACTATTGCTGTTTGGTTGAGGGTCTATAACAGACAAGCAAGGGTAGAGGTTGAGAAGCCACTGATGGAGGCAGGAGGGTCCTGTAGCCCCTTCACTAGGGAGTTGAATTTGTGTTAGTATTTTGAAATGGACCATGGTAGTAGTATTTATACCTATGAAATTGTGACATACTATAATTCAGTTCTTCTAATTAGTCAATTTTTGTATAGTACTTTCATTATTTAAAGAACATGAAAGGTTTTCTGTTTTTTTTTTCTCACTTTTACCTTTGAATTCTTGAGCATAGGGTTAGCATACTCCTTTAGCAAATAATCTCTGGTTTCTATTGTGCTTTGGAATTGGCTATAGTTATTAATGAATCAGTTTTAAATATTGCTTCCTATTTCAAAGAAATAGTCTAGGTTGTCCATATAACAACTAATTAATTCCTATGCTTCCTTTTAAAAAGAACTTTCATTTTACTAAGTCAATTATGGCTAGCTTACTTCCTCTGCTAATATCAGTTTAGGAATAGGCACAAGACAAAAGTGTGACAAATCAGTCTAAAGTCAAATTAGATCCATTATATTGAGACACAAGAAAAGATGGACTTGAGTTTTTCCTGGATGCTGTCCTATTTGGACATGATAACTGGAAATGTATAGTCACCTCAGACTGCTGCAGACAGCTATCCTGAGGACCAGCTTCTGTACTAATATCAGACTAAAGAAATAGAAGGAATCTCGATCTTTCAGAATGTCTCTGATGAACCAAAGGAACTAGCTTTATCTTTCTCATTATATGAAATAATAAATATTCCTTACGGTTTATGTCAATTTGAGTTGATGTTCTGTTGTTTGCCATAGAGAGTATCTTATTTGATGTAAAGTCCTAAACTTAACTTGTTGCTTCAGCCATTTCCCTTTCTTTAGAATAAATACGTTACTCAGATGTCAGAACTCTCACTATCATTTGTAGTTTATTCAGTTATTCTTGGGTTTATTCCAAAATTTAGTACTTAATATAAGTTCTCTATAGGATCACACATATTTTAAACAAGAAGATCAACACCATAGTCTATTTTTTAATGCAACAATTAACCTGCTTACATAGTACCTATTTTTGTCTATCAGTATCCATCAAAATCCAGATTATACTGGTATTCAGAGTGTTTTGAATCCTATTGTTACCTTGGTCTATTGTGAGAGGTTTTTTGTTTTTTGGTGTTTTTTATTTGGTATTTTCATTCCAGTTTTACAGATGACAAAAGTGAGGTTCAAGGAGCTACCTAATGTAAAACAAAACAAAACAAAAAACAAAAATGAGATGGCTAATGTATAATTCAGTACTGATACATTAATAAAATATGTAAATCTATCTAATGTGCACTAATGGACTTTAATCTATTATTCACTTATATTGTAATATAAATAACTTTTGTGTACCTATCTGCAGTAAAGATATGTAAACATACATCTACATATGTACATACACCTATTCACTGGCTTCCAAATTTGATACTGTAATTCACATTAGTAAATATTCATTGATTTTATAAATATATAAAGTAGGAGGCTTGATGGTGTATTTATATTGATTCTATTAACAAACTATAAAAAAAAAATCTTTGGTTTCCAGTTCCTTATGCTCAGAGTCTCATTTTTAAATGTGTGGGACAGAAAATTTTAAACCATTAAAAATCATTATTGAGATAATGAAAATCATGGAAACCAGTTTTAAGACAATTAAACTATGGGGACTGAAACATAACATATCATACAACTATAATAATGTTAGGTATATGTTTTGATGGACGGAACTGGAAGATAATTTGCAATAAAATTATTTGCTTTAGAGATTTATAGTACTTTTCCATATTTTTGTCCATAGTCCTTTTATTATTGTCATTATTTAAAAACTCTAAATATGGACTTAATATTTCATGGCAAATAATTTCCTGGTAACATTGATCTTATACTTCTACAAATAATTGGCACAGAAATCAGTAAACTATTTTCTGTTTAAAACAACAACAACAGCAACAAAAATAACTAATAACCGAAGTGCTACTTTGACAGTGTCTGCAAACTCAATATGGAATGTAGTTTTTAGAGTTTAACTAGAAAATCCGAACAATGTAACAGCCACACTGGATAATGACTCTAAATTCCTGGTCTTGCCAGTTTCCCAGGCTCTGGAGATGATCTATATAATAACTTTAATTCTTCACTCCATCTCTTTATTTACACTACCTTATTGATCAAATACTCTAGAAAATACATTTTCTGAAAGCACAATTGTTGATATTTTATAAACTCTTTGATATTATATTTATCCAGAATAAAGACCTATATCTAAAACTACAGAGATACCAAACTGTATAAATTAGGTACAAGGAAAATAATGAGAATAGAAAAATAAATACTATATTAATTTTCGTGTTATCTTTTTCCCTCAGCCCTTGGATTTATTTACCTAATTGTTACCAAGGTGGTGGAGTTTGGAAATTCCCTTTCACTAATCAGTGTTTATCAGGGATCAAGAAGCTTCAACCTTCTAAACTCTCCTAAGATCATCTTCCTTTTATTGAACCTTAGGTATTTCCCCCGATCTCCACAGAGGAGGTTGTAATTGATAAGATTCCCAAATGAAAACGTGAAACAAACAAAGAAAATAAGAAAGAAGCCTGATATAACTTTGAACATCCTCAGAAGTATTTGCTACCAATATTGATAGAAGACAGACATGTATTTGTATACTGTCAACACATTTTAAGATTTTTAAGTACATGTTGCATTTCTACTTACATTTCAATATGCTAATGATGTAGTTATGGCCACTGTTTTAACAGAAAATAGTCAATTACCAATGAATATTTATGATATAGCTCTAGGCTAAATAAACACTATAAATGAGTGTTCATCACAGTGTCCAGTACACTTGTCTTCAAGAAGCCATATACTCTCTGAATACTTAATATAGGCTGACCAGGTATAACCAATGAATGGAAAGAGAGCTAACTTCAAAGTTTGAAGACACACAAAATTCAAGATAGTATGACCTTATCTTCTTTAAAATAACGAGCAAGTAGGGGATTCATAACTGAAAATGTTTAATATATGATATGAAATAATACATGTATTACTATATATATATTCAGAATTCAGACTTCAATATACATAATATATTTAAGATACTTCTTGTAGAATAAATATTGATGAAGGAAGCACCATAATCCTTACCAATTTTCTCCTTCATTCTCGAAGCATAGGTGTTAAGTGTGGCACATTATGGAGGATATGCTGATATTAAACAAGTTGGTTTGTTAGGATTATTTTGTCCGTGGCTAAAATGAGATTTAAAATAGATATAAGAACAAGCTTATTTATTTATTTATTTATTTATTTATTTGAGAGGGACACAGAGAGCGATGGAGCAAGAGAAGGAGAAGGGAGAAGCAGACTCCCGCTGAGCAGGGAGCCAGGTGCAGGCCTGGATCCCAGGGCCCTCGGATCATGACCTTAGCCAAAGGCAGATGCTTAACCAGCTGAGCCACCCAGGTGCCCTGAGAATAAGCTTTGAACAATGTTTTGACACATGTAATAGTCAGATGTACTGCATGTATTAAAGATCGTTTGAATCCAAAAACACACGGTAGTTATATAAGTAACAGAGGAAAAAAAGAAACTAATAATTGAAACCTTTAAGTTCATCCTTAATCTTACTTTTTGCTATTTTCTTATTCCTTAACAGAATGTTGGTGATCAAAGTATTGTACAACCTAGTACTTTATTTAGAACATACATGGATTTCCATTTGTTTTATCTGTTGGTACCATGAAGTTGATAATGTTTTTGCCACTTCATCTCACTTCAGCATCAAATATAAACTATGCCTAGATAGTTGATAAAAAAATCTAAGAACAGGTATCCCAGATAACCCATTAATGATATTAAACAAAATTCTTGGAGGAACATTGAAGTATCATAGTCCATATTATTTTAAGAATAAATACCTTAGTCACTTACATATACACACATGTGTAGATATATATATGTGTGTTTATTATCACATACTAACTTTTATAAAGATTACACAAGAATACAATTCTTAATTGATTGAACAGTGGTTTAAAAAATATTTAGAGGGTGCCTGGGTGGTTCAGTTGGTTAAGCATCTGCCTCTGGCTCAGGTAATGATCTCAGGGTCCTGGAATAGAGCCCCACATTGGGCTCCCCAGTCAGGGGAAGAGTGCTTGTCTCTCTCCCTTTGCCCCTCCCCCTGCTTGTGCTCTCTCTTTCTCTGCCTGTCCCTGGCTTCTCAAAAAAAAAAAAAAAAATCTTAAAAAAATTTACATTATAATTTTTTTGAGAATTGATTGTATCTTCAATTATTCTCATTTATATCATTGCATGCTATCTGGCAAATACTTAAACAGTTTTTTTTTTTTAATTTTCAACAGTTATTTTTTTATTGCATTCTATTCTTTCATAGATACTGACAGAAGTGATTACAGTTTGAGATCAAATCAGCAATAAAAATGAATTGAGTATAGTTTCATATGAAATGGCTAAATTTATAATAGAATTATTTTTTAGTCCACATTTTAATTCATCATTTGTAACCTATTTATATTAAAACATGCATTGATTATGGAAATAGTCACAGAAAATTAAACCATTATCCTATTTCTAAAAGAAATTGTTATGACTAATCTTACTCTTGTTTATAAGGCTTATAAGCCTTCATTATTCAGTACATATATTCATAGACTTGACCTTAAGTCAGTTGATACATTCATGAGATGAAACCCAAAAAGATGTCACAACTGCACCTACATGTTCACAGTAGAAAACAGCTATCAGTGTGTGTATGTTGAATTCTGAATAATGATTTAAATAAATGCTGTCCTTCAAACTCTGGTGTGCACGCCCCAGTCTCCAAGGAGATCATTTACTAATCTCATGCAAGTGCAATCCTTAGGCTATTGTTTAGTACCTTCATGCAGAGTTTTGTGTTTCTTCCCCTGTGTTCTCCTACCAGCTTGTTCATAGCTCTGTCACAACACTGTGAGATTTTACTTTCATGTGCGTATCTTCCACTGAACTCAGTCCCTGGAGATCAGGTCCAGTCCGTTCATTTGTATAACCTCAGTACCTTGCATGATGCCTCATTGGAAAATGAATACACATTGAACAAAGGACTGACCACTGAGATGACAGATGCAGAAGTTCCTTTAATTAAGAACAGCTTGGGTTGAAAGCCTATTCATGTGCCTGAGCCTAAAGAAAAACTTTGTAAGAGATCAGTAAGAGAGCTGTAGCTATGATATCCTTCGTCTCCATCTTTTTGCTTATTTTAAATTATTTTCTTAGTATATTCGCACTTATAATTTTCCCTTTTATTGTATTTCCTACATGGAAAATAAAAGCTAAACCAAAACAGATAAAAACCTCCATGGTCAAACTAAAATAAACATGCTTAACTAACTAGCGTCATTTTTTTTTTTTTTTTTTTTTTAATGTAGTGAGTTGATTTGACTTGCCTTGAGGCTAAGCTTATTCAAGTCTATAAAAGTCCTAAGGTTTGGGGCACCTGGGTGGCTCAGTGGGTTAAGCCTCTGCCTTCAGCTCAGGTCATGATCTCAAGGTACTGGGATCAAGCCCCGCATCAGATTCTCCGTTCAGCAGGGAACCTGATTCCTGCCCCCACCCCCACCACCGCCTGCCTTTATGCCTACTTGTTATTTGTCTCTCTGTGTCAAACAAATAAATAAAATCTTAAAAAAAAAAAAGTTCTAAGGTTTAAAGTGTATAACCATAGGTCATCCTGTATGATCTGAAAACCTGATTAGAAAATGGAATATTTCTATTTATTATAGTTTGTTATTGTGAATGTAGGTGACAATATATTTCCTGGTAGGTGTTTTACATTGTTAATGACCTGTGGAACAGCGGAGAAAAAAAAATGCCTGTATATAGTGGCTTGAACAAAGAGTATAAGGTTAAATCGAATTCCATTTTCAAAATTATCATTTTTCTTCTTGTCTAAATAAGAGACATTTTCAAAAGCAGATATATTTGGGGCACATAGTTTAAAGCAACACTAGAGTAATAAAGAAACCATAATGTGCTTTTATTACTTGAGTTTTTACAGTTTGGGGATAACTCGATCGTATTATCACCATTATTGAGTAAAACGTGCAGCACTTCACCACGACAACAGGAACACCTGCTAGCAAAGCTGTTAAACTGTAAGTTTCCCTATTGCTCAATTCAACTAACAAGCTGCTTTAAACTGCCTCCTAATGTCTGTGTAACATCATTTTTTTTTTTTCCTGTCCACTTGTGGGGCATATTGTAGAGAGCTAGTTATTAATTATCAAAACTCTTTTTTTTTTATTCTTCAGAGGAACTGAAAAATTGTAAGCTAGAAGATTTTAGCAGGAAAATCTGTTACTTAAAGTACATCATTATACATATATTTCATATTCCTTTGAGAAATATGTAAGGAATCCTAAATCTCAGTCAGAATCTTTTTTGAATGTTGCCAATATAATCTTTCTATCATATAATATAATAAATCACTAGTTTTGACAGGTGGTGAGGTCTCTGAAATTACTCAGTAATCAATTATATCTTTGCTATTATTACAAGTTTTATTATTATTGTTAGTGAAGAAAATATTGCTACTTATCTTCTGTTACATGGGGTTAAAAGTCAATGACTATTTTTGTTATGTTTTAAGACTTTGCTGTGTACCTTTCTGTGTTGACTAGGTATGCACTGTAAAGTGGAAATGCAGTGTTTGCATACTGAGTAATTCTAAAATGTAAACTACATTCCTTAATATTAATGTGTTTTAAGTGACACCAGTTATGGATGTCTATGATTCATATTGCCGAGCTGTTCCCCTTCCCCAGAATGATGTACTGTCACTGTCCTATTCATTTTGAATGTTGTATTCATAAGGGTTTTGTGACTAGACATCACTGTAAATCAATGTTATTGGACTATATTTTCAAACAAAACATTTACAAAGACAGTCATCCCACGTTCCAGACTCAGAGTACAACACTTGCATGAAGGTCAAATAAAGTCGACATCAACTTATGGATTAGTTTATTGAAAAAGCAAATGAAGCCAACAACTTTTGGAATACCTTAATAAGAGATTTAATATATTCATGCTTCAATCCAAAATTCCTAATAGCCCTAAGAGTTCTGGTAGAAATATAAAGCAAATAACATTAGGGGGATATATAAGTACTTGAGGTTGTCTTTTCTGATGAAGCACAAGGAGTATTCAGAACAGTGTTGTTTTATATTGTGACTTCAGAAAGTATGTGGTGACAATAACAATGTCACAATTTACTTCAAAATAAACACGATTCATTTATTATCACGTATTATTTACTGAATTTATTTCCATGGTTGATATACAGAAATACAGTCTGTTTCAGTAGAACAAGCTGATCCACTTTCTAACGTTTTTATTTTTTGTTTTGTTCTGTTTTTAATGTTGGGAGGTCCCTTAGTTTGAAGTAAACAGTACTTCTTAATTTTATTTTTGCAACCACTTGGTGTGGCAGAGGTTTGGGGTAGTTCAGGGCTCATGAATATTCTATGTAATATTCTGTAAGTTTTCTCTTCTCTCTCTTCATGTTCTCCATCATATAGATTTTAAGGGAGGTCATATACTATGTAAAGAATGCGCCCAAATCATGGGACACCTGGCTGGGGCAGTTGGTTAAGTGTCCAGCTCTCGATTCGGCTCAGGTTATGGTCTCAGAGTCATGAGATGGTGTCCTGAGCTGGGCTCCGTATTCAGCATGGAGTCTGCTTGAGATTCTCTCTCCTTCTCCCTCTGCCCCTCCCACCGTGCTCTCTCTCCCTCTAAAATGAAAGGAAGGAATGGAGGAAGGGAAGAAAATTACACCCATATCAGTAAACTATGACCCCCTTACAATAAGTCATCTAAATGTGAATAAACAGGAAAAGGAAATTTAGATCTCTTGAGAATTAGGAGTGATTTTTGAATGAAGGATCTATTATCTTGCATAGTATAGGCCTTCTGTATATTAACTTAGATGCTTCTCTAAAGAGTAGAAGAGAAATGCTTGTTAAAGATATTCCAGTGAAAAATAAAGCTTTCCATTGAGCAACCAGTAATATTTTATATAGAAGAGTAAGAACTCTCTGAATTCCTCTTACTTAACGTTGATGGCAAATTCACAAGACTTCAGAAAAAGAATTTTTTTTCAGAAAAAGAATTTTTAAAGTTAGAATGTAGCAAAATAAACACCTAGCAATCAAGAGTCACCTCACAGTCATACCAAAAGTTTCTGCTAATAAAATGTATAAACTGTACAAATTAAATAAATGTACAGTAATTTGGCAGGTTAAATAAATTTTGCATAGAAAATTGCAATGTGCTACAGGTAGGCTAATTTATCTTAAACCCAAACCCATATTTTACACTGTGATGACATCCATCCATTTTATATTCTGGTACAGCATTTAGTACAGGGAGTGCTACACTCGTTTATCATCTAGTAACCTAACTTACTTCCTAATTATGCTTCTTGGAGTGGGGAGGGTTCATTCCAGAGTAACAATGGCCATAGACATCAGAGATTTAATTTAAGAACAATAGATATAAGTGCTCTGGTGTACCTCACATTTTAAGGTAAATTTGGTAAAGATATTATCTTAATTAACATTTGCAAGCTATAAGTTTTTCTAGTTTTAAGGTTGTTGGAATATTCTGAAAAGTTTTATCACTTAATTTTAGATACTAGTTGAAGGAGTCTTTGCTGGGTAGGGTGTAGGGAGTCACTGGGGGTCAGGGTAGGGAGAAGTAAACCAATAGCAAAAAAGATCCCATTCCCATTGTGAGCAATAAACCAGCTAACGAGAGAAGGGTAGTCTCTCTGTCTGCAGGTTTCTCTTAACCACAACACCTCCTTTTATTTTACTTTTTTACAATTATCATAAGGATGCCACTCTTACAGTGTACTTTATATCAGTTCATTGCTATGCAGCACAACCCCCTCTGGAAGGTAATGTTCACTTCACAAATGAAGAAAGCAAAGAATAAAGAGACCTGCTCTTTTGCCTAGGGTTACATTATAAGTTAGTGGCAAAATGTGTATTAAAATTCAGGTCTCCAGAGCCCCAGTGTTTTAATTAGCTTAATAATCCATGCTAACTTTCATGATTGTTAGGGTTTAGGCTTTGGTATTCTTTAACATTATTCTCAACACCTATGAAAAATGGCTGCCCTTCATAAGGTTAATGCAAACTATGAGTTACACCAATTATGCAAACCCTAATCTTTGTAACTTATCTACCCCCAGGGTGCTTAGTGCTGTGTGAGCATGTATTTTTTTTTTCTTATTCAAAAGAGCTTTCACCCACTTCTATGAGCACTTTCCTTTTATACTATTAACAACAAAAACAAAACCATTAATTGAATGTTACCACATTTAAACTTATAATGAAGGTATAATTATCCCAACTGTATTAATAAAGAAATTAATGTTCAGTGACTTGTCCATGGGTGCATAGCTAATAATAATTAGAATGGAAATTTAACCGTGAGACTTATTCGAAGTATCAAAACTCATGATTTTTGTGTATAAGGTTGGCTCTTAAGAGAAATAATATGATACTACTTGAAAAACCAAATCAATAAAAGGATTAAAAAAATGTATCAAAGTTCTTTGATATATAAAACTTTTCCCTAGGCCCATTTACCCTTAGTCATTTTTTTTTTTTATATTCTACACTTTATTCATTCCTTCCTTCATTTCTTCATTTAGTCACTTGACAGATACTGAGCTAATTGCTGGGGGCATAAAACCAAGAAATATGATTTTTGGTTGTGATATTATAGTTTTTAAAATATGGCCAAAATAAAGTGTCTCCTTAGCACAATGTGTCAGTCTCATAAAAATGACTAAAATAAAGTGAATTCACTGTAGATGGAGTGGTTAAAAATATATTTATATTATATATTATATTATATTGTATTATTAAAGGAGGTGTTGAAAGAAGAGCTGGAATTACTATATCACAAGTGAGAGAGGGACCCTTAGGTGGCTCAGTCACTTAACCATCTGCCTTCAGCTCAGGTCATGAGCCCAGGGTCCTGGGATTGAGCCTGCATTAGGCTCCTTGCTCAGCAGGGAACTGCCTTCTCCCTCTGCCCGCTGCTCTTCCTGCTTGTGCTGTCTCTGTCAAATAAATAAATATAATCTTAAAAAAAAAAAAAAAAAGAGTGAGAGAAAAATATTCCCTCAGGGACAAACATAGATAAAAGTCATCATCATTAGGTTTATACCCTGGAGGAGGATATAAACAAGAAACAAAGTAAGTAAGTAAAATATATGGTACATGTATAGAGAGGAGTACTGAGGAATCCAGAAGCAGAGAGATGCAGGGGAGTCATTATTTTAGGTAGGGTGTTATAAAAATTGTCACTGAGAAAGGGACATGAATAAGGACCAAAAGCCATGAAATAAAAAGTCAAGCAGATCTCCAGGAGAAGACATCCCAGAGAGAGGGAACAGCAAATGCAAAGGCCCTAGGTAGAAGTATACTTGGGGTGATAAAGAAGCCAGTAGAGGGTTGTAAGTAAGTTTGTGACAGTATCTGATTAGTATTTATTTTAGGAAAATAACTTTTGTGGTGTTTGGAGACCAGAAGGGAGAACTCAAGAATGGAATGGGAGTGGGGTGCCTGAGTGGCTCAGTTGGTTAAGCATCTGGCTTTAGCTTAGGTCATAATTCCAGAGTCCTGGGATTGTGTCCCACATTGGGCTTCCTACTCTGTGGGGAGTCTGCTTCTCCCTCTTCCTCTGCCTTTGCCTCCTGCTCATGCTCTATCTCTCTTTCTCTCTCTGTCTTACTCTCTGTATCTCAAATAAATAAATAAAATAAAAAAAAAAGAATAGAATAGGAATACAAGAAAGATGGTATTGTATAATTCAAGATGATGAGAAAATGATTATTATCTGAACAAAAATGGCAGCATTGGGGTTGGAGTAATATGATGTATTTTGGAGATGAAATAAACAAGACATACTTAATGATTAATTACAATGAGATAAAAAAGAGAAAATATCAGTAACTACTGTGTTTTCACTCGTAGATAGGAGGCCTACTGAATTAAGGAGGATAGGACATTGAGGGAGTGATAAAGTGTTCTCTTCATCGCCATTATATCTGAAATGTCTGTAAAATTTTAAAAGGAAATTTTAAGTAGACAGTTAGCAGGGGTCTGACATATAAATTTCTATTTCATCAGCCTCAAAATGATATGTAATTGAATTCATAGGCTCTCCACTTTTGACAAATCTACTCAGCCCAAGCTTAGAAATATGATACATAACTATAGGTAAAACTTGCATGTGAAATTCTAAGGATTGTTAAACTAATTTATTTATAAGCAAATAATTGGTTCTAGTCTTAAATAGATAATAGATTCATGAAATAGGTGATTGTATCATAGCTCTGAAATTTTTAATCTAGATACCAGTATAACCATCAACAGAATCTGAATTTTAAAACCACAGAAAAACAACAAAATTGAAAATGAATAACATATTTTATTAAGTCCTATCTAGCTTTTACTTGATTACTGTGCTTCATGTTTTCCAAGACATAATACCATCTTGAACTCACTGACAAGTATAATCTAAAGTTCAAGTAAGATGACAATATAGAAGGTTGTTTAAATGACATGAAGATATATTGAAGGTTACAACTTAGAACTGTCTCTTTGAAATCTGAAGATGTGTTTTGTTTGTCAGGTGTAGTGTTTTAAACATGATGCATTGGGCGTCATTAGATGGGATGTGCTCTTTCTGGTTGGTTTCAGATGCCACCATGCCCTACTGTCTTGAACATTATGCTGTTTGCTTGGTTCTTTGTTTTTTTTTTTTAAGTTTTAAGTTTTTATTTATTTATTTGTCAGAGAGAGAGAGAGAGAGAAAGAAAGCGAGCATGCACAAGCAGGGGGAGCGGCCGACAGAGCAGGCAGGGAGTGAAGCAGGGTCCCTGCTAAGCAGGGAGCCTAATGTAGGGTTCAATCAATTCCAGGACCCTGGGATCATGACCTGAGCCAAAGGCAAATGCTTAACCAACTGAGACATCCAGACATCCCAGCTGGTTGGTTCTTGACATGATTTCACATTATTAACCTGTTACAGATACTTTGAACACCTGTCTGTCTTTATGCTAAGACTAACTGGCAAAGCACGATGCACATTGTTTCTTTTAGATGAGCCCTTATGCAATTGCTTTTGTTGAATTGTGCTTTGGTGTGTTTCCATTGATCCATGGTGAAAACAGATTTTAGAAATATACCTATGAATCCTGTCATGGTGTTCATTGTAAGCATATTGTTTTGTTTTGTTTTTTAAGATTTTATTTATCCATTTGAGAGAGAGAGAGAGAGAGAGAGAGTGAAAGCATGAGAGGAGAGAAGGTCAGAGGGAGAAGCAGACCCCCTGTGGAGCTGGGAGCCTGATGTGGGACTTGATCCTGGGACTCCAGGATCATGATCTGAGCTGAATGAAGGCAGTCGCTTAACCAACTGAGCCACCCAGGTGTCCCATTGTAAGCATATTGTTGAGGATGTTATACATTACATCACATAGCATTCCTTTTGTAAAATGATAATCAAAAAGTTAATTTGTAATATTATTGGATTAAGTTATTGCTCTAATTAGTTGGCTCATTTTTATCCCAGGATAGTGTTATTTTAAGAACTGATTTCAATGGGCAATTTCCACTGGTTGTTTGAAAACTTAGGTCAATGTGAAATATTAGGAAAAAAAATTATATATATATATATATATATATATATATATATATATATATATATATATATATTTGCCCCGAGTTCCTGGCACAAAGTTCTTAAAACCATGATAATGTACTAAGTGGTAAGAACATTAAAAGAGTCTTTCATTCTAATATTTGGCCCTGACTGTGGTTTCTGACATATATCTCCTAAACCCCTTTTAGTTTCTTGAAAGAGAAGAACGTTTTTTCTCCAGATAAGGTAACTGTTGGTGGTTGGTAGGTAGATTCAGAATGGGGTCTGTTTACCAGAAAGATCAAACCATAATTACAATTAGAAGCTTGGAGCTTTCAACTCTATCCCCCATCCCCTGGGAAGGGGAGAGAGGCTGGAAATAGAGTTAGTGATTGTTCATGCCTATGTGATAAAGTCTCTATAATCCAATGAGTACAGGTTTCAGAGAGCTTCTGAGTAGATGAACACGTTCATGTGCCAAGAACATGGTACAGCCCAACTCCATGGTGACTGAAGTGCCTGTTTTCTATTGGTTTATTACATTAAAAACCAGTAAATGTAACTAAGTATTTCTCTGAGTTCTGTGAGCTGTTCTAGCAAATGATGAAACCCAAGGAGGGGGTCCCGCAAACCTCTCGTTTACAGCTTGTGACTAACATCTGAGGGGGTGGAGGGAGTTAAGAGGGTGAGCCTCTTAACCTCTGGGGTCTGCACTAAGTTTGTTTAGTGTTACATTGAATTAATTGTAGGACATGCAGCTGGTGTTTCAAAGCCTGGCTTGATGGGTGAAAACCCACTTGTAGTGTTAGAAGTGATGCAGTGTGGTAGTTGTGTGAGTCAAGGAGACACTCGGGAGAGTTTTCCCAAGATGGTCAGGATAACAGACGTTGGAAGTCTGTGGGAGGCAGCACTCTCACATGACTTCTGTGGACCCTCACCCTTGTATGTTCTCTTATACATGAATGTGAGGGGAACCTGGAGACTTGAGATTTTGCACATGTCATTGGGAGATGATATCTGGGTGGGCCTGGCCTACTCGTATGAGCTTTTTAAATATGGATCTAGAGGTTGGAGGTAGAGGAAGTCAAAGATCTAAAATGGAGAGGGATTTAACTTGAAGTGTATTCTCTGATCTGGCTTTGAAAGTGGATGGGCTGTGTGGCAAGGGGTATGAATGGGCTCTAAGAGCTGAGCATTGTCTCCAGCAGGGAAGTGGGGACCGGAGTTTGATGAGTGTGAGGATCTAAATTTGTCCAAAAAGTAAGTGTTTGGAAGTTCATCGTTCCCCCTGGGGACTCCAGAATTCAATAAATCCTGGCCACCACTTTGATTTTACCTGAGCAGAGACCTAGCCTCACTCCGCCTGGACTTCTGACCTGAAGAAGTGTGAGCTAATGAGCGAATCTCCTTTTAAGTCACTAAGCTGGTGATAATTTCTTATGCAGCAATAGGAAGCAAATGCAGACTGTTATCTCCAGAACTGTGAAGGGTCTGAAATTTTACTCTACTTGCTGCTAAAATATAACTTGTCACACAGTTCCCTGCATGCGGGTAGGAGAGAAGAGACTCCTGGATCACAGACAGATGGCCTTACTACGTGCAATGATGGCAAGGCCAGAAGTGTCAGGCTTTGTGCTGATTACTTGAACCCCAATTCCCATAGGGTAATGAAGAGAGAGCCAGATGATTGCGCCTCTCCACACATGCCCTGGGTTCTGTTACAGGAAAGGAACTCCCAGCACAGGAAACAAAAATCTTTTATAATGGACAGTCAGCCTGCTTGACCTTCGCCCAGCATGAGACATTATCTTTATTAAACTGGATAGTATATAAACCTGGCCTTTGCTCCCAAGGGAGGCACTATCTCTATCTTCTAAGGCTTCTTCCTATACAAAATCTATCAGTGATGAGCAGAAACAGGAAAATTGTCTTCCAGTATCTCATAGTTACATGTTCTTTATTGAATGGTAGCAGTTATCACTCATAATAAAGCATGCGTTCCTGAAGTTTTAAAATGCCTGAAGAATATTTATACCCTAATGCTATAGGAAGACATCTCCAAACTATCAGACTTCAAATTTTATATAAAACAAATTCACCATCCTGGCTGAAAACTATATAATCTACACTTTACATGCATATATCAATATATAGCATTTTTTAATTAGCCTTATTCTTATGTTTATGTTCTTAACTTTGCTTTTTTTTTTTTCTTTTTCGTCACTATTTCTAATTCATATCACGGTTTTATGTTTTCTGAATCCCGAAAAAAAGTGAATTGTGCTTAGGCAAAGTCAACTAAAACAGCATAATCTGATAAGAGATTTCCAAGCAGAAAATATATTTTTGTAGCTTTCCCATGACTTCATGTATAACAAGGGCTATGACTGGCTGTGGGGTTGGACTCATTAGACTGTATGAATTGCAGTTCCTAATAGCTTTGCAGGATACAGAATACTCTGAAGGCAACCATTTGGAGAATATTAGATATTTTTAATATTGTCATGATTAATTTCATATCTCTGAATAACCTTTGGCTCTGAACAAGGTTCCCACCCATACAACATGTAACTTGAAGCAAAGAGATGCTCTTTCCATACTGACTGGGTAAATGGAATTTCCAAGACCAACTGCTGTGGGAAGAAATCTGGCCTATTCACATGGCCCTAAATTATTTTCTATCTAGGCTCCAGTCTTGATGGCAAATAGGATGAAATTATCTGATAAATCTAGACCAAGCAGAGACCCACTCTTGATCTGAGTAAGGTTCAGTCCCACTCAGAGCTCACTGGTTGCTGCCGGGGAGAGGGGGCAAAGATGAAAGAATGTTCTAACACGATCTATATGACTGCTCCTTGAACCAAAGCAGAGGTTAGTAGCCCTATAGAACAGGGTAAGAAATGGAGGGCAAAGATGCGATGAATGTGGCCTCAGACTTCTAGTAAGTGGCCAATGTCAGATTTTTAGGCCAGATTTTCTGACCTCTGATCTGTTTCTCTTGTCCCTATATTATCCTCTCTTGTGACATGGGGAGTGAATTAATCTGAACAGTTAATGAAAGTAGGGTTTGAAAGATAGAGAAAGGAATCACAAGAAGATGAAAATACTTTTTCTTTGCAGGGAAAAAAAAAAGAGAGAGAGAGAGAAAAGAAAAACCTTTCAAAGAAGAAAGCACCTAGAAACAGGAACCCCAGGCTGGAGTTTGTGAGACAATATTTGTCTTCCTCACAAATTTGCCTAGGTCAGGACCTTCAAGTACTCAGAAGCCGGGAGCTCGGTGGTAGATTGCGAAATCTGTGCCATGAGAGCCCTTTTGCAGATTCACTATCCCACTGTGACTCTTCCCAGAACAGCTCAGACTAAAATAAAGAAAACAAATTCCCATAAAAACCTAACTAAAAGGTCACGGAAAGGAGAGGCAGAACTCATTAATTTTTTTCAGGGCCTGAGGGTTCATTCTTTAAAATCTGTGCCACATTGGCATGTGCAGTTAGCGTGATGATTTCCTTTTGTATCAAAGTACACCCACTCCAGGTTGCAACACCTTCATGCCTCCCTGCCCTTTGGCTCCATGTCCCGGGCTTAGCTGAGGCTGCCTTGTAAATTCAGGTTCACACTTCTTTGTGAATCATCCAAGATGGGCCTGCCTCATGACAGATTATATTCCTTAAATAGTCTTAGAATAGTTATTTCCTATCTCAACTGTATATAAAGGAGTTGAAACAATAACATCCATGTGAATTCTTAAATGACATTATTTCTGAGGCCCACCCCTTTTATAACCTTTTAAACAAACATTTTATTTATTTATTTGAGAGAGCGAGAGCAAGAGAGAGCTGTGGGATGAGGAGGGTTGGGGAAAGGGAGAAGCAACCACTGAGCACGGAGCCATCAACAGAGCTCAATCCCAGGACCCTGGGATCAGGACCTGATCCAAAGGCAGACATTTAAGTTTAACCAACTCAGCCATGTGGGCACCCTATGGACCACTCTTTTTAAAGTGAAGACCTAGGGCTGCCATTTTCCCTAGGAAAAAAAATATAAGGTTAAGAGGCATTAAATAATAAACCCTAATTTTTTAACCTGTAAATTCAAGAGTTGATGCAAGACAGAAAATTTTGCAGGTATACATAACCTAGCTAAAATCAGTATTCTTTCCCTGTTTTCTATCAAGAAAGAAGAGGAAGAGCTGGGGAGGAAGAGTTCAATGCCTGTTAATTAACATTCATCACTGCCCATATTCCACTCTGTATTGGCAGTCTCCTAAAGTTTTGGAAGCAGAGTAGAGAGATCAAGCCATACTCCAGAGCAGGGAAAGAGAAGAAGTTATTTCCAGTTTTTTGTTTTATTTATTTATTAAAAGAAATAATCTCTGCAGTTTAAAAAAAGAAAAGAAAAGTCAACTACTGGGATACCTGGGTGGCTCAGTCAGTAAAGTGTGGGCCTTAGGCTCAGGTCATGATCCTAGCTAGGGTCCTGGGATTGAATACCAGTTTGGGCTCCTTGCTCAGTGGGGAGCCTGCTTCTTCCTCTGCCTGCTGCTCCCCCTGCTTATGCTTTCTCTCTCTGACAAATACAGAAAATCCTTAAAGGAAAAAGAAAATTGATATATGAATAGTCATGTGCTTATAAAAAGCTTCACAATTTATACATGTATTACTATAGTCATATATTTGTATTAAATAATATACACAAAAATCCATGAAATTAAGATGGATGAGATAAAGATGAGATGAAAACATTTTAGAAAATGTTCTGTTCTATTTATAGTGGTGCTAAAAAGTTCTTAAATTTTATTAAAATTATTTAATACTTTCAGTGTGATTAAATATGCATCATCATCATAAATATCTTTATTTACAACTTTATGCAAGAAAATGATTTGCAGATCTAAGTTCTTTTTTATGAAGTACTGCCTATTGGTTTAATGAGTGTCATTTTGGTAAAGTCAAGTGGTAAAACTTCATAGATCCAAATAGAAGAAAGGCATGTTGCCTGAGTTTACTAAATCTTGAAACTCATGTTTTAATCCTACCCACTAATAATGTAAATTTTGTTGAAATCAGATATTAGGTTTTGAGCTTTCTTGATATTCATAAGTTGTTCCTTTGAGTTAGAAAGTGCTATATTTTTATAAAATATGCTCAAAGACATCACAGAAATTCATTTGGAAGATTTATAATCAGAATAGAGCATGAGAATTCTGTTTTTAAAGCATTATGATATGAGAATCTGTATAGGTGATACTTTGTTTTCAGCAACAAATTTATCTGAAGATGGATATATTTTAAAGCATCCCTTTCAAACTGTTGTCTATAATTATAGAAGAAGGTTCTTTGAAAAGCAACTACATTCTTACTCATTGTTAAAATGTGGCAATTTTAGGATACTTGTTTTTGTAAAGGAAAATGTGTAAGTCATCTTTAACTGACAATTCTTTAAGTGCATTCTTATGATATGTGAAGTCTCTCTGTGCGGTATGCAAGATTTTCCTTCAAAAGGTCTGCTAGTTTTCAAAATATCTAGAGATGCTTCTGTTTAGATAATATAGTCTATATGTTCATATTCAAACATTGCAATGACTCATAATATACTAATACCTAACAAAGGATTAAAGATGTCCCTGTCCACCCAGGTTGAACTCCCATTGTTTCCTTGTGTGACAAGGAATCAATTCATGTGCTGTGACTTAAGGATGGCTCATATTTGTTTTGTTTTGTTTTCCTTCCTGTACCTCAATTAAATCATCTCATGCACTTCGTGTGTACAATTGTTTTCCTGAGTTCCTTGAACTTTTTAATTTTTTAATAATTTTTAATTTACAGGGGAGCTTGGGTGGCTCAGTCATTGTCTGCCTTTGGCTTAGGTCATAAACCCAGGGTCCTGGGATGGAGTCCCCCATCGGGCTCCCTGCTCAGTGGGAAGCCTGTTTCTCCATCTCTCACTCTCCCTGCTTGTTCCCTCTCTTGCAGTGTCTCTCTCTGTCAAATAAAATCTTTTTTTTTTTTTTTGACTTACAGATAATTTGACGAGACAGTAGAGTTCCCATATACCCTTTCCCCTAATGTAAAAAACTTACAAAATCATGATACATCTGACAGACTAGGAAGGTAACATTGAAGGTAAAATGCTATTGACTAGCATGGATTTCATGCATTGTTTTCACTAATAAATGTCCTTTTCCTGTTTCAGGATCCAGTCTGTGAAACCACATTGCTCTTATTTGTCATGTTGGGTCATAGACAAACTGGTCTATGACAGTTTGTCCGGTTTACCTTTTTTTATTACCTTGACAGTTTTGAAGACTAATGATCTGGTATTTTGTAGAACGTTGCTCAGTTAGGGTTTGTCTGATGCCTTCTCATGGATTTTGAGAAGAATACCATGGAGAAGAGTTCCCCTTCTCACCACATCATTATGCATAATATCAATATGACTTATCTTTGGTTGTTCATCTCCATCAATTACTGGGAGGGGGATACTTAAGATATTTCTTTACTATAAATTTCGTTTTCTCCCTTTATTTTTAGAAGACAGCCAGAAGGTGTGTTTATACACAAGGAGTTGGGCATACTTCATTTTGTTTTAAATTAAGTTTTTAATTTTAATTCTGGTGTTGTTAACATACGGTGTTACAGCTGTACTATATTGTGATTCACACTTCTATACACTATTCAATGCTCATCATGCTAAATGTGCTTTTAATCTCCTTCACCTGTTTCACCCATACCCCCATCCACCTCCCCTCTGAAAACCATCAGTTTATTCTCTACAGTTAAGAGTCTGTTACTGGATTTGTTTCTCTCTCTCTCTCTCCTTTGCTTGTTTGTTTTGTTTCTTAAATTCCACATATGAATAAAATCATATGGTATTTGTCTTTCTCTGACTTATTTCATTTAACATATACTCTCTAGCTCCATGTTGTAAATGGTAAGATTGTATTCTTTTTTATGACTAAGTAATATTCTAATTATCACATCATCTTTATCCGTTCCTCTGTCAATGAACACTTGAGCTGCTTCCGTAATTTGGCAATTTTAAATAATTCTGCAAAAAATATTGAGGTGTATATTCCCTTTGAATTTGTGTTTTTCTTTTTTTGTATTTTTTGGATAAAGACCCATTATTGTGATTACTGGATCACAAAATAGTTTTATTTTAAACTTTTTTTTTCTTTTTCTTTTTCTTCTTGTTTTTCACAGTACCTGTACCAGTTTTCATTCCCACCAACAGTGAATGAGAGTTACTTTTTCTTCACAACCTTGCCAATCTTGTTTTTTGTGATTTTGATTTTAGCAATTTTAACAGGTATGAGTTGATATTTCGTTGTAGTTTTGATTTGCATTTTCCTGATAATGAGTGATATGGAACATCTTTTCATGTGTCTGTTGGTCATCTGTATGTCTTTAGAGAAATGTCTGTTCATGTTTTCTTCCTGTGTTTTAATTGGATTATTTGTTTTTTCGGTGTTGAGTTCTATCAGTTCTTTATACACCTTAGATGCCAACCCTTTATCATGTATGTCATTTGCGAATATCTTTTCCCATTCAATAGGTTGCCATTTAGTTTTGTTGATTATTTCCTTCACTGTACAGAAGTTTTTTTTTTTTTTTGAGATAGTACCAGTAGTTTATTTTTGTTTTTGTTTCCCTTGCCTCAAGAGACATATCTAGAAAAACGTTGCCACAGCTGATGTCAGAAAAATTACTGTGTATGCTCTCTTCTAGGATTTTTATAGTTTCAGGTCTCACATTGAGGTCCTTTTTTTTTTTTTTTAAGATTTATTTATTTATTTGACAGGTCACAACTGGGCAGAGAGGCAGGTAGAGAGAGAGAGGGGAGGAAGCAGGCTCCCTGCTGAGCAGAGAGCCTGATGCAGAGCTCTATCCCAGGACCCCTGAGATCATGACCTGAGCCAAAGGCAGAGGCTTTAACCCACTGAGCCACCCAGACGCCCTCACATTGAGGTTCTTAATTCATTTTGAGTTCACTTTTGTGTATGGTGTAAGAAAGTGGTCCAGTTTCATTGTTTTGCATGTAGCTGTCCAGTATTCCCAATACCATTGTTGAAGAGACTATCTTTATCCCATTGGATATTCTTGTCTATTTGTTGAAGATTAAGTGACCATATAATTATGGGTTTATTCTGGGTTTCCTATTCTGTTCTATGGACCTATGTGTCTATTTTTGTGCTAGTACCATACTGTTTTGGTTACTACAGCTTTGTAACGTATCTTGAAGTCTGGAATTACGATGCCTCCAGTTTGGTTCTTCTTTTTCAAGATTGTTTGGCTTTTTGAGGTCATTTGTGGTTTCCTACAAATTTTATAATTATTTGTTCTAGTTCTGTGAGAAAAATTCTGTTGGTGTTTTGATAGGAATTGCATTAAATGTGTAGATTGCTTTGGGTAATATAGATCTCTTAATAATCTTTATTCTTCCAGTTCATTAACATGGAATGTTTTCCCATTTTTTTGTGTCATCTGCAATTTATTTCATCAGTGTTTTATAGTTTTTAGAGTACAGGTGTTTCACCTCCTAGGTTTACTTTATTCCTGATTATTTTTTTATATTTGTGCAATTGTAAATGGGATTGTTTTTTT
The DNA here is from genome assembly GCF_009829155.1 of Mustela erminea. Classification (NCBI taxonomy): domain Eukaryota; kingdom Metazoa; phylum Chordata; class Mammalia; order Carnivora; family Mustelidae; genus Mustela; species Mustela erminea. The sequence continues at coordinate 42,823,002 of NC_045623.1, forward strand.
TAATATATTTTGCTGTTTCATTATTAGCTTATAGAAGTGCAAATTTTTGTACATTGATTTAGTATTATGAAACTTTACTGAACTCATTTATCAGTTCTTGTTGATTTTTGGTTGTCTTTAAGACGTTCTATATTAATGTCATGGCATCTGCAAATAATAAAAGTTTTAACTCTTTCTTACCAATTTGGATACCTTTTATTTCTTTTTGTTGTCTGATTTCTGTGCCTAGGACATTTAATACTATGTTGAATAAAAATGATGAGAGCGGATATCTTGTCTTGTTCCTTACCTTAGAGCTAAAGCTCATTGAATATGATGTTAGCTGTAGGATTTCATATACAATCTCTATTAGCTGAGGTAATTTCCTCTAAACTTATAGTGTTGAGGGGTTTTATCATAAATTGATGTTGTACTTTGTCAAATGATTTTTCTGCATATATTGAAATGACCAATAGTTTTTATCCTTTCTTTTATTGATGTGATGTGTCCCATTGATTAATTTGCAGAAAACTGAACCACACTTGCATCCTGGGAATGGGAACCACCACTTGATCATGCTGAATGATTTTTTTAATTGTATTGTTGGATTTGGTTTGCTAGCATTTTATTGAGGATTTTTGTATCTATGATCATCAGAGATATTGGCGTGTAGTTCTCTTTTCTGAGAATACTTCACTTTGAAAACAAGAAGACCCAAGTTGGTATTTTGAGTGTTTTGTGAGGCATTCCAAAGTTCCTTTTGTTGTCAAGTAAGATACTGTTGAGTTTGGTAGAGAGAGCATTGCAGCAGGACTTCATGGAGGCTTCTTAAAAGTTAGGAGGAAATACCTTATATGTTCCTCCTAGGATATATCTTATACATTCCCCTCCTAGTGACAGAGTAAAGACATAGCTGAAATATCAGTGAATCCATTAACTATGACAGAGTTAACCAAGTGAAAGCTACAATTAAGCCCACAAAAATCCTGGATACCACTTCATTATTCTACAAATGGCCCAATAAGATAATATTAAAAGGGAAGTAAAGGTCAAAAGAGAAATGAGACAGGAGGACAAAGATGATACTCCTATATATTCAATCCAAGTTTTGAAACGGCAACATCTCCGGATTTCTTCAGGGAGAAAGAGACACATTAGAGGTAGAATTTTAATACTCAATGCCACTATGGTGTAAGCCAATAATGACTGAGAAATCACTGGACTGGACCCTGAGAAATCAGAATCAAGCAGATCAAATTTTCTGTTACAATAATGGGAATGAGCACATGTTAGAAATTAAATTGAATCATATGAAAATAAATATATATATATATAATATACTAATATCTCAGTTTTATATGCTGCTGTTACTGTCAGATTTGTACAGCTCATACAAATTTGGCAATGTCATCACAGGATAAAAACATGAATCTGTTCATGCAGAGATGGCTGGATGAAAGAAATTAAATACAGGAGGGGAACGTGGGTGGCTTAGTCTGCTGAACATCTGACTTTTGATTTCAGCTTACATCATGATCTTGGGGTCATGGGATTGAGCCCCAAGTCAGGCTCTGTGCTCAGTGTGGAGTCTGCTTGAGAGTCTCTCTCTGCCTCTCTTTCTGCTCCTCCCTCTGCTCATGTGTAGCCTCTCTCTCAAAATAAATAAACAAAAGCTTGAAAAAAAAAGAAAGTTAATACAAGATATTAAAACTGTGCTTCATGCTTAAGCTAAACATGACATATTTTCAATTTGTTTATAATCTGCATCAACATTTCATCATGACATTTCTTTCTTTCTTTCTTTCTTTCTTTCTTTCTTTCTTTCTTTTTCTTTCCTTCTTTCCCCCCCCCCCTCCCATCCCCTCCATTCTCCTCTCCTTTCCTTTCCTTTCCTTTTTCCATAATGACATTTCTTAAGACAGGCTGAGTAGGGGCAAGAGTACCTTCATGTTAGTGGGTGTAATTGTCAGAGTCAGAGAGACCAAGTTTTCATTTCCACTTTTATTATTCACTAACTCCTGATGTTGCTGAATTTATTTAAATTCTTTGAGCTTTAATTTACTCACTCTTAAATGGAGATAAAAGTGACTGCTTTACGAGGTTATTATGAGAATTAAATGAGATCACATATGTGGTACATCAAGCACAGAGTGCCACAGATAATAAGTAATCAATAAATACTAGCTTACTCTTATTATTATTATTATTATTACTATATTATCATCCTAAATATCTACTTTGAATTCTGAAATTATAAGAAATTAAAATCAGATTAGTGAAATCTATCCAGGGGCTGAGATTGCAAAGGATAAATATATAACAGAGTACAAATAATAAGAAAAAAGTTCATAAGGCGGAGAGAAAGAAGTCAATTAAGGCATGGAATTTCTATCAGGAAAATCACTTAAAAAAAAAAAAAGACATAAATTGTGAGAAGAGAATGGAGTACAAGTTGACTGAGTGATTATCTCCATCAGATCCCCCAGGGCTGCTCTCTTGAGGAGTTAGCAACATTCCAATAAAGGACAGTCCTTTATTTCAAGTTAAGGCAATTAGAATTTATTTTACCTTATATATTTTAATTCATAAGTCCTAATTAACATTTTCTTTTACAAATATAATGGGGTACTGTAAGCCAAAAGCAAATTCCTGTAAGTGGTCCTGAGATTTTCAAGATTTTATTTCTCATGGCTGACCAAGCATGAAAGATTAGTAGAAGTAAATTTTTAAAAGAATGTTAGCTATTAAATTAAAGCATAAACTTTTCTGATCTTTATTATTATTGCTAGATAGAGTTGTCATTTCTAAAGAAATGCTGGAAGGTAGTTAATTTCTCTTTATGCTTAGGGTTACAGGCTTTTAAATTTGTAGGTCTATTTCAGGCCTCATTTAGCTATTAAGAAATTTACACTACTTCCTTCACTTTCCTAATGGCCAGAGATGCTGCAATATAAATTGAGAAGGATAAGAAAAAAAAAAAAAACCTTAAATTTTCATTACAGTTATACTTTCCTCTCATCAAAGTACCTCAGAAATTCCCCTGCTGTATCAGTAATGCCAGATAGTTAATTTCTCTGCCCAAACAGGATCCACAGATATGCTGACATAACAATACCCAATGTTTCAAGATCCTCACGGATATTAATAAAAAGCTATTTCTTATGGGAACCTCAAATTTTTTTTTCCCCAGGAAAGATTACAGATCAGTATTTGTTATCACAAAATATTAAGGCAATTAGTGCTGGGTGAATTAAAGAAAAAATGCAACGTTCACACTGGACCAGATAAGTACTGAAATTTTGAGGATGCTTACTTGAACTTTATCAAAACTATGGAAATTCTGGTGTTTGCAAAATTGAACTGCGAGTCTGGCGGGGGGAAAGGGCTATCTTGCAATATTTTGAAAGCATCGTGTTGCTGGTTGGACTGAAAATACTACATGCATGGCTGTTCCCTGCTTTTTCAGCATTCTCTGGGTCAGCTTAAAAAGGGATGATAAAAATGCAGAAGTGCAGAGACATTAAAAAGGCAAAAGTGAGCTTTCAAAACCTTTATAAATGAGGTTCTTTTTGTTGTCGTTGTTTTTGTTTGTTTGTTTGTTTGTTTGGTTAAGTTTTACCTGACATTTCACGGATCTTTACTTTAGGCAAATGAGAGTGAACCAAACAACTCTTGTAGTGGCTCATGTCTCTTTCCCCTTTCTCCCTTCTACCTTCCATTCTTTAGCCTGCTAGAGGCCTGGAGCCCCCTTGGAAGTCCAGGGAACTCCATGCTTGCATCAGCTCAGGGGGGATCCAGAGCTAGAAGAGAAACAAGCCTGGAGACTGCAATGGAAGCTTGAGCAGATTGTGCAGTATCATTTCACATGCTCTTGTATCCCCTTATGTCACATTTTTCTGTTGCCCAAAAGAAATCAGCTAAGGGCAGAATGAGGGAAAGCTGGTGTAGCAAATGGTCTTCTTGCTGGTTTTAACAAAGCAGTCACACGAGTGGAGAGCTGCCTCCTCTTGAATTCTGCTCCACTGTCTTGAGTCCATTTCTGAACCCCAGCCAGCGCCCAGCTGGTAGGCTACTACAATGCTGTCATGTCATCAACCCAGTCAAGATGTTCCAGCGTTTGCGAGCGTGTGTGTGTTTAAACTTGCCAAGTTGGCTGTTTTCCCATAAATTGCATGGAATAATATATATTTTTTAAAAGGTTAGCTTCTATTTACCCATGGGTGAGCAGGTTTTTAGAGATTGCTCAGTAAACAGAATTCAGGTCAAAATCAGTGACAATGAACAGCAGTCATATTTAGATACTCAATGACTTATATTAATATAGAATATTAAAAGTTCAAAATAGGGCAAAGTACTCAGAAGCTTTTACTATAAGGTGTGTCTGATAACACAAGTAAACTTTACTATTTCCCAAATAAGTTGTATTTCTTCACTATACAGTAGCACCTTTCCTTTTGACAGTAGTTTACTTTTTGAGTATATATGTGTGTGTGTACATACGTGTTTCTTTTATAAAAGCTCTCCTGGCAAAAAAAATCAAAACATTATCTATAAAATAAAGTGCTCAAGAGAAGAAAATAGTTTTCTGCTCAAGTAATACAAAAGTCAAGCTGGTTTATTTGAGAGAAGCTTGAGTTTGTTTAAAAAAATAAGCATTTGTGGGTATTTTTAATAATTTGAACATATGGTCTGAGCAGAAGCAGAAAAGGCAGTTTTTTAACTTGATGTCAGATCATATCACATTATGTTGATTTATACTGTATAATGTGATATGCTGCACATTTTTAATAAATTGGCTTGCTTTTTCATCTCAACCAGGAAAGATTATTGGGGTGCAAATCTGGTGATACCCTTTGGGATTCTTTAGTAGCTTTCCACTAAAACCATTTTCAAGTTTCTGAAAAAGATTTTTCATAATTTATTTACTTCTTTCATTGAGTGAGAAAGCAAATGGTTATGACAAAAATGAAGTTGTAGTAGAGAGACTGTTTCTTTATCAAAAATTTTTTTGCATTGCTCAAGGGAATGAAAGTTTATTGAGTTCAGGAACAACAATTTGATGATGAGAAATGATTTATTTTTTGATGGTGGGGGAATTGCAGGAAGGGTATGAGAACCTATGTAAGGCATAGAGAAAACAGAAGCATTACCACGTCAGAGAGGTCTGAGCTGAACGCCATGTGTACTGAATGTGTACCACTGCGCCCTTCACCCAGTGATCCATAGTCCATAATGCCTCCTTATGCTGAATCACAGAGAGAAGCTGTTGAGATTTCTGAATATCTTTTGTCTATAATATCCAAACTGTGTTTTCAAGAAAAAAATGTATACTTTCAAAGTCTATTTTTTTAATGTGAAAAAGAAACCTAGTCAATCTAACATTTCACTGGAAATGGACTTTCTGAAAAACAAATATAAAAAATACTATTTTCAGACTATTATTCCAACTTTATTTTCCTCTCTTTTATTTCTGGATTATCACCCAAATAGCTAATGATCTTTAATTAAACAAATATTTTTGAGGCACTATGTAGTCATATACCCATACCTAGAAAAATTAATTGAAACAAATTAAACTGTGATGCATTATTCACCTAGGTGATTGCCCAGAGATAATTTAAAAATGTCAAAAGAAACATAAGAAAAGTACAAAATTCCTGAAAGAGTATCAAAACAGTAAAGAACATCAATTGTTTGGCTACTAAGTTTTAATGCAAACAATCAAATGAGAAGTCATATGATGGTAGGGGTCAGATTTTTCTGTTTCACAGTAATTTTCAACACTTGGCATTAAAACAAATCAGAAATAGCTGTTGAATAAATGAATAAATGTACACAATATCATCTTGAAAAGGAAAATAACAGAAGATGTTATTTTTTTTTTAAGACTGCAAAGTGGAAATAAAATCCATTATTATTTTCCATTAGTATATAGAGTACACTTATTCTAACAGTGCCTCAGTTAATTGCTTTACATGGATTATTTATTTTTACTTTCATTAATATTCCATGTTAAATTTAAGAAAAGAATAAAAGAAGGTTTAGAGTTGATAAGTAATTGCCTAAGATTAATAGCCAGTAAGTGGTGAACCTACCACACTGTATCGCCCAAAAGATTTAAGGACGCAACTAAACTTCTATAGCAGTAATTGTTTCACATAATTTCATGTATAGAAAGTGAAAATCTTTGATGGCACAAATTTCACAGCTTGAGGGAAATGTTTAAGGATCAAGACCTGAAATAGCCAAATATACAAAATATGGTTTGGTTTGAAGAGGGTGTATGCAAAGTCGCTAAAACATAGGGGAGGTCTAAAAATCCGAGTTCTGCTCTACATTGTATCAGAAACAAAGGGAAAGGTATCATGGTATGAAAACGGAATGCTACAAAATGAATGAAAGACAAATAAAACAATTTGCCAAAGAAATTGACTTAATGCCAGAACTAAAAATCTGTCTCCAGAAAAAAATGGATGCAGTTGTCAAAACTTTTACTAATGCGTAATTCATTTTTACCTGCTTTTCAGGTTAGTTTTTCCACACAAAGCTCAACTTATCTTGAGTAAAGAAATAGTTAACTCATATATCACTTAGAATTAGTTTTGGCTATGAGAAAGAGATCCAAAAAGCAGCAGGTTAATAAAAAAAAATATTATTTCTCTCTCACACAGAAGTCTGGAGTAGATTGTCTAGAACTGATATGGCAACCTTATTTCACCGTGTCTTTAGAATACACATCAGGGTCCCTCTATCTTTTTCTGTCATGTCCATCCTTCATTCCCAAAGGCAATTCCTAATTCAAAACAAACAAATAACAAACAAACAAACAAACAAAAAAACTCATAGCAATAGGGAGATGGAAGAGATGTTGAAGGGATAAAGTATACATTACAGCTATATTTTAAGAAAGGTGAGCAGGGGAAGCACAGAGTACCTTCCTTTCCATCTCATTGGCTGGAACTTTGTCACATGACCTAGGATGTTGGCGGGTTAGGGAAGGTACCTCCCCCCAGGGTAGTCAGCTAAAAATAGGCAATTTCCTAAATATTATTATGGAAAAAGAAGAGTAGATATTGAAAGATTACTAGTAATCTCTTCCAGTTAGTAATTATTTAGAAAATGAAAAATTTTAAAAAAGTTTATTAAAAATTGACTTTAAAAAAAGTTTATTAAAAGTTGAGAAGGAAATGTGTAAAGTTTGTAGTAAGGTTACAGGAAAAATTCCCTCTATCTATACTTGCTGCTTACTAGGAACAGGAGAGAGAAAAATGAAATCAGAAAATATTTCTGAATATTTCAGAATTTTCAACTGTATATTTAAAAAATAGATTCCAGTGACATCTTAACAGCTCCATTTTAATTAAAAAAGAACATTTACTTTTGTTCCACAGGCTTTAAGTAGGAACTTAAAAATGGTAATGCAAGGAAAATTTTTCTACCGTATTTACAGTCTAAAAACCAATCAGAAAAAAGGCAAAATAGCACCCATTTAGCTAATTCATACAACACTCTCCCAAAGAGAAACTTATTTTGTTCCAATTAAAAAGAAAATAGGAAAAGTTCTGTGTACCTGTTGGTAGATTGTTAAAAATGGTCACCCCATACATTGTGCCTCTCTGTGACTGTGACCCTTTGCTATGGCTTTGCTGTTCCTGCCATCAAGAATTAGAGGTATTTTCCCATATTTTTGATTAATGCCAGCCTCGTAACTTTTTTCTACCGACAAAATGCAAGGAGTGATGTTCTGAGACTTCTGAGACCAAAATTTAAGAGGCCTTTTGCTTCTGTTTTTACCCAGAAGAATTACAGTCACCTTGCATAAAAGTCCCGGATATCATGCTGGGGAGAAAAGCCAGGTGTAAAGAGAAGTCTGGTGGAATAAGAAACGAAGTATAAAGGGAGGTCCTGTAAAGGAGAACGAATCTCCAAACAGATAAGCCCAGGCAACACCAATTATCAGAGTAGTAGTTGATTATAGATGTTCTGAAAACTCTGCTTTAAAAAAGTCTCAATCATTGTATAACTTTTTTTAATGAAAATGTGTTTTGCGTAATATGTGTGCAAAATAGTGTATCTCTTAGAGTTAAGAGTCAAAGTATAGCTAGTCTTACATAAGCACCTTACACATAGAAGAGAATGAAATAGTTTTATTTTGTTAAATAAAACATATAAATCGTATTTCCAAAATATGTCATTTATAATAACATATCAGATAAAATATATAAGTACCATTAGAAGAAAAATGATGACATAGACATTCATGTAGATACCATTAAATTAAGCAACACAATTGCATAATTTAAAGTTAGATTTTCTTGCATATAGACTTTCTGTTACCCAATTCTTTTTTTTTTTAAAGATTTTATTTATTTATTTGACAGAGAGAGATCACAAGTAGGCAGAGAGGCAGGCAGAGAGAGAGGAAGAAGCAGGCTCCCTGCTGAGCAGAAAGCCTGATGCAGGACTCGATCCCAGGACCCTGAGATCATGACCTGAGCCGAAGGCAGCGGCTTAACCCACTGAGCCACCCAGGCGCCCCTCTGTTCCCCAATTCTAAGTGGCCTGATAAATGGCATTCAGAGGTCATGAATTTTTAGTATTAGAGCAAAAACTATTTTAAAAGTTGGAAATACTATATTTAACCATAAAAACAAATACCCCTGCTACTTTAATATAGCTCATTAGTGTGATTTGTCTCATCAATACAAGAAATAGGAAACAATTTTTTTTTTCAAATTAAGGCAAATAACAATGTGTAAGCATGTCTTACTCTTTCCTCAGTCACGTGAAGGGCTGCATAATAGATTTTAGTCTCTGAAGCTTGAAAGATGAACTGTACTTCCAAAACAATAGCTCAGAATAACTAGAGGAAATACAGGTTAGATGAGACTCTTTTTTTTAATTGCATTTTTTTTAAGGTTACTGTATTTGACCATTGATCATTTCATGTTTCACTTAGCTGTTTTGGCTTTCTCTTTGAGAATAAAGAGTGAAGAGTTAAATGGTTTAATCAAGGATTATCACTGGATTAAATCAACTTTGCTGAACATCACACTAGAAATCAGAGGCTCTTCTACTTTTACATTATACCAAAAAAAAAAAAAAAGTGTCAGAGATAATCCCTGATTTTTATCAAGGCAGTTTAATTTAAATCATATGAAGATTTAAAAGATCTCATGAAAATGTTTTCATAAAAGCTGATTTTAAAATGGTTCATTTGCTGTACAAAAATGTTTATAGATTTTTAATAGTCTCTAGAGAGTCATAATTTTTCTTGAGTCTATTACTTATTTTACTTTCAGGCATTATGGTGTCATTTTCATTCAATGTAAATTTTTGAGGGAGAAGTAATCATAGCTGAAGTCTCTGAAAAATCATCCAGTTGTTACAATTAAGTTGATTGCCAGTCTATATTTCTCATATAAGCAGAAGAAAATTTGCCACTTTGAGAATAACTTGGCAATGATGAATGAATGATATGTTTGCATACGAAGTTAAAACGTTCACATAATTCTTCTCCCTCGACCCTGTGGTAATATATCTGACCTTTGTTTTCCCAAGCATTTTGTAAACAACAAACTCCCAACAATCTCCAGCCCTAATCAAAGACAGAGGACTGGGGGGTTGGGGCAAGGACAAATAAAGTAAAAGTAATAAACTGTGTCCAGCTCACTTTTCCTGGGTTCATATTTATGTCATGTAAATAATAAGGCCAGGGCTCTCACTTTCTGGATTCTTCATTGCATTGGATTGCATAGATTTTAAAGTCAATTGCAGTTTAAACAATGAAAAACTAGCATCTTACAAAAATATTAGAAGTAGAAATGTTCAAACGATTTTCCTTGGTATCATTATGCCTCTCAACTCCTGTACATATATAAAGAATGCCGGCAAGAGAGTTTTTGTCTGAAATGTCTTAGTCTGGCTGATATTCAGAAGGATTTTCATCATCTCATCATCAGCATTCTATCAAGTTCAGAGTATTATTTGATGATTTTCTTTGTATCTGTGAAATGGCAAAAAAGTGACAAAAGCACATCCGTTTATGTGTAATATGGAAGAAAGGACTGTCTCTTTTTTGAATTGGATGGCTTTAGCAGCTTAATTCCAAGGCTACTAGGATTTGTGTTATTCATTCACTGTTGTGTAACAAATCACACCCCCTCCCTTCTCCCCAACCGAGTGGCTTAAAAAATCATTATCTTTTGTGATTCTGTGGGATACTGAACCCAAATGAGCGGTTCTTCTCTATGTTATGTTTCCTGAGGTTGCAATCACCTGAGGCCTTGGTGTGGATTGTCCAAACTAGCTCACTCACATGGCTTGGCAGTTAATGCTGCTCCTGGCTGGGGTCTGTTCTCGAGATGTTGATTAGAGCACTTCCGTTTTTTCCACATTGTGTCTATGTTTGACTTAGGCTTCTCAGAGTACAGGGCTGGGTGCCAAAAGAGAGAGATGGAAGAGTGAGCCTCTGAAGAGGAAGGAGACAAAAGCTGCCAATACTCCTAAGTCCTGGTTTCCATTAATGCCCAGGCTGTCACTTTAACCACATTCTCTTGGTCAAGGCCATACGCCAGCCCAGATCCAAGGGGGGGGAAGAAATAAGTTCCATTTCTTGAAGTGAGGAGAATCATCTATGCACTGAGAAGGAAGGAATTTGGGGGCCACCTTTGGAGATGACCACAAACTCATGTATTGAAATTTCAACTATTTTTCATACCAACTCTGTCACTTTACGCAACTTTCCCATTCCTCATTTTTTATACACTTAAAATAGAATGCTTCATTGAGGCTAGTATCTGTTGAGCGCCTACCATGGTCAGACACAACTAGACAGTGTGAGAATGTATGAATGTGAGAATGAATTGTGAGCCTCACAAGGTAAAGACAAAAAAATTATATGGCTTGAGTATCCAAATTATTACATTTCCTTTTTCCTGTATGTCAAAAATTTGGACTTCTTAACAATCTTCTACGTATTTTTGAAGTTTCCCCTAGAAAGCTTCATAGATGCCCCAGAACAATCTGCCCCATGTTTCTGTCATCTCATTTTGCCATCATGCTCCGGCATTTGTATCAGATTACCTACTGGATGGTTTTCTTCCCTGGCCATAGTCATGGATAATTCACATGCTTTACCCTGTTTTTCATAACACAACTCATACTAAGAAAAAACATTTATCAGGAATTCATAAAGGCTTGATTTAAAGATAAGTGTGACACACAAAAAAAGCTTGAAACCAGTATAGCAGGAGCTATTCTTAGCTTACTCTTAGCTTTCTCACCATTGCTTACCTATACATAAGACTTTACATTCTAGCTTCTGGTTCATCTCACATCACAGGAAAGATGCATTATTTCCATGAATAGAAAACTGAGCCTGACTTTATTCCATCCCCAGAGATAAGAGGAATATGTAAACCACTGCTTCTCTGAGAGTCCAAGTAGGAGTTAATTTCCTGCCACTTAACTTATTTTCAGAATGATTGACAGTGAGAATGTCCATTACTTGGGAGTGTACCACCCACTCACATGAATAAGGTGTGGCCTGGGTCACACAAACAGAAGGAAAGCAACTTCATTAACTGGTAGTGCATTCCCCAAGTTAGATGTGTTGTATTAAATAACACCTCTGTGAGACAACTCATTTCAGGTCCGTTGATTTCTTTTGAACCAGTGGGATTGAAGGGAAAATCAAATCTGATTATCTGTTCTGGCTAAGTCTGGTCTAGGCTGCTAATAAAAAAAGGAAGGAAGGAAGGAAGGAAGGAAGGAAGAAAAAGAAAGAAAGAAAGGCAATTGCTTAAATCAAAACTTGCTCCCTCTGTCCCCTTGGTCTCTCTCTCTCTCTCTCTCTCTCTCTCTCACACACACACACACACACACACACATCACAAAGAATATATAAATTTCAAGCATAAAATATTCCAAATCGATTTGGAGAAAACTGAACCAAACTAAGCTGCACTAAATTTGACTTTTCATAGTTTCCCGAGGCAGCTCTAGCAAAGTACTATATACTAGGTGGCTTAAAACAGCAGGAATTTGGGGGCGCCTGTGCGGCTCAGTCGTTTAGCATCTGCCTTTGGCTCAGATCATGATGCCAGGAATGGAGCCCCAACCTGGGCTCCCTGCTCAGCGGGAAGCCTGCTTCTTCCTCTCCCTACTCCACTCCACGTACTTGTGTTCCTGCTCTCTCTCTCTGTCAAATAAATAAAAATAAAATCTTAAAAAAAAAAAAGATGGGAATTTATTCTCTCAAGATTCTGGAGGCCAAAATTCTGAAGTCTGAAACTGAGTTATCCACAAAGGTGGTTCCTTTGGGAAACTCTGAGGGAGAATATGTTTCGCGTCTCTCTTGCAGTTTCTGGTAGTTGCCAGTAATCCTTGGAATTCCTTGATCTGTAGACACGTTGTTCCAATCTCTGCCTTCCATGGCAATATTCCCTACTTTCCTGTGTGTCTTTGTGTGCAGCTTTCCCTGTTTTTTTGAGCATGCCAATCATGCAGCAAGGATTAGGCCTACCCTCACTGAATATGACCTCATCTTAATTTGACTACATCTGAAAAGACCCTATTTTAATAAGGCTGGGACTTCATCATATCTTTTTTGGAGGGGACACGATCCCACCGCACACTAAGCATTTGTATCCAGAAACAGCAGCAGCCTCATGGACAGATGCACGCAGGTCAGACTAGTGGACAGCCCACTTCACGTTTTTCACATACGCATCTTAATTTGGATTATGGCATTGAGTCAGGTTTCCCCAAGACTAATTTTAAGTACTCACCTATTTGCCTAATGTCTGTATCAGTTAAAGAGTAGATTATCCAGCTCTCCCTCCCAGAATAAAGAAAGGTCTGCCCCAAAACAAATATCAATTTCCAGCCAATAAGGCAGAAACTGCTTATAACCTCCCACTTGACAGTTTTCTAACTTCAAAAATCTTAAACTCCAGTCTCCACTGGGCACCTGTTTACAAGGATAAAATGAAGTAATAGAATGAGAAATCCCCCAGCGTTCTGAGGCAGAAACAGTGATATACAAATCCAGGGCAGTTTTATTATTCTCTTTTCCACACCACTGAATTCATTTTCTCAGTGGGAAGCCTTCCCTATCAGCCTCTTTTTTCTACATTCTTTCCCAAAGCAGCGCTTATCTTTTTTATACCCCTTTCACATATATTATGTCATTATCGCTAACAGCAAACTTTAAAAGAACCTGGATATTGGAGCTGTCGCTGTACTCCAGAGAGAATACTAGGCTACCCACCGAGAGAGAGAGGGAGTCCTGCTGTTAAGACTTTCCGTGTGGCGAGATGACCGGGGTAATTGTCCGGGCTCTGCACTGGCAGGGGTTGAACCAGACCTAGGGAAAACACCAGGGGCTCTGGGAGTTGGGAAGGAGCTCAGAAAAATACCTCCTATCACCAGTACAAGGGGAGAGTAATTCAGACTATTGTCTCTCCCTCAGGATTATGTTAAAAAAAGATTTAAAGTCAGGCTACTGAACACACAGATTGTGATTTCAGCCTGGATACTGTTTGATCAGGGACAGGGCTGATGACTAATTGATGAGAGTTCTAAATGGTTTGAAATATTCCACTCCAGAGCTGAAGATTGCCCAAGATTAAATCTGAAACTTAATTTTTTTAAATTACAAAATAATTCTGACATAAGATAACTGTAGGAAACTACATAACAAACTCCATTGTGCATTTCCTACTCCATTGTACTCACTGCTTTTTCATTTTTTAAATTGTCTCTTGAACTACATGTTTTTAGTTTTGATATACTCAAATTTATTACTCTTTTCCTTTTTGGTGTACATTTTTATATTAGTTAGGAAAGTATTTTCATACCCTGGATGAGTAAAGATACTCTCCTATATTTTCTCCTAAAGTTTAGTTTTTACATTATATAGTTATACCTATAGAAAATGATTTATGTCGATATTGTAAAGAAGAGATACTTTTTTTATTTTTTTAATTTACAAAGGGTGACCAGTTTTCTAAGCTCCTATGTTGAAGGGTACATATTTCTCATTTGATTTTTGTGAAAGAGAAGAAGTACTCAAAATGATAGGAAATAATTTTATTCTATAAAGCTATATATAGCATTTGGAAGAAAACTTATGAGGAACATCTCAAAGTAAAGGAAGTTGCACTTGGGGTATCATCAAGGTGGCTACACAAGGGTCATCTGCAAGTGTTAGGGAATCACCAGGAAGGATACAGAAGGGTCTTATTTAAGGATACGCAAGGGCATGTTTTAAAGTTCATCATTTTTTAGAATTCAAAAGTGTGGGAGGAATTCTAGAGAACAGAAAAGGCGGGTGGGTGAATTGTTAACCATCACTGCTTTCTGGTAGCACAAGACTCAGACAAAATGTAACATTGGCATTCATGATCTGAGCCCCTATAGCAGGTTTTCTATAGGCTTGTGTTATTGATTAGTCTAGCTATGCATCAGTATCATCCTTTCTTCATTATAATTGCTTCAAGGTAATTTTTAATATCTCACAAGGTAAAAAGATGGTCTTGTTCTTCCTTTGTAAAATCATCTGTTTCTTCTTGGTTTTGTCGAGTTGAAAGAAAACCCGTTGTAGCTTTTACTGGTATTACATTGAATTTAAAGATTAATTTTTGGAAAGGCCACAATCTTATCACATTGGGACTTTCTATATATTAATTTTTTTTTCTATTTACTCAAATTTACTCTCCTGTATTTCAGTTAAATCCACATCACCACTTGTTTTTTTGTTCTGTTTTGTTTTGTTGGTTTGGTTTGGTTTGGTTTTGGGGTTTTTTATTTGCTCCCCCCATTTTTAGTGAACTGGAATAATCATCTAGGTGAATATTTTAATTAGATACATTTTGATTAAATTTAAATTGTACTAGGTTTGCCTTTAATTAAGAATATGTTTCTCCACAAATAAGTGAAACCATATGATAATTGACTCTCTCTGCTTGACTTATTTCACTCAGCATAATCTCTTCCAGTCCCGTCCATGTTGCTACAAAAGTTGGGTATTCATCCTTTCTGATGGAGGCATAATACTCTATCCCCAGGGGTAGCATGGAGGACATGGGGACTTAGAGTGGAGAAGGGAGTTGGGGGAAATTGGAAGGGGAGGTGAACCATGAGAGACTATGGACTCTGAAAAACAATCTGAGGGTTTTGAAGGGACGGGGGGTGGGAGGTTGGGGTACCAGGTGGTGGGTATTATAGAGGGCACGGATTGCATGGAGCACGGGGTGTGGTGCAAAAATAATGAATACTGTTATGCTGGAAATAAAAAAAAAATAAAAAATAAATTAAATATTAAAAAAAAAAAAAAAGAATATGTTTCTGACCACAGATGTAATATTGACTAATTGTAGAAATTTTGGATAAATGGGAAAATGGTAAAGCAGGAAATATTAATTGTCTACATCTTACATATTTCCTTAACAATTCTCGTATTGAATATTTCTACATATGATAACATTGAGATCACAATTACGTGATTTTATATTCTACTTGAATCACCTAATATTACAAAGTTTAAACAGATATTATCCCATTATGTGGATTTACAATAATTACTTTATTAATTTCCATTATGTTAGGCATTTTGGTTGGGTCTAATCCTTGGTTTTTATAAATAACATGTTTTCAGAATATCCATATAATAAATCTTGCTAATTCTGCTTAATTCCTTGGGACAGAGGTTGGCAAACTCTGGCTTGCTTCCTGTTTTTGTAAATAACATTTTATCAGAACCCAGCCACGCTCATCTGTTTCTATTTGGTCCGTGGCAGCTTGCATGCTACAACAGCAGAGTTGAGCAGTTGCGACAGAAACCATATGGCCCCCAAAGCCTAAAATGTTACTTGCTGGCCCTTTACAGGAAAAAGATTGCTGACTCCTATCTTAGGGTAAAATCCTACGTAGGAAATTTTATCGAAGTGTATCCATAATTTTATAATATCTAAAACATCTAAATTTTCTCCCTGAAGTTTGAGGTTTATGACCAGCTATGATCTATGATTTATGACCATCTTTTGTTTCAAAAAATTACAATTAACAGGATGGAATATGTAATCTTTAAACTTATAAAATGCACTTTATGCCGCCCCCCCCACCCCCAGTGGATTTTTTTTTTTTTAGAATTATGATTCAAGCAGTTTATTCATCTGTTAAAAATAAACTGATATTTACTTTTTGTGGCTGATATTTTTGATATTTTAAAAATATCATAATCTTTAAATCACAAAATGGACTTATGGCTGGCCCTCCGCAGGCGTGTGCTCCAGAGAATCGACTCTCACATCAGGGGATGCCTGACAGATTTGGCAGCAGCCAAGGGGGTAATTATTCATGAGAAAACTGAGGCTGTTTGGGTATCACCCTTCACTGTGTGCAAGTGCAGATCGCCTCCTATATCCCAGGAAACACCGCAAAGCTTGTCTCTTTTCTGCCTCCAACGAGATTTTTATCTTTTACTATTCCTTTCATCACACAGATCACCAGAACAAAAATTCTGAACCTGTTCTTTCTCAGTAATTTGTACCTCATCTTCTGTAGAAAAGAGTAAAGAGATGTTTATGACTTTTTTGTTCTGTGTATGGTTCATCAAGTTCTGTACTGGCAAGATTTATATATTCATACTTACACAGAGAATAATTTTATTTGGTGGCAAATAAAAAATGCAAATAAAATTTTTCTTTAACAGGTATAATAACCATTATATTCTAATTATTTTATGCAGCAGATTTGTTGAGAAGATGGTGTATGTGTAATATTTTCCAGCAAATCACAACTAACATATTCATTACAGGAGAAACTGCATTAGGGAGACACGAATTTTTCCTCTCTTTGTCCACCCATTCCATTTTACAATGATGTTTAAGTTTATAATTTATTTGTTCTTTTTTACTGTCAAATCTTTTTTTTTTTTAAAGAGATTTTATTTATTTATTTGACAGACAGAGATCATAAGTAGGCAGAGAGGCAGGCAGAGAGAGAGAGGAAGGGAAGCAGGCTCCCTGCTGAGCAGAGAGCCCGATGCGGGGCTCGATTCCAGGACCCTGGGATCATGACCTGAGCTGGAGGCAGAGGCTTTAACCCACTGAGCCACCCAGGCGCCCCTCAAATCTTTTCAATTAAGAGATTAGAAATAAATGTTTAAGGATTAAATGTCTTTGCTACGATTTTAAATTGTTGTGATTATTGATTGGCTTGTGTTGGGTGTGAGAGTGAAAGCCTATTATTGGAATATTTTAGAGAAGATAAATGCCTATTGGTATATGACCTCTTGCTTTTTGCCATGAGACCAAATAAATCCTTTGGCCATGATATTTGATATTTGAACATGATATTTGAACTTTGGCCATGATATTTATTCATGACAGTGATTCCCAGGATATGGGTTTTTAGTGAGAAGATGACTTTCTACAGAGAACGTAGTGTGCTTCCTATGAGACTGAGAAGTGAGGAGAGAAAGGGGTATTCAGGTATATTGGAAATCCCATACTGGACTGATACAAAGATTCCCTGTCTAGCACCAAGTTACATCTAGGCAGGATTACCCTTTTTTGCCACTCCACTTCCACCTGGATGAGGAAAAAAAAAAAAAAAAAAAAACTTGTATTGATTGTGTAACCATTTTCCAAAGACCCAGTGCTAAGAGATATTCATTAGCGAAAGGTAGACAATAGCTCAAGGACAGCCATCATCTGGAATGGAGGGGAGGCTTGCTCTCTGTGGTTAGCAAGGGGTTTGGCTTTTTATTTCATCTAACAGGAAGTCCTGATAATCTCTCTCATCAGTGTATTTCACAATGTAAATGGAAATACCTGTGTCAGAATTTTACCCTTACCCTCCTGTTTAATGTACGCAGGAAGGTCTGTAGAGTAAAGCCCTACGGTCTACATTTTTCAGAAATTTTTAAATAGACAAAGGACTATTGACAAAGAAATGTCTCTTCCACATCCTTCCTTATTTTGGAATTCAGGCCTTTGAACTTATGATGGGAAATTGTGAGATATTTGCACTTAGCTGATTTTTCATATTGTGTGAAATAAGAATTTATAGTATATCTAATACACAAAACATACAGAATATCCTCAATATACAGTGCAGTTGAGTGGAAAATGTATGGCTATTAATTCAAATGACAGTTTTGAATTCTCATTCAGTTTTCTAAACCTATTCTTCAGTGGTAAAATGATATTAGAATTTAAGTCAAGGACCATATCCAAATCATTGTTTTATTCCAGATTTTCTAGATAGTATCTCTTTGCTGTTTATAACCCTACCCACATTCATTCCCACTCCTCCACACACATGCAGAGCCCATTCATGCCCTTCATTCGGGTATGCACAAAAGCAGAAATGTCTCCCGTGGAAATAAACATTCTACAGCACCCTTCTTCTCTGAAGAAAATCAATCCAGAGAATGAAGTAATAAGAGTATTACCACAGGATGAAGTTCACATGTTTGATTCCTTAAGTTCATAAGAAATATAAGATTTAGTCAAATACTTAGCCAAATACTTCTTTTCTTCAGAATTCCTATGAAGCCAGTTACTTCTTAGCTTTCATTCTTGAAAAATATAAATAGTAGCTCTAATGAGCTTAAGTTTTGGAGATCAATCTAGGAAAGATAATCCCAAAACAAATCAACAGGAATATTCCCTACATAAAGAAAATTTTGGATGATAATTTTGGTGGGGGTGAGGAGTTTTCCATTTTACTAATTACTAGATGAACACTGTTGATTCTCAGTTGTAGGTGCAAACAGCTCTAGACCACCACAGACTGATTCTCATCTTTGTCCTCCAAACAGAGAAATACAGTGCAGCACAGAGTAAATACTATTTTACACCTAAATACTATTTTACACCTTGACTTTTCAGGTTACTATGGTGTTTTTGTAATATCGTCATTATTAAGCAGAGTTCTTCCAAAAATTAGAGTATGTTGTCAGGAAAACCATTTCCTCAGTGAATGAAATCTTTAACACCTGACATCATATATGGCTCAAAATGATCTCATGGAAATGTCCACAGAGGTAATGGAACCTCAGGTACCACATCCTTTTCTAAAATGCAGGAAAGCAACTTGACAACTTCTGCAGAGGCATCTGAGTCTCTGGCCTTTCCCTTAAGATTGGCACTCGCATGAAACAGCACCATATTCTGCATAGATCTCTGAAGCTTGCTCTTCTGTGATAGGCAGTGGGCCACTAGCTGAGGAGGAAAGAGCAGTGGACTTTCCTCCTTCTCTTCCACCTTCTCTTCCCTTCCTTGTCGCCTCTAACTTCCTTCACTCTTCCCCTCCCCCTCTCGCTCCTTCAGTTTGTCTTTCCAGCATTTCTTTTCTTCTTGTATTTCATATAAATATGTGAAACAGGAGAAAAAGAGCGTTGCACAGAATTAGATCAAGAATGCACTTTGTGGGGCTCTTGGTTGTCTCAGTGGGTTATGTGTCTGACTCTTGATTTTGGCTCAGGTCATGATCTTAGGCTAATGAGATTGAGCACTGTGTCAGGCTCTGTCCTAGGTTTTGAGCTTGCTTAAAATTCTCTCTCTCTTTCTCTGCCCCTTCCTCTCCCCAACCTCATGCTCGCTCTCTCTCTCTGTCTCTCTCAAACAAAAACAAAAAACTCTGAAATGTGTGTATAACTGGTAATTATAGCTGGGTCATGTTAGGGCAGACATTTCTTTGTCTCGGGCTGCCTGGCACAAGTGCTCAAAAATACTCTGCTGCAAGTTCAACCAACCTATGATTTTCATTGACTTGCTAAGGTAGACTACTAATTTAATGACGTAATGGCTTCCTTCAATTTGACCTAGCAAAATATACCAATTTGATGGTATTTCAAGAAAATGTGCTTAACCTACCTTTCGAAATCCTTAAAAAATGCATTGAGTCAGATATTTCTTTAAGCGTTTCATTATTTAAACTATTTCCCTTTAAAATATCTTTCCATAAGAATTTAAATGTTACATAGGCCATTTTTGTTGAAATCTACCCAAGTCTTATTATTTTTTCTCATTTTTATGTCTTAATTGCTTTTGTGAGTGTCTTTAAATGAGAAAGTTAAGATATCTTCGTAAACTGAGGAAATCCATGTAAGAGGTGGTTCTAGTTCTAGCGAATAGATATTTTTAAGTTTTTGCCTGGACATTAGTCAAATACTAATTATTTGGAGTCTTCTAAGGCCAAAAGCAAATAATTCCTGTGATGATGTTTTGACACATAGATGTGGTAAGCCTGAATTACCATCCCCAAAACTCCCTTTCGAGAATATTTCTGGGATGATCTAGATGTTATGATGTGCTACAAGAGATAATCTCTTGCGAGAGTGGGTCAGGGAAGAAGGCTGTGGCCATTTTTAATCCAGCACATACCTTCTCACAGTTATTCAGTCAAAAACTGATCTAGATGCCTCAGTGAAGGGATTTTGACTTTAAGTTCATCAAAAGGGCGATTATCTTGGGTGATCCTGATTAATCAACAGGAAGGCTTTTAAAGGAGGTCTCAGGGCTTCTCTGAGATCAAATATTCCAAAGAGCAAGTGAGTCAGCAATTCTCCTTTCTCCCCTGGATCTCACCTGGCTGCCTTTAGACAGCAGTGTTCATTCAGATCATGTCCCTGGAGTTTTAGCCTATCATGATCTTCCCTGCTGGTGGCCAGTCCTGCAGACTTTGGGTTTGTTCAGCCAGCTCCCATTACTGCATAAACCATTGCCTGAAATACGTTTTTCCATGTCATTATACTTCTTTGTTTCCCTGGTTGAACCCAGACTGACACACTCCCAAAGAACAGTAACATGAAACTGGGGCTTCAGCCAGAGATTGCTGAGGAAAACAACAGAAACAAAAAATAAATTCTTGCATTCTCTGTCTATATGGCTGTTATTTTAAAGTTCAAGCACTAAGAAAATTAATTTGTATAATAAATAAGAATTATTTATTTTGTACAGAATGTTCTGTCAGAATGCAGGTAAAGTATGAGCATTTTGAACAAGTATTCACTTGAGGTTATAGGTAGCTCCCAAGAAGTAAAATGAAATTGGGAAATTATAGTTTATATTGAAAAAAATTGAGTAAATGTGGTGAATAAACAATATACTTAGACACAAAATTTCTATAACACCAGTGCTTGGAGATTCTTTTTGGCAGAATGCTACTCAATGTGTGCTTTTCATAATAAGGGAGTTAAGGCCAAGACGTAGTTAACCTGATCATTCCATAGAAAATTCACAGCGTCTAATAAAATGATAGCTTTAAATTAGAGAAGTGGAGGATAAGTTTGTTGTTAGCTTCTCCTTATTGAGAACCTCCCCTGTTAAAGAGGAGATGAGGGACAGATATATAAAACCAAATCATTATTTATGTTTCTTACAGTATTGAATCTGTGCATTAAGAAAATAGGATAAGTTCAGTTAAATAGTACAATCTATTTGGTAACTTTAAAAATTTTTGTGTAAGATCTGTGTATACAAATACCCATCGATGGCCTGGGAACACTTGGGATCCCTAGCAACCAACATGAAAGTCAAATAAAATTATCTGGATCCTGTTGTTGTTGATGTTGTTACAACATTGCAGAGAACAATTCAAAACATATTGATTGAACACTTGCTATAGCCAGAAATTATCCTAAGTACCTTGGAGAAAATAAAAATTAAAAATATCGTTTCTCTGGAGACAAACCATAAGTGACTCCTAATCTCACAAAACAAACTGAGGGTTGCTGGGGGGAGGGGGTTTGGGAGAAGGGGGTGGGATTATGGACACTGGGGAGGGTATGTGCTTTGGTGAGTGCTGTGAAGTGTGTAAACCTGGTGATTCACAGACCTGTACTCCTGGGGATAAAAACATATGTTTATAAAAAATAAAAAATTAAAAAAAATATATCGTTTCTCATTCTAAGCAAAGTATAATCTACAACTCTCTAATTCTATAAAATTTTATATTTCTCTTATTCAATTAATTGTTTCTCTTATTTTTATTCAATTTATTAAGTGATAAATTTATGGGGATAGCACAATATTTGCTCTAAAGAAACTTAGATTTTAGTAAATAATATAAATATGAATTAGATCAAAGAAAATATTTTAGTAATTGATAGATATATTATTTGCATTAATATATGATATAACAATAACTAAATGTCTGTAGTATTTACTAGTGTTTTCATGTTATTTAACACTTGACTATACAAGTATAATTTTTGATGGATCAGGGATTTTATTTGTACTTTTTCATTCCCTAATTGCTTAACTAAAATCTAACTTCTCATGTTATCTTAGGGAATCTCTTTAATATTCAAAGACTCTTGACTATTAGTTGTCTGAAATCCATGGGCAGCACCTATAAATGTTTTCTGGTTCTCACCTTTTGTAAAAGTTGCGGTCTAGAAAAAAATAAAGCTTATTCTAAGATTTCATCATTGAATGGCATCTTGCTGATTATGGAAGCAATCACATTTTCTAGTGTTCCCTCTCAAGTGTATCATTTCTGATTTTGTAGATATTTAACATAGTTGTTCTTATGCCTGGAATTCTCTTACATGGGGTTTGTTCAGTTGGAGTCCATTCACGAGGAATTGAATGTGAGTCCTTTCCCAACAGTTCTACTTTTCCTGGTTGGCTAGACCAGAAATTGGCAAACTATGGTCCATGGGCTAAATTCATCTCAACACCTATTTTTATAAATAAAGTTTTATTGGAAAACAGCCATTTTCTTTCATTTATAATTTTTGCTGACTGCTTTCACACTACAGCTTGCGGATTTGAACAGTTGTGACAGAAACCATATGTCCTGTGTGGTAGGCAGAATCCTAAAATGGCCCCCATCATTTCCCACCCCAATTTCCAGAACTGTGAATGTTGAGCCTGTCTGGCATGCAGTGCAGCTTGATGCTTCTCTCTGCCTAATCTTGCTTCTTTCCCTCACTTGCACAGCTTTAAATCCGAAGGGCACTCCCTAGTCTGACTCCTGGAAGATTTAACCCATGTCACAGAGTTTGCTCATTAAAACTCACTTATTTTTAAGGATCTAGGATGGACCTCCCCCAACCCTATTATCCTTGGTTAGTTGCAGATGAGTGACAAATCCTTAGTCATTTATGGGAATTTGGTGATTCTCCTCTGGATGACTTTCTTTTTTCTCCAGTGCCCTTCTTCCCTGGGTTGGTTCTTAACTTAGAAAGGACTCCTGGATCATGGTGTAATTAAGATTATTAATGCCCTGAATCTTGCAGAATTGAGATGAGAGTTGGGGCCTTGTTAAGAAAAAGTCCCTGCGGGTAAGAAGCTTGAAGTGTAAATTCCATCCTATATCTTCCTCTGCTCTCTAGAACCAGAGCCTGGGGTTTGAAAGAAAGAAAATTAGTTCCTTCTTACTTGGCCTTTTAATAATCTGTCAATAGCATTCTTGAAAGAGTTCCAATTTGGAGTTGGAAAGCATTGGTTAGGGTCGAGAATCAGGCAGACTTTGTTTGAATTCAGAACCCCTTATACTAGCTATGTGATCTTGAACAGATTATACATCTTCACTGAATCTAATCTTTTCAGCTATAAAATTGAGATATTCATATCTACGTCAGAGTTTTCCTGTGAGCATTAAATAGACACAAATGTGTAAGAAAGCACATAGCACCATGTCTGGCACATTTGTAAGTCTTCAATAGTGTATTAGTTATTATGATATTGAAAGTTACTAGAATTCTTTTTCCTATTATTACATGTCAAAGCATACTGACCCTTGCTTCAAAATCTACCAGTGGCTCTCCATTTTATTTAGGATAAAATCTACAGTTATTAGCAAGCCTCCCAGAGCCCTACATGCCCTGCTCCTTGTCTGTCTTCAGCTGCATCTTTGCCATCTTCACTCAATTCCGGAGACATTAGCTTCCTTTTATTTCTTAAATGCAGCAAACTCTGTCTACCTCAGGGCATTTTCACATGCTATTCCTGGGTATGATATTCTCATTTCCCCTCTATTAACTTACCTACAACAATTCTTGCTTATAAAAGGTATTAAATGAATACTTACGAAACAACTGAGTAAATATTTGTGTGCCTCATTAGACTGAAATCTTTTGAAAGCAGGTCGCGTATCATTTTACCCCTGGCACCTCACACAAAGCCTGGCATATGTTAGGATCTCAATAAATACTGGTGGAATGATTGGTTAAATGAAAAAATAAATGCTTCTAGAGTTTTCCCTAATTTGATAAATAATGCATACATAATTAGATAATAAGAACAGTTACAAAATGTAAGTTAAAGAGTAAGACCTTTGTAATATTGGATATTTGTCTAGAGATTTAGCTAGCTATTTGAATTGGGACTCAAGGCTAATGTAACCAGGGAACACTTTTTTAATTTTTTTAAACTACACTAGTGTGTCTTGGTATTCATTTATGAATGAAGTTAAGCATCTTTTAAGGCTTTCTAATCACATATATGTTTAACCTTTTGTAGTGCCAGGTGATATGCTTTGTCCATGTTTGTATCAAGCTTTTATTTTCTTCCTGATACATAAATATCCCCCGTATCAATATTCTACCCAAATTGTAGGTCAGCTTTTAAACTCAGAGGTGGCTTGCCACTAACTGCTCCAATCTCTGAAAATCTTCATTAATGTATCTTTTCTCTCTCTCTCCCTCTCTCTATGGATTTACAGTGAATGATTCTGTTGAACAAATAAGACCAAAAGTTATTCCTTTATATACTAAGGATTTTAAACTTTTGATTTTCAAGTTGATTATAAAAATGTTTCCAGATTTGGGGCACCTGGGTTGCTCAGTGGGTTAAGCCTCTGCCTTCATCTCAGGTCATGATCTCAGGGTCCTGGGATGGAGCCCTGCACCAGGGCGGGCTTTCTGCTCAGCAGGGAGCTTGCTTCCTTCTCTCTCTGCCTGCCTCTCTGCCTACTTGTGATCTCTCTCTCTCTCTGTTAAATAAATAAGTAAAAATCTTAAAAAAAAAGGGGGGGGAAGTTTCTGGATTATATTTTGTCCTCTTTGATACATGGGAATATTTAAAATTTAAGATTTTACATTTAAAATTTTAGATTTTATCATTCTTTTATTTTTCATATATTTATGTTTAGCACTGATGCCATGCTAAGGGAAATTTCTTAAATAAACAGATATATATCTTTTAGTTCCCTTCGCATTACACTCATTTTGTAAACAAAAATGAATACAAGGACTTATTTTGTAAGTAGTCTGATACACACGTATAACCTCCTGAGCTGCATTTAAAATTTATTGAATAAGAATTTGGGGGGGATTGGGACGCCTGGGTGGCTCAGTTGGTTGGACGACTGCCTTCGGCTCAGGTCATGATCCCGGAGTCCCGGGATCGAGTCCCACATCAGGCTCCCAGCTCCATGGGGAGTCTGCTTCGCTCTCTGACCTTCTCCTTGCTCATGCTCTCTCTCACTGTTTCTCTCTCAAATAAATAAATAAAATCTTTAAAAAAAAAAAAAAGAATTTGGGGGGGATGGAATAAGGGGTTATCAAATTATGTATCAAAAAATCAGGTCAAATATTCCTCCTGTTGGCGATAGGACCTCAGCTAAAGGGCAGGATCTCTACAATCAAACATACTTTCAACTTGTTTGCAAGGAATTGTCTTAAGAATCTTTGTAAACTTGTACCTGGGATAGAGTCCACAAAACACTCATCATTTGTTGGATGAATGGATTATTTGGGATTCTAGTAAAGCCCCATGATTTAAGAGCCATACGAAATTACCAAATTATTTAATTTATCTGATCATGCATCTCCTCATATGGAAAATTAAGGTGATAATAATTGTTTTTTAAGGCTCTGGAAGCATTACATTAAATAATTTAGAGAAAGTGCCTGAAAGATGGCAGGCATGTTGTAAAGAGTAGTTATTATTGTCATTTAATCCCATGCTTATTTATTAGCTTGGGTTCTAGAGAAGATTTTAGAGGTTTCAATAAAACTTAAGCTGAGTTATGAAAGAATAAAAGAGGTTTTAGACACACTTCTGCATAAGTAAGGGTTTTGATAGGAAGTTGTATATCTGTTTTTACATTTGAGACTGAAGCTTGGTTTGGCAAGAAAGCTGTAGAGAAACTTATTCTGACAGAAATGGTGGTTCGATTCAATTCAGTTCAATTCAATAACAAGGAAGTTATTACTTCCTTATACTCTACTTGGACTGTATTTCCAGAGTTTCTTCATTTGGACTTTTAATTGATTTCAGCTAAAAATTGATAAGATGATTTTTTTTTTCATCCATTTATTCTGTCCCTTTATTTTTTTTTTCCTCTCCTGGTACAATCACTGCATATATATGTTAGGCCATCTTCAATTGTTGCACTTTTTTTTTTTTTTTATTTCCAGCATAACAGTATTCATTATTTTGCACCACACCCCGTGCTCCATGCAATCCGTGCCCTTTATAATACCCACCACCTGGTACCCCAACCTCCCACCCCCCGTCCCTTCAAAACCCTCAGATTGTTTTTCAGAGTCCATAGTCTCTCATGGTTCACCTCCCCTTCCAATTTCCCCCAACTCCCTTCTCCACTCTAAGTCCCCATGTCCTCCATGCTATTTGTTATGCTCCACAAATAAGTGAAACCATATGATAATTGACTCTCTGCTTGACTTATTTCACTCAGCATAATCTCTTCCAGTCCCGTCCATGTTGCTACAAAAGTTGGGTATTCATCCTTTCTGATGGAGGCATAATACTCTATCCCCAGGGGTACAGGTCTGTGAATCACCAGGTTTACACACTTCACAGCACTCACCAAAGCACATACCCTCCCCAATGTCCATAATCCCACCCCCTTCTCCCAAACCCCCTCCCCCCAGCAACCCTCAGTTTGTTTTGTGAGATTAAAAGTCACTTATGGTTTGTCTCCCTCCCAATCCCATCTTGTTTCATTGATTCTTCTCCTACCCACTTAAGCCCCCATGTTGCATCACCACTTCCTCATATCAGGGAGATCATATGATAGTTGTCTTTCTCTGCTTGACTTATTTCGCTAAGAATGATACGCTCTAGTTCCATCCATGTTGTCGCAAATGGCAAGATTTCATTTCTTTTGATGGCTGCATAGTATTCCATTGTGTATATATACCATATCTTCTTGATCCATTCATCTGTTGATGGACATCTAGGTTCTTTCCATAGTTTGGCTATTGTGGACATTGCTGCTA
Source organism: Mustela erminea (assembly GCF_009829155.1). Classification (NCBI taxonomy): domain Eukaryota; kingdom Metazoa; phylum Chordata; class Mammalia; order Carnivora; family Mustelidae; genus Mustela; species Mustela erminea. The sequence continues at coordinate 42,850,192 of NC_045623.1, forward strand.
TAAACATTCGGGTGCATGTGCCCCTTTGGATCACTACGTTTGTATCCTTAGGGTAAATACCCAATAGTGCAATTGCTGGGTCATAGGGCAGTTCTATTTTCAACATTTTGAGGAACCTCCATGCTGTTTTCCAGAGTGGCTGCACCAGCTTGCATTCCCACCAACAGTGTAGAAGGGTTCACCTTTCTCCGCATCCTCGCCAGCATCTGTCATTTCCTGACTTGTTTATTTTAGCCATTCTGACTGGTGTGAGGTGATATCTCATTGTGGTTTTGATTTGTATTTCCCTGATGCCGAGTGATATGGAGCACTTTTTCATGTGTCTGTTGGCCATCTGGATGTCTTCTTTGCAGAAATGTCTGTTCATGTCCTCTGCCCATTTCTTGATTGGATTATTTGTTCTTTGGGTGTTGAGTTTGCTAAGTTCTTTATAGATTCTGGACACTAGTCCTTTATCTGATATGTCATTTGCAAATATCTTCTCCCATTCTGTCAGTTGTCTTTTGATTTTGTTAACTGTTTCCTTTGCTGTGCAAAAGCTTTTCATCTTGATGAAATCCCAATAGTTCATTTTTGCCCTTGCTTCCCTTGCCTTTTGCGTTGTTCCTAGGAAGATGTTGCTGCGGCTGAGGTCGAAGAGGTTGCTGCCTGTGTTCTCCTCAAGGATTTTGATGGATTCCTTTCCCACATTGAGGTCCTTCATCCATTTTCAGTCTATTTTTGTGTGTGGTGTAAGGAAATGGTCCAATTTCATTTTTCTGCATGTGGCTGTCCAATTTTCCCAGCACCATTTATTGAAGAGGCTGTCTTTTTGCCATTGGACATTCTTTCCTGCTTTGTCGAAGATTAGTTGACCATAGAGTTGAGGGTCTATTTCTGGGCTCTCTATTCTGTTCCATTGATCTATGTGTCTGTTTTTGTGCCAGTACCATGCTGTCTTGATGACGACAGCTTTGTAATAGAGCTTGAAGTCCGGAATTGTGATGCCACCAACGTTGGCTTTCTTTTTCAATATCCCTTTGGCTATTCGAGGTCTTTTCTGGTTCCATATAAATTTTAGCATTATTTGTTCCATTTCTTTGAAAAAGATGGATGGTACTTTGATAGGAATTGCATTAAATGTGTAGATTGCTTTAGGTAGCATAGACATTTTCACAATATTTATTCTTCCAATCCAGGAGCATGGAACATTTTTCCATTTCTTTGTGTCTTCCTCAATTTCTTTCATGAGTACTTTATAGTTTTCTGAATATAGATTCTGTTTCTCTTTGGTTAGGTTTATTCCAAGGTATCTTATGGTTTTGGGTGCAATTGTAAATGGGATTGACTCCTTAATTTCTCTTTCTTCTGTCTTGCTGTTGGTGTAGAGAAATGCAACTGATTTCTGTGCATTGATTTTATATCCTGACACTTTACTGAATTCCTGTATAAGTTCTAGCAGTTTTGGAGTGGAGTCTTTTGGGTTTTCCACATATAGTATCATATCATCTGTGAAGAGTGATAATTTGACTTCTTCTTTGCCGATTTGGATGCCTTTAATTTCCTTTTGTTGTCTGATTGCTGAGGCTAGGACCTCTAGTACTATGTTGAATAGCAGTGGTGATAATGGACATCCCTGCCGTGTTCCTGACCTTAGCGGAAAAGCTTTCAGTTTTTCTCCATTGAGAATGATATTTGCGGTGGGTTTTTCATAGATGGCTTTGATGATATTGAGGTATGTGCCCTCTATCCCTACACTTTGAAGAGTTTTGATCAGGAAGGGATGCTGTGCTTTGTCAAATGCTTTTTCAGCATCTATTGAGAGTATCATATGGTTCTTGTTCTTTCTTTTATTGATGTGTTGTATCACATTGACTGATTTGCGGATGTTGAACCAACCTTGCAGCCCTGGAATAAATCCCACTTGGTCGTGGTGAATAATCTTTTTAATGTACTGTTGAATCCTATTGGCTAGTATTTTGTTGAGTATTTTCGCATCTGTGTTCATCAAGGATATCGGTCTATAGCTCTCTTTTTTGGTGGGATCCTTGTCTGGTTTTGGGATCAAGGTGATGCTGGCCTCATAAAATGAGTTTGGAAGTTTTCCTTCCATTTCTATTTTTTGGAACAGTTTCAGGAGAATAGGAATTAGTTCTTCTTTAAATGTTTGGTAGAATTCCCCCGGGAAGCCGTCTGGCCCTGGGCTTTTGTTTGTTTGGAGATTTTTAATGACTGTTTCAATCTCCTTACTGGTTATGGGTCTGTTCAGGCTTTCTATTTCTTCCTGGTTCAGTTGTGGTAGTTTATATGTTTCTAGGAATGCATCCATTTCTTCCAGATTGTCAAATTTATTGGCGTAGAGTTGCTCATAGTATGTTCTTATTATAGTTTGTATTTCTTTGGTGTTAGTTGTGATCTCTCCTCTTTCATTCATGATTTTATTTATTTGGGTCCTTTCTCTTTTCTTTTTGATAAGTCGGGCCAGGGGTTTATCAATTTTATTAATTCTTTCAAAGAACCAGCTCCTAGTTTTGTTGATTTGTTCTATTGTTTTTTTGGTTTCTATTTCATTGATTTCTGCTCTGATCTTTATGATTTCTCTTCTCCTGTTGGGCTTAGGGTTTCTTTCTTGTTCTTTCTCCAGCTCCTTTAGGTGTAGGGTTAGGTTGTGTACCTGAGACCTTTCTTGTTTCTTGAGAAAGGCTTGTACCGCTATATATTTTCCTCTCAGGACTGCCTTTGTTGTGTCCCACAGATTTTGAACCGTTGTATTTTCATTATCATTTGTTTCCATGATTTTTTTCAATTCTTCTTTAATTTCCCGGTTGACCCATTCATTCTTTAGAGGGATGCTGTTTAGTCTCCATGTATTTGGGTTCTTTCCAAACTTCCTTTTGTGGTTGAGTTCTAGCTTTAGAGCATTGTGGTCTGAAAATATGCAGGGAATGATCCCAATCTTTTGATACCGGTTGAGTCCTGATTTAGGACCGAGCATGTGATCTATTCTGGAGAATGTTCCATGTGCACTAGAGAAGAATGTGTATTCTGTTGCTTTGGGATGAAATATTCTGAATATATCTGTGATGTCCATCTGGTCCAGTGTGTTGTTTAAGGCCTTTATTTCCTTGCTGATCTTTTGCTTGGATGATCTGTCCATTTCAGTGAGGGGAGTGTTAAAGTCCCCTACTATTATTGTATTATTGTTGATGTGTTTCTTTGATTTTGTTATTAATTGGTTTATATAGTTGGCTGCTCCCACGTTGGGGGCATAGATATTTAAAATTGTTAAATCTTCTTGTTGGACAGACCCTTTGAGTATGATATAGTGTCCTTCCTCATCTCTTATTATAGTCTTTGGCTTAAAATCTAATTGATCTGATATAAGGATTGCCACTCCTGCTTTCTTCTGATGTCCATTAGCATGGTAAATTCTTTTCCACCCCCTCATTTTAAATCTGGAGGTGTCTTCGGGCTTAAAATGAGTTTCTTGGAGGCAACATATAGATGGGTTTTGTTTTTTTATCCATTCTGATACCCTGTGTCTTTTGACAGGGGCATTTAGCCCATTAACATTCAGGGTAACTATTGAGAGATATGAATTTAGTGCCATTGTATTGCCTGTAAGTTGACTGTTACTGTATATGGTCTCTGTTCCTTTCTGATCTGCCACTTGTAGGCTCTCTCTTTGCTTAGAGGACCCCTTTCAATATTTCCTGTAGAGCTGGTTTGGTATTTGCAAATTCTTTCAGTTTTTGTTTGTCCTGGAAGCTTTTAATCTCTCCTTCTATTTTCAATGATAGCCTAGCTGGATATAGTATTCTTGGCTGCATGTTTTTCTCGTTTAGTGCTCTGAAAATATCATGCCAGCTCTTTCTGGCCTGCCAGGTCTCTGTGGATAAGTCAGCTGCCAATCTAATATTTTTACCATTGTATGTTACAGACTTCTTTTCCCGGGCTGCTTTCAGGATTTTGTCTTTGTCACTGAGACTTGTAAATTTTACTATTAGGTGACGGGGTGTGGGCCTATTCCTATTGATTTTGAGGGGTGTTCTCTGAACCTCCTGAATTTTGATGCTCGTTCCCTTTGCCATATTGGGGAAATTCTCCCCAATAATTCTCTCCAGTATACCTTCTGCTCCCCTCTCTCTTTCTTCTTCTTCTGGAATCCCAATTATTCTAATGTTGTTTCGTCTTATGGTGTCACTTATCTCTCGAATTCTCCCCTCGTGGTCCAGTAGCTGTTTGTCCCTCTTTTGCTCAGCTTCTTTATTCTCTGTCATTTGGTCTTCTATATCACTAATTCTTTCTTCTGCCTCACTTATCCTAGCAGTGAGAGCCTCCATTTTTTATTGCACCTCATTAATAGCTTTTTTGATTTCCACTTGGTTAGATTTTAGTTCTTTTATTTCTCCAGAAAGGGCTTTTATATCTCTCGAGAGGGTTTCTCTAATATCTTCCATGCCTTTTTCGAGCCCGGCTAGAACCTTGAGAATTGTCATTCTGAACTCTAGATCTGACATATTACCAATGTCTGTATTGATTAGGTCCCTAGCCTTCGGTACTGCCTCTTGTTCTTTTTTTTGTGTTGAATTTTTCCGTCTTGTCATTTTGTCCAGATAAGAGTATATGAAGGGGCAAGTAAAATACTAAAAGGGTGGCAACAACCCCAGGAAAAAATGCTTTAACCAAATTAGAAGAGATCCAAAATCGTGAGGGGGGAGAAAGGGGATAAAAAGAGGTTCAAAAAGGAAGAAAAAAAAAAAAAAAAAAAAAAAAAGAAAAAAGAAAAGAAAAGAATTAAAAAAAAAGGAAAACACCTAAGAAAAATGTAAAAAAGAAAAAATATATATATTAGATAAACTAGTAAAAAATCGTTAAAAAAGAAAAAGGTAACAGTTAAAAAAAAAAAAAATTTTACCCGAAGGCGAGGAAAAAAAAAAAAAAAACAAAAAATGAAAAAGAAAAAAATTAAATTAACTGCAAGACTAAAAAAAAATCACAGGGAAAAAGCCATGAGTTCCGTGCTTGGCTTTCTCCTCCTCTGGAATTCTGCTGCTCTCCTTGGTATTGAAACCGCACTCCTTGGTAGGTGAACTTGGTCTCGGCTGGATTTCTTGTTGATCTTCTGGGGGAGGGGCCTGTTGTAGTGATTCTCAAGTGTCTTTGCCCCAGGCGGAATTACACCGCCCTTACCCGGGGCCGGGGTGAGTAATCCGCTTGGGTTTGCTTTCAGGAGCTTTTGTTCCCTGAGCGCTTTCCGTAGAGTTCCGGAGGACGGGAATAGAAATGGCGGCCTCCTGGTCTCCGGCCCGGAGGAGCCGAGAGCCCAGGGCCGCACTCCTCAGTGCGCCCTCAGAGAACAGCGCCCAGTTACTCCCGTCTGCCTGAGCTCCGGCCGCGCTCCGAGCTCTCCGAGCCTGCGACCAGTTCAAGGTAACACCGAGCTGTGAGCTTACTGTCGGCTCTGTCTCTTTAGCCGGCTTTCCCGTTCCAATACCCGCAAGCTCTGCGACACTCAGACACCCCTGATCCTTCTGTGACCCTGCGGGACCTGAGGCCACGCTGAACCCGCGTGGGCTTCGCCCCGGTTTAGCCTCTGGAGCGATGTCCCTCAGCGGAACAGACTTTTAAAAGTCCTGATTTTGTGCGCCGTTGCTCCGCCGCTTGCCGGGAGCCGGCCCCTCCCCCCGGGGTCTATCTTCCCGTCGCTTTGGATCCACTTCTCCGGTCCTACCTTTCAGAAAGTGGTTGTTTTTCTGTTTCCAGAATTGCTGTTCTTCTGTTTCCAGAATTGCTGTTCTTCTTCTCTTCGATCTGCCGATGGATTTTCAGGTGTTTGCAATCTTTAGATAAGCTATCTAGCTGATCTCCGGCTAGCTGAAGCAGTCTCAGCCTGCTACTTCTCCGCCATCTTGACTCCTCCCCTGATAAGATGATTTTAAACTTGATTTCAACTAAAAATTGATATGATGATTTTATACTTGGCTATTGATTCTACCATACTGAAAACAATATGGGAAATTTACTCTCTGGTGAGCACAGATCAAAACCATTAATATAGTAAAATTAATTCCCAAATGCAGCTGCTTTGAATTTTTTATTATCTCAATTCTATGGCTCTCACTTGACATAACAATTAAAAACAGTTAAGGAGACAACACAACTCCTTAGCATAACCATGGATGGGTCTGCTCCTTGCAGCTGTTATCCTTGAATAAATAAGAAGGGACAAAGGAGGGACAACAAGAATGACTTTTCATGATTTCTTTTCAATCCACATCTATGTAATATATTAGAGTGCCACTGTAGGTAATAGGAAATTACATAGTTTAATGAACATAGTGTTTGTTTCATCTAATGTTTAAAAGAGAATATTGTTTGAGAGTGATAAACTTTCCAATGATATTTTGAATATATTGATTTAAAAAAATTTTTTGTGCAGCATATTATCTGTCTTCAGTAAACTAATCCAAGCTAATCCATGTCATCACAAGGAATTGTTAATATCATCACTTTTTAAGTACTCAGAAAAGTATTCTAGTTTGTGAAGGTACTTATAAATAAAGAATATAATGAAATGTTTAAAAAGTTAAAGGTAGGAGGTATATAAGTAACCTGACTCTTACTGTATGAATTTTACATATTGTATTTGGAATAAACATTTTATTATGATGCATAAGTAATATGTACAATAAATATTTCACAACTCATAAGATCTGTTATTTTTGCAGTTCTGTAGTACAGTAGACTTATATCATAAGAACATTTATATGAAGGTATGTTTTTCTTTTTGTTTAAAATTCAGAGTTTTTTTTTAAATAAATCAATTTCATATCATAATCATGCATACCTGATGTGTGTCCTTAATGGCCCTTTATAAAAGCAACATTTAAACTCTTACCTAATGCAGGAAAATTTGATTTACTAGAATATGCAACTTGATTGCCATAGGAAAATGTTTACAGAGGTTTTGCAGTATTAAAATTGCATCCAATATCTTTGCACTTAACTGAAAGGAGAATGTAGGGAATAAAGATGAATGATTGACTAATATCAGAAGGTTCCATATTTATAAACATATGACACACTGATAAGCCTGTAATGTCATTAATCTACTCTATTCACATCTAAGTAGTAATGTTCTATGTTTCTGATGATGTATAAAAGAAATTATTTTAATAGTAAGGAAGGTTTATTGACATCAATCCTAATGTTTAAACAATACTGAGCTCCCTGGGCCAGGGGGATCTGTTATTGGAACATCATAGATCAATATTAAATATGAAAACAATAAAGAAACACTACAATGCTTTTTCTTTGTAATCATTTTTCATTTTGTCTTTTGTGCTTTATTGAACTAATCTGAGTTCAAAGCTCCAAATGAATTGGAAAAAAAAAAAGTTTTGGAAACAGATGACTGAGATATAGCTTGAGATGTATGTGTAGATAGTCAGTCTAATACCAAGCCTACATTTTTTACTTTTATTTTCAGAGTTAAACAACAGTGAACACTTTCTTTCTTGAAATCTAGTTTTTTCTATGTGTTTATTTGCCTGATTGGTTTCTGCCACATTACTCTTTTTTAGTATTCTTATCAATTTTTAAACAATAAACCACACACATGTATATGTATGTATATATCCACATAGTTCTTACGGGCCCTAGGATTTTTGGAATTTTGAGCATTTGCTTCAACGTAAAGTTATTAGCCCTAAAAAGAAAGTCAACCTGTTCTATAAAGCCTTAAAGCCAGGCATTGACTTCTCTCTAGCTATGAATGTCCTAGATGACATCTTTCTCCAGTAGAAGGCTGTTTCACCTACATCTGTCATTTAGGATAGCCACCTTCATTTGTTACAGCTGGATCTTGTGGATAACTTCCTGCAGCTTCTACATGACCACTTCACCTTGCACTTTTATGTTACGAAGATTGGCTCTTTTTTTAAATCTCATGACCCAATCTCTGCTAGCTTCAAATATTTCTTCTGCAGTTTTCTCACTTATTCCAGCCTTTATGTAATTGAAGAGAGTTAGGGCCTTGCTCTGGAGTAGGCTCTGGCTTAAGGGAAGGCTCTGGCTGGTTTGATCTATCCAGACCACTAAAACTTTCTCCGTATCAGCAATAAGGCTGTTGTACTTTCTTATCATTCATGAGTTCACAGGAATAGCACTTCCAATTTTCTTCAAGAACTTTTTGCTCTTATAACTTGACTAACAATATATTATTAAACACAAGAGACCTGGCTTTCAGCCTTTCTTGGCTTTCTGCACGCTTTCCTTGCTAAGCTTAATCATTTCTAGCTTTTGATTTAAAGTGAGATACATGCAACTCTTCTTTCACTTGACCCCTTGGAGACCATTGTAGGGGTATTAAATGGCCTAATTTCAATACTGGTGTAACTCAGAGAGTAGGGATGCCTGAGGGGAGGAAGAGAGATGGGGAAGCAACCAGTTGGTAGGACAGTCACAATATATACAACATTTATCAATTAAATTAGCCATTTTATATGGGAATGGTTCATGGTACCCCCAAAACAATTATAATAGTAACTTCAAAGACCACTGGACACATATTTCCCTAATATAATAATGTTGAAAAATTTTTGAAATAGAACCAGAATTACCAAAATGTAACACAGAGACACAAAGTGAGCAAATGCTGTTGAAAAATCTTGCTGATAGACTTGCCCCATGCAAGGCTGCTGTAGAATTTCAACTGGTAAAACACAAAAACAAAAATAAAAAGCACCACAATATCTGGGAAGTACAATGAAGTTAAGCATGGTACCATGAGGTATGTACATAACCCCCTTCATTGGTCTTCCATAGACTCTTCTTAAAGAATGGCACTACCATACACCCATTCAACTGGGTAAGAGACATACATAGTAGCCATCCCAGCTTCCTTCTGAACGGGGTCAGCTGCTCTGCTTCTCTCTCCCATTGTAGGGGGTTGAGGCCCTCACCACCACCACCTGGGGTTTCTATAGCAGCTTGAGTTTCAGAACTTTGAGGTTACCTATTTGCACTTCATTTGTGCACATTTCTGTTGATACTCTTTCTAAAATATAAACTTGATTACTTAATACCCTCTAATGATTTCTAACATTTTAGTGTAACTTTAATTCTTTAGTCTGGCATAAGAGACTTCATTCTGCACCCTGTTTCTTGTCTTCCACTTGAATTTCAGTAGTACCTGCAATTCCAGAATACAACACACCTCAGTCGGGCTCCAGTTTGTTTCTTCCAGGCCCTGCATATCATTTCCTACTCATATTTCAATAATTTGCTAACCTGCAGCCTCCTGAAAGAGGTCTCATTTAACCCTTCTCTCTTCACTTGTCCTTCCAGGCGGAACTAAAGGCTTTCTTTTCTATGCTTTCCTATCTCCATAAAGCCAACTCCTCTTTTAAATTTATAATAATGCTGGGTAGATATTTGATTATATACCTCTCTGCCCCATTAGGTTCTATCTTTGAGGAAAGGAGTTTTGTCTTATTTAGTTTCATATACCTAGCAACAAACATACAAGCTGGTGGCTTAATATCTGTTTGCCGAGTCTTGCATGTATCAAGGCATATAATAGAACTGAGGATGTTCTTTATACTTGTACCATTCTCATTATAATTCCCAAGTGCTTTATAGGCATTTTGAAAGTCTGTAACAGCAAGGTGAAGTTTTTATCATTTTTCTTTTTTTAACTTTCTTGCAATTCATAGGTTTCTTTTACATTCATCAACGTGGAGTTCAGCAATTGCATTCTGTATTGAAACCAGCCTCAGTTCATATATTGTTTCAAACTAAATTATTGTGTACTTGCTTTTGTTTTCTGGTTATCCTATAGGAGCACATTGTGTTTCTCAAACTAAATTTATTTTCAAAGAGGGGCAAGTCCTAGATGACTTTCAACAAAGAAGGAATTGGCTGAACTAGAATTCAACAGAAGTTTAATAAATATTTGTTGGATGAATGAAAGTATTTTTTCCTCTGAGTGGTTTCTGAATCCAACATTAAAAAAATGGCCAGAAGTACATTATTCTGCCTTTCACTATGCTTATTCTTTGTTATTTCTTACTGACTAAACTAGAAAATTTTTGGTTAGATACTATTAGTCACACTTGTTCAATCTGAAAAGTTATAGGATATTTATTATATTCCATTAACGAGAAGGACCTCAAAATCTAAGGACAAAAATCATTGAATCAAAGAACAAACTATAGAAAGGCTTGTAACATAAATACCACAGAGCAATAACCTAAGCATGTAAAGATCAATAAAACATATGGGACAAAAACATGAATAAACATTTTATAGAACAAGATATAAACAACCATGCACATAAGAAAACATGCACAAATAACAGTAATAATACTGCATAATGAAATATCCAAATATTTTTTTTAACTAATGAGAATGCTATGATTAAAAAATTATATGAATATTGGGGTGCCTGGGTGGCTCAGTGGGTTAAAGCCTCTGCCTTCAGCTTGGGCCATCATCCCAGGGTCCTGGGATCGAGCCCCACATCAGGCTCTTTGCTCAGCAGGGAGACTGCTTCCTGCTCTCTCTACCTCCCTGCCTACTTGGGATCTCTCTCTCTCTCTGTCAAATAAATAAATAAAATCTTTAGAAAAAAATTATATGAATATATTTGGATAGCAAAGACACACTCCCATGTTGGTTGTTTGTAAGGTAGATCACATACAATTTTTCTGAAGGAAATGTTGTGGTTAATCGTTAAAGTAACCAGGTTAAGCCTGAAGGAAGTTGCTCGTGCTAAGCCCCACCTCAGCAAATCAAAACTTAGTTAAGTTTCTGTGCCTGGTTCTCCCAGAAAGGAAAGGTTAGGTCAGCTAATCAGTGCTGTCTCCCTGGCACAAATTACCTAACTTAGCTCTAAGACTTCCACTCACATTAAGGAAATGTGTTCCATATAAGGAATGTAACCCACCTCTAACCATCAGCAAAGGCCCAGTATTATCTTCCTGTTCCTACTCATTATGGTGTATTAACAATCTCTTACCTTGTATAGCTCTTCGGGGTTTCTTACTATTCACTAGATTGGATGTTGCTAGATTCATGAATCACTGAATAAAAGCTTGCTATAGAAAACTTGTGGAAAGATTTCTTTTAGCAAATGTGGAAAAATTTAACAATAGATCAAAAGGTTGAAATATATGAATATCTTTAAATCTGGTCATTGGATTTCTAGAAATTTGTCCTACTAAAATACTCATAACAACACATATTTTTATTCAAAGACCAATTATGTAAGTGTGATATTATGATTTATGCTAAGAAATGTATATTAAGTTTTCATACTTATTTCTAGCACAGAACTCCTAAAACACTTGGAATTTCCTAAGTGAGAAGAGCAAGAGAGATGTCTTTTTTTATTCATAAAAAGCCCCTTTCAACTATATTAACCATATTAATAAGGTAAATTTTAGAAAGCCCATAAGGATAGGGTTGATTGGCTAGGGGAATTAACCATGTGAATAGAGGGTTAGAATTTTCAACCCTACCACTCAGCCTCTAGGAAGGAGAGAGAAAATGACCAGTATTTGAATCAACCATGCCCATGTAATACAGCCTCCTTAAAAATCCAAAAGGATGAGGATTGGAGAGCTTTCAGGTTGGCTGAATCTGAATACATCCATGTGCCTAGACAATGGCACATGGCAGACTCTTGAGGATGGATGCTCCTGTGCTTAGGGCCCTTCTGGACCTCACCCTGCATATCACTTCATCTGGCTGTTCATTTGTATCTTTTAATATCCTTTGTAATAAATCCATATTCTAGTAAGTAAACTGTTTTACTGAGTTCTGTGAGCACTTGTGGCAAATCAATTGGACCTAAGATAGGATGAGTGGGAACCTCAAATTTTTAGCTGACTCAAGGAAAGAATAGTAGAAATCTCTGATTTATAGCTGGTCATTTAGAAGCACAGATAACAACCTGGACTTGCAGTTAACATTTGAAATGGGGAGAAGGGGTAGTCTTGGGATTGAGCCCTTAATCTGTGGATCTGAAGCCAACTCTAGCTAGATAGTGTCAGAACTGAATTGAATTGTAAGATATCCAGTTGTTGTACAGAATTCCTTGGGATGGAGGTGGGAATCCAGTTGTTGTACAGAATTCCCTGGGATGGGGGTGGGAGGGAAGGCCAGATCTTTGGTGACCAGAAGTAGCACAAGTGAAGTATTGAGAATAGTTCTGTGCCTAAATGGAAAACAGAAGATTTTTTTTCTTATTCCCTAAACATTAATTGCAATTGTAATGTGCAATTGCACATACTGAGAAAATTATTAAAAATTTAAGAAATAAATACACTGTATGTTATTATGTGTTACTGAAATCATTTTAACCAATGGCTTTGTACGTGCTTGTTAAATAATGATGGGTGTCATGAATTTACAGGACTCTCTATGGTATCTGATGCCAGTTTTATAAATGCACATACACTTGTTAGGAAGGCTTACTTCAGGAACATCTGGGTGTATGTTTAACTTTGTTACTATTAATCCTCATTTATACATTTAACCTAAATTGTAAGGATAAATAATAACAGAGCAAGAGGTGAATATTGGGGAAATGGTCATGAAAGAAAAAGAAAAACAGATTTCCTTGATAGAGTAAAAAGGTATGTATGACATGTTTGGAGATTCTTGTGTTATTTATTCCTGTTATGTGTAAAGCATAAAGATGTTCATAGTAATGGGTGATATGAGATAAGCAAGAAGGGTTGGTGATGCCTAGTATTTAAAGGCTAGTGTATGACTTGTTGAAAATGTAGTCATCCTGGGTAGAAAAATCAGATTTGTATTATGGAAAGATCACTCAAGAAGCAATGTGAGTGTAATTTGTTGAGGAAAAACTGGAGAATGGGACTTTCACTAAGAAGTCATGTAATTCTTTTGTGGAGCAATGGAGAGTGAATGAAGGCTGTGACAATGGCCATGGAGAGGAGTTAGACTTCACACAGTTTCTGAGTGACTCCAGAGATGAAAAGAGAGAGAAGCCATGTAAACCTCAGGAGTTCCTAGCTTGGGTAAATGATCTGTTGGTGATGTTATTATCTATTTTACAGAAAAAATAAGGGGACATAAGCATGTATAAGGAGGAGGGAAGAAGATGGATGATTACTGAGTTTATTTTTTTTTCTTGGGAATCATCAGTGTGATGATTTTACTAGAGAATTGGCAATCCTGTTTTGTTGTCCTTCAGGAGTTGGAGCTAGAGGTTCAGATTTGGAAATCTTTAGCATTTGGGTATAGTTCTAGCTTATATACTATGTTTTTATCCATAATATTATTTAATTGAGTGAAGAATAATGGAAACCTAAGGGCAAAGATTAATGTAGGATTTGAGTTTGGGAGATTGTGAGTTGGATAAAGCCCACATGTATGAAAAACATGTGTATGAAAACATTCTCCAAAGTAAAGTATTGTTATTTTATAATTTCTGGACTCAAACTTTATTCCAAGCTATGTAATTGTATTGTCTTCAAGATCTACAACAATGAGGATTTCCAAATCCTAGGAAGACATTCCAGAATCTAAAAACTTTCATTTTTTTCTGAAAACCTTATTTAATTTAATTTTCTATATTTATTTACTTTGTTTCTATATTTTTGCAATCTGTCCTTCATGTATTTCTTTCTCTATCCAGTGAAAATTTATTGAGCACCTACTATTCAGGTACTCTTCTAGAGTCTAGATGCAAAGGCTTAAAGACGTGCCCTTAAAAATCTTACATTCTATCAGGGAGGAGGTAGTCATGCTTGAATAAAAAGTAAAAAATTTCAAAGCTATCCCTCAACATTTACTCCAAAATAGTAATACCCAGTTATTTAATCTCTATCTGACTCAGAGCAGGAGACGAAGGATCATGGTTTGGGTAAAGAACTCCCTAAGTCTAATGAGCAAATAATTATTTCTCTATTTAACTGGAAGAAGTTCTGCTCTGATGGTTGAGATCGGGCACAAATTTTTAAATGACTGATTTCTCCATAGAACACAAGTTTAGTTTCTTTCTCTTAAATGAAAGAAATGAGAGTTTCAGTTAAAAACACATATTGTGTTTTTTAATATTTCAGTTAGTGCCATATTGTCCTGCATATATTTCTCTGTGTTAATTTTTGAATGCAGATTAAAATGCCTTCTTTTTAATCTTAAAGAGAATCTTTTACTAATGATTTCCAACTTAAAAATCAATTCCAACTTAATGATCTTCTAAATATATCCATTAGAAAGTTCAACTGCATTCATGATTAAATCAATTTGATGTTCTTATTCTAAAGATCTTTGTTTTTTTTTTTTAAACATAGAGGATTTTATCTTAAACTTATTAATTTTTAGCACACCATTTTTACCTTATTGAAATATTTTAATTTTCAAAACATCAGAGAGTAATGCAAAGATTTTCAGGATCAAGAAAAATATGTATTATTTTAATATCCTTTGGATAAATTCAGATACACATTCTTTACATAATTGTCTTGGTAAAATATTTAAAGAATATTTTTATTCAAGTTTGGTAGCAAGAATTTGTGAGTTAAGTGACCTACATTTTAAATTTACTTAGTAGTTTAACTAGGTTAAATCATACAACGGAAAAGACTGCTGGAGAATTCAAATGACCGTGAAGTAGCCTTACTAAGAGATTTTGTGAAAAAGTTTACAGTTTTATCATTTTGCAAATGTATCTCCATGAGGTCCCCACATCATTGCAGGTGAGCAGCACTATGAATACATGACTTCCTACCACACCTGACATAGGGTCCCGTATCCTTAGTGGTTATCCAGACTGAACTCTTCAACACTTTGCTGCTTGGAGCAGACTAACTTATGTCACCACTGATACCACTGAAAACTCACTTCCTAAAAAGCATTCTGCCACTCCGTTCTATCATTTGGGCAGCATTTTAATTTTCTGGCAGTCAGTGCACTACAGAAAAACAAATGGTTGGGGGGAAGCTGGTGGGCAGGAGAACACAAAGAAAGAGGATGGGAGAGGGAAGGGATGACAGAGGAAGTGAGTTTTAGGTGTGGTGTAGACATCAAGGATTTCCAAGATACTCTTTTGGCAGAAAGTAAAGTGGCTCCTCGGGTCAGAGGTAAGGACTAGAAGTGGAGGAGGAAAGAAATTTCCCTGTCAAGTTGGCTGTTAGAGAGAATGAAACTTGAATGTTGCGTGTCCATTTTATATTTTTATTTAACGGTTCTTGCTTAATGTTAAATAAAGTTTATTTGTAAATTATCAAGGGTAACTTGTTTTCAGAGGATTCAGAGAATTGAGATTTATAATCATTTCAGTGAGAATGTCAGGAGTACTGCATTCCTCACCTAGAAAGGTAATGGCAGAAAAACTAAGGATACTTGGAAGAAGGTGCTTTTGGAACAAGGGATGTTGGGGACACTATACCTGAAGGGATCTTTCCTGGCCTTTTCTTTAAAACCTCTGTTTTATAAAGATCACATGATTATATACCTACCAAAAATATATAGAGAATGGTACTATATTGGCATTTCCCTCCAGATTTCATATTGTTAAATTTGGCTTATATTTCATGCCTGTCAGAATCCTTCAAAATTTGGATTTTGTCATTCAGCTTATTCAGTCATTCCTTCCAGCCTATATACCAACATGGTCAGTGTTTCATCCAATGTCTTCATCTAAACACTTGTTGCATAGCTTGAGTATTGGCCCGTGGTATGATTCTGGAAATCTCCATCTAAGTTGACATAAATTACATTATCTGGTATGTTCTTTGTATATGGCCATTCAACAGTGAACGATACTATATAAATTTGTGCCACAAATCCACGCCTTGTACTATTGTTTATTTCCTACCATTTTATCTGAAACACATAAATATCATCCACTAAGTCATTCATTGTACAAGACAGGTTGTCCTGAACTAAGCAAAATCCAGGTGTTTATACTATATACTTTTCTACCAAGATAGAAACGCAGCAGAAAATATTTATGTAAGATCAGTTCATGATTTCAGTTTTAAAACACAAATCTATTGATATCTTACTGTTAGTTTTATACTTATTAAAAATGACATTGTTATTATCGTACTTAGTGGAAACACTGGTTATACTGTTTTTAAGATATACTGTACTTTGATTTTCTGATTTGATATGTGTGTTTTTTTAATCCCATTTTAAAGTTTAGCATATTTCATTTTTGGAGCTATTTATTCATTAAGCATAAAATACATTAGATATAAAACAAAAGAGGTTGAAATTAACTTAAATCTGTCTTTTTTGGGGGTAGTTCTTTTATCTCAGTTCCTTGGGAATTTTATAGAATGGTTTTTCCTAAGGCCACACTATGGTGTTATTTTTCATGTTTCTAAAAAAAGGCCAAAACTGACATATCAATTTATGGTTACCAAAATAAGTACCATTTATAATAAGTGTATTTTTTCTTTATTTTTTATGAGGTTAGGAGAAAAAAAGCTGGGTAAAAGTGAGCATTGCACAATGCCTACTTATTTCACCAACAGATCTACACTGATATGCCTGTATTACTGTCAAATTTATGAGTTAAAATTACAATCAATTTGTTAGCATGGGAATTACCTATCAATTTTGATAAAAATGGAAATAATGACTCCCTGAAACAAATTCTAAAATTGCTGTCCAATTCTGGACATACATTTGCAATCCTTCTGCTATTGAGTCAGGAAGAGAACAAGAGGAAAAAGAAAAGAGAAGGAATTGCGAAGGTGAACAATAAGAAACGAATAGGAAAGAATAACATAAATTAAGACCAACATTTGGGTTTCTTTTAATTTTAGAAATGGGTGAATAGTAAAGAAGTATCTATTTACCTGTCTGCCTACCTATCTATCTATCCATCCATTCCTTTACTGGAGAAGTGTTTTCCCATTCTCATTTCTCTAAAAAAATTCCTCCTAAATGCCATATCATTGGAATTTATTCCTATTAGAGAATAGAAATGATCTCTGAGAATATCTGTTTGACATTTCTCTTTTGTGTGTATATGCTTATCTAAAAATGAAAACAAAGAGAGGTGCTGCAAATATGGTCTTATTTTAAAATCTTAAAGATAGTCGTGTAAGATAGAAATGGACTGACCTGAATTTGTGATGAAAAATCAAATAAACAATTGGAATAACAACTAACATAGTAATAACTTACTGAGTAACTGTCAATTTGCTGTACTTTATATTATTTTTACGTCTGAGAAAGCTGCAGCCTCAGAAAGTTAAATATCTTTCCCAAATGTTCATCATTGTAATTAAGGCCAGAGTGATTCTTTATTATCTATATCCAAGGCTGCACTTTTTCCTCATTACTAATGCTTTTCTTGAATGGAAGGAATGTGTAAATACTACAAACAGTAATTTAATTCTTGAAATAAATTATTACAATTGTATACAACTTTATTTCGGTTTGTGTATTCGCCCTCTTTTGCTCTCCCTTTAAGGAGGGACCTGAATATCCAGTCTTTCAAAAAATATTATTTAAGCACTCATTCTAAGGCAAGCATTTTGATATGTGTTCATAAAGTATATTGAAGACAAAAATCTTCCATTAAAGGACTTAAGATTCTGGTAAAAAGTGCAGAAATATAAACACATAATTGTATTATGAGCTTTATAATGGAGGTTCTTTATTGCAGACTTTGGGGACTCCATAGAAATAAATTATTAACTATGCCTAGATTGATCAGAAAAGACTTCACAGGTAAGGAAAACCTTGCACTAGACCTTGAGAGTAGGTCAAAGTTCAACAAGCAATTGAGGAGCGATACTGGCTTTCTAAGCAAAAGGAAACATGAACCGTAATGCTAAGGCAAGCAGGATTCAGTGTTAAGTTTTGTAAATTGTAAAGGTTTAATATGACTGGACTGGACTGGACTAGAAATGCAGTGATACTAGGGTTTCAGGAAATCTCCGATTGTGAAGCACACAGAAAACATACCAGGATAATGTGTTTTATTCTAGATTTAATGGAAGGGCCCTGAAGGGCTTGAATATGAAGTCAATGTCATATTTACCTTTGAGAAGATCTGTTCCTCCCTATTTTCCCCCAAGAAATGGTATAGAGGATGCTTAAAAATATTTAGTGAGGATGTTCAACACTTTCCAACACTGCACAAAATACTCTGCTCTTACTCTGTGATGAGTCTTGCGGCTAAATATTTGCAGATTAAACCTGGGTTTAAGAAAATGTCAATTTAGGGGCACCTGGGTGGCTCAGTGGGTTAAAGCCTCTGCCTTTGGCTCAGGTCGTGATCCCGGGGTCCTCGGCTCTGTGCTCAGCAGGGAGCCTGCTTCCTCCTCTCTCTCTGCCTGCCTCTCTGTCTACTTGTGATCTCTGTCTGTCAAGTAAATAAAATCTTTAAAAATAAATAAAAATTTTAGAAATGTCAATTTAAAAAGCTAAATAGCACTGTGTTTAGTTACTTATAATTCCCAAATGGGTTACAAGAGAAGTGTTATATAACCTAATAAGTTACCAGGATGCTAGGCTACTGTTCTTTCATTCTGAGGATTGTTCTTTAATACCAGGAGTGGTGTGAGTTTTTCTATTGCCAGGATCTTTCTTTTTCCTTCCTTTTTTATTTATTTATTTTTTTAAACATTTCCTATCATTCTGACCTAAGGCACCTTCCCCCTCTTTCAGCTGCCACGGTGTTCCCCTCAGCACCGTGCCTTGTTTTGCTGCTCCCTATCTCAGTAGTTTCATACCTGAGGCTAATTTGTACTTCTCTCCTGTAGTTAAACCAGCTGTTTTGTAATAACATTGTTGATTTCTCTGAATGGATGGTACAGAGAGAAGTCTTACATTATCATAACATTTGTAAGATGTGAGCCCTAAAGGATCTGAGAAAATCTATAGTATGAGAGAACATAAAATGTTTCTCTAATTTCAAAATGTTTTGCTAACATGGAAATGCAATAATAAGAAATAATGGCAGTCACTGCCTATTAGTGATTCTGAAAAGTAGTGGGTTGGTTGAGTCAAAAAAAAATAAAAAATAAAATGGTGGTCCATCAAGGCTGTACAGCTGTTTATATCCCAGAACAATTTGGCAGATGAAAAAAAAAAAAAAAGGGAAGTTGTCAAGTCAAGCTTTAGCTGCTTAAACATGAAGATGTTTGTTTTTATAATCAACCTAATGGGTTAGGAGTGAAGATACATCAAACTGGCATTTATCTTTTCAGATTATATTCCATTTCCATTACTTCATGAATAAAATCCATGCCCAATTACATGTAACACTACTGAGCTAGATATAAAACCCTAAGCATTTTTATAATATTTCAGTTTATTAGAAGGAATGACTAACTTTTGGGGTCAATTGACAAGTCCTGCATTGATTTTCTCATGTGTCTTTCAAAAAATTAAGACTTTTGTTCTAGGCCTTAAACGGCATAATTTTGTATGATATACTGTCTGTAATATAAAAGTTGGTGTAGTATGGTATATTATTTAACAAGGATATTACATGTAATTGGAAACATTTTTATACATAAGCCACTATTTTTGTTTATCTCTGTCACTATTTTTGACTAAGTATCGAAATGAAATATACTCCACTTGAGTTCATGAAATGGTACAGTAAGCTCTTTCACATCCTGATTGATGAATTACTGTAAGCTGCTGCTCATCTCCTAGCATATGTTCCAGATGTTAAATATTATGAGCAATCTCTAGTACTTATAACGCTGGTTAGTGTCTCAGACAGAGACTGGTACGAAAGTCTAGAGAGGAAATCCAAAACTGAGGACAGATTTAACATTTATATTTAAAAGTTACTATCTTCTGTTAGTAAATTAAATTGTGAAAAAAATCATACAGTGAATATTTTCTTTTTTAATAAGTTGAATTGAATTGAATTTTCTTTTTTAATAAGTTGAATGAATTGAATTGAATCAAAGTTCTCCAATGAGTCATTTGTGATCTAACATTCAGATCTGTTACACTCAGGGGCACCTGGGCGGCTCAGTGGGTTAAGCCTCTGCCTTCAGCTCAGGTCATGATCTCAGGGTGCTGAAATCAAGCCCCGCATCTGGCTCTCTCTCTCTGCTCAGCGGGCAATCTGCTCCTCTCTCTGCCTGCCTCTCTGCCTACTTGTGATCTCAAATAAATAAATAAAATCTTAAAAAAAAAAAAAAAAGAAAATCTCAAAAGCAAAAAGAGAAAACCCTCTTCGTTTAGATTCTGTAAGAACATGTGTAGATAGGCACATGATAATATTAACACAATCCTTTGCCTTCCTTTAAAATTTTTATATTTTCAAAGGAATGAACATAGACTAGCCTCGTAATTCCTCTGCAATATTTCTAAATCTTTTATCTGTATCAGAATCATGCACAGAGCTCCTTAAAACAGTTTGTTGGCCCCAACTCTTGGTTTACTGTTTCTACCCTTTTCCATATTTTTCTATTTTTAAGTATTTTTATTGTTTTATGTTAGTCACCGTACAATATATTATTAGTTTTTGATGTAGTGTTCCAAGATTCTACAGGTTCTGATTCATTAAGTCTAGGATGGGGCCTAATAATTTGCATTTCTATCAAGTTATGAGATAATGTTCATACAGCTCATACAGAAACCGTATTTGAAAACAACTTTATTATAGAACAGAAAGTAGAGAAAATTAATTTGACCATGAAAATATGGTGTTCTCTTGACAGTGAGACATATTTTCCATTTGTGTTTTGTGTTTCATACTTATATAAAAAATTTTTATTTAATGGCAGACATCAGGGATATAGACAGACCAAGGCAAATGCCGTTGATTCTAGAAATAGGCTTGTTTCCTTGTCAAGCTGTTCTCATTGGGGTTTATCTAGTTGGGAGATGATCTCGGTTTGTTGTTTCTATGGTTTGTATCAGTGCCCCACATAACTTCACTCATCTCTAGCTATTCCTTGTGCTTAGGCCTGGAGTTCTAGGTGGTTTTTCCTCAATCTTCATGTTTTCTTTCAGCTTTTAGCTTTTCTCTATGCCAGTACAGAAGGCCTTTCTGCCCATGATATTTTTTATCAATCATAGTGTATTATACTCAATTTAATATAATTCTTATTTCAAATGCTATTTTAACAATACATATATTTTTTTTTTCAGGATTTTATTTATTGAGAGAGAGAGGGACAGAGATCACACACAGGGAGGAGGGACACAGGGAGAGAAGCAGACTCCCCAAGGAGTGGACTGACATGGGATTTGATTCCAGGACCCTGGGATCAAATGACAGACACTTAACCCACTGAGCCACCCAGGTACTCTTATCTAACAGAATATTTTAAACCTTTCCAACCATATAAATAGTTTTGAGTCATGTTTTGTTATTTGTTTTGAATTTTATTTTTTAAAAAAGATTTTATTTATTTATTTATTTGACAGAGATCACAAGTAGGCAGAGAGGCAGGCAGAGAGAGAGAGGGGGAAGCAGGCTCCCTGCTGAGCAGAGAGCCCAATGCGGGACTCGATCCCAGGACCCTGGGATTATGACCTGAGCTGAAGGCAGCAGCTTAATTCACTGAGCCACCCAGGTGCACCTGTTTTGAATTTTATTATATCATAGAATATACAGTTTTTTTAATAATACTGATTATGGCAATATATTAGACTTTCTGTTAGCTTGGTACACATTTGATTTTTACGAATATTTTGTGATTGCTCAAGAAAAACTTATAATTTTGGTTGGTGGGTTTATAGTTCCCCTGATTATTAAACAAATTAATCATATTATTCAATTTCTTATACTTTTGTTACTTTTTCTACTTATTATGTCATTTTTGAGAAGGATTTATTAAAACTCCAGTAGGTTTTGATTTCCGTAAATCTCTCCAGTTCTTTCAGTTTTTAATTTTTTTCTTAAGATTTTATTTATTTATTTAGGAGAGAGAGTGAGCAAGAGAGAGAGGGAGAGAGCACAAGCATGGGACAGACACAGGAAGAAGGAGAAACAGACTCCCTGCTGACTAGGAAGCCTGGTGCAGGACTGATGCCAGGACTCCTCCGGGATCATGACCTGAGCTCAAAGCAGACACTTACCTCAACCACCCAGGTGCTCCTCTCTCAGTCGTTTTATGTATTTTGAACCTATATTGTTGAGTTTATATATGCTCACACTCATTACATTTTGTGTTCTTTTGCCCCCCTTTCTAGTATATAGCACCTAAATTTACCTTGTGATGGCTTTCAACTTAAATTTGAATTCAATTAATAGAAAATTTGCTATCCCAGTTATCTTTTTAAAGCAATATTGATTGACGGACCTTTTACAATCTTTCACTTTCAAGATTCCTTAAAATTTTAGGTTTCAATGTGGCTATTATAGGTTTCATGTGGCTAACAGTTTCTATAATTCCGTTTATTAATAGCCCTTCTTTTCTCTGACCTGTTCAGTATTTTATATTTATTTACAATTCATTTTTCCTTTCTTTTTTATGTCTTTCACTCTGGGGTTGGAATATTCTTCTGGTTTTCTCCTCCCATGGCCATTCTCATATTCTTTCTTTTTCTTTCTCCTAGACTCATTTAAGGCTATTTTATTACTAGACTACAAGCTGTTCCTTCCTCCCTTCTTCCCTTCCTTCCTTCCTTCATCATCTTTCTTTCTTTTCCAAAAAAGAGTCACGATATGTTGCATCATCTCAGATCTTGTTTGCCTTGGATATTTATACATTTATTTTAACTACATATGATTCTTTTCCTGGCTGCACAATGAAAGGTCTTTCCTGATTCCTCTTCTCCCACCTCTCATTAATAAAAAGAAACCTTATGTTAATCAATCTCTTACTCCGTTGAGGTTATGGTGTTTGCTTTGGAAGGAATCAGATTGTTTCTTGACTTTGGTGTTTTCCAATTCACGATCTTCTCTTTGTTCATGATCTGTGTCCTTGCATTCTGAATACTATATATATATTTTTTTCTATTTTGAAAAATTCTCTAGGCCTCCATTGATATAGGCATAATATGGGTTTCCTTTTTCCTGTTGGTACATCTTTGATGTTTTGTCTTTTTCCTTGTGAGTTTTTTTCATTATCTTAGAACCTCGCTTATACTAGTGATAGTTATGTTAGGGTAGGGGGCAGAGTCTGGGTTCCAACATTACTGGATTATTTTTGAGGTTGGGAAGAGAACCCTCCCTTAAGACTCAAGTTTTGTAGTTTGGGCTTAATCAATTCTTATTTTACAGACCAGGCATCCCTAAGCCCTAAGGAAACTAATGCATTTTCATTCCAGACACCACTTTCATCAGTCCTATGTAGGCATCTTTTAGAATATTTCCTTATTCTTGTCATGGAGAAAAGGGGAAAGAGATTCTCAGAAATCTGCTAGATTAGAGTGTTGCTAGAGGAGAAAGACACTGCATAAATTTTGGTTTTGCTGGGAAAATGTAAAGGTCAGTATAAAAATGAAAGTTTATATAAAACTTCATTTCCCAATAAGCTGGTAAGCTGGCATCAGTTGCTGCTTCTCTCTCCCTGAGATGCTATGTGAGTGACAGAGTTTTATGATTCTCCAAGCTATGGTGAGTAATTTACTAAAACTCTGAGGATTCCCTAGGAAGATAGAAGCTGATTGGTTACCAGGAAACAGAAGCAAGGGAACTATCCTGGAGCACATGTTTAAGGGTCATAGATGGTAGGGTGTGTTGGAAAGAGATTATTCTTTTAAGTTCAACCCACCCCTCTCTCCCATGTGTCCCTTCAATGGCCCCTCCTCTCCATGCCCCTAGCCCTCATCCCCTCATCTCCCCTCTGGGCAGATCATTGCACAACCAGCTAGAAAGGAGTGTCTTAGGTAAGGTGACAATAGCAATGAATCTAGGTGGGCTGACCAATAGGCCATAGCAATGAATCCAGATGGGCGGACCAGTCATTACTTGTTTCCTCCTCCCAATTTACCCCATCTAGGGCTAAACAGTTATCATGAAGAATGTCTTCTGGCCCCTGTTCTTCTTCTTCTTCTTCTTTTTTTTAATATTTAATTAATTTATTTATTTGAGCGAGAGAGAGAGAGAGAGAGAGCGGGAGAGGAGAGAGGTCAGTGGGAGAAGCAGACTCCCTGCTGAGCATGGAGCCCGATGTGGGACTGGAGCCTGGGACTCCAGGATCATGACTCCAGCCGAAGTTAGTAGCTCAACCACCTGAGCCACCCAGGTGCCCCTTGGCCCCTGTTCTTGATGTCATCTTAGCTTAATGCCTTGGGTAAAGGAATTACTTTTCTTCTCTTGAAGACTTCACTCTGCCTCTGAAGTTCTGAAGTTCATGTATTTGTTTGTATTTATTACACCCCAAATTTAATGTTTGATTTTTGTATGAGTACACATGTACTCATGTATTCATGTGTCCCCTTGGTTCAGATAATTCTTCCTTGATCTCTTTCAATATTCCCTTCATTTTAGTTTTCTCTTATTGTCTAGTTCTGGAGTTCTATTCAGATATATGCTTAATCTGTCCCAAATTTTCACTCAGTTATCTGATAGAGCTATAAAACTCTTCTTATGTGTTCAAAGACACTAGGTAATCTATTGGATCTATAATTTTCATGGGTGTATGCCCCCTGGGTAGATTCTTCTGCTTTCTAGATATGTTGCCCAACTATTTCCTTGTTTCTGCTTTTCTCTGCCTTCTTAAGTATTCTCTTTCCTTCTATATTCTTCCATTTCTTGCACTCTGGGCTTTTATCTTTCTTCCTTTGTTGATTTTGTGGACACATCATCAAGCAGCGTGCTAATAAAAGGTGCATTAAATGACTGAAAGTATCTTAGTTTTACACACAAGCTTGATGATAATTTCACTAAGCTTGTGTCCTGAAAATCATTTTTCTTTTGTGTTTAATACATTGCACCATTGTCTTTAATTTCTCTTTAGAGGTGGGATGACATCTCAATTATTGCTTTGTTATATATGCATCCTATTTTTCCTTTTTCAAATTTTTGAGAATATTTTATTTATCCATGATGTTCTAAAAACTCTGTGTGATGATGTACTTTGATGTAGAACTTGTTTTTATTCATTGTGCTGGGAAAATAATGGTGCTGTCATTGTGAAAATTCTTATTGACCCTTTGCTTACTTTTCATCTTTTTTTCCTTCTTTCTTTTTTCTTTTCTTTCTTATTTCTTTACAGCATTATGACTTTACTTACATATAGTGTGAAGTGAATATCACAATAAATTAGTTAATCTATCATCTCATATAGACACAAAAACAAAAAAAGAAGAAAAATGTACTTTTTTCCCTTTCTGATGAGAAATTTTTGTGCTCTCTTAGCAACTTTCAGATACACCATACAGCACTGTTAACTACAGTCATCATATGTACATTATGTCTTCAGTACTTATTTTATACCTGGACATTTGTATCTTTTTACTGCCTTTATTCAATTCCTCCACCTTTCCCCTCTGCTAATCACAAATCTGATCTCTTTTTTTATGAGCTTTCTGTTTTTGCTTTATATTCTATGTGTGAGAGAGATCATACAGTATTTGCCTTTGTCTGTCTGACTTAATTCATTTCTAGATTTTGCCCAGTGAATTCCTGCTCATCAGGGAGAATAGCTTCTTAATAACCTGTATGCATGTCTATAATTTTTGGGAACTTTAACTTTGGCTTACATAGTACCTATGTCATAGTAAACTGCTGTCTTTAATGGGTGCTTTTTGAGAATAAAAAGAAAAAAAAAAGAATAAATGTGAGGTTTGTCAAATGAAATAAATGAAATCAATTTACAAATATATTTAATTGTTATTGGATCCAAGTGGAAAAAGTCTTTAATGAGGTTATAAAATTATGAAAAATAGTGGAGAAGTGTTGAAAAATGCTTCATTATATCATCCTGCTTTAAAGCTTTTCTTGTGGAATAAAGGAAAATAGAGACCAAAATCACTAAAAAGCTTTTATGCATACTAATTCCCAGGATTTTTTTTTCAAGTTCTAGTGAATTATAATTTAAATCTTAAAAGATGTGCTTCATTTGAACAACATTGGCAGTCTAGAATAGAAATATGAGGGAAAATATAAGAACTTTAAAAAAATTAGAAAAAAAGAATTTGTATTGCATTTTTAATATAAAGAATCCTGAACTCTTATATATGCAGAATAACATATCCTTTTTACTTATTAAATGCTTATTTACATACTATTAGTTATTTCACTTATTTTTCTACTTGCTATAATTTCAGGATTTTGCTAGTGAGTATTTAGTAAGGCAGCATTTTGTTTTAAATGTGTATAATGACATTCTTTCATACAGATTTTTACTTCTTGAGAGGAAAAATCTAGATGACTCCTTTTGTTTTCTTTTTAGTTTAAATTCCATTTTTCTCCACCCCACCCCTCCTT
Organism: Mustela erminea; assembly: GCF_009829155.1. NCBI lineage: Eukaryota > Metazoa > Chordata > Mammalia > Carnivora > Mustelidae > Mustela > Mustela erminea. Next base: position 42,876,524 of record NC_045623.1, read on the forward strand.
TTTTCTGATAAGTATACTCAGATTTGACTGTTAACTTAATCCTCCTTCACTGGACGCTATTGCACATAGGGTTCATGGATACTAACACTTCACAGTAAAAAAATAAAAATAAAAATAAATTGTCCAAAAGCTTGAAGAGATAATGATTATAGGGGTGCCTGGGTAGCTCAGTTGGTTAAGCATCTGACCCTTGGTTTCAGCTCAGGTCATAATCTCTCAGGGTCCTGGGATTAAGCCTCACCTTGGATTCCATGCTTAGTACAGAGTCTTCTTGAGATTTTCTCTCACTCTTACCACCCCCAACAACTCCCCCTCCTCAAATGTGTCTAAGTTCCCCCTTCTCTCTCTTTCTCTCTCAAAATAAATAAAATCTTATAAATAAATAGAAAGAAAGAAAGAGAGAGTGAGAGAGAGAGAGAGAGAGATTGATTAAAGTAAAAATATATAGTCCCTTTGCAGAAATGTCTGTTCATGTGTTTATAAAAAGTAAAAAATTAATTAAAAAAATATATATATAGTCCCTCACCTAGTCCAGTTTATCTAGATTGGGACTAGCTAGGTGATACATGGACAGCATTATGGTAGAGAAATACCTAAACCTGAAATGATCTTAGGTATTTTTGTAAAAGGAAGACAGGAAATATTGAGGCAGTTGTGCCACAGTGGAGGCTCCCTGTGTAAACATAGTGACCTTGTTAGAAATAGGAAACCCTCCAGAATTCAACCTCTGATATTGGCCTATTCTTTCAATTAACTCAATCCAAATTGCTTAGTTGGCTCTGAGCCAACTTCTTGCTAAGTTGCTTAAACTGTATGAAGGAAACAAGACTTGATTGTGTTTATCTCTCGTAACATAGTGTTCATAGATTTGTGTTTCATAAATCTTTTCATAAGTGTTCATAGATTTGTCCAATAAGTTGTTAAATCTTTTTAAATCTTGGGTTTAAATCATGCAAGAACCTTTAAACTTAAAACAAATATATATTTATGAAGTCCTTAATATATGCCAGTCATATATTATAGCTAGGAACCAAAGGTAGAGCATAGCACGAAACAAGACAGACAAAATCCCTGTCATTATGAAGCCTACATTCTCCTAAAGGGAAGCAACATGAATATTGATTAATTACTGCATGAGTAAAGGAAAAATTAGTAAACCATAAAGGTAGTATAGTAAAAATTGCTTTACAAATACTTAAATTTGGCAATGTAGCATAAATATTGATAACTACTTGTTTAAGTGATATACCAAAGACTACTGGTAATTACCAATATTCATATTTTCCTCTTCATCCTGGAGAAACCACTAAGCCACATTTTCCAGTCTTTCTTGTCTGTGATATGACCATGAGACTGAATTTTAGTCAAAGGAATATGGAGAAAAACAAATGAAACCTAACTTGGACCTGGCCCATAAGAGGATCCTGTGTAATTCTCCATAAGCTCTCTTCCCTAAAGGTGATATAGGTCAGATGCAGAGGCTTTAAGTGAGGAATCTCTAAGAATAATTGGACATTGGAAACACTAAATAAAAGAAACCCCTGGAAACTCCATGGTACAGAGCAAGTCCCCCTACCACAGTCACACACACACACACACCACATTGAGTAAAACTGAACTGTGAGTGAAAATTCAAGGGGTGTGTGTGTGTGTGTGTGTGTGTGTGTGTTAAGTCTGAGATTTTGGAATTATATGTTCTGGTAAATAGTTACATAAAAATATGTTAAAATGAATAAGAAGTCATCCATGTACAAATCAAGAGTATTTCAAGGGTTATCTAGCACAATCTACTTAAAGAAAACCAATGGAGTAAACTAATAGGCAATAAAGTCAGAGAACTAGTAGGATTATATCACAGAATATGATCTTATTCCATTTCTTTTTTTTAATTTTTAATTTTTAATTTTTTATAAACATATGATATATTTTTATCCCCAGGGGTACAGGTCTGTGAATCGCCAGGTTTACACACTTCACAGCACTCACCAAAGCAAATACCCTCCCCAATGTCCATAACCCCGCCCCCCTTATCCCAACCCCCCTCCCCCCAGCAACCCTCAGTTTGTTTTGTGAGATAAAGAGTCACTTATGGTTTGTCTCCCTCCCAATCCCCTCTTGTTTCATTTATTCTTCTCCTACCCCCTTAAGCCCCCATGTTGCATCACCACTTCCTCATATCAGGGAGATCATATGATAGTTGTCTTTCTCCACTTGACTTATTTCGCTAAACATGATACGCTCTAGTTCCATCCACGTTGTTGCAAATGGCAAGATTTCATTCCTTTTGATGGCTGCATAGTATTCCATTGAACAGACATTTCTGCAAAGAAGACATCCAGATAGCCAACAGACACATGAAAAAGTGCTCCACATCACTTGGCATCAGGGAAATACAAATCAAAACCACAATGAGACATCACCTCACACCAGTCAGAATGGCTAAAATTAACAAGTCAGGAAATGACAGATGCTGGCAAGGATGCGGAGAAAGGGGAACCCTCCTACACTGTTGGTGGGAATGCAAGCTGGTGCAACCACTCTGGAAAACAGCATGGAGGTTCTCAAAATGTTGAAAATAGAACTGCCCTATGACCCAGCAATTGCACTACTGGGTATTTACCCTAAAGATACAAACGTAGTGATCCAAAGGGGCACGTGCACCTAAATGTTTATAGCAGCAATGTCCACAATAGCCAAACTATGGAAAGAACCTAGATGGCCATCAACAGATGAATGGATAAAGAAGAATATGATCTTATTCCAAATATGACCTGAGGTCATTGGGTTTTAAATAAGAAAGTGATACTACAAATAATATTTCTAAATTTCTAAATTATCTTTTTTTTTTTTCTCTTGTGAAGAGAAGTAAATTGTTAAGATAAAAAATGGAGAATTATTCAGAAGGCTATGATAATAGTCCAAGTGAGAAATGAGGATGGTTTGATCTGGGTGTCCTTAGGAAAGACTTAAAAAAGTAAATGGGTTTTGTTTAAGTTTTAAAAGTATAAGCAACAGTATTTGCTATTGATTGACTGTATGTCCTAGATTTTTGGCTTGGCCAACTGATGGGAGAAGACCAAAGAAAGATCTAATTGAGAATGGGAAGAGTTTAAACATTCTGTTTTTCCCATAAGTTTTAGATGCTTATTGGTCATGCATATGAAGATGCCAAGTAGACAACTTAATAAAAGTATCTTAAACTGAGGAGAAGATAGGGCTACAGAGAAATATTTGGAATTTACTGATGTGTGTAGTAACTGATGAGAAAGAGAATGAGTTTGTGGGTGTGGAGAGTGTAGATAGTGAAAAGGTGACAGAGACAAGCCTGGGGGCACTTCAACACTTAGAAGTCTAGCCAGCACAAGATCTTAAAAAGGACTATCTGGTGAGTAAGGAAGAACATTTCTTGTGGAGAAAGAGAGAAAACATGTTTTGAGAAAGAGGGCATGGTCACCAAGCCTAAATGCTTTTCAGAAGCTAAATAAGGCAAAATCAGAGAGGTTACCATCAGAGTTTCAAGGATAGAGATTAATGGTATTTTTGGTAATAGTGATTTCTACAGTTTTTGGTCCCCAGAGCAGAGTGGGTTAGAATGGGAGAGTGGGTGAGAATGCCATGTGAGGACATATGAATTGCAACAGTAAACTGCTCCCTTGAAAAAGTGTTGACACTGAAGTTAATTTTAAAAAATGATATCTGGTGGCAGAATAATGACACAAAAGTATAGATTTTTTTTGGGGGGGGTGGGAATTCTAAAGCAGGTCTGTATGCTGAAGAGAATGTGGGCAAATGTAGAAATTAGGGGAGAAATACCCTAGTGTGTGTAAAATTGTCAGAGTTTAGTCCTGGAGGAACTGAGAGGGATGGTTGTTAGATGCAAATGGGTTTGACTTCTGATGGGGACAGGACACTTCATCTTACTGTAATAGGAAGGAGTAAAGAACAAAATTACAAATGATTTGACCAAATAGGTGTCACGTGAAGAGGTATTTCTATAGTTGCTACTATCCAGATTCAGGAAGCTTCTCTGGGTCCTCCTTTATGAATTCTAGTTCCTTACTTTAGATCTGTGAGTTACTTTACATTCTGCAAATAAATTCCCTTTTACTCTAGTTAACCGGAATAATTTTCTTTGATTTAGTACAGAAAACCTTAAATGATAAAATAAGTCAGTGCTATGCAAAGAAAGCAGTCTTCAAGAAAATTTGGGAAACATTAAGCAGAAAGATCTCTCTATCCTAAAATATCTTCTCGAGTTTCCCTGTGTTATGGCAGAGCTCCCAGTAACAGAGAATATTCACCATGTTCTTAGAGACCATGTAGTTGCAGAGAGCTTGTCACTGGTATGCACTGTAGGAGACAGTGTCAGGTGAACAGATGTGAAGCAATGAACTAGTTATCTCTTCCCTTTCTCTATTTCAATAAGTAAGAAATAGTTGTCAGCCATTACTTGGTCTCTTCTGACAAGGATAAATGTTATTTTGTATAGAAAAACTTTTTCTGCAATCATGGTTGATGTTTTAAAGTAGGAAAGTGTCAGGGAGGTGGATTTATCTAGGGCACTGGCTTTCCCATTCCTTTAGCTATAGAACTGATTCAATGAATGCAAACATGCAAAAATATATTCTGCAAAATTAAAAAAAGAACAGTTCTGCTTGAATTAAGAATGAGTTTCCATAAGCCCAATTTTAGTCAGTCTTTTCTCTCAATCCTACCCATAGTTCTCATAAACCTAGGGCTCTACTGTAGAACATAGTTTGGAAAACTACAGATCTCTGCAATAAAGAAAATTTATCTGTCATTTATTGATGCCATCCAGCTATATTTATGTATTTTACAAATACATAATATATGTTTTAAAGTAGATTCTTTAATCATTTCTATACAAATGACAACTGAAAGTACTTAATAATTTTGCTTTTGATTGTATAGCTGTAGACTATAATTTGAATGGTTTAAATACATGTTCGAACCTTAAATCAACTAGTATCCACCAATTCAACAAATTATATAGATCATTACATGCTAATTGTATTGTTTTTAATTTTATTATTTGTATTACTTTTCTTTTGTGATGTTCCAAAGTAGTAGTGTGCAAACAAATGTGCAGGTGCTATTACTAGTCTACTTCTCATCTCAATGATGAGTAAAATTGATTCAAGGCTATCTGTCCTTCCTCTTTGACTGCTCAATGTATGCAGTTCAAATTGTGTGCTCATTCAGATTATGCATTTCTTAGATAGGAAGGGAATTTTTCAGCAAGAGTACATGAACTCCAACCTACCAAATTATTTTTTCTATAGTTGAAGATGAATGTATTTGCATCCTAAGAGAAAACTTGATATTAGCATGAACACTTATTACATAGTTATTGTTTTCAAAAGAGACTATGGAATTTAGAGGAGTTAAGAATTGCATTCTTTTTCTTTTTTTTTAAAGATTTTATTTATTTGACAGAGAGAGAGATCACAAGTAGGCAGAGAGTCAAGCAAAGAGAGAGGGGGAAGCAAGCTCTCTGCTGAGCAGAGAGCCCAATGCAGGGCTCAATCCCAGGACACTGAGATCATGACCTGAGCCAAAGGCAGTGGCTTAATCCACTGAGCCACCCAGGTGCCCCAAGAATTGCATTCTTAAAAAAATAATTAGATATGGCATTTATTTTAAAAAGAGCTAAATCAACATGCCCACTCTTATACACAGAACCATTCATCAGAGAACAGATGGTTCCCTAAAAGTGAAACTAAACAGTTCTCAAAACATGACAATCCATTTATCTTAATGTGAACATCCTCTAGCAGATATCAAAAAACAACCAACGCAGATTTATAACTTTTGGAGCATATTATACATGCACTTGAAATCCAAGAAAGAATGTTTGCATTTAATAATATGATTCATATTGGTAAATGGCACATGAAAATGTATAGTAAAACAGTGCTTAAATATTTTGATTATATTCAAAACTACATTAGTAGAAAAGATAACATTTATCATCAATATTTCTCTAAGCTTTATATTTTGTTTTGTGGCAACAATTATCTGAGATTCTTTTCTGAGTATCTCTATCTGCCTAGATATTTGAAATCTGGGTGTCTTTTGTTGGATTGAATACTTTATATGTTAAATTGAATAACAAATATGTACACATTCTATTTTTTCATTTTCATTCATTCATTCATCTCTCATTTATTCAGCAAGCACTTATTGGATAACTTCTATGAGTTGTACCGGGAAATGGAAATAAAACAATAAATTAGTGATGTCTATTTCTGGCCTTGTGATCCAAGAGGATAAGAGGGAAAGACAGATCTGTAAACATCCATAATAATGAAGTAAAATAAGAGTTTAAAATGTAGTGGGGAACTATATGTTGGAAATATTAATTAATGTTGTTTCTTGTCATATTTCTAATTCCTCCTCTCTATTTTCCATTGCCATCCTCTTTTACACTTTTCTCATTCTATAAACTGATCTCATCCTGACTTTTGACATTTAAAGATATAGGTTCTGAAGAGATGGAAAAAGACAAAGGACTTTGCAAAGGACTAGGAGTAACCCAACAACAAAGGCAGGGTCTAGCTAGGAAAAGATTCTCTGTATTGAGGGGAAGAGGAATTGAACCGGAAGGGAAATGACAAGATTAGAAGGTGATGCGCCCTTGCGAATGCGTTCTCTTCTTAGTCTCTATGAGGGTTGCTGATCTACCGAAATAAGAGCGAAGAGATTCTCTAAATACATTCATGAGATTTGAGAGTCAAGGAAAACTGTACCACCATATGCCTTGCCCCGGTGGAGCCCTAAGTATGTGTGCTAGCCCCCGCCAAACAATGATTATGTGTTGTGCTAGGCAAACAGGGCAGGCAGACTCATACAGAATTCCCAGTATAGTCATGAGATACCATAGCAGTATTCATTCATTTATTCATTCATTCACTCATTTATTCACTTTTGCATTCATTCAATAAGTGTTCTAGAAAATCTTGGAAGTTGGGGTACATACATTGTGGTAGGCATAATTCTAAATTTACCCCAGTGACCTTTATCCTTATATAATCCTCACCTCTGTGAATGTGATTTTTATCCATATAACTATTTTACATTATGTAGCAAAAGGCAGATTATTTGGGTGGGTCTAAACTTAATCGTATGAAAGCTTAAAAACAGGGTTTTTTCCAGCTGGTAGCAGAAGCAAGAGCCAGAGGTATTATAGTCATAAGACAGACTTGACATATCTTTGTTGGCCTGAAGAGGAAGGGGGTTACATGGCAGGGAATGTGGGGAGACTCTAGAATTTGAGAGTGCTGACTGCCAGTAAGGATATTGGGACTTCAATCCTATGACTACAAGGAATAGAATCTGAATGAGCCTGGAAGCACATTTCTCCCAAAGCCTCCAGATAAGAGCCCAGTTTGGTTGACTGATACTTTGATTTTGTAAGATGCTAAGCAAAGAATACAGCCAAGTCCACTCAGACTTTCTGAGCTTCAAAACTGTGAGATAATAAATGATGTTGTTTTAAGACACTAAAGTTGTGGTAAATGTAGTGAATTGTTACATAGCAAAACAAATATATATAATATAAAGAAAAACCCCTATCACATGGAGCATAAAACCTAGTGGGAAGATCTAGGTAATAAAGAAAAATAATGGAAATTCTTATATAAAGGTAAATTATGGTAAGGGGAATTGTATGTGGAGAGGTGTTGTCATCCTAGAGAGGTGACTAAAGCATACCACGTTGAGATGGCAATATTTAAGTTAAACATTTCAGGAAGTGAGAAAATTAGCCATGTAGATAAGCAGGGCATGTGAGATCTGGGAGCAGGAAAGCGTAAATTCAAAGGTTCTAAACTAGATTATGCTTGAAGACTAACAAGAAGGGCAGTGTTGCTGAAGCAAAGTGGATAAGGAGGAAATCAGGAGTTGAAATCACAGAAGAATTAGGGAGTTAGATCACACAGGGTTATAGAGACCATTGTCTCAATACTGGCTTTTCCTCTGAGTGAAGTTGGAATCCAACTAGGATTTTGAAGAGAGGATGTGACTTTCTATTTGAAGAGATCATTTCAGCTACTAAAGAAGCAACAGAATGAGTGTGATACGAATATGGAAGGAGCAGCTGTTAGACTTGGTAGTGTCTTACATATGGAAATGCGCTAAAACTCACAAGAAACATATATACACCTGTGGGAAAGGACTGCATATGATTGTAAAGTTTTCAGAAAATATCTTTGAGAATAGATACACATTAGAATGAAAATGCATTCTAATGAATTTAGAAGGTTTTATATTGAAGGAAGGTTTTGTATTGTTTTGTTTGGGGCCTATTTTCTTAATTAGGGTATTAGTGGAGCATGCAATGTATTTCCACCCTATAATTAGTTGTTGAATGAATGAAGACATATATGAATAAATCAGTGATCCCTGAAAATCCCTCATTTACCCACTTTGCCTTCCAAACTGGAAGAAGTTAGAGTGTATGGCAATAGATTGAACATGTGTTCCTGTCCCATTGACATAAATATATATTTGACTCTTTATTCACTTTTAAAGATGTTCCCATTATTGTTGGGAACTGATAGAGTCTCTTGAAAATAAGGATAATGTATTTTTTATGATTATGGCCTCAGAGGTCAGCCAACTTTGATGAAACTATTTATTTAGTGTCTTGTATAATATCCTCAATTATGATGTGGAACAAATATGTTCAAAAGGCCCCCTTAACACAAAAATGCTGGTCCTATGGTACACTGGAAGCAAAGGCAGGGGGAAGCCAGCTTTGTTACTGAAGGGTTTTTGTCTTCAGTCACAGCTACAACCCAAGAGCTTGGATTGACACAAAGCATGTGCTCAAAGAATGAGGGGTCAGGGGTTGAGGAAAGATGATCAGATGAGTACAAAGATCAATTCAAAAGAATCAGAAAAAATGACTTCTAGTTTTCACTCATGATCAGTTAGGACGTTGTATTTTAGTTAAGTTAAAAACTCCAGTGTTTAGTTGGTTGATTTTTAATATTGTTCCAGGTCCAGGAAAAGAAGCAAGTTGTGCCAGTCTAGTAAATGAATGAGTTTATTCCATTCAACCAGTAGGATTTGCTAATGTGTTACAGATTACTTCATTAATTTCTCTGTGTTCTTTGTGGCAATACTCTGAGTAAATATAGGCTTTTTTTTTTTAATGAGAGAAAAATCAAGAATGCTGGATGAAGAAGGCAATCTGAGGAATAGACAATTCAGGGGAAAACCTATATATAAAAAGGTTATTCTTTAGAGAAATGTGTTGTTGAAAGGAAAGTTGGGAACTTTAATTATGTTTACTGAGTGCCTAAAGAAATATCCATCACATGTTTTCTTTTTATGACCTGACCCCTATGTACCACCGGCATTATACCTACTCCTAACTATTCTTCACAGGTTACTTGCCATATTCCTAAAAACAAATGTAATTAGATCACCACTCTGTTAATAAAAATGTGTTGCTTCTTCCTGCCATGGCATTAAATCTAAATTCCTTACAAAGAAATATAAGATATTTGCAGTTCAGCCTTCATTTTCAGATCCATTTGATGTCATTGCCAGTCCCTCATCATATAGTCTATGCTTCAGCCATAGAAATTCTAATAATAAATCTTTGTTTCTGTACATTATGTCTCCTTTTCCTGAAATGGCCCCTGTCATTCTTCCCCTTAACAGTGTCCAATTTGTCATTCAAGATCCAGCTCAGACTCCCTTTCTCCAGGATACCTTTTCTTATGATTTTGATTGAATGACCATTGCAGCTCCACAATTATGTTCCACTGGCACTATTTTAGCAGAAATTGCTAAGGGCTCCCAATAGCCATTGTACCTTTCTTCCCTTAGGCAATACAACTCTTAAATATTTACAATGTGGCCATATGACTAGCATCTGCCTCGTGAGGTATGAAGAGAATTTCTGTGAACAGCTTCTGGATCATGTCCTTAAAAGGGTATTACTTTATCTCTACTCTCTCATTTTTTCCCTTCCTGTAAGCTGGAACATGGAAGGAAAATCCTAAGGAATGACAGGGCAATGAGACAGGTGGAGTCTGGATTATTGGTTCCCTTTGTGAAGTGCAGCACCCCTACACTTAATTGACTAACAGCTAGTAAGTTTTGTGTGAAAGAACAAATAAACCGGTCTTATACAGTTTAGTCTTATTTGATCTGTATAAGTATGGGGACACAGAGAGAGGGTGAGAAGTAGACTTCCTGCTAAGCATGGAGCCCTATGTGAACATCGGTCAATTGCAAGACCCTGAGATCATGACCTGAGCCCAAATCAAGAGTCAGACACTCAACCAAACTGAGCCATCAAGTGGCTCTTAATAACATTTATGGTTTTCTTAATAACATTTTCTTTAGCTTACTTTAAAAATACATTGTATAATACATATAATCTACAAAATATGTGTTAATTTACTATTTATGTCATCTATAAGGCTTTCAGTCAACATTAGGCTAAGATTTGGGAAAAATCATCATTTAAACATAGATTTTCAACTGTGTAGAAAGTGGGCGTCCCTACCTCCTGTGCTGCTTAAGAGTCAACCATACATCTGGACCTAAAATCTTGAAATAGGAATTGGAATACTCCCAGAAAGCAAATTTTTTTTTTTCCCCCTCTGAAACTTAATCATTTTTTTTCTGTGTGTCTTACTCTGATCTCTCTGAAGATCTACTTCATTCTTTTGCCTGGTGTTAAAAGCTTTTTCCTTCTTCACAGACATGGAAGAAAGCAGCCTCTCCTCACTGCTCTAGAACATACCATTTAAATTTAAGCAAAATGTCAGAACTAGATCCTTTAAGTCCTAATTCCAAACTCATTAAAAGAGAATCTCAGGGGCGCCTGGGTGGCTCAGTTGGTTGGACGACTGCCTTCGGCTCAGGTCATGATCCTGGAGTCCCAGGATCGAGTCCCGCATCGGGCTCCCAGCTCTTTGGGGAGTCTGCTTCTCCCTCTGATCTTCTCCTCGCTCATGTTCTCTCTCACTGTCTCTCTCTCAAATAAATAAATAAAATCTTTAAATAAATAAATAAATAAATAAAAGAGAATCTCAGTGGTTGAACTTGGGTAAAGTCTTCAATCCAAATCTAATCATGAAGCCAGAGATGGGGCTTCGTGCTTTTTGCTTTCTTCTTTCTTTTCCTTCCTTCCTTCCTTCCTTCCTTCCTTCCTTCCTTCCTTCCTTCCTTCCTTTTGTTTTCTTTCTTTCTTTTCTTTCTTTATTTCTTTCTTTCTTTCTTTCTTTCTTTCTTTCTTTCTTTCTTTCTTTCTTTCCCAGTAAAAGGAATTATGTGTTTGCATACACACTGAGAGGTGTCTGCTGCAGAAGTCATTTAGATTGCTGTTAGCCTTGCCAGGATTCTTCTCATTTTATTATCCCAGAGTCTAGTGCACTGCCTGATAAAATAAATGTTTGCTGGATGGAGAGTGAATGAATGGAATCCAGAAAAAAACACACCGCTGTAGAGCAGCCAGAAATAAGTTTCATCATTTGGAGTGTAGACATAAAAACTTCTTGTGTTTTAGAAAATAAATAAAATCCAGACATGCAGAACTCAGATTAGGTATTTTCCAGGAGCAAATTTACCACTGACAGTTCTTAACAGATAACCTATAAAACACAGTCAGAATTACTCTGAAGTAATGTTATCATTACATGCAAATCACAGTTCTCTGTGTCTGCCCTAAAATAATTTTAAAACTATAAACTATCTGCATTTTTGGTTCTGCCAGTTAAAATGTCTTTGCTCCATTGCAACAAAAAATACATGATAAAATATTTAACTACATACATACCTGAATAAATAATGAATGCTATTAAAATTCTACACTTTTTCTACTTTCTTTGGTCAATGGAATAAAGATCTGAAATAACTGAGATAGAAAACCTAATCACCTCATCTATAAAGTCCTCTTTTATTGCTAAAGGTAAGAAGAGATAGAGGATTCATTCTGAGATAAAGACATTCAATCTCACTCATCACACTAGGCATGTCAGAAAAATCACCTCATGGATGAACATAACAGATCGAGCATATCAGAGAATGATGGACTTGGGAGATGGAAAGTTGTAGGTTATGTCAGAGCAATCCTGAACGGTGCAAGATAACAAAACAGTGCATCCATACGTTCTATTTCCAGTGGGGATAATCATCAGAGGGATAATCCTTTAGACATTTTGAGATTATTCTATACTTGCAGGGATATCATAGTAATATCCTGTATTTCAATTCTAGTGCACAATTGTATTGGGAAAGGTTATGGAGAAAAAAAATAAAGCTATATCACTTATTAACACCCTGGACCATTTAATTTTTAATTTATGCACTTTCAAAATTAGAATTAAGTTTCCATTCCTGTGCAAACAATTCCTATTTATCTGTTACTAATGTTCCCCAAATATTAAGATTATACCATCTTTATACCGTCTTTTCTCTCTTTTTCTATTTTTTTTTTTTTTAAGAACTGTTTCTGACTCAATTGACCAACAGGTGCCCCATCACTCCAAAATAATTTTAGTATTTGTCCAAGAAAACCAGGAAGATTCTGCTACATAACGGCAATCCTACTATCAAAACTAAAAATATTAACATTGGTAAATCATTATCATTAAAATTCACACTCTATTTAGAGTCTACCAATTATTAATACTTAATGGTAACTATATATCAATATCATTTTTGGGGGGGTTGATAGTGGGCGATTCAATAGTCACACTCTACTTAGAGTCCACCAGTTGTTCCAGTTATGTCCTCTACAACAAAAGAATCCAGCTCATAATTGCACATTTCACTTAGTGGACTCTAAAAATGATGTCTATTTATCATCCTTCGCGATGGAAGAGTTCCTCAGTCTTTCTTTTGTCTTTCAGGACCTTCACAGTAGTGAAGATTATGCCTTGATTCGGGTTTACCTGATGTTTTCTCACAATTAGTTTTAGATATGAACACTGGGCAAAAATTATCCTGGAAGGGATGCTGTGATTCTCTGTGTATTATATCAGGCACATGCTATCTATTTGTCCTGTTACTGATGATGGTAACTTTGGTCTCTTTGTTAAGGTGATGTCTGCCAGGATTCCTACTCATAAAGTCATCTTTTCTGCTTTGTGATGAATCGGTACTCTGTGTGGCGCACCCTGAGCCTTCGTAAATATTCTGTTACATCTCACATTCCCCCCTCTAGTTTTAGCATCCATTGATAATTCTTATTTGAAATTATTATTACCTGGATTTTTTTGAATAAATTAAATTTCTTGGCATTTATTTATCTATCCATTCTAAAATATATGTGCCCCTTATGTGCCAAGCACTAAGGGTAAGTTCAAAGAATACTCTGTCAGGAAACAGCTGCTGTTAAGTATTATAGGAATGTAGGATTTATTATAAAAATATGGGATTCATCATAGGAAATAGGACTTAAACAATTGTCTTTAAAAAAGGTTCTGTGGAAATAAAAATCTAGAAGGAGATAGGAGGAGGTTCAGAGAAAAAGTCAGTAACCCCTTCACCTGGAGATTTAGGACAGAGTGATTAAGTCAGAGCTTGTAAGTAAATCCAAGAAACTGAGATACTGAAGTGGGACCATGAAGGAGGAACTTGTGGAAAGCCCATAGAGACTGTTCTGGAGAATCTTCATTTATGTAGGTGCCTCTGTGGTTCTCAGCCATAGCCATTGATGGAACATAATCCAACACGGATATACAGATATCTGGGTTTGGGGTAGATGGAATACTTAGTTCTTGCTTTATGTGAACTTTAAATTTATTGAGGAAGATAGATATTGAAGAGTTAATGACAGACAAAATTGGAGCTCTGAGAAGTGCTAGACAGAGTTATATAGCACTATGAGTTAAAGAGATTAATAATTTGGCCTTCCCAAGGTAATGCTACTTGAGTGATGATTTGATAAAAATGAAGTCTCCTTCCTGAAATTTCTTCTCTAATATTATCTTGTTTATTCCCAATCAAGAGGTTAAGTCTATTTCCCTTTCCTTGGGTTTGGGCTGGCCTTTATGAATCCCTGTAATAAGTAAGAAGAGGCATCATTTACCATGCATGGCTTTCAAGCCTAGGTGAGAATAAGCCATAGATCTTCTTCTTTGCTCTCTTGAAATGTTTACTGTCTAGTGGCTTCCTCTCAGAAGCCAAGCTGTTATATATAGTTGATCTGGTTGACAACCACTACTGAACTCAGGCTTCATGTTAGTTCAGATGAGGAGAGAAACTATATTGGATATGTATCATCCTGCTCTAGTTGGTTTAGCCCCTAGCCACTAAGGTAACCCCCATTCACCTGAATCACCTCTCCTTTTCCACCATTTGAGTCTTCCACGTGCTGGCTCCAGACATCTTTGAGCGGAGGAAAGCCATTCCTATTGGGTCCCCAACTAAATTTCTGACCCATGCATTTTATAAACATCACAGAATCACAAAATTGTTCATGTTTTATGCCATTAAGTTTTGGAATGTTCAGTTATGCAACCATAGTAACTGAAATAATCAATTATGAGATGATTTCACCAGCCCAGTTGAAAATGTATTTTATCTTCTACTTGGTTAACATCAGTGAGATAAAGAGAAGCTAAGGTTCTTGAGGTATTTGTAGGTTAAAAGCTAGTGATAATTTGAGCATGATGGGTGGTAAATCAGATGAAGAGTTCGTGATAGTTTGAGGGATGATAGTGTAAAGCAGATGAAAATATCAAGTTTCCTAATTTATCCAGATCAAGGGATGATGTCATCTTTTAATGAGGTGCCATATACGAATGTCTAGTTGTCTTTCCCTGTCTGGGACAGGCAGACTGCCTTCCAAAGTCCTAATAGTTAAGTGATACCACTTGCCTAATTCTGGTCAATAAGCTGTGAATAATAACTAATTGTGATTAAGGTAATGAAAACACTCTCCATGTGTTTCCCATTTTTTTCTTCTTTGAAGATGAGAAAAGATGGCACCCTGAATTACTGAGTCATGGCATGAATGACAACAGCCCTGAAGATAACTACCCAACATAGAGAGGACTTCATGTAATTAAGAGAGCAATTTTATGCATTAAGCCACTGAATCCATAAGATTATTTATCACCATACATTAGTCTTATTTGTCCTGATGGGTTACAGGGAGAATACTGAAGAATGACTTGGCCATAAGAAGGTGGTTAGAATCATGTTTTCGTTGTTTTATTTTGTTTTACTTTTTTTTTTTTTTAAAGATTTTATTTATTTATTTGTCATAGAGAGAGAAGCGAGAGCAAGCACAGGCAGACAGAGTGGCAGGCAGAGGCAGAGGGAGAAGCAGGCTCCCTGCCAAGCAAGGAGCCCGATGTGGGACTCGATCCCAGGCCGCCGGGATCATGACCTGAGCTGAAGGCAGCCGCTTAACCAACTGAGCCACCCAGGCGTCCCAGTTTTACTTTTTTTTAATTAAATGAAGTTGTATCCATTTTTTAAAAAAATATTTTCTTTCTTTGACAGAGAGAGAGAGAGAGTGCGCACAAGTAAGGGGAGTAGGAGAAGGAGAAACAGACTTCCTGCTGAGCAGGTTGCCTGACCTGGGAAGGGCTGAATCCCAGGACCCTGTGATCATGACTTGAGCTGAAGGTAGCAGATGTTTAACAGACTGAGCCATCCAGGAACCCCTAAAGTTGTATCAGTTTTAAGACCATTTACAAATACTTAGCAGCTACTTACTTTGGGGTCTTATTCACATATTTCTTTTACAATATTTATATTAAAATAGCTTTACAGAGGCAAAATATATTTCAGGCACTATCTAGGTGACATGGCAGAAGGAATAGACATAGATACAGATACGCAGATATTAACCTGAACAAACATAAAATTTAGTAGTGATTTTAATACATGAGTATACTAACAATAATATAAAGTAGAAAATGTGTTACAAAAACTGTTGGAATATAATGTTATGATTGTTCAAAGAAGCCTAGATATTCTAGGAGTGTAATTATCTTTAAAAATATACAGAGTTTACCTCATCAAGCCTGGAACGATAGGAGAATTGGACGCAAGGCGGATCTTTGATGCAGAGTTACAACATGAGCTTGGAGCAAGATGCATGCATAATCTGCAGGTGACAAAAAGTAATGAACTTGGGCTAAAACTCAGGGCATACATAATGGAGTAGAAAATAATAAAGCCAGAAAATGTGTTTGGGTATCATATTACAAAGGACATAAAGGTAAAGACACAGACTGAGATTTTATTTTGTGAGGAGGGGGGGAAACTATGATATATTTTAGCAAGGGAATTACTGTATAAAGATAGTATTTGAGGGAAAGTTCTGAAAAAATTTTATTAGAAGAGTATTCAAAGCAAGACGCATTGAGACTATGAAGAGAATAGAAGGAACATGAGTGAAGAAAAATAAGACATTGGCGAATGTTTTAAATGGAATCTAGTTAGGTAAAAATAAAATTGTTTTATAAATCCTTACTATGTATCACCAATTATTATTCTAGGTGACCTTATATCGATCTCTCTCCATCACTCCTCTATCCTTCTGTCCTTATATTATTGTATCTACTTATTGGTCCATCATCTAGCTTTTTGTCTCTCTGTCTATGTAAACTTATTTATTTCTCATAATTACCTTAGAGATGAATTCTACATAGTGTACAAGAAAGAAGGAAAGATCATTATATAACTAAAAACATGAGCTTGGATGAATGAAACAACACTGACTTATAAACAGAAAGAGCACAAAATGAGAACATTTGTAAGGAAAATATGCTCCATCTAGTTTTTGACATATTTTTGTTGAAGATCAACTTCAAATATATACATCAGTAACGCACACAAGTCTAACTTTTGAAAATTTCATTTTTATTAGATACAAGATTGATGACAAGTTGCACAATTAAATGGTTGAATCATTAAACTTTTGCTACATCACAATAAACTCCAAAACAGTGGCTTAAAGATAGAAACATTTGTTATTCCTCATTGTTCTCTTAGTTGGTTGGGTTAAGCACGTTGGAATGGCTTTATTTGCATGTCTGCATATAGTATGAGTAGGATGTCTCGGACACGTTGGATGGCTGGTTCCTCTCTCACTGTCATCTCCCACATTGCAAGAGGCTACCTTGGCTTGCTCACCTGGTGGCAAAAGGGAGCAGAAAAAGTTGTTGAACTCTTCCCTACAAGCTCTCTTCAAGCCTCTGCATGAGTTACACTGATACTGTTCCATTGGTTATAGCAAATAAATTAGCCAAATTCAGAACCAAGAAGTATGAAACAGACTCTCCATCTTAATGGGAGAGGCACCATACAAACATTGCAATAGATCATACATACAGTGAGGCAAAAAAAAAAAAAAATTATAGTAGTGGTAAATACAGTAGTGGTAACTACTGCATTTTCCACAGATGGTGTTGACAATCTAAATTTATAATCATAAGTGTTATGTTTTAATATGTAAGTGTGGCAAATTAATGATGGCCTATGATTCTTTTTTTTGGTTTTTTTTTTTAAAGATTTTATTTATTTATTTGACAGAGAGAGATCACAAGTAGGCAGAGAGGCAGGCAGAGAGAGAGGAAGGGAAGCAGGCTCCCTGCTGAGCAGAGAGCCCGATGTGGGACTCGATCCCAGGTCCCCCAGATCATGACCTGAGCCGAAGGCAGCAGCTTAATCCACTGAGCCACCCAGGCGCCCGATGGCCTATGATTCTTACCATATTTTACATAAGCACGCATTTTCCTCTAATCCATTGTCTTCTTCTGTTGTCTGATTAGGCTAACATTATTCAACTGTAGCAGAAAAGGGAGATCAGAATATGTCCAACACTTCCTCCACCCCTATCCTGTTCTGTATTCTGGTGATAAAGTTAATTGGTCTAAGGGGTTGGATTACCTGAGGCACATGTTCTACTCTCTTCCCACATCATACAGTATATTATTCTGAGAGGAACAACCTGGTTATTTGTCATCATTTCCACCTTATAAAAAGATAATTTAATATACAACATAACTGAAAATAACTGTACTACAGAAAGTTGGTGTAGTCATTCTATGCAGAAAATTCACTTTTGTTAATTGTCCTCGGAGTCTAGATACTATTTCTGAACTGTTTCAATTTTTTATTTTTTAATATTGCCACTTTGTTGACTGAGATACTTGTCATGGAAGATGGTTCCAGTTGGGCATGTGTATGCTTTTATCTTCAGAGTGCTACAAAGTGTGTCTTGTTATAGAAACCAGCATGGTGTATGGGAAAGGTCTAGGGTTCAGATGAGTTAAATTATAATTCTAGTGTAATCATTTACTACCTCTGTGACTTGAAACAAATCAGTTAAAGTCTGTAGATCTTAGTTTGTATTTCAAAAAATAAGTAAAGATATTTAAAAATAGATAAAATTAACAACTGGCTTTTCTGTACGATAAAGGCATAAGATATTGTAAAGCTTTGCAAACTTCAAACTATCACATCAGTGTTAAGAATTGATTTCTTTAGGGCTATCTGGTGTTTTATATGATAGTAACAAAAATGTTGACCTATCTCTTCCCAAACCCATCATTATTAAAATGATAGAAAATGATAAGCAATTTTGAATTAGACTAAAATAAAATTAAATATACTTACTGAAAAGCCAAATCTTTTTGCACTGAATCAACAAATCCCTTAATGTTTTAATAAAGAATAAAGCTTTTTGAGTGACACAATACTACAGAATTTTTCAATATGAGAATGAAAAGAAGGTACTACAGACCATCGAAACATTGTGATGATAATTCTGAATTCAAGATGAAGTGGCTTTTTATGCATTAATAACTTTTATGAAATTTTAAAATGCCAAACTTCAATGAATAGAAAAAAGTCAACTAAGCATGTTGCAATTTTTTTTTTTTTTGGTAGTATTCTCTTTGTACCACAGTACAATTAAATATCTAGGCTTCAAAATTACACTTTTCTTTTTTTCTGTTAAGATGCTTTAACAAACCAGTTTTTTTTTTTTTTTTTAAGATTTTATTTATTTATTTGTCAGAGGGAGAGCGAGCGAGAGCGAGCACAGGCAGACAGTGTGGCAGGCAGAGTCAGAGGGAGAAGCAGGCTCCCTGCGGAGCAAGGAGCCGGAGGTAGGACTCGATCCCAGGACGCTGGGATCATGACCTGAGCCAAAGGCAGCTGCTTAACCAACTGAGCCACCCAGGCGTCCGTAACAAACCAGTTATGTATTCTTTAATTAATATTGAACAAATTTGTGAATTATATTATCAAGTTCATAATTAAAAGCACCTATGTAATGTCTTTTTGAGAAATGAAATGCAAGTTTTATATGACCCTATAACTGGGCATAATAAACAGAAAATTCTCCTATTTTGTATGTGAAGTTCTATCAGAAAATATTTAAAGGAACAGGTATTTTCCTGGAGGTTGTAAAGCTAATAGTGTTTCACCAAGGAAGAAGAAGGAATGGCATTCCAAACATCAAGGGATAAGACCACATGGATTACTTCAGAAAGTGTGAGCATTCTGCCTTAGTCCAAGCATTCTATAAGGTTGGCATTTGCTGACAAGGCAACCCCATCTCTGCATTTTCCAATCCCCTTCTCACATTTCATGCTCCCTGCTGTAACCTATCTACTTCCAAAAACCATGTTCTGGTTATTTCCTTGCTCTGCATATGTATTTGATGCCTCCTCAATCAAATTCTTTTTTTTTTTTTTTTTTTGGTATTAGCATCTTAATCCTTCACAAAACGGCCTTAGTTACCTTTCTGATTTGCCCTCATTCTAGAAGGAGTTGTGAACATTCTAAATGAAACGTGACCTGGACTTCTAGATTATCCTCCAGCTTGTTGCTATATTCAGAATCCTTAATTTTTCCTCAACCACAATTCCATTGTCAGATCTTTGAGAATTCCTGCAGACATCTCAGCCTGTTCAGAATTCTGATCTTAATTCTTGACTTTTTCCACAGAATTCAGTCTTCATTGACCCCTAACCATGAGAGCAGATCTTTTATCCCTTATTTAAAAAAGGTCTATCTTGTATAAACATTGAATTAGATTTCCATTTCATGACAGCGCAATGAAGTAAATGCCTTAAAGCAACATACATCTAACTCATAGTTTCTGTGGGATGGTGACTTTGGGCATGGTTTAGCTGGATCTTCTCTAAGGCTACAGTCAAGATTTTGGACAAAGATTGTCATCTAGAGACTTGACTGGAAAGGGTCTGTTTTGAGGTTCACTTAGATTTACTAACAAGATGCATTTCTTTGCAGGTGCAGGACTCATGATAGCTTGCTTCCTCATAGCTAGTTAGGTAAAGAGAGATACTCCAGAGCTGTATGCTGGCAAAATGGGAGTCTTTTATAACATAACACAATCAGAGGAATAACATCATATTCCCTTTGCTATATTCTATTAGTCAGCAGTCACAGGTCCTACAGTCACTCAGTGAGGGGATTAAAAAAGATATGATTTTCAGAAGGTAGAAATCATGGAGGGACTTTAAAGCCTATCTGCTACACGTATGCATTTGGTTTTCCATCATTAAATAAAATTCACACACACACAAAATCTTAAGGGAATTAATTTTTTTCTATTATTTATTTGAGAGAGAGCAAGAGAGAGAACATGAACAGAAGAGCAGAGACCGAGGGAGATGGAGAAGCAGATACCCCACTGAGCAGGGAGATTGACATGGGACTTGATCCCAGGACCCTGGGATTATGACCTAAACCGGAGGCAGATACTTAACCAAATGAGCCACCCAGGCACCCCAGGCAATTTTAAAATTTAATAATTCCAGATATATAAATTACTACAAGTACATAAATCCTACAAACACAATATTTAATTATTTCTTGTACAAATATTCAATTTTTTGAAGATTTGGAATTTTTAATTTTTTTTTCAGTCAGCGTTCTCTGTCTTCAATCAGATCCCCTCTCTACTCTCTCATTCTCTCTCTCTCCACACACACATTATTTCACAAGAACTGTCTCTAAATTACAACGCACATGTGTATTTCAAATAGTTTTAAATTGGCCATTTGTACAGAATATCATCAAGTGACCACAGAAGCAAAAGAAATTCTACTCTTTTTTTTTTTTAAGATTTTATTTGCTAGGCACCTGAGTGGCTCAGTTGGTTGAGCAACTGCCTTCAGCTCAGGTCATGATCTTGGAGTCCCAGGATCGAGTCCCGCATCGGGCTCCCAGTTCCATGGGGAGTCCGCTTCTCCCTCTGACCTTCTCCTCACTCATGCTCTCTCTCACTCTCTCTCTTAATAAATAAATAAAATATTAAAAAAAAAAAAGATTTCATTTGTTTGCCAGAGAGAAAGCACAAGCAGGGGAAGTAGCAGAGAGAGGGAGAGAAAGAAGCAGGTTCCCCACTGAGCAGGGAGCTTGATGCAGGACTTGATCCCAGAATTCTGGGATCATGACTTGAGCCAAAGGCAGACACTTAACTAACTGAGCCACCCAGGGATCCCAGCAATTCTAGTTTTAAAGAAAGGTATTTTATCAAGATTTATAGGGGATTTTAAGATACCATACACTGAAAGATAATTTTGAATTTCAGAGTTATAAGAACATTCAAGAAATATGGTGCTTGGGTTCTGTGAAATACAGTAATATCTGCAAATGTTGTATGAGGTAACATTAGATTTTATTATCCACACAAAAAAAGAAAGCAGATTTTTAAGTTAAGTAAGTTATTCAATATCATACAATGCTTAAACGACAGAGGAAGAATTTAAACCCCAATCTAACCACAAACTATATGTCTTTACAACATGCAAATTGGACTCATGGCATGTTATATAATTTGTGTTATACAAAATCATTTTCTGTACCACAGAAAAAGTGCTGAACAAAACGAGACACAGATCAGAATAATCTTGCTTAAGTTCAACAATGATATGACTAAAAGGAGCTTGCTTTACGAAGGGGACCATGACCATTTTCTAAGTACATGCCCAAATGATCAAAGATTATCTTGTAAAACCCCTCTCTGTCCCCCAGGTACACATCCCAGGTAAGTAGGCATTACCCTCAAGAACTTTCAAAACCACAGTTTCCCTGTGTGTTCATAATTAATGAAATCATAAACTCTGTTTCAGTTCTAATAGGATAAAATCAGACTACTTTGAAAACTAGACCTTACTTGACCCTGCAAACAATGCTTTCTCGATTTGTGTTTGCAGTAAGTCTTTCCCAGGTGTAAAAGTGGAAGGATGTATCTCTTACTCAAACTTGTTGAATCCCACACCCAAGGAGGTAAGACTAAACAATGCTTATGTTTTTTTTTTTTTTCCCATTCTTCTCTGGACCTATCCTAGCTCCCTCCATCTGATGATTTTCTTGCCTATCTGCATCCTCTTCATTATGGCTTTGTCCTTGCTGTGAGGCTGCTTTCAATGCTGTCCCAAGAAGCAATGTGACATTTATCCTTCTGGCTCCACTGAAGGGTTCCGAAAGCATCCCAGTTCTTTCACCAATGAGCACAATTCATAAAGTTGTAGCCTCATAGGATAGAAGTTTTATCCATTACTTTATAGTCAAAATCTCCTGAAGGAACTATCTGGAAAAAGCAAGAGAAGTAAGGTCGTAATTATTCTCTTAAACCTAGGGTTGAAGTGGAGCCCATTCTGTTCTGTACCAGCTATAATAATGGTGCCCCATAGCTTAAGAAGAATGACCTGCATTCTTCAGAGTAGTCAGGACTTTTGCATAGGGAGCATTGCTCCACCAATATTCATCTTACTGATGAACTTCGTACCATTATAACTCCATCTCACTTTCTCTGCTCCAGGAAGGTAGACACATAATTTCCCCAATGGAAATATGATGGTAAAGGAGATCTCATTTGACAGCTATATTTGTTAAATTCTATGCTATCAACACTCATAATCTACTCTTTAACAGTATGCTTTTATCTGGGAAAATAAAATTGTCTTCAAGAGAAAATAAATATGGTAACAATCATCACACTCAAGTATTGCCAGTTACAGTAGTCTTAAGTGGATACATGGTATCAATAGGTTCATTTGTTTTGAGATATACATATGTATTTGGTAAATGTGTATATATTCTATACTTCCCCAAGCCCGGAAATTGCATTTTAACAATAAATTACTATGTGAAAATTTATCTACACCGTGTGGTTTAATTTGGAACCAGTGTGTACTTGAGTATATTCAGAATATTCAGTGTTAAGTGTCATTGGGTTTAGCAATCAGCATGTTTCAAAGGTGCATGGTTACTGCTAGTTTTGAACAGCCATGCTCCAGAATCACTACAGTGTTTATACATAATAGCTAGGATTTAATCTAAAAATGGTGTTGATGTAGTAAAAACAGTCCTATTTAAAATGAGGATCTTGTCCTACAGTATATTTAGGTCAAAGTTGAATGAACAGCATGAATTATATTATTTATTTTGTAAACTAGCTGCAGGCTTTTATTAGTTTCTAAATAATTTACATCTACATTTCATATTTAAGCAACATTGCTGAGATATTTTCTTCTTGTGACTAAGAGCCAGGTAGCAGGATGTTCATTAATGTTTGTTTATTTTTTTTTAATAAACAAAGGTGTGCTGAAATAGTTCAAACAATATTTTGCTGAATGCTATTAGGAATTTTAAACAACTAATTACTTCCAGTATGCAAATTCAGTGAAACCTAATTAAATAAATATCGGATCTATGGATCAACCCATTAAGCAAATGTTCCTGCTTTATATCAGTCTTGCACATCCTGTGCTTATGGGGAAAACCGTTTAAACAAACAAGTGATAAAAGAATAACTGTAAAATAAGTAACTCCCTTGAGTACTAAGTAATGAAACAGAACAATTTTGACCACCTTGAAAGTGCACTTAACACTTTTCTTCAACTCTTGGAAGGAGAAGTTCATTCTTAAGTAGATGAATTCCAAGTAAGTGTACGGCATGTTTATGGGATTGGAGTATATTTAATTTATTGCTTTATGAAGCCAGTTAGATATACTATAACAAAAGAAATGGTCATTCAAATGCCATAAGAAAAAAATGTTGCATACTTGTGAAGATTTCCTCCAAATACAGAAATTCAAACTGAGAAAGACA
This sequence comes from Mustela erminea, assembly GCF_009829155.1. Taxonomy (NCBI): domain Eukaryota; kingdom Metazoa; phylum Chordata; class Mammalia; order Carnivora; family Mustelidae; genus Mustela; species Mustela erminea. The sequence continues at coordinate 42,900,624 of NC_045623.1, forward strand.
TAAAATTTAAAAGTATTTATGGTAATTATATAATCTTACCGCAGCTACTAAAGATATCTTAACTAGCTAGATTCCATTGATCTACTGTAAAGCTTTGTCAACTAAAGCTTTTTTTTTCTTCTTAAATTGATTCTCCATTTTGTCTTCTCATTTTCTCAACAGTGCACAGCAGGAATCACTGTCTACAGACAGAAAACAGGATCTAGCTGTAGGCATACATATAAAACAAAGAGGCCCCGATTAAAGAAAAAAACACAAACTGCTGTTACTATTTGATCTTAAAATTATTGATCTTGTCAATCAGTAGCAGACAGAGTCTCATTTAAATATGTAATAACTGTTACTGTTACAGTTGCATTGCTGACCATTTTTAAAGTCCAAGAAATATACAAAATAATGTGATATAATGTTAATATCACTTTGATTGCCTATAGTATATCAGTACACATTTTATTCCACAAATAGAAAATCAATCAAGAATCCTTGGGATTTAGAAAATTCAGGCATCTGTCTAGAGCTTAACCCCATGTAGTTCAAGAGAGGGAAGGCCCAACGTGTCAATCTTGTCTACATTATTTTTCTCTAGATAAAAGGGAAAACATTAGGAATGAAGAAAACAGAAGAAAGAAGACAAAGGTGTTGGGCTGAGCTGTAAAAAGAATTTGGTTTGTGACAATGCCTAATATTCGTTAAATTGAAGAAGGGGAAACACAATGGGCATCTGCCTAGAAGCACACAGCTTTCGTTTTGAAGTGTGTAACTGCCAGATTCTAAGCAAGAATGTTGATTTGCACCACTTCTTGCTTCCTCCCACCCCCAGGCCAGCTCTGGACAATTTCTAGTGTGTCTCTAACGGTGCAACTTTTCGTTTTGACATATATCCATCCATACCACCCAGTTCATCAAAAAAGTGACACTGTACTTGTGTTTTGCTCTGCCAGTCTTCCCTTCATTCAGCACAACAGATCTTCGCCATTTCTTTCCTAATAGGGTGGGCAGCACCTTTGAACTTACTCTCACTTAAAATACAAAGTGGTTCTCACTGAGTAAGTAGAGGAATATATATGCTCACCACATAAAGGCAGAACAACTATGAGGTCCTGAGTCGATGCCCTTCCACACTTTCTGTCCCAGCTTGGATCTGCAGTCCTGAGCCTGATTAACCTCAGGACATGTGCGGTAATTGCAACTAACATTACATCAGCTCTCTTTGAATTTTCATCAAAAAGAACCAAATTACTTATTCCAGGAGTTCCTATCATTCTCTTTGAATTCCTTAATCCCCAAATAGATTTCTTATATAAATCTCTTCTTTAATTCCAGTGAAGGTAACGCCAATCAGATGAGTGTTGAAGTAGATAGATTTGGAAATCACCAATACCTTATAAGGGCATGTTTAATTCTATATTTTTAGCTGTTGAAATCATGAACAATTGTTTGTGATTTACCATAGAAAATATCACCCTTCCTCTTTTGTGTCTGAGAAAGAAACTGAGCCTTAGGAAAACTGTGATTTAAACAAGGAAGTTATAGGGCGCCTGGGTGGCTCAGTGGGTTAAGCTGCTGCCTTCGGCTCAGGTCATGATCTCAGGGTCCTGGGATCGAGTCCCGCATCGGGCTCTCTGCTCAGCAGGGAGCCTGTTTCCTCCTCTCTCTCTGCCTGCCTCTCTGCCTACTTGTGATCTCTCTCTGTCAAATAAATAAATAAAATCTTAAAAAAAAATTAAACAAGGAAGTTATATAGCAGCAAAGCAGAAAATCCGATATCTTTTTACTTCTACTCAGGGATTATTTCCACGAAACCAGAATGCCTTCCCATCTGTAGCATAACTATGAGTAACAATAATATGCTTTAATTTTAATAACAGTAAAATTTATGTGATCCAGAGAAAACAAAAAAAAGCACTTTTAAAGTGCTCTAAAGTAAAGGAACAGATTTCTAAAATGTCATTGAAAAAAATGGTATACACACACACACACAGAAAAGTGGTACATGTGAGGAGTCCTATATCCATGGCCTAGAGATACCAGGAATATTAGCATTAGTATATTCAAGATATGCAACCTGAGAAAGACATAAGCACCCAGGAAGGAGACTGGAATATTCAGAAGAAAGTAAATCAATCAAGATAGAAAGTGATGGCAAGAAAATCATTGAAGAAGGAGCTATGTATATCGGAGCAGACTGGAGCAAAACAATAACAAGAAAAGAAAGAGGATATAAAAATAAAGAACACCGTATTATATAAGTGAAGGACTTTCTGGGTTGAAATGGTAAGAACAACTCAATATACCAAATACCATTTAACATGTGTTGTTATTAACACTGCCACTCTATAATGTTAACATCAAATGAAAGGGATATATATTTTAATATTTTCTTATACTGAGAGAATTTAAAAATTAGAGCCAAAAAAATTACCACAGATCATAAATAGATATTTCTCTTTCTGGAATCTTGAGGAAAATGGAAGCCAGGAGACGAGACATACCACCAAGGACAAAATTGAAAGAGTGGCAAGAACCTAAGAAATCAGCATGGAGAAGGCGGAACCACACGGCGAGTTGAGCCTTTTGGAAAGCACACTAAAGACAATTTAAATATAATTTCTAAGAAATACTGAGCAAGGAATATGCCTGCTTCCTGGGACAGATGGTGTAATATTAGCAGATGACATTGGAAGGACTAAACTCCTATTTTGCTTCTGTTTTCTCAATCAGGAAAAAAATGATCTTCAAACTCGAAATGGTAGGACAAACAAGGAAATCGAATCCTGAGATAAGTAAGGAGATAGTAAGAGAGCACTTAACTACTTAAATGAGTTCACATTACCAGGTCCAGATTGATTACATCCCCAAGGACTGAAATAACTTGTACTTGGACTCTGACTCATCTCACGAACGAGCCAGCTCCTGTCTATCTTTGCTGCCACTCTCCAGCCCACGCATCTCTCTGCTGGATCATCTTAATAGCCTTCCGTCCAGTCTCCCTGGCCCCAGATTCTCTTCATTGAGATCAGTCCTCCACACCAACTCTAGAGTGAATTTTCCAAAAAAAAAAAAAAAAAAAAACCATGTTCTTGTCTTTGAACTTTCCAAAAAAAAAAAAAAAAAAAAGTTCTTCTCTTACCTAGAAATCCTCCTGTGTCTTTCCAGTCTCTAAAGGATATATATACTTAATATACTAATTGTGGGCCTCCCGATTGTAGCCCCAGCTCACCATACCGTATAGCCCATGCCCTGGCCAAATGAGACTCTTTTTCAGTTGTTCATGCTCACATTTGCTTCCTCATCTTGGAACATGCTGTCCCTCTGCCTATATCTTCTCTTGCTTCATTAACCACTTGGATTCTTCAAGACCCAGGTTAATGGTGACTTCTCGTTGCAGTTTACTTTAGGGTTCAAGATAGAATGCATTCTGTTCCTTTTCTGTCTTCCTGGTAAGGTAGCTTGTTTCACAAAGTGGTTGGATAAGATTTATCTGTAATGAAATCCTGCAAGCTAAATATTCCATAAATGTTGAGAAAATCACAAGACACAAGGCATCGTTAAGACCTTTGATTCCTAAAATTATACTTAATATATTTTTTTAAAGTAACACATTATCTTTGTAAAGATTCAAATACTACATTGGCTGTAAGGTTGTATGCTCATTGTCCTTTTGTCCCTTCTCCTTAACATGTTTCCATCCCTATTAGTGGAGGTAATTGTGTGTGTGTGTGTGTGTGTGTGTGTGTGCATGTGTGTGTGTATGTGTGTGTAAGTCAACACATCAACAAGCATATATGTGCTTCACCTTTGTACATTAACATTCCTTAGCTATGAAAGCACCAGGTTTTATTATTATCTGGTAAAGGAAAGAGCAAGGGGGAGAAGCTCATTACTTACATACTGTAAGCTTTTTCAGTTGGGTCTGATTAGGAGTAAGGAGTAAGAATGCTCTTAGGAGTTAGAATGCTACAGGAGAATGCTACGAGAACCTAAGTTCTCTTGAAACTGCCACTAATAACAACATGTCTCTTTGGTTAGGGTGATTCCAGTGTTTAAAGGATCTTCAAAAATGCTTTTCACTAACCTAAACACCACAAAATATGTAACTCCATATATAAAGACTCTAAAACTATTAATTTTTGCAAGATGGATTCCCAGAAATGGGATTACTGAGTCAAAACATTATATATTAACATTATATATTAAACTTTCATACTTGGGAAGAACCAGAACTGATTTATCATGATAGTAATAGACATCTTTGATTAATATGTGGATATCCACTTAGAAAAAATCTCAGATTTGTACTTCAGTCTCATATTATTTCCCATTGTCTCAATTCTTGTATTAAAAATGTATAAAGAGTACTTTACAAATAGACAATAAAAAGGAGTGGGGATGAAACTATTCTCATGTAGAATAGCAATATGAAAATATCTTGACAAGTTTGAATGATGAAACAAAAAACAACAAAAAAATAGAAATCAATGAAAGTATGCATGGGATTCAAAAATCCTTTCACAAACCGATCAGTGGAAAATGCTTAGGAATTTCAGCTGACTAAATTTCTGTCCAGTCATCAATGTGTAAACTTTTTAGAATATATTGTTATCAATGTCTAGACCATAAATGGTACAGATTTTATTATTATTTGAGAAACAAACTTCATCTGGATACCAACTCTCATTCTCCTACCACATTTTAGGATGGGCATTTGCAATCAGAAATATGCCAAAGAATGATGACTGATAAGAGGAAGGATCTAAAAAATATAAAAAATAAATGGGGACATTCCCCTTGGGTAGAGAAAATAATAATAATTCAGAGGTATTTGAATATTTGAAAGTCTGTCTTTAAGGAGAAAATTGATGTAGTCTGTGAAGCTCTGGATTAATGGACAGAAATTACAGAGAGACTGATGTTAATTCAATATATGGAAGATGTTGAGCATTTAGAGAAGTCTCCTGAAGTAGGAAAAAAACAAGATATTTTGTGAAGTTGTTGCTTAGAGTTGCAATAGCAAGACTACAAGTCCCCACAGAGGATTTTGTAGTTACAGCTCCTATGTTGAGAATTACTTTTATTAAAAGTGGATGACTTCCCTCCGCCCCCTAGTATTTTGGAAGTATTCATTGAGCAGCTGAATTAGGCGCTGGGTTCCAGGACAGAAAATAGATAAGGTAGCAGGCAGCCTCTGAAGATGCACAGGGTGTGAGGTAGGAAAGTGTTCAGAATAACTGATCTAAGCCACAGCTCTATATGTCTGGTTTAAAGAAAACAGTCTATCAGGTGGCGCCTGGGTGGCTCAGGTCATGATCCCAGAGTCCTGGGATCGAGTCCCCTGTTGGGTTCCTTATTCAGTGGGGAGTCTGCTTCTCCTTCTGCCCCCCGCCCCTGCTCACGCTAACTCACTCTCAAATAAATAAATGTTTTTTTTTTTTTAAAGAGAAAAAAAAAGTATATCAAAGCAAACCATATTTAAGGATTCCTTTGCTACTTAACAGCAAAATATTTTAGACAATTTGAAAATTATCATTCAATATGCCTGTACACTTTCATTTAATGAGATGGCATCATCCTGTGTTCCCAGTTACTTTTTCACTTAACAGGAGCCCATGATATAATACATAGGAACCTTAATAACTCCACCAAAGGGGATGACTTTTAATAGCCCTTTTCATCAGAGATTTTTATAAAATGGAAAACAATCATCCCGATAGCTGATATTTATGGAGTGCTTACGATATATCTGTCAGGTATCCTTTAAACCTATCAAATGAAATATTTTGTGGAGTCCTAAAAACAATCCCCTGTGGTAGGTAAGATTATTATCATCCCAAGGGCTTAGAAATATCACATACTCTGGCCCTAGTTTTGCAACCAGTAAGTGGCTTCCTGACTCTGTGTCACTGCTTTTAAGCATCCCCAACGAGTGAAAAACACATTTTGTCTGTGATGAGTCACATTTAACAGGTTCAAATGAGTGAATGCTAGTGATTACATTTTATCCTTTAATAAGCCCCAGTGCTATTTTTGCTCTACTGTGTTTATTAAATGTCTGCACTGTATCAGGTGTTCTAAGAATAACAGCTGCAGGTGCTCCTGTGTTAGAGACCCTAGTCGTTTCTGTGACCCTCAGAGCCTGGCCCTGGAAAGTGCACCTCCCACGTTAATTAAGTTCTTTCTGAGTGTGACTTGCACATTGTAGAAGTTCAGCACATTTTCAAGAATGAGTAGCATGCTCAGTCGTTCTTTGAAGTACTTGCGATGAAGGCAACAATGGTTTGAAATTGTTTTTTGCTGATCCTAAGCTCTGGGTCTTGGGGCTAGGTCTTAACCTACTTAGGCATAATTTCCCCCACCTGTGGGATGGAAATAATAATAGTAACAACATTTGGGATTATAATGTGACTTAAATAACACAGGGTGATTGTGAGGATGACATAAGGGAACCCATAGAAAGTTCTTCACACAGTAACTGACACATGGTAAACGCTAGATAAATGTTAGCTATTATTGTGATGACGGAGATGATGACATCTGTCAGTATAATGCTCTTGTACTTCAGATTCACAGGAAACAGAATGCATGTGAGCACACATGCACATTGCAGATCTTGATAATAATAAACATTATTGTGCATATGTCTCTACCAAGCAGTTAACGGAAGTTCCATATTGCAATACTTTCAACAACGTCCTATCACTAAAAAGTATAGTTCTCAGGACTGAACAAAGTTCCATAAATCATTAGAAATTCTCATCCCCACTGAGTCTCTCTGTGACACTCTAGCAGCTCAGCAGTCATTCACAGCCTCAGCAGCTTGAAGGTCAGGGATTCGGTGTCTCCAGGTGCCAAGGTCACTTCAGCATTTAACCTCTAGTCCAGGCGATTTAAGACTACGCAGATTTGTTCTCTCCTCTGAGACAAGACCCAGCAGGGTCTTATCAGGTGGTTATCCCCAGGGAACAGAAAGTTACTCCAGGACAAGCTAACCAACCACATCAAATAAGGGCAGACAAGGGACAGGCCCCTCTGTCCCATGTGTGAATGCGCTGGGAGTTATGAAAAGGCCTTGAGAATGCTATGATAAATAAAGGGAAAGTAATACAAAGCCGGGTAGTGGGGATAGTTTAGGGGACAGATGGGCCACTGTGGTGGGTTGTCAGAATCTTGAGCGGTTTCTCCAACCTTATGGCCAGAGCAGTAAGGAGTTTCAGGAAAAAGAAAGTGGCTTTGGGAAGGTCATCTTCTCAGACAGATATTTATGATTTCAAGGATTACATTTTTGGTGCTTTTGTTACCCATTTACATACAGCAAAGTGATAAAACTAAAAGCCTAAAACTCATTCCCTTACATAAACTCCTCAGGCGTTTAAGAAAAACAGGAACAGATTAAGATTTAAGATTCTTTCATACTTTTTCTACACGTCTGTTTCAATTTGTTTATTGTAGTTTGAGTGACTTTCATAATAAACTATTTTTATGGACTCATACAGGGATTAGGGTGATTTAAACCCTCGGCTTCATTTTAACTATTCTTTTTAATCTATGAAGTAATTAAAAGCAAACCCACAAAGTTGCAATGTAACAAAAAATGAAACATCCCTTCCTTTACATCTGAAATAACTTCTCTAAGTTTTGCTTTGAGGAGAAATGTTAGAAGTACCTGAATATATGGATATGTTTGTTTTCCTCTGATTTTTTATTTTTTCCCCTCAAGGACTTGTACAAAGGGAAAACGTCTAAAATATCCCAGGCACTCTTACCTTTCATAAACTCAAAAGTTAAATGACTGACTCGCCTATACCGATACTGCTAAATAGAGATATATTTATTATGAAGATTAAAATGTTCAGAAGTTATCAGATATAAGTGAGATGTTTGGAAAATGGAGAGCTAGAGAACATACTGTAGATTTTGTGGGTTGCAGTTGATTATTTAACTCCTAATAGAGAGGATCTTTGGACCGTTAGTAACCCCAAAACACAACTAAATAGATGCAACTTTTCAGTCATATTCTGCATATGTGTTTGTTTTGGTCTTTTTAGTTTGTTTGTTTTTTGCTTGTTTGTCCTTAGGACAGGAGGGGCCACAGAGGGGAGACAGAAAATCTTAAGCAGGCTCACGCCCCGTATACAGCCTGAAGGGCGTCATCTCAACACCCTGAGATCATGACCTGAGCATAAATACTCAGACACTTAACTGACCGAGCCACCCAGGCCCCCCGCATGTACATTGTTTAAATTCTGATACTTTGCACATGTCCTTACTGGCCATCTTTCATTCCAACACCGATGAGATGGAAGTGGCAGTCACCACATGCATCAGTTCAGAGAAATGCATGTATGTCTCTAGCACAAGCTCCATTTTGGTTCCCACAAACATTTACTGCACTTCCATCTGCTGTGCGTTGGTTCCTTTTCTATCTAATTTGCAGGAGAGGAAATGACTGACGTATTTCTTACTTTAGGGACAGAGATTATGTCCTACAAGGGGGGATTTGACAAGTATACAAATGGCTTTACATAATGTGGTACCAAAGGGAAGTACAACTAGGAACGAACCTACAAAATCAGCCAGTCAAAGCCACCTCACTTCATAGAAGAGGGAATGAAGTCAAGATTTGCTTAAGGTCACACTGCGTATTTGAACATACCCAGGGCTGGAAGTCAGGTCTCTTAACATCAAGTCAAGGGCTCCTTTCAATTTAAATGGCACTGACACTTCTGGGGAACTGAACTGACTTTAATTGTTCTTAGGTTTTGGCATGTTCAACTTTAATGAAGGAGAATGAAAGTATATCAAAAATCTTTCTGGGCACTATAAAATACATGGGATGAATTAAAATTTTGGCTAAGCCAAGTAAATATCATTTTACAACTTTCTAAACCCATTATTCATGTATCTGATACATTTTACAAAGTGGTTGTAAAATTCAGAATTGTCAGTGGAACAAAGCAACAAATCTCCATAGATAGATCATGACAAAAGCACTATTTTTGTTATCTACAGATATCTGAAATTTAATTTGAGTTCCGGAGAATAGTGTTGCCAATCTTTTTAAAATTGTGTGGACCTTCACACGATGATAGTTTTACTCTCAGTGAATGTTGACTGGTACAAACATGAAATATCAAAAGGCTTTATGTATTATTTTGCAACTTTAAATTGTGAGGCACAAGAGACATCTATAGACACTTAAAAAATTAAAGGTAATGGGTATGTGTATATTCTGCTCTATACATTACTTCAAAATGTTATCTTACATGAAGATGATATTAAGCCCAATCATTTATTCATTCTTCCTTCACGAATTTAAGGAAGACCAATCTTAATGCAGACATGAAACACAAATATTAATAAGGCCTGTTTTTAGAGTTATTTTCCTACCACTCAATTAGCAATGTCTGTCTTTGCATATTCTTTCAAACGGTCTTATGATCAGTAGAATAGGAAGTGTTTGTGGGATTTGCTGTGGAACAAAGCATGGAGTGAAAACACAGCTTCCTTAGCAGGATACTATCACGAACAATAGTGAGTACTTTCCCTGTACATTTCACAGAAGGCGGTGTATATAGGAAGTATATACAGTATATACAGGTATATATATGTAAGTATATGTAAGTATATACAGGTATACACACACACACACTAGTATAAGTATACAGAGGAAGTATATTGGAAGTATCCCAAGAGTGTGAGAGACTGTGAATAAACATGAAGTACAATGTCTGCTCATTACTGACCTCTACTGGGCTTAATAGATCCTGCAAATGATTTAAAATAGGTAGGTGGGTAGCTCTGCAGGAAAAGGACAGAAGCTGAAATGTCTGCATAATGCTAATTGGCACTTATCTTTAAGTCCGATCATCCAGACAAGGAGGTCTCTTTAAAGACAAGAGCTTTAAACTCTACCATGTGTAAGGCTTACTTGGCAATGCTTTTTTTTAGATTGGCATGGAGCACATTTACCCGTTACAAAACTCTAGAAACATCTGTTGACATGAAGTGTTCATTTGCTTTTGATTTCCAAGTCCTTCCAGTAGATCTACTTGCATTCTGAAGCTAGCTACATTTTGAAGAAATAAGCAGGCTCATAGGCATTCCATAGTTTCTTGTTCAGTGATTTCCTTTTCTTGCTGGAACTTTGGTTTCCTGGCAACCATAGCAAACAATAGAAACACGGATGAGGCCCGTCCATCCAACGTGGAAGCTCACGGTTTTTTTTTTTTTTGTTTTTTTTTTTTTATTCAGTTTTTCCTATGATAACTGGGGTATAGATTTACATAAAATTTACACAAGCAGTGCAGCAATTGTCTGTTTGCTTTGCCTTTTAATCAGATCATTTCTGATAGGTTGTCTAAACAAGGATGTTAGTGTCCTCTTTCTAAAATAAGTACAGCTGAAGAACAGCTCACTGATTCTAAATCATGCCCTCCACAGCCGCAATTGGACTTGGATATCCAGGAAGATTTTTATGGACTGTAACAGATTATGGCTGCCCTCTAGTGACTAGATGTTCCTGCTGTTTGAGTTTAGGTTTGAATAAGGTGTGTTTAAAACACGTGTCCTTATTCCTATTCAATCAGTCAGGCACCAGAAATCTTTATCGAAAGAATACAGTACATATGTTGTTAATTATGCTGAATATTGACGGTATTCTATGAAATGCAGGTATCTATGAAACACAGATATACTTTGCTCAATCTGACCACTTTTGCCAACATAGATTTCTTGAAAAAAGTCAACTGTTTTCAAGCTGAACACTTATCAGTTAAATAATTCTATATTATTTCAATAATTGCAGAACAAAGGTTAGACTTCTTAATGTGGGAAGGCTCATTATCCCCCAGCACCGCTAACTGTTAAGTCTTCCTCTTGTCTCCCTAACCTTTCTCCATCTTGCTCTCCCTGGCAAAGAGAAGATATTTTGTTCATTTGACAAGCAATTTGTATTTCCAAGCAGCTTCAGAGAAATTGCTTTTTTTCTAATTGCTAAAATGTCTGGAGTTGTATTTAGATGATCACACATGCTTGGGTGCATCAAGCCACATTTAAAATTCAACCAGCAAGGCTATAACTGCCCCAATCAATAGTAGTGAAGCATAGTAATCCAGACCACAACTGGAAAGTTGGCTTTCTTATTTCATATCAGCTACAAGGTACAGCTTGGCAATGTTTGCTTTGATTAATTTCAAATTAAAGAAAAACAAAACAAAAAGGGCAAAGAAAAGAAACACTGCACTTTGGCCTCTTGCTGATAGAGCTGAATCAAAATAAATCTCATCGCCAAGCAGACCAGAGAAAAATCACCTCTTTGAAGGTTGACAGAAAAGCAAATCATTTTTCATTCACCACCTCATTTTTTCCCCTATCCCCAAACCAGGAGACATTTTCTGCAATGGATAGGTGTTTCTTTTTTCTATAAAAAGTAAGTTTTCACTGCAAGTGTGAAAACCTAAAAATCAGCTAACCATAGAGGGAAAAATTCTTACTGGCCTCTATGAAATGATGAATTTCCCTTGTTTAAAATACAGTGCAGCATTTGACCTTGGATCACATTCTGACATATATAAACATTCAGGATAGAAATGCACTAGGAAAAATTGATGCATCTCTATTGCTATAGTATCTAATGAAAAATATTGATATTAAAAAGAGGTTGACTAGATAATCTACTCTGACTTTCCACATGGTCAATCATCTAAATGGTCTATAGGATAGTCTAAAACTAATAGAATAAATTCAATCAAGGAGCCAAGTCTGACTTGGCTTTATGTTTCCAAACCCTTATGAGAAGACGATTTATTTCTTATGTGTCCTCATTCCCTTTGTAGGAGAACACACTTCTCCTTCTGTACAATAAATCCAACAACAAAATCCCTTTGGAGAACCAAAACAAAATTTCCTGAGCTTCGTGATCATGTTATAATGGCTAAAACCAGCTGACAGCAATACCAGGATCTGCCTTTCTGCTCATCCCTATAATTTCTGAAATAAAATTATCAGTTCATTTCAGTTTAGTAAGTGTTTGTGGAGTTCCAATTCTATGTCAAGTATGTTAGCTTCTAGGGACAAAAATGCAGATATGATCAGGTTTCTGCTGTTAATTAACAAAGAATTACAAATTGATATATTCAGAAAGTATATTTGTAACATACAAATATAGCAAATAATTGGGATTAATTCCCTTCAAACCAGAGAAGTCCTATCAGAACCCACTCGGCCAACATTTTGAAGGATAAATAAGAAGATAAATAAGAGGAGGAAGAAAGGATACTCCACTTGGACAAAATGATGGTTTTTTAAAAATTGAATTATGTCAATACTGAAAGGTGTTGTATATCTTACCCTAAATTTTCTCTCTAATATTTATATTCCAAATTCAGTAACAGTTTAATAAATACTGGTTTTAATAATCAGCCCCTTAATAACAAACCAATCTTCTTAAACTCCTACCTTATGCCACACACTATCCTAGGTGCTGGTGAAAAAAAGACAGAACAAAACATATTTTGTTTTTGTACTTGAAGGTACATGCTTTCAAACTGCTTACATATTTATGAAACATGCAACCCCAACAAAGTTATAGTTAGAGAGCACATAAGGACAAAGAAAAGATGAGAAAAGGCAACAATAAAGGAACTATGACAATGTATTTTTGGAAGAGAAGAAACTAATGAAAGATTGTTAATATCAAAGTACAGAGTAAGTTACAACCTAAATGCTAAAGAAGAGGGTATCCAGGGAAAGTAAGGCAACTCACCTGTGTGAACTTCTGAGCACCTCGAAGTTTGTAAGCACAGGATACAGGGAAGGTGGGAGTGAAACTTGTGCTAATATCTGGGAATTGGTTGGATGTTTGTATAGAGAAGGGATAGACCACACCAAAATCCTGCCACTAGTTCATGCAGGGTTGAGGACAGAGTTAAATAAATAATAAAAAGAATCAAGTAAAATCTACATATTGAATGGTGTTAAATCTAAATGCTAAGCTACTTTATCCTTTTCCGCTTTCAGACTGTTGGAAAGCAAAATTTCTCTCAAGTAGAAGATTCAGTGGATTTTCCCCTAATAACTAAATAGCCCCAGAGAAAAGACTTCATATATTAACATTTAGAGAGCTGCATACCTTAAAGAAAGAAAAGTCCACTCAACTGATCATTCTGCAGTCAGACTCACATCTGAGGAAGCTTCATGCCCACTCACAGAGAGAAGCCTGTCAGCTTTTTAATGCCTCAATCTTACATATGAATAGAGAGTCAAACACAACTCAACATTTCTTTTTTAGAAATCCTCTGATAAGAAAAAATAATTAATATGAGCAATCTCAAAGGGAATCCACAGAAAAAATACCATGCCAAGAACAATTGCCAATAACACCTGTAATGTGTGAGAAGTGACAGAAAACATTGTGTGCTTAAGACAAGATTAGAACATGAAAAATGAACAATTGGAGAGCATGAAGAAGCTCTTGGAAATACAAATTTTCATTAGGAAAGTAACAATTCAATTGAAAGGTCAACAGTGTAGGAAATCTCCCCAAAAGTAGAATATAAAGATAAAAAATAGAAGCTAAAAGTGGAAAAATATAAACATTAAATTCAATGCAAGAGGATCAACTGCCCATTAATAGTAGCTTTAGGAGAAGCAGGGGTTATTTAAGTCAGCAAATTGCAAACAGAATATACAAAATATTTTCCAAAGTTAAGGGTAAGACTTTTAAAACTTAAAACATTACCAATGCTCTAGAATAGTACATTAAACACACACACACACACACACACACACACTCACAGTACAATAAAATATTAAAATACCACAGAAATGAAGATGCTAAGAAATTGTGTGTGTACACACATACATGCATATATATTATGGGCAATAATAAAAGGATTAGATTAATCCTGACTAGTTGCCGACTGGCACTGGCACAATCTTCCAGATAACTATTTCTTTTAAATTATTTTATTTCTGTCAGTAATGGTCTTAGCTGCAGAATAAATTTGGAATCAGTTTAGAAAAAAAAAAATCTGAGGCTCAGAAAGTTGGGTAATTTCTCCTAAATTTACACAATGGTATAATCTGAACTCATATTATCACCCCTGAGCCACATATTCTTCTGGAGACTACAATGACAGCCGTTCATTATGTTCCAAACTTTTCCTCTAATAACAAAGCCCTCTAAAATACATTTCCCTAAACTCCTTTGACCAAGGTCATACTATATGCATTTGAACTTGACCCTACTGAAATCTTAATCCCACCGAGATTTCACCATGTATGCTACCTTCTAATTCTAGAATTTTGGCTTTAGGATTCCCACAGGATTACTTTAGGGAAAACTAGCCATTTGCCTGGTACCAACCATTAAAATTTGTTGGAAGCTCTTACTGTTTAGAAGTGGTAAGCTGTGTTTGTCACATGGAATATGACTTAATAGATGAAATATTTGAAAGGAATGAGGAAATGTACAATTTTCCATGCTTTGCTGGTAAAGAAAATTTGCTGAACTGAAGTATTTCTACATGAAGTTGAAGACAAGTATCTCTGTGTACTGAAGTCATGTGGATTAATTCACACATATCACAGAGAACGCTACCTAAGGGAGATCATCCATGTTTGTTCTAACAAATGATTTCCTCATTGTAGTGAATTCTGCCAAGTTTTGACTCTACCAGGATCCTCAAATTTGTAGTATAGACTTAAGAAATTCTTATTACTGCCTGGTTCTTTTTTGGCCACAAATCCTGTCCTGGTGATTTTTCAACGTGCCAACCTTCTGGCAGCCTGGCAAAACGTCACAACTTCCTTGCTCAAGGGGCTTTGCTGCTGTGTGTCATTAAATATGGAAATGTTCATCTTTTGTGAGTTCTGCTAAAATTAGATGTCCCCGAGCTCAAAACACCTAAGAGAACACGCAGGTTCTCTCGTGAAAGAGTCAAAGACGGTGCCATGTACGAGCTGCTGTTTGGAGGGGGTTGAAGCAGAGAGTACAACCACCTATTTCACTTCTTGCTCTTCTGCTGTCCATTCTCCAAACACCAACTCTGTATGGTACGAATCAGACTCTGTTCCTGTTCTGATAAAAACATGTCTTGGTCTTCTCAAATGTTCACTGAATAAAATGTAAATGGCATTAGCATGACCTTCCTATGCCATACACTAACAGTATACACCAGGGGATATCCATCCTGTGTTACTGGGGCTAAGTTGTCACATATCCTCCCATTCTCCTCTCCTCAGACATACCACTTACCGCCTCTCCCAAGCACCCAAGCACATACTGCAATCACTATGCATCAGTACAGATCTGTTGGTTACTTATAGATAAGATGTATCCTACCAGCCCCTGAAAGTTGAGGTATGAGCCCTGCTAAGTTTGCCCAGGCTGAGGGCTTTTGCACTTCCTGGCTATTCTCATCTCCTGGAATGGGTTCCTCATCCTCCAGCTCTTACTGTGGCTGACTCTTTCTTGTCTTCATGTCCTCTTAAATGCTTCTGATCTAAGAATGCTCATGTCCTCTTAAATGCTTCGGATTTAGAATCTCCTTCCCTTTCTGTTTCACATGGTGATAACCTTTCCCTCTATAGGGCAGTCACTCTGCTACAAAATATCAGTTGTGTGTTCATCACACTTCTCACACCTTGTTAGTATCTTGTTTATTCAGGATAATTACAATTATCTGCCACTGGAGTGCAAACTTCTTAAGGGCAAATTTCTCATGTTTCTGTTCACTCCACTATCTTGAGTTTTAAATAGGTGGCTTGACTTTCTTAATCCTTGTGCATGGATGAATATATAGTAGAGATTTAAATACCATTACATAGTTTGAACTGTTGTGCAGTATTATTACATAAGTCAACCTGACATGCAAGAATAGAGGCAGAACATCACAAGCCTAGGGCTTTTGTAGATTAAGAACCTAAGTCAAAGAATTGAAGTCAACGAATAGTAGTGCCAATAAGGTGTAAGATCATGGGTCAAATAACAATACAATGTGAAAAATAGGAGGAATTGGTGGTTAAGAAACTACCTTTTCTGCTATATCTAGACATCCAGATTCATCATAACTAATAGCAATATCTTTGATGTGAAAATATGGAAAGGTTGGGGCAGTAGCACTGAGCTAGCATATATATGATTGAGAATTTCACTGATATGGGTGAAACTTTCTTCTCTGTACCTAAAACCCTCTGATAAAAGTGCCTGAACAAACACAGATGGATTCCTGAGGGTCTAGGAAATGGTGGGACTTTGTAGGCTGAGATTTGGAGAATTAAGATGCTACACAAAAACAGGTTCTCTAATCTTGTATTCCATATTTCTCCAGATCTGTTCTGTTAAACCGTTCTGTCTAACCATGGGGCCTTTGATCAACCCAGAATGTGACTGTCTGTGAGGCAAAGAGATCGGTAGTGATTTTCCTCAAGGTGGTTCTCCTACATTCCTTGAGTCCTCTACTCCAATATCAGCCACTCTAAATTCCCATTGGTGAGGATTTGCAATTTAAGTTCCAGAAGGCTCTGAAATAAAAGAACAGATAAATCAAAGAAATTTCAGGGTCTCTCTGTATCTAAGGCTGAATAGAATACCTTCTGTTCTATTTTCCAACTCAAATTTGTCCAGCCACATTGTCCTATATACCTCATCAAAAGTTTTGCAATGACATCAACTGATTACATTTAAATTTTAAAAATAACAAAAATTAGAGATGCCCTAAATTTATAATATAACTGCATCCTATTACCAAATTCTAAAATACTGATTAATACTCCAAAATATTAATGTCAAATTTTATAAATACTTCAAATTCAAAGAGTTAAGGTCACATTCCCTTGACCTTATAAGTTGAAAGTCTAAGATCTGGAAATCCAAAAAAGGAATACCCACAATTTTTTCCTTCTTCCAGTTTGTACTCTGGAGTCTCTGGCCCAGTGTATCCAGTTAAAGTTTCTGAGAGAGTCAGGCTAAGCTCCATTCTACATATTCCTTTAGCATTGCTGACATTATTTATCTAAACTATCCGATGTTGCCAATCCAAACTTTCATGTTGAAAATAAAAGGATACATGGCATCATCATAACGCTGGCCCATACCCACCAAAATCTTAAAATAAGCCTATCCACTGTCCCTCGAAATGTAAACACAAGCAAAATTATGGTTTTATAATCCAGAATTTGGTTTCTTAAACCTATGTCAGAATCTATGACAGAAACTTAAGGGTATTGGATGAAAAGTAATTAAGTTAAAAAAAAAAATCCTTTCAAGTATCAGCTTTATTGGGTTTCTAGTTAATCTATGCCAGTGTTCTAGAATCTATCACCTGTTAATTTAAACTTATTTGGTAAAAAGACCATCTCCCACCAAAATTTTAGAGTACTAAAATGTAACCAAAACATAATGCTTCCTCTCTCAGAAAGAGGCATTTGGGGTAATTGATGCCCTTTGCCAAAATTTTATGTGGGATGCCTGTCTTTCCTATCCATAACCCATATTTGCTTCAATTTGAGAATAACCTCAGCAGATTTTGAATGGAAGTTGCTGTTCATGTTTCTGAACTCTATGTGCCTCCTAGTGTGTAAAGAAACACTATCTCTGCCATGCCTTCTGTATATATGTGTATGTATATATGTATGTGTGTATATACATATATGTGTGTATATATTTCATTCTGGCGTCTATTTTTTTATGTAAGTGTTCCATAGTCAGTGAAATAAAACTGATACATACTAAACTTTCCAAAAGTATCTAAAATCTTACCCTTTTTCAACTCCCTGAATTGGATGAACCCATCAAAAAATTATCTTCTCTGTTGAGCAACATCAGAACGAGGCCTAGAGTTCCATTATAGTTCTGCTTAGCATCCTTTTAATGCTTCAAATCTTTTTCTTCTCCTAGAGAAGCATAATTTGTCAGACATCTTGCCTACAATAAGCATAACACTCTGAAATGCCATCTAAAAATACTTTGACTACTTTCTGTTGGCCTTACCTGCCCCTCCACTTTTGTCTGTTTAGATATTCAGAATATGTTATCCTGTATTGCTATTCCAGGGGATTCTCTATCAGTAGTTTTGCAAATCTTCTCTTAGTAGTGTCCTCAGTTCTGGCTTCCTCTGGTGTGCTCATCCAAGTCTGTTATCTTAGATTTCGCTCTCTTCTGTCAGATACCATTGGGCTTCAGTCACTTTCTAATCTGGAAATAATTTCTAATATTTTCTTTAAAAAAGTTTTACTTAGGTGCTTTATCTTCGTAATACATTAGATTTGAACGAAAAGAGAGGAAAGAAGCAGAGCCATGACAACTTCAGTTCCTCATACAAAATATACTTGTTTTTAATAAGATACTCTCTTCCTCTCTGGAGAAGTAATTGAGAGGACAATGATAAGTCAGATTATTCTAATGATGACATTTCATGTGGGCACAGAATGTCAAGGGAAAGAAAATTCTTTCTCAACAAAAAAAAGGAAAATAATAATTAGAAATTTGAGAAAAAAAGAAAAATAACAAAACTTCAGGAGAAAGATTTAAATATTAAGCAACTTATAAAAATTAGGAATATAATTGGATGATACTAAAAAATAATAAAATATCAGCAACAACTGTATTAAGGAATAAGCTGAAAAGCATTATGGATATAATAAAGATATAAAGCATATATATTCTAATAATAAAGAAAAGGGAAGGGCATTTGAAATACTAAAAAATAAAATCAGTGTAAGAGGTCCGACTTCTGGATAGCTGAGGACAATGGCAAGAAAAAATACAGTATCTCCAAAAGTATCCTCCCAACTCTTATGAAGAAAAAAAACAAAAAACAAAACAAAACAAAACCAAAAAACCCCTGAAACATTTCATGAAAAGACATCATCATAATTTAAAGACACTGAATGCAAACCCCACAAAATGAGTAAAAAAATATAATTACTAAATCCTAATATGTGAGCCCTCATTTGTCTGCCTCATCTCCAGTTAGCCTCATTGCTCTGTGGTGGTCAAAGGCAGACTTAAAACAAAACAAAACAAAAACAAACAAACAAACAAACAAACTACAAGGAAGACAGATGAACAGATGAGGATGGATGACAGAGAGACCTCAGTGTAAGTTAAAACAACAACCCAAATCTGAAAATACTGGAAAAGTGTTTGGCCAGATTAGAGCACAGACTACAAGGAAGGCATTTCAAGAGCAAGTGATTCCAGAGTCATGAATAAAGCACCAGTGTAGGGGACACTGAAACAAAGCAAAACAAAAAGGAAAGGCACGTCCTTTGGCAACATTAGTGAAGGGAAAACGTAGAAAAAGAGGGGGAAATTTAGTGCTATGCAAGACTAAAGAGAATCATAAAATTAGAGGACTCTAACTTTGTCATCAAAACAAACAACAAAACCTTTTAAAGTATCTGGATTGTGCTGTACTGAAATAAGAGTAAGGCTACACTAGGAAGACTGCATATTGCTTTACAGTTTCTTAACATGCACTCTAATACCATAAAATGAACAAAAGAAAATTAAAATGCTTACAAAACTGTTGAAGCAAATTAGAAAAAAAAGTAAACACAGAAAATGTATCCCTTCCTTCTCCCCCCAAAATAACAAAATAGAAGTGTGTAAACTGGCATTCCAAACAGAATTCTTTGTCCTCAAGTATTTGAATCAGAAGTCTGAAAAGTGAAATTGGCAAAAACATAGAGAGAAATTGAAGAAAAGAATGGATTGAACTCTAAAAAGATATGGGAGAAATAAGGAAAAAAGTCACAAATTAATAACAAATTTCAAGAGCTAAAATGAGAATTAACACAAAAGAAAATTGAATGACATATATTGAAGAAAGGCAGGAAGACAATCCAGAAACAATAATGATAATGGAGGATACAAATATGAGATAAAGAAGATCTAAGAACAAATGGTGGAAATGGAAGACAGGCAAAAAAGGAATTGTATTTCTGTCATTGAAATCCCCAAAGAAGATTTACAAATCATGGAACAGAGCAAATACCTACATATACAAATGCAACAACATAAATATAATGAAAGAGTTCATCTTAGATTTATCTGCCATATGTTCATATATTTTTTATTAATATATGCAAATATGAACTCACCTAGTCAAGCCAAAGAAATTGGCTCGCAAAATAAGACCCAACTATATGCTGTGCGTAGGAGATATACTTAAAGCAAAGTGATTCAGAAAAGGAAGGAAAGCTATGTATACTAGCATATATGAATCAGAACAGAAAGTGCTAGTGATTCTGATACCAGAATTATGTAACTGAAGCTAAAAACCATTTAATGTGATAACAGATGACACTGTACTATTCAACTTTGTACTAGAAGCATTAGTCAACACAATTAGACAAGAGAAATCAACTAGTAAGATAAAATAGTTATGAAAAAGACAATCAATTTTTGTTTGCATCTATTATAGTATACTCAGAAAGCCACAGAAAAGTAATAATAAAAGAACTAAAATGATAAGAATTCAGAAAAAGCATAGGGTCTAAAATTAATATACAAAAATCAATAGTCTTCATATATACAAACAGTAATCAGCTAAATAACAAAGGCCTGATTTACCATAGTAACAAAGAATGTTAAATAATAAAGAATAAAATTGACATAAAATCTCTATGAGAAAAAAATTTATGCATAGTTATGAAACTTAAAAAAGTAGGTTTGAAATAATGGCATATATATTCTGTATTTTTAGAGATGACAATTCTACATTACATAGAGATCAGTTCTTGCTGTTCATACAGAAATTCATTGTGGCCACGGTAAACCATCCATTATTTTATGAAGTTAGACAATTTGATACTAAAGCCCATATGGAAAATCAACCATACTAAGTTTGCCTAGTAAAACACTAAAAAAGAAAAGCTATAAACAGGAAGTAACCATATGAGACATTAAAATTAGTCTTTGTAATTAAAACAATGTGGTACCTACCATCTAGTGCATAAATGGACAAATTGATCATTAAAAAAGAAAGTCCATAAATAGACCCAAGTAGATAATAAAATGAACCAAGTTTCTTTGGAGAAAAGTATACTCCAGGGCTAGGGCAAATATAAGAAATTAAGATATGCTTGGAACATCTTCCTAGGCTAAAAAATAACAAGTGCTAGAAAAGAAAGACATAAGATCCCAAGTAGAAGAAGCTAGTAATGGCCAAAGATGGGAAACATTGAACAGCCAATTAAATAGTGGTAGTGTTACATTTTAAGCCGGAGAATAAAATAAATATCCTTGGGCCCATACTAATATAAGTAGTTTAATAAGTTAATAAATAGAGGCAAGGAGACAGCTCTCCCATACAAAATGGTTCTAAGTAATAAATGTAGAAAAGGGGTGCTGGGGTGGTTCAGTCAGTTAACCATCTGCCTTCTTCTCAGGTCATGATCTCAGAGTCCAGGGATTGAGGACCACATTGGGCTCCCTGCTGAGCAGAGAGATTGCTTCTTATCCTGGTCATGCTCTCTGTCTCCCAAATAAATAAATAAAATCTGTTTAAAAAAATAAATATAGAAAGAATGATAAAACTGTAAAACCACCATTAGACAAAATCTCATTAATAACTATTATAGTGAGATTCACTGATGGGTGCTATAATTGGTAATTTAAAATTAGAGATGGAATGTTTGTTTAGCTACAAAAGATCACTTACGAAATATTTATCAATTACAAAGAAAAAAAATAGTAATTCTACAGTGTTGAAACCCACCAAACACTACCTTAAACAAGTGGGTAACATTAAAATCAATCATAATAAAACACACGGACATCATGTCCCCAGGATGAGGGTCAATGAGCACACATATGAATTCTATGTCATTTTTGCCAAAAATATAAAATCACAACCCAATCACAAGACAAATCCAAATGGAGAGACGTTCTATAAAATAGTAACCAGTACCCTTTACAAGTTTCAGTCACAAAAAACATGGAGAGACTGAAGAACTGTCAGAGATTAGGAGAGACCAAAGAGATTTGAGAAATAAATCCAACGTGAGATCCTAAAAGAGAAAAAGGACAGAAGGAGAAAACCAGTAAAATTCAAATAAAACTCATACCTTTGCTAATAATAGTATTGTAGAAGTTAGCTTCCTTATTTGGATAACAGTACTGTGGCTTGGTAAGATGCTAACATTAGGAAAGTTGGTGGAACCCTCCATGTGAGCTCTCAGTGCATGCTTTTCAACATTTCTAAATATGACTTCGTTTCAAAATAAAAATATTGAGAGCAGTGCAAGTAAATCGTCGTCCAAATATGAAGCAAATTAAATCAGCATGGTTTTCAGCAATTAGTGAAATGTAGAAAATCCATTTGAAAATTCCTTTTTGAGTAGCACAGGGATTATGGCATTAGAAATTTAGAGAGGCTAATGCATTTATATCAAAATACTCGCTTCTGCAGTAAACCATAATTACATAGTTGTGTTAATGTAAATGATAGTCGTGCATTTTTAGCATTTAGAATCAACCTATAGATCATTCATGGAAGGTTTGTTATTATAAAAAAGAATATAAGTATTTTTATTCTTGAAAATATAAAAGTAAAAATACAACTACCAGAAATTGAGGGGAGGAGAGTGAAGAGAAGTGTGGAGTACTAATAACATCATTCTAAAAAGTGGGAAGTTATCTATGGTTGTGAGTCAGTTATAATAAGTAAAAATGATAATAGAATGGTATTTCTACATTAGGAGTAGTGGAGGTAGGGAAGAGTGAGTAAATTCTCATTTATCTTGGTAAAATATTAAGAGAAAAAAATTTAATGTTGATAATCCAAGAACACATTTAGATACTATTACCACTAATCACATTATGAATAGTAATAATAGTAACTAAATCCCTTTTGGGAACAGGACTAGAAATGGGCCACCATGGGGTAAATCTGATTTTCTATGTGTATTTGTATGTGTATATGTAAGACCTTTTTAATGATGTGACATATTATGTTAATTTTGTAAATATTAAAGAGGATATAATAATCACAACTTCTAATATTATGAGTGCTCTCCAACTGCATATTATTATCCTTTTTTGTAACACATGAAATTTTATTTGTTTTTTGATGCTGTGCTCAAGGTCATTTTATTTCCATCTCAATATTTATGAGTGATACTGATGTGACCATAAAACTTTTTCTAATGATCCCAGATAGATTTAATATTTTGTTTCTCTGTACTCTGATAACACTGTTTATAATTCCATTAAGCAACTAATCATAATTATTATAATTTATCTAGTAACTATCTATTTCCTTTGGCAGAATGAGAGTGCCTGAAGATTGGGTGTTATGTATCTTCCTCATGTTTGTACTTCTAGCACTTATAGTGATTGAAATATATTTTTCTCAATATGTAAATATTTATAGAAACTAACAGTAACATCCTGCTTCCTTCAGGCTTTAAGGAGAATAGCCATATAGAACAGAAGGGAGGGGCGCCTGGGTGGCTCAGTGGGTTAAGGCCTCTGCCTTTGGCTCAGGTCATGATCCCAGGGTCCTGGAATCAAGCCCCGCATCGGGCTTTCTGCTCAGCAGGGAGCCTGCTTCCTCCTCTCTCTCTGCCTGCCTCTCTGCCTACTTGTGATCTCTGTCTGTCAAATAAATAAATAAAATCTTTAAAAAAAAAAAAAAAAGAACAGAAGGGAGTCAAATTTTGGAGGATTGTCTTGGTTCCACTGTTTCTGTGCCTATATCCATCAATCATTTATTCTCCCAGGTCAGAATAGAAAATAATTTTGGAATAGAATAACCACAAGTTGATGCCTACTCTCCTTATTAGCCTGGCTGCCTTCCATGATTAATATTTGTCAATGGTGGCTGACTATTATGTTGTCCAGTAAAGGTAGTATTATGGGTTGAATTGTACTCCATAAAAGATATTGAACTCCTAACCTCCAGTATCTATGGATCTGACCTTATTGGTAAATAGAATCTTTGCATATGATCAAGTTAAGATAAGGTCACTAGGTGGATTCTAATCCAGTATGACTAGTATATTTATAATGAGGGAAAATTTGGACACAGAGATAGACATGGACACAGGGAGAAGGCCATGTGGAGATTTGGAGTTACACTGCCAGAAGCCTAGCAGAAGCTAGGAGAAAGACCTGGAAAAGATCCTTAGTGAGTGTCTTTGCCGAGTCTTGTGAACACCTTGATCTCAGAATTCTAGGCTCCATATTTGTCAGACAATACATTTCTGTTGTTTAAGCCACTCTACTTGAGGCACTTGGCTATAGCAGCCCTGGGATCCTAAAACGAGTGTTACTGGAGACACTTTCAAACGAATGGTCAGCACCATTAGGCACCCTATTTCCTTGTTCTCCTGTCTCCCTTGGAGAGGATTACAAAGATGAGAGAGTCCAGCTTCATTCATGGTATCTCCAGAACAGAGAGCTCACCCCTGTTCTTCTATCTTATTGCAGGTGGTGGGGATAGTCTGATGTGTGCATGCTGAGCTCCATGCCAACTCTCTAGAGAAATAATTTGGGAAGCCCAATTGATAACATCTAACAACTTAGAGAAAAATTTGGGACTGGATTGAACGACCTCCCCTTGAAGCATTTGTTTTGGCTTGTTCATGGTGAGTAACTCATGGAAAGCATCCAAGAAAGCATCCAAGAAAACTACCATTTTAATGTCTATTCTTTTTACAAAGCTAATATCTACAGAATACATACTATATATTAGGCACTGTTCCTCTTCTAGATGTGTGTGTTTGTGTGTGTGTGTGTACTTACTTTACAGATGGTGATGAAATTAAATGAGGGATATAATCTACCTATCTATCATCTATCCGTGTCTATATAACCCTCATTTAGTTGTTTATTTATAATATATATAATAAATACATAATATAGTTAACTATATATAAACTATATATAAAAATAACTATATAACTATATATTACTTGACTATATATTATGTATTATGTTTATATATGTTTATATCTATGTATATATTTATATATAACATGTATTTACCTAATATATGTACATAAGTATTTGTATATTATATATCTAAAAATATATATGTATATATATATATTTGTGTGTATATATATATATTCTGTGTCTGTGTATTCTATATTTTTTACCACCAATATATAAATTGTGCTGCTTTATTATTTCCCTTTTATAGCTCAGATACTAAAGAATAAAGATACTAAAGATAGAATACTAAAGAATAAAATAAATACTAAAGAATAAAATAAATCTTGGAATTCATATTCCAAGATTTGTGGCTCAGAAGTTTATGCTATTAATGCTACTTCTCAAGAAACTCTAAAGCTAGCTTAAGCAAAAAGAAATATATAACTGAGAGTGTTTTCTTTTGTTCATCTTGTTTTGTTTTGTTTTGTTTTATTTATGGAACCAGAGGCATTCTTAGGAGCCAGAAAGTAGACATATCTAATTCTTATCCTTCTGTCCCCTTTGGCAGTTACTTTCTTTCCTTATTGAACTACATGCTAGTTCTCTTTATATGCTATTCTATATGCTTCTTTATATGGCTGAAAGATATGAGATATACAGTATGCATCACCTAAAGTGGAAATCACATAGTCTCAATCTGAAATTTTGCAAGGAAGGAATTTATTGGCTTGGTATGGACAAACTGGCCACCTTGGTCCAAACAACTAGGGTAGGGCTGGAGGCACAAGATAATGCTTAGTGACCACAACTTCCAGGACCCCACTTTTTAAAAAATATTTTAAATATTTTTTAATATTTTTGTTTATTTGAGAGAGAGACAGGATAATGAGAAAGAGCACACAAGCAGGGAAAAGAGGGAGAAGCAGGCTCCCCAGTGAGCAGGCAGCCCAACACGGAGCTGGATCCCAGGACCCTGGGACCATGACACGAGCTGAAGGCAGATGCTGATCACCAACTGAGCCACCCAGGTGCCCCTCTAGGACCCTTCTTTTGTCATCTCTGATTTGGAGGGTGGGGAGGCAGATTGTAGAAAAGTAGGATGGAAGCAGGTAGCCACTTCAACAGATATTCACTATAAGATGCCTGCACTCAGCTTATAACACAGAGGTTAAGGATAGGAGTATCACAGGGTACCTGGGTGGCTCAGTGGGTTAAGCCTCTGCCTTCAGCTCAGGTCATGATCTCAGGGTCCTGGGATTGAGTCCCGCATTGGGCTCTCTGCTCGGCAGGGAGCCTGCTTCCTCCTCTCTCTCTGCCTGCCTCTCTGCCTACCTGTAATCTCTCTCTCTCAAATAAATAAATAAAAATCTAAAAAAAAAAAATTAAAGAATAAGAGTATCACAAATTTAGGAGCAAACTCATGGAGTATTTGATCTTCAACCTGCTCCCATTTATATGGTTTCAAATGTGTTCTTCCCTTCTTTGAGTTAGAGTTCACTGGAATTATGATTTTCAGATATTTTTTAGAAAACATTCATTTTAGTTATCTATTTCCTCAGCATACATTTAATGATTATCTAGAATATGGTTATAGGGGTGCCTGGGTGGCTCAGTGGGTTAAGCCTCTGCCTTTGGCTCTGGTCAAGACCTCAGGGTCCTGGGATCGAGCCCCACATCGGGCTCTCTGCTCCAGGGGAAGCCTGCTTCCTCCTCTCTCTCTGCCTGCCTCTCTGCCTACTTGTGATCTCTGTCAAATAAATAAATAAAATCTTTTTAAAAATTTTATTAAAAAAAAAAGAATATAGTTGTAGGTTGAGTTGTGTCCATCACTCCTCAAAATATTTTAAAGTCCTAATAAACAAATAAATGTTATTCAAATATTTATACAAATATCACCTTTATAAAACACAGTCTTTTCTCTTTTAAACAGCATCCAGATAAGTTTACCACTATCAAATAAATCTAGTTGCTACTTGACAGAGAATGAAAAATTAAATTTCTTTATACTATTCTATATACTTTCCTGTGTACATAGTGCAAGACCCAGAATAGCATTCCTTGTATTTGAATGATGGATTAATTGATCAAATTTTGTGACAAACAGCAAATACTGTTTGCCAAATTATATCTTCAAACAATTTCTGTCATTCAAAATTCAACTGAACTACAGTTATAGGGCAATATCAACCTGGAGAA
Source organism: Mustela erminea (assembly GCF_009829155.1). NCBI lineage: Eukaryota > Metazoa > Chordata > Mammalia > Carnivora > Mustelidae > Mustela > Mustela erminea. The sequence continues at coordinate 42,927,703 of NC_045623.1, forward strand.
ATGTAAGAGCAGAATTACCTGAGGTGCCCTGATATTCTACACCAACTGCATTTCTATTTAGGAGTGATAAACAAAAGCTTCCATCTAGTTAGGGAAGACCTAGCTCTCACAAGGAAGTTTCTCTTATCACTGAGACATCAATAACATTCACGATGCTCTGGGAAGTGAATATTCCTGCCCTTCTTCCCTTTCTACAGGACAAAGGAATGAGCGCCATATTTCCATCACTGCTCTGTCTAGGCACGAGTTTTGGAAATCAGAGTCCACATGGAACTTTTTCCCTGACTGCTGCCTCTGCTGCATGAGCATGATGAAAACCAGAAGGATATCGGTGTTAAGGAGAAACTTGTCTTCCCTATAGTCATAATTTTACTTTTATCTCAGTTATCACTGGGGAACCCTATTTTATAATCAGATAGTAAAAGATAGTATGCAAAGTTGGATCTATGGTTTTTGTTTTTGATTGTTTGTTTGTTTGTTTTAGTTTTGTGGTCTGTGATAGCCCAAAGCATTTTAAATACTAAAAACTGGATTACGAGGCAGGAAACCTGAGTTTCTCTCCTGGCTCTGCCTCTTGGTATGTGATTTGATGGGAGGAACCGATATGATATATAGTTACTATGGATATTTCTTTAATTTCATCTAGGCTCTTCACTCTTTTTTTTTTATATTAAGTGTACATAATTCCTACCTAAAGTCTCAGAAGCCTTTGTAAATACATACAAATAGTGTGTGTGTAAGAGCAAATATTTCGAACATATATATTTTTTTTCTTTCTCTAATTTGATTCCAAATTAATCTTGAATTAGGATTTTTTCATGTAAATAGCTAGTTTAACATTTTTCAATGGCTCCCTTTAGTCTGCCAAAAGAAAGGGGCTACCGTCATTGTTTGACTAATTAATACATTTATCCATCCTTCTATTAAACAAGCATTTGATAAATGTCTCCTATTAACTCCTATAGTATTAAGCATGATAGTCAGTCCCAAAGACACTAAGGTGAACAAAATATGGTGCCACACTTCAAGAGTCAGCAATAGAATAGTTAAGACACACAGTCAATTCTCTTTATTCGCAGTGGTTGTGTTCTGTAAGTCATCACAAACACTCAATTAGAGCATGTGGGATTAGGTTCCTGTGAGCTTCTTTTCACAACATTTCTGCCAACTGAACAGTACATAACCTGGATTTGTTGTGTGCATTTTTGTCTAAAGATACTGTATATAATATGTATTACTGATTCATTAACACTGAACTCATGACCAGCACTACCATAACTCATGCCCGAAAAGGGTTTATCTAACACATGTATTTTCTTCATAAGGCACATCAGAGCCTTCTTGTGCTTAGAAACATTAGACAGCACATCAGTACTACATTTGGGGGCCATTTTAAAAAGCAAAAAGCACGAATCAAAGCACAAAAATGTAAAAATATGTCACCAAATAAGGTGAAGAAAAGGACTCTTTACAGTAGGAGAAGTCATACCAAAAGGCAGTGTGTGCCTTGCTTTACCTCAGCTGGGAACACTTGCCTTGAGCAACTCAAATATTTCATCATTCCACACGTGTCCTCTAATGACCACAAACGTGCCATGTGTATGGGGGTGGCAAATAAATTTTTGGTGAGTAGGTAAACTTGCAAATATGGAATCCATACATAATGAAGATCAACTGTATGTGAATGAATGGGAAAGAAGTGTTACCTTAGTAGTACAATACCCAAAGGAAGGTAAACACAGAGAGGAAAAGATTAACTGTTCTCAGGGGCACTGGAGAACATTCTGTAGAGTGAATGATGAATGAGATCATATTTAGTGGCCTCTGCCAACTAAGCAAAAGGCCCCCAGTCAGAGAAGATAACATAGGAAGGTCATGGTACATGAAGCTGTGTGACATATTCAGCAAGTGCAAGCAAGTTGTTAGTCCTTGGGTCTAAAGCTTAAAGTGAAGAGGTTAGAAGTGCCTGAAGAGGATAATAGCAGTCATGTGATGAAGAATGTTAATGTCCATCATAATTGCTTGGAATACTTTTTGTGATGATGAAAAGCCATGGCCTTGCTTTGAATGAGTGTATGGCATGAATTAAGATCTGATTGTACTACCTTAGTATCTTGTAAGAAGGAAGGAAAATGTTCTGTTGGTATCAGATTGAAATGAAATTATTGGAAGAATTAAAAAATTCAAGGTTAATTAGTCCAGCAAATGTAGAGTGTTACACAGTAAATAGATGATGACGGTGAAGTAGGTATTAAAGAAAAGATTTCTCTGGCTCCATCTCCTCCTCTAGCCTTTGTGAGGTGCTCCTCAAACAGACTTATACTCAGTGGTAGTTAATACTGGAACTTTCTTCATAAATGCCCCATAGCATCCTATTCCTGTATGTATTATAGCATCCATCAAACTGCATTTAATGTACCTCAGTATTTACTTAACTAACTCTTTGATGGTGAGAAATACTTATTCATCATTGTGGCCCCAAGGTCTATGCATGTCTTTCACTTGATAGTGTTGAATAGATCAATAAATGAGAGAGTGAAATAATAAATCAGTTCCAACAGCCTTGCTCTCCATATGGAAACAAGCAACCCTCAATGCTCTTCTCAGATGCAACTTCTGCACTAAACTTTTCATTAGTCAGCATTTGTTTGTTTGTTTGGGTAAGGTGTTTGTTAGTTGTGAGCCATTGTATTTTTAAATGTTCTCATTTACACGTTCATAATAAGGGGGGAATATGCAAGAAATTATAAAATTGGACAAATGCCTTTAAAAATTATGTGTACATTGTATTCAAGAAAGATGATATGCCTTTTTAAAAACTCTCTTTTCAGAATTTTCTGTAAGTGACCTAGCAGCAATTATTTTACCTGATACATGCTGTTTAGAGTGTTTCTGTGACATGACCTGCTACAATTGAAGAAGCCACCCTACAGAGGCACTTATCATCACAACTGTCATGTTTTCCTTTTTGCCAGGGATTTTAAATCTCACCACAAAGTCAACCCAGGAATCCCACTGTGGCTCATGTCTTGCGCTCTGTGCATTGCTCCTCTGACATTCTGAGCAAGACCAATCAATCAATTTCTTCCACCAGGAACTGAGTGGTCATGACATCACCATCAAGCTTCGCCCTGTTCTAGAAAACCAATTGAGCTTGACCAAAATGAGCAGCAATTTATTTTCAACCGGGGAGGCTCCGTCTCTATAGGGTTTTAAATATCAGATACTGCTGCTAAAGTTGGGTCCAGGAGTACCTCTACGGAGCCAAGAAGGGAAGGGAAAAGGAAGATCAATGTGCTCATTTTCAATAAATCACTAGATTAATCCAGGTGGGATTCTGCAGCTGTGGGTGGAAAGCAAAGGAGATCATTATTTGTATTTAAAAGTGCAAAAGTAAAATCAATTTTTTAAGTCAAGTTTCAGGAGGACTGACTGATGGAAGGGTAGAAATATAGAGAACACTATAAATTTCTGGATTAGAAAAGTTTTCCCCACCCTTGCCACTCATTAATGTCAACAAACTCCACATTTCTGAATTCTGTTTGGATGCAATAGTCAACCCATTTTATGCTATTAGTAATTCGTTTAAAAGGGGTGTTTATGTGCTGCAGGCTGTTTATGAGGAAATCAGTCTCATCAAGCTTTTCTTAAACACTCTTTTTTACCTATCATGTCACTACGAACTAATGAAAGTCTCAGTTACTATGGTCTTTGGTTGTATATATGCTATTGGAAACACTCTCAGCACATGCGATCATATTACTTGGGCTTAATAAGCGTCACAGGCAAAAGAATATTATGCATGAATACTAAATTTCCCAAGAAAAAATTTGAACAGGAACAACACTAGTTATAATGCTTTGCAATCCCTGTATACACAGACAAACATACATACACAACACACACACACGCACACACACACGTATATATTTTTTGCTAGGACAATTTCTACAAACCAGTATCTAAGAAATATTTAAAATGCCTGAGATAGTTGATTATCAAGAAATATTTAGTGTGGCAAACTTATTTGCTTGTGGTCTTTCAAAATTAGTTTCAATACACTTCTATGTAAGAGTAAAACATTTAATTTCTACTACATGCATCAAAAGGTGCTTGGCCATCTGAATGGAGGTAAAAATACAGCAAAAAATAGTAAAAATCGAAAGAAATAGCAACTGCGTAATAAGTCCTGTTCAATCAGAGCAGAAGTGATTGATGTGATACCAAATGGTCAGGAAATTTGGTGAGATTTGAAAATGAATTTGAAGAACATCTTTCAGTATTGGTAGAGAAAAACTGATAGCATATTCCATGGTATAGTGAAGGTATGAACAAAGATACATAGATGGGGGGCGCCTGGGTGGCTCAGTGGGTTAAGACTCTGCCTTCAGCTCAGGTCATGATCCCAGGGTCCTGGAATCGGGCCACGCATCGGGCTCTCTGCTCAGCAGGGAGCCTGCTTCCTCTTCTCTCTCTCTGCTTGCCTCTCTGCCTACTTGTGATCTCTCTGTCTGTCAAATAAATAAATAAAATCTTTAAAAAAATTAAAAAAGGATACATAGATGAGCACAAAGATCACATTTTCCTTTAAAAGTGTCTTTAGAATTCCCTGAAGCAGTGTTTCTCAAAGGCATAGCTGAAACCAAAGCTTCTGGGATGGCTATTGAAAAGATGCATCTTTGGATTTTGACCCAGACCTCTTCGATGTAAGTCCAAAAAATCTCTGGTGATTATCATGCACACCACATTTTGTAAACCATCTTACATGGATCAAGTTTAGCCAGATGTGAAAACTACTGTCAGCACACAGTAGTCAGTACTGGTACTCCCTTTCCAAATATGATGGAAATTCACAGAGGGGAAAAAAAAAAAAAAAAAAGCTCTCTCCTGGGCAAAGACATATCCAAGTCATTAAAGGCAAAATTTTAGAATCCATCTGACCTTAGCTTGAATCTTGAGGCAGGTTTCCTCTTCTCTCTGGGCTCACTCTTTTTTTCCCCTCTCTCTTTCCCTTCCTTCTTCCCTTCCTTCCATCTTTCCTTCCTCCCTCCCTTCCTTCTTTCCTTTCTTCCTTCTTTCCTTCATTCTTTCATTTCTTTCTTCCTTCCTCCCCGATCCCTCCCACTTTCCCTTCCTAGCTTCCTACCTTCCTTCCCTCCCTCCCTCCCTCTCTTTCTTTCTTTCTTTCCCTCCTTCTTCCCTTCCTTCCTTCCTCCCCCATTCCCTCCCACCTTCTTCCCTTCCTTCTTTCTTCCTTTCCTTCCTTCCTTCCATCTTCCTTCCTTCCTTCCTTCCTTCCTTCCTTCCTTCCTTCCCCCCTTCCTTCTTTTGCATCCCATTAGATTATTTCAAAGGCAGGGATCGTGTCAGGCTTACAATATTCTCAGCACCTAGCTCAATAAATTATTATTGTATATAGATGGTGATGATATTTCTTACTAATTAAATGAAATGGTGCTCACCTCATTGGTTATTTGTAGAAAATCATCAAATACTGTAGTTCATGATTCAATTATAATAATTTAAAAAATCAGTCATTCATTCTGTAACTGTTTACTTAGATTTCTGTCCCCAACCTAAGTTCTGGGTATGTAAAGAAAAGTAAAATCCTTGACCTTAAATATCTTACTGTTTTATGAAGAACAAAGTCAAATAAATGAGGAACTTCCTTTAAAATGTGATAGGAAAAAGAGTTCAATGTAATATGGACACTTCTAGGTCAGCTGGAGTAGTGAGACAAAACGCAGGAGAGTCAGAGAAGACTGTTTTGAGGATTTGACATGACATCTGTATTAGTTTCCTAGGGCTGCTGTAACAAATTACTATAAAGTAGGTGACTTAAAACAACAGAAATTTATTCTCTGATTTCTGGAGGCCAAAAATACAAAATCAAGGTTGGGTCATGCTCCCTTTGCAGGCTCTACAGAAGAATCCTTCCTTGATTCTTTCTACTTTTGGTTGCCTTCCAACAATCCTTGACATTTCTTGGCTTGTACCTGCATCATTACAATCTCTGTTTCTACCATCACATGTCTTTTTTCCCTAGGTGTCTCTCCATCTGTTCTTTTTTCTTCTTCTTGTAAGGAGATCAGTCACTGGATTTAGCCTCTGGACCCCACACCTGCCAAATCTATTATGGCCTCATCTTAACTGATTACATCTGCAAAGACCCTATTACCAACTAAGGCCAAATTCTGACCTGGTAGACATTGATTCTAGAAGGATACTATTCAACTCACTGCAACATCTAAACAAGAATTTTGAACTACAGGTAAAGGTTTATCTGACCAAGAAGGTGGAGAACAACTTACCTGTGATGCACAGTGCATTGTCAATAGTGGCCTGACCATAGAGACACTCTGTTACTTTATAGTTACTACTGTCTGTACAGAAATTCTAGGCAGACCACTTTTTGCACTTGGGTTTGCAATCTATCTTTTCCAGCTCCTGGATGCTCCATCTCTGCCAACCCACTCTGGAAATATGGTCAGGTCTAGTATGGATACCAATAATCTCTCCAACCTTCATGCCTCACCAGTTTGAAAGAACTGTCTTGCTTTCCAGACTCATGAATTCTTCCTTGTAGAAGCTAAGATTTGGGTTGTAATTCCTCTCCAGGAAAGAAGATACCTGGCTTTGGTTTAATAAACCGAGTTCTTTTCATAACTTCATTGAACTTGTTTGTATCTAGGACTCTCCAAAACTAGGAATAACAAGATTGATGCTGGTCTGCACTTTACACCTCTTACAGTGATATTTATCATGAAGAGAGTAGAGGGAGGACTTGATAGAGGTGAACAAAGAACTGTGGTGTCTATTAAAAAATGACAGAAAGAAGCTCCTGTGCTTCAGTTGCTTTTCCTACCTACTCAATCTTTTCAGCAGAACAGCCAATACTTTTTTTTTTTCCCACTCCTATTTCTAGAAAATGAGCCAGAAAAGAGACCCATTTGTTTTTTAGCTTCAGCAACTTTGAAGACCAAGCTTTCCATATATGATTTATAGGATCTACTGAAAGAAACTCCTTATGACCATGAGAGTATTCTCCAATGATTTTGTTGGGATTACTGCATTTTTCTGGCACTTTAACCTAAACTTGAGCTTAATAAGCTATGCCCTACACCTTTCTGGAAAATAATTCTGCCTGTCTTACTGCCTTTATTCTTTAAGTCAATGACATCCTCATAGGTAAAGTGACATCTGACCTCATAGTCACCTATTCCACTGGAGGAAAATGGCACGAGCAGAGTTAGACTTTGTGCAACAGGAATAGCACCTCTGAAAAGAAAACAAGTATCACCTCAGCAGACTTTTTTTTCACACTGCATTGTGAAATAATTTTAAAATTTTAGTTCAGTCTATATTATCTTTATTTAGATTGGTCTGTTTCCATTCCTGACTCTTCAATAACTGTGGACTAACCAAGCAAGGGGAAAGTCAAAAAAGTGAGTTATATTTGCTTGTGGAAGAGCTAGTATGCAGGCAATAAATAACAGCTAGTTTATCTGAATATAAAACAGGATTAAATCAACGAACTTGGTAAAACAGAATTTTAAGTGGAACATTCTTCAAGTGATATACTAAAATTGCTTCCAACGAGAGTGCCTATATTTATTTATTTTTAAATGAATATCACCATATTCTCATATTTGTATGCATTTTGGATCAGGTACTTGTTGAACATTTAAAACAACTGCTTTAATATAAGAATATTGAAGAATTTGATAAGAATATAATCTTTTGTTAAAGATTTACACATTTTGGAAAATAAAGATTAAATACAGCTATATTACACAGAAGCACCTGCTGTTAAACCAGTAGCTAGAAGCAAGAAAAGCAGCATGATTTTCCAGTTAAAAAAAAAAAAAAAGTTGATGTAGAAAACAGTCAAGGAGCATAAACTAAAAATGAACATTACATTTTCTGGAATATAATGATTTTTAGATATTTTACATTATATTTTAATATTGCATTAGAGAGAAGATATACTCATGTCATATTTGAAAAAGTGAAGATATATACTTTCTGCAAATGTAAATACTATATTTCATTTTTATTGTAATTATATCTCTGTTGCCATTTCACCGCTCCATTAATTTTCATTTTAATGACATTAGATACACATATGCACTTTACTTTCATGAAAAGCAAAATAATCCAAAGTAAAGATTAGAGACCTTTGATACTGACTAACTAAGGAGCCCATATGAGTTGAGTTGCTGTTTGAGTCTTAGCTTCATCTGTTGAGAATCATGTAATACTTAAGAGTATGAGCCTGGGCTTTAGTATGGGTCGTTTATCAAATGGATGACTTTAATCAAGTTAGTTAGTATGTCTTTACTTCGGTTCCTCATCTGTAAATAGGAGGAATTATAGTACCTACTCCACTGGATTCTTATCTAATGAAAATGGTTAAGACCTGCATAGGCACCATGTTTAGAATGCCTTGTTGTAAGTACTTAAGACATGTCAACAATTATTATTAACTACAAATGGCGATATTAAAAAGTTTTCTCAGATAATTAAACAATATAACATGTACACGAAACCATTATAGAATCTAAGGTGATACAAATGATAATTTACTATTACATGACTAGCAAATAAGTGTTCTTTATTGTTCTCATAGGCCATATGGGCTATAGCAAGTCTTCCAACCTATCAGTCTCAACTTTAGAGCTCCTGTAGTTACTGTGAGGGTACACATGAAATCAATTTACAGAAAGTCAATGGTTGTATAAATGTATATTATTCTCATAACCTACACCAATAGTTTGTATAGTTACACTTATTTATTTATTTATTTATTTATCTATTTTTGGTATTCACACTAGTATACTTGTTCCAGATGGAACAGATATTGTCACCATTTTAGGAGAAAACACTAAGGAGTTGAGACATCAGAAAACCATTCAAGATTATTCAGGCACTTTGTAGCATACCTGGAAGTTAATGCAAGTTTGCCAAATTCAAGGTCAAGAGATTGCACTTTAAGAAAGAAAAGTCTTGTCACTATTATATTTAAAGCAACATGGCCAATTGAAGTTTCTTTCCAGAAGAACACTATTTCAGTTACAGAGCTGAAAGTTAAGTGCTGACAGGATCTATTTCTACCAAACCTGATGAAAAAATGATTTCTAGGATTGCCAACGTATCACTGAAAGCTTTCCCTGACACCTGATTTGTCTAATGGATGCTTGATGATTATTTAACTCATGGCATAGATAATATTTGTGTAAGTTTCCAGTGAAAATAAAATCTGTTCAGCAGCCAACCTGCCCTAAACATTTTATCTTTACTATATCTCTGTTTTCTTTCTAAATTTAAAATGTGTACTTCATCAACTCTCCTTGCCCACACACAAGTTCTTTCTGTGTAGGCACAAACCCTTTATAGGGAATAAAGCAGATATAAATAAATAAATAAATACATGAATAAGCCTGTTCCCTGTATAATTTCTTTTCTGTTATCCTATTATATTGGTTAAGAAGCATTGCCTTATATATGTGGCTGGACATAATATTGCAGGATAATTTAAGCTATTTCCAGATTGGAATCACTTATTTCTATTGCACGTGGTGTTTTTTAGTGAACTGAAGCAAAGTGACTACTTGAAGTAGCTATATATTTGTTATTACAGAGAACTAATTAAGTTCCACCCTGTAATTAGGATTTTTTTTAAATTACTCATTGCATGTGTGAATTTAATTTTTGATGTTAATGCAAGTATTTGATTTAATTATTAAGTAATTTCGCTTACTAGTTGCAGAACATCAAAAGAAAAAAAAGAAAAAAAGAAAGAATTTTCTTTTATGCAGAGACCACTATCTTTTTCAAAGTTTTTGGTCCTAAAAGGGAACTCTGAGCTTGCATATGGTGTTTTTCATCAGCTCATTTGCATTTATTATTGGATAAGACTGTGAGAGCCCCTGAAACAGAGAGAGAGAGAAAGAGAGAGAGAGAGAAATTTTTAGGGAGATTAGACTTGTAGTTTTTCTTCTACTGTTGTCCATGATGTAGTTTTAGGCACTTGGCTTCATATTAGAGATGTATTAGGCAGACTTACATTTCAACTAGTACCCATCTCTTCATGTGCTAAAGCCTTAACTGTCAGGTTTAGAAGGAGACCAAATTACTGATCTTTGCCTGAAGGAGAGTGATTTTTAAGACACTGATAGAATGTTAGATTTACCGGAGTTTTAGGTTTCATTTCTTATAATGTATTATAGACTTGCTTACTTACATTCTTTGGTCAAGAAGCACAGCCATGTAGTAAGCTATATGGTTAACCTGGTTATTTAAGGTTCTACTATATGAAAATCCTGGATAAAGACACCTTGGGAATGTATTGACAAAGCAAGAAACAGTGCAACTCTTGATATCTCTCTACCCTTCTATATGTTGAGGGCAGATAATGATAATGTGTGACCCTGCTTTAGTCTGCTACTGGTCATCTCCTTATTTTTCTTAGAAAATAATAGTGAACTCAGCAAACCACTCTCTTTGACAGATTGCACAGGGGTCTCCATTAATGCAGAAGTATCGGATAGTTTACTAAAGGATCCAGTTAGATATGGTGGGGCATTTACATAAAATTGTTTATAGATATTTAGAAATGTACTTAATGTTTTAATGTTTTAAACCTTAATTCTCTATATAAGGAGACTACTATAAACAATGTTTAAATCACAAGCTTCTAGGAACAAGTTTTTTTTTTTTTTTAAATACCTAATGTTTTATTTTAGGTTTAACTAAATTTGAGGGTACTGATTGCTGTTATTTACTCACAATTACTTAAAACCGAAGCCAAAAATCAAAACCAAAAATGTTATTGAGATACGGTGTATATACAATACTGTTCATCTGATTAAAGTATATGATTTAGTCATTTTTGTTTGCCTGTTTCCTATTTTAATAGTATATCCACAAAGTAGAGCAGTCATCAACATAATCTAATTCTGGAGCATTTTTTGTTGGCAAATGTTTGCCCTAGGCAAACAGTGATCGAATTTCTGTTTCTGTCGATTTCTAATATTTCATGAGAACGGAAGGATGCAGTACGTGGTGTTTTTGTGACTGGTTTCTTTGACGTAGCATGTTTCAAGTTCCAATTGTTTTGTAACATGTGTCTGAATTTCATTTTTTGTTACTTCCAAGTCATAAGTATAGAGATATACGTAACACATTTCATTTATCCGTTCAGTAGCTGATGGACTCTTGAGTCGTTTCCACTTTTTAGCTTTTGTGACTAATGCTTCTTTGAACATTTGTGTCCAAGTATTTGTGTGGATTCATGTTGCCATTGCTCTTCCGTGCATACCTCAGGGTGGAAGCGGCGCATCATGCAGTAGGTTTATGTTTAACAGGTTGAGGATGGCCCAGCTGTTTTCTAAAGTGGTTGCACTTTTTTGCATTTTCCTCAGCAACACATGAGAGTATCAAATTCTCCATGTTCTTGCCAACATTTGTTATGTTCTGTCTCAATGATCATAGCGATCCCAGTGCTTATAAGTGGTTTTGATTTGTGTTTCCCTAATGACTAATATTGTTGAAAGTCTTGTCATGAGCTTATTGATAATTGGTATATCTTTGGGGCAATGTCTATTCAAATACTTTTATCCATTTTTAAATTGGGGCACTGTTCTTATTGTTAAGTTGTAAGTGTCATTTGCCTTCTTTGGGTAAAAGTCCCTTATGAAATATATGGTTTGTAAATATTTTCTGTCATGCCGTCGGTTTCTTTTATTTTCTTTATGGTATCTTCTGCAGAGTTAAAGTTTTTCTCACTTCTCTAATCCCTTGCCATGCTTCCAAATAAATTACATGTACTGAAATCTTTTGCTCTGGTAATGCTTTTGAGGGAACTGATCTATGATATTTACCATTTAAAAACATTGATAGATACTCTTGTGAGGCTTATTAAAAAGACGATGAAAAGACTATGCCATCAGATAGAATCTTGGTATCTTCCTTTATTTTCATTCAGTTGCCAGTGTTTGGTTTCATTCAATGATTAAGCTATAAATTATAACAAATCCTCATTTGTTGATGCCAAATGATTATATGTTATCCGTATTTATATGTTACATATGTTATATGTTGTATATGTTATCCATATTTATAACCTAGCAAGAAAGTTCTGCATTTAGCTTGCAATTTCTAATACGTTTTTTCCTGTAAGTAATATTTTTTTATTATTGTTGTTGCAAAGGGTATTATTTGTAACCCTGACCATTCAGATTAAGGAGCTGAGTGGTCTCTCACGACTAGGAAAACTACAATCACAGTTGTAAAACTGTACAAAACTGTAAAGCAACACGTGAAAATCTTGCCTTCTCTCACATTTCTACAAGTTCACATGGGAAAAAAAAAAATTGTGGTAATTAAGAGTGCATCTATCACAGCACCAAAGCATAATAACCTGCACATACTAAATGGTCACTAAACCTTTGCTGCATAATTAAAAAAAAAAAAAATTGCAAAGAAGCCTGGTAGTTGAATGAGGCAAGGGGATTTAATTAATGTGTTAGGTCCCCCAATAATGGGTCCATGATTAAAGGAGCGAGACTGATACAAAGTGAAGGTCAAGCAAAGCTTTATTTCACACCAAGCATCAAGAATCAAACCAAATGTTCAGGGCCACACCTCTTACAAGACAGAGCGATCCCTCTCTGTTTCACAGACTAGCTTTTTTTTGTTTTTTTTTTTTAATTTTTTTATTTCTTTTCAGCGTAACAGTATTCATTGTTTTTGCACCACTCCCAGTGCTCCATGCAATCCGAGCCCTCCCTAATCCCCACCACCTGGTTCCCCCAACCTCCCACCCCTGCCCCTTCAAAACCCCTCTGGTTCTTTTTCAGAGTCCATAGTCTCTCATGGTTCACCTCCCCTTCCAATTTCTCTCAACTCCCTTCTCTCCATCTCCCCTTGTCCTCCATGTTATTATGCTCCACAAATAAGTGAAACCATATGATAATTGACTCTCTCTCCTTGACTTATTCCACTCAGCATAATCTCTTCCAGTCCCGTCCATGTTGCTACAAAAGTTGGGTATTCATCCTTTCTGATGGAGGCATAATACTCCATAGTGCATATGGACCACATCTTCCTTATCCATTCATCTGTTGAAGCTAGCTTTTAAGGGCAAAGGCCATGTGGTTGGGCCTGGCCATGCACAGGTGGCCAATGAAATTGTAACACACAGAGAAAGCTGCACAGTCATGCTAGGTCACACATAAGTGACCAATTGAATTACAATTTACCCTATAGTAGACATTTGAACCATCCTATCACCTTGGTCAGAATTGGAACCCAAAAGGTGCCCAAAGGGCGGGACCCATACTCCTTGGTAACTAGGGAGACAGTATGCAACCCCCCATTGATGGGATGTCTCTACCTGGCCTGACCCACCCTTGTATTTGGGCTTGGTTACCTGGGGCTGGTTTCCGGGGACTTGTTTTTGAGTAAGTCCCTTGAGGGAAGGGGGGCAGGGACAATTTAAGGGTTAAACAACAAGGTTATTGTTTAACCTGGATGGAAGCCTCTGGCTAAATAGGTCCTTACAAATGTAATATCAAAAAGGAAATCAACTTCAATACAAATAGTAAGTTAGCAATTGTTAAGATGGCATAACCAAACTCTCAGAGCAGAAACAAAAGTTACCAGATAAAACTTGACATATCAAGAGGTCATTTTAATTTTTCATCTTAAGGTTTTTCTTTCAAAACTGGACAAGGGACACCTGGGTGGCTCAGTTGGTTAAGCAGCTGCCTTCGGCTCAGGTCATGATCCCAGCGTCCTGGGATCGAGTTCTACATAGGGCTCCTTGCTCGGCAAGGAGCCTGCTTCTCCCTCTGCCTGCCATTCTGTCTGCCTGTGCTCGCTCTCTCCCCCCCCCCCCCCGATAAATAAATAAAATCTTAAAAAAAAAAAAAAAAACTGGACAAGACCCCAAAATACATAGCAAATATGAAAAATCTGAACTCTGGTGGTTCTTATCCCTAGCACACTGATAAAAGGGGCAACAGAGTTATTCCAAAAATACGTCAAAGGGAATTGAGGAGTGAAATGGTTCTAAATGACCAAGAAATCCGTTTGATAAACTTCCAGGCCTCCTGAAATTGCCAGTAGATTCTCACAGAAAAATAAACTCAATGACTTTGCTTTCGGATTGTGTTAATATCTGTTAGTGACCTCCCGTGAAGATACTAGGAGATGGAATGGTGGAATGCATGTATGGTGAGGCTCAGCAGCTCTGAGGAAATTTACACCGATGGGGCATGAGGAAATTCCTGTGCTCAGATATCAGGACATGAAAATCCAAAAGTCCAAAACATGAAAGAAGTGAAAACCTAGTTCATTTGAGATTATGATTTTTTTCCTTTACATGTTCTGGGCAATTTTGTAGAGGGAGTACTTGTTCCTATAAAGCAGATGAAAAGCAAGACTGTTTTTTATCATAAGCACATCAAAACCTACAAATGCTTCTTAATCCACCTTTCACTTTGACTGATAATCCCCTGCCTCTGAAAACTTACATGGAAATAAAGTCAAGAAACACATTTTTAAAACGTCCCCTTTAGGTTTTAGGAATATTTACTACTCTGAGCTCAGAGTCCTCAGTAGCATATAATTAAATGGGGCTTCTAAGTTCTGAATGACAATATCATATTGAATTCAGAACGGAAAACTGTCAGCAAAATGTAGATTATTCATTTCGTGAATTCAAGGATCTGATTTGAATGAAATGCTTTATAAAATGTAGAAAAGAGGAGGCGGATGAAACAATTGCAAAATCCTGATGAATTATACTGTTTGGAGAATTAAATTTTTAATGTTAACTAAGAAAAACTGGTGAAGCTAATATAGTCTAAAAAAGAACACTATCAAAGATTCTCTTCCAGGCAGAATGCCAGACAGCTTGAGCAAGCTTTCTGCAGCAATACCTTCAGGTTTTATTTAAATTGAAATAAAGCCTGCCATCATAGCTTTAGCTGGCTCAAGGAAATGCACCAGTTTCTTGCTCCATTCCAACATTAGACCTGCCACTGCATCTAGTGATATATATTTGCAAATGTATGTGCATAAGTTTTTACATAGCTTGCCCAAAATTATTGTCAAAACTCATTATTCAACTAAAAGTAAAATAAATGAATAGATATATTAATGACTAAATTAATAAATAAGTAAATAACACCAGTAGCTTCACAGTTCATTTGCCAGAAGTAATTCAGTTGAAAATTGAAACATCTGGAAATAGAATGGATGTATCATAGAAATTGCATTGACCTAATTAGGGTTATCTGGACTTATTCCTTTAAATGACACTTTTTTAAAACTAATAAGATGATAATCTTTTTTTCAATTCAGTTCTTAAGTCTTAAGGGATGAGACTATGGAGACCCTAAATTATCCAAGTAGATTTGCATTTTCAGAATATTTCTAAAATTTCTTATATTCATCCATTATTTATTTTGCTTAATGATGGGCCTTCTTTTTTTTTTTTTTTTAATTTTTTATAAACATACATTTTTATCCCCAGGGGTACAGGTCTGTGAATCGCCAGGTTTACATACTTCACAGCACTCACTGATGGGCCTTACTTCTTAATAGAAGAGTCCTTACACTGTTTCAAAGAAATATTTTCTGTGTCCATAAAAATCATATATTCATAAAGCCTCATATATGTATTAGGCACATGTGTGGTTATCACATCCCCTTTATTACATATATTATTAAGATGTCACCTCTTTACTTTTTAAGAATGAACTTTGCCTTTAATTAAAAAGAAAAGCACAAACAATTAAAAAAAAAAACAAACAAAGAACAAAAAACAAAAAAATGAAACCACAGGCTCCAAATGTAATCACTTTTTTGTAAGGCCAAGTAACCAAACCTGGGCTTAATACCTAACTATAGTTCCAACCTCCTCCAGGACTGGATTCTTTTTTTTTTTTTTTAAGGATTTTATTTATTTATTTATTTGACAGACAGAGATTACAAGTAGGCAGAGAGGCAGGCAGAGAGAGAGGAAGGGAAGCAGGGTCCCCACTGAGCAGAAACCCCAATTCAGGGCTCAATCCCAGGACCCTGGGATCATGACCTGAGCCAGAGGCAGAGGCTTTAACCCACTGAGCCACCAAGGTGCCTCCAGGACTGGATTCTCTCCAGTCAGTCAGGATTTTCATCAGCACCAATGAGTAAATCTGTCATATTGCCCTTTTCAACCCACAAAGGAGGATGAGATAATTTGCATAAGACTTCCTGCCCTTTTACCCCTAAGGGAAAATTACCTTGCTGAAACTATCCTTTCTTTTGTTTTGCTAATAATCTTCTCCACTCACCCTTTCCTGTAAAATCTTTGTTTTGTTCAACTCCTTGGAACTCTGATCTACTTGCTAGATGGGATATTGCCCCATTCTTGAATGGCTTAATAAAGCTAGTTAGACCTAGATTTAGGTCTAGGTTTTAATTAGATTTAACTGAATTTTGTTTTTATACTTTATACTGTCAAATGTACTATAGGCATGCTGCCATCAAAGTGTATTTCCAGCACAAGAGGATTTTAGCTATTATTTTGCACTGACAGCAGAATTAATCCAGATTCTAAATAAAAATCTCAATCCCTTGAAAATTTAACTTTGATCTCCATATGCTTTACTAAGCACTTGGAAAATAATTTTAATGATAATTTTTCAAAATACAATATAACATTTTACTTAAATCCTTTTATATGATAACCATATAGATCGTTTCACTAACAAACCCAGTAATTACTGAATATCTACCGTGTACAAAGCAGTATGCTAGTTGATATGGAGAGAGTTGATACAAATACCAACCATAGTTAATCCTCTAAGGCCCTCAAAATCTGCCAGGGAATAAAAGACTCGGAAAGCAAACTAAGAGCAAACTAGAAATGAAGAGGAGGCGGCCCTGTACTCATTCTCCTCCCCTCCCCCACTCCTCTCCTCCTCGTCCTCTTCTTCCTTCTTCTTCTTCCTCTTCCTCTTCTTCCCCTTCCTTTTCAGAGTAGTATCCTGAAATGAATTAACTTGGGAGCCAGCTCCCGAAGATCAGAAAGACTGAGAAATGGGTATAGAGTGGCAGAAACTGACTTCTGTAGGACAATATTTTGGTATTCAAAGAGATCTGAATAGCAAGAAGAGGAATAAAATTAGAATAACTCATTTGGGACAGAAGAAAGATTGCAAATAGAGGAACAATAGCAGAAAAACTGAAGGAAAGAAACAAGTCGCTAGGTGATAGCCAATTTATAGAATGAGCCACTTCACTTTATATGAAGGATTTTGAGGTATGTTACTGAAAGTAACTACTAGAAGAATGAAGTAGGTATCATAATATGGAACATAGAATTCAATGACCCACCTTTTCAATGTGCCTTCCCTTATGGCACATGTTGAGAAATTGAAACTACAATATCCCAGAATCCTTTACACCTAGTTTCAATATCCAGATTAATTTCCTTCATATAGATGCACTTACAGTTGATTCTGAACATGAAAATTAATGAGGCTTTTCTCTCTCCATTGGCTGTTGCTGGAATACATGTCCGTTGAGGCACTGGGCATTTCTGTAACAGCGTTACAGGGTCAAATTACTAATTGTGGCTGTCAAAGAGGCAGTTGCCACAATATTAGTGATAGCTCTCTAATTCCTTAATTATAGCTCTAAAAGAGCTCTTTCAATTCTTTTTGATACTGGCAGAGGTGGTATCCCTGATGGGCCATTTCAGTGGATGGTGCCAAGACTTATGTAACTTGGAGGCTCATGGTGGGGCACACAATTGCAACTTTTCAGAAATATTTGTGAGCATCTAATTTCTTGTATGAAGTCATTTTTTATTGTTAGTTATCTATTTATTTTTAAAAGATTTTATTTATTTGAGATGGAGAGTAATAGAGAGAGCGTTAGCTGGGAGGAGGGCTGGTTTCCCGTACCCTGGGATCATGAACCGGTCTCAAGGCAGATGCTTAGGCACCTAGGTGGCTCAGTGGGTTAAGTGTCTGCCTTTTGTTCAGGTCATAATCCCAGTGTCCTGGGATCAAGCCCTACACTGGACTCCATGCTCAACAGGGACTGCTTCTCCTTCAGGCTCTCCTGTGCATGTGCTCTCTTTCTCTCTGAATTGAATAAATAAAATCTTAAAAAAAAAAAAAATGAAGGCCAATGCTTAACTGACTGATCTACCCTGGTGCCTCTGAAGTCACTTTTTATATAGATAAATAAAGTGGTTTATGCTGTTGTTCCTAAGGTCTATATGAACAACAGTAAAGGAAAAAAAAAAAATAATTGATGTTCCACATTTTTTTCCAGTGGGAATTTTGGAAAACCATGCTTGAACTCTATCCACTGATAATATAATAACTACTGATAATACTGGTATACACGTTTATAGGGTTTGTCTCTATCAAAGGTTTTGGCTAAATTGATTATTCTTTCAGTTTTAATCCTATGGATTAAATAGCATGCAGTTTCAGCGTGCAGTATTCTATTTCAATAATCAATAATATTCCACACAATAAAGCCTTAATGTTTTAGAAATCTCAGGGAATAAGACTTCTAGCCAAAAGATTTTTCTAGGTAGCCAAGGACATTTAGTCATTAGAATATTATGTATTTACATATGTAGGTATAAAACCTATTATCCTGTCACATAGTGAATGTTAACATTGTTGAAAATAGGAAAAATATTTTTAAAAAACCCACAAATGAGAATCTCAAAATTCAATTTCAGAATATACATGCTACCTACGTTTTAGCACATGTATCATCCTTTGCAAATGGGTATTTATCTTTACATTGCTTTATGACTTACATTCTAGTTTTTTTTAATTACTTAAATTCTAAATCTAAGTTGTAAGACTTGAACAATGTCTCATGTTACATAATAAATATGTAAAATTAATAACTATCTTTTATTTGCTGTCCATTACATTATTTAACTTTACTTTTTAAAAGATTTTATTTATTTATTTGACAGACAGAGATCACAAGCAGGCAGAGAGGCAGGCAGAGAGAGGAAGGGAAGCAGGCCCCCGCTGAGCAGAGAGACGGATGCGGGACTCGATCCCAGGACTCTGGGATCGTGACCTGAGCTGAAGGCAGAGGCTTTAACACACTGAACCACCCAGGCGCCCCTATTGCATTGTTTTAAATGTAATAAATGATACTATGATATTTCTGGGATATTTAAATTTAAAATACTTCATGGATATTGTTTGAATTATAACCCATATACATCTATCTGCCTGTGAAGTAAATATGTAGATTTGATAGGGACAGCCTATGAATTATTATTATTATGACATACTATTGATAGAGATAAAGGCAGTACATGGCATAGGAATCAGTGTCTAATGATCTGACTTCTCAGAAAAAAAGTCTTTAATCTCTTACACTCCAAAGAGGATTCTTCTTCACTTTTGACCTTAAGGTTTGTTAGTTTCTTAGCATCATTCAAAACATCTTTAAACTCTGAACAGTAATTCAATATACCAGAGGCATCCCCCATTTTGTATATCTGCCCTTTTTTTTTTTTTTAAGATTTTATTCATTTATTTGACAGAGAGAGAGAGAGATCACAAGTAGGCAGAGAGGCAGGCAGAGGGGGAAGGGGAAGCAGGCTCCCCCAGAGCAGAGAGCCTGATTTGGGGCTCGATCCCAGGACCCTGACATCCTGACCTGAGCGGAAGGCAGAGGCTTAACCCGCTGACCCCCTCAGGCGTCCCTGCCCTCTCTCTTTTTAACACTATACATTATTAATGAGGAATCAGGAGTTACTGACTTTTTTTTTTTAATGTTTACCAGTGAGTCATCAGGCTTATTCAATGTCATAAAGATACCTCAAAGTAAAATAACAACTTTTACTTTTCATTCTGTTAAAGTCAGATTAAAATATTCTGCCTGGTTTCAAAGGCAGGCTTTCACAAACTTTCCTAAGCTTACCTTGTAAATTAATGCTGAAATACAGTATTGGAAGAGATATAGCTGTATGTAAATTGCAACCTGCTAACAAACCAATCACAAGAAAACTGACTAAAAAGAGACTTTTATATGAGCACCAGACCTATTTTCTTTGTTAAACTTTTATTTTGAGATGACTTCAAATTTACAGAAAAAGTAGCAAGTAGTAAGAATAAGACAAAGCCTTTTTATAGACAAAGCCTTTTATCAGATTGTTAACATTATGCCACACTGGCCTTATCATTTTCTGTATATAATTGTATGTATCATTTTTTCTTGACCATTCTAGAGTAGTGTGCGTTTTCTTAAAACAAGGACAGTGTGTTCATGACTACAAAGGATTATCAAAATTAGGGAATTAACATTGATATCATACTATCATTTAGTCTAATATTAGACCCCATTTAAATTTATTCAGCTTTCTCATTTGCGTCTTTCAGAAACTCAGGATCCAATGGGTTATGATGTGTTATGTTCACTATTTATTTAGATGTACCCGTTGTCTCAGATTTGGCAGCAGAAAGAGCCTCAAATTGAATCCTACGTCCTTTGATATTATATCCTGATTCCTCTTATTCTTTAATCATGACCTTTCTTTTAGCACAAAAAAGATATTCTAGGTACAGCTTATACTTCTGTTAACCTAGATCTGGAATCAGTCATTTCTCCAAGAACTTTGGCTTCTTTTATTGGAGAACTAAATTTAGAAACTGATCTATAGGTGATAGTTGTGCTCATCCAAGCTGGGGTATTATTGCTGTTGGGGTAGTCTTGAGGCAAAGCTGCAAAATAGGTATTTGTATAATCATGCACACATATCCACGTTTGCCTGTATCAACTCTGTATGTATATTTATAGAAAACTATGTTAAAAAATGAGTTCACACCGGTATTCTCAATATTGATTCAACTTCAAGGATTTTTTATTCTACCTTTCTCCTTTCTGTGTTTGTTACTCTCTTCTCCAGCTCTGGGAAACATGACTCCCATTATCCCCAACGTAATGATGAGGGCTCATGACTATTCTAACACTGCAATCAAAAGATGGAATTGGTTAATTAAAAAGACAATAAAATCTGTCCACTGGCTCTTTTCCCTCGCTTTCTCTGTGGCTGGCATTAAGGCTTGAGGGTCCCGTGTTCCATAGGAATTGGGTGGAGGGTATGGTCAGCCTAATGGGCTATATACAATCAATATTGGGGCCCACATGGTCAATCCATATTTACTGAGTATCAGGCATAAGATGTTCTGTGAGATGTTCTGGGAAGTGGCTTAGATCTAACTATATCCATGTGCTTTTTCAATTTTATTAGTATAATTTAACCTCATTTTGTTGAACGTTAAACTTTTTTCTTACATGTCTTCTCATCGGTCATTCTCTTCTGACTCTTGTGCATTATGATGTCTGTTCTTAAGCTACTTGTATTCTTGTTCTATGATATCATCCTGGGTGCTGGATAGCACAATATCACAATCATGGTGTGGCACTGCCAGAGCACCTGAAAATGGCCTGATCCTGGTCCATGCTTTTTACCTACATACATTCTTAAAATCAGATCAAGGAGAAAAGTTTGATTAATATATATATGCACACATGCACACATCACAAGTCCCAAAGAAGGGAACAAAATGATAGAAAGATAGAAAACCCTCCTGTTTTTCCAAGTTTGTCATGCCAGGCTGTTATCTGCTCCTCACAGATGTATTCATTATTAGTTCCTTAACAATTTCTGGGTAATTTTGTACATAGTTTATGTTCTTCCTCTACTGTATTCAGGAGAAGTAGAGCTCTGAATTTTGGTAAGAAACTTGTATTTTCTCTCTCCTTGGCCTTCTTATTTCTTCCTCTTTCCATCTGCTTTCTTCAGTTCAATCACTATTATCTATGGCCCATATCTTGAAGTAGCATATTTCTTTTGTTAGAGCAAAAAGCAGACATAGTCGCAGCTTGGAATACATGATTGGACTCATTAAAGCATCACTCCTACTGTGAAATCACTAACACATGCTTATGACCAGAATCCATCTCATATTTGTTTGTTTTCTATGTGATGCTGTCATTCCACCTGTCACATAATAACTTTGATTTACATATCTATCATGTGTCTATTTATAGTAATAGTAATGAAGCCAGTAGGGGAGGGATCAGGAAAATGCTTTTCATGTTTTTGGAATGGAATTTTATTTATTTTATTTTCTTTCTTTACTTTTTTGTTAATTCTTTCTAAAGGTACATATGGACTTATCTTTTATCTCTTTAAGCCCAGATACTGACACACTACCTAGAAAAGAAGCTAGTAGGATCTCAGGAAATACCAAATATTTCATAAATTACTGGATAGGTCAGGATTAATATATTATTAATTGTCTTGATAAAAATTATTCCAACACAGCCCAACATGGTGGAGTAAATCAAACCAAGAGTATGTTCTGGAAGGATCTTCTTAATATTAGAAGGGGAAGGAACAAGCTTGCAACTGGGTTTCTATTCAGATATGAAATTTAATAAGACTTTCTAAGGGTGCCTGAGTGCTCTGTCAGTTAAACTTTGGACTGTTGATTTCAACTCAGATCTCAGGGCCATGGGATCAGGTTCTGAATTCAGTGGAGAGTCTACTTGAGGATTCTCTCTCTCTTTCCCTGCCCCTTCCCCTGTGAATGTGTGTGCACGTGCACGTTCTCTTGTCTCTCTTTCTAAAATAAATAAATAAATTGTAAAAAAAAAAAAAAGTCTTTCTGGCTCTAATCCCTGAGTCTTTAGAAAAATATCTTCTGGCTTTTCACATAGTGGTCTATGGTTAAGTTTTTATCTTTTTACCAGATTCTTATGTTTGATGGTTTCATTTCCCCCTCTGTATTATTGTAATAATAATAATATTCAATTATTTAAGATTGATCCTGGAGAGCCTCCATTTCATTGGTGAGAGTCTGGGAGTAGGATACAAAAGGGGACCTAGATTTTTTTCTAAAACCAGATTCATAGAAGATACTGTCTGGTTATTTTAAGCCCCAAAGCAATACCTTTAAAATTTCATTAAAGGTATTAGGGTAATGTTTTTTTCTTTAGTAATAATTACCTAGTTAATGGAATTTTGCTTTTTAACAAGGAGCTATAATCCCTATAAATTGTTGCATTAAATATAATAAATTTATAGCAATTCCAATAGAAAAATGATCAAAGCTCACAGAATATTCATAGAAAGATAAATGTTAATTAATGTTCTAAATATAAACTTTTTGTATTCTTATATTTCTGGAATGAGAAAAAATCAAAAGTATCATATTAAGAGTCTAAAATAAAATATAAAATGATAGTTAATGTTTAATTTTCAATTTGACCCAGAAAAATATATTGCTTTCTTTATCCTTATATAACATGTTCATGTTATTTCGTATCCAATGATAATGAATCAATAAAACCTAGTTGGCATAAAAATATATATATATATAATAAATTTTAATTTTTTTTGATAGAACCAATCTCATCTTTACACATATATTGCTAAAATACTGGCTTAAAGATGATATTGATTCATAATAATATTTGAAATTAGTATACACAGAGTCCAGAAATGGGTAAAAGAATAGAATAAGCCCTCTCCCTATCCCATTTCTAATCCATGCAATTGAAAATAAGTAAATTTTCATTTTATAACACAGACCTAACCCACCTTATTTTAAATTCATTGTAGGAGCTTGACTTGCAAGACAAAATTCATAGAATATTTTAAAGTCCTATCGCTGTGGAGATTTATGCAAATTCCTTATGGAAATATAGACACAACTTTCCCTTCATCAATAATGATGCAGATTTTCTTGTGAACTATATGCTGGACCTCACCATCACTAGATGAGACTTTTCCAGTGTAGTCATTGTGTAAAAAGCCTTGGTGGCACTTCACTGAAAAAAATAGCTTCATGTTAGTTTAATGTTTCAAATGACTTTAGGACTTTTAAACAGTGGATTTGGGCATAGACATAAAATTCTTTCTTTTCTCTTTGAGGGTGAGATGGGTAGCAGGAGTTGGAAATTAAAGTACGTTTTAATAAACATAGCAAGGTTATTAAGAAAACTTACTCAGCTTAAGTACCCATCAATGACAGGAATAACGGGGTTTTCACAAGACGTATCTAAAATGCATGGTGGTAGTGTATGTTGACTATTCATTTTCCACTCTAAATTAAAGTTATGGTTTTGAACACTAGGAAATGTCAGTGCATGTAACAATCAACAACAAACTAGGAAGGGCCTTGTTCTGCAAATCTTTTCTCAAGTGACTTTTGGAATAGAGTCTATGCAATAGAATTTTTTCCTTTCCTTTGACAAGGGAAGGAAAAGAAAATATAAACTTTAAAAATTATCATATTAAAACACATATGGCAAGCGCCCTCTTTTTACTTACCAAAACTATTTTTGACAGGAAAAGGAAAGGGCTGGAATCTGTGAGGGCAAGTAGACATGTGCATTTTAAGTTCTATTATACTGACTGATTTCATAAAAGTAAAAAGCTATTTCAGAATTACACACTATTCACTTATCTCCTTGTACTCTTCACCAGATGGCACCCAGCAAAAGAGGCGTGCCATCAATCATCCTATGTCTTGCCCAGTGCTTTTCCTGTCCCACTTTTCTCATGCCTTTCAGCGCCATTTGCCACTGTGGCATCTCTGCATATCTGTGTGCTGAAACAGTCAGCTGCTATTGCTTGGCTTCCTTCGTCACTTGGCTTAAACCTCAGTCTCTCTCCTTAAGAAAAGCTAGGCACCACGCATCATGTCCACATGCTCATGTCAATGTGCATAGATTTTGGAAAAGGGGGCATTGGTGCTGAATTGTTTCTCCATTTTTTTACAGGAGTCCTTTGGTCTATAGCGATTTTCAAAAAGTTAGGTTTTCTGGTGAGTCTTTTCTTGATGCAACTTAATTTGATGGTTTAGATCAATAAACTCTTGCATTCAGAAGCATCTCCAAGATTTTGACAATTCGTACCAATTAAGTTCAGATGGGTCACAAAGTGACCCATCTGACAGGATCTTGTCAGTGGTTTGACAACAAGTTGCTCCTGTTGCATGAATTACAGACATGATAAATCCCCAAAGGAGTCCTTCTAAAGGGTAATAGCAGCAATGTAGTAGAAGGATAGAAAATTTAAATGTAAAGGAGAGAGAAATTAACTCTCACTAAATTAACAAATGTCTACACTCTTTTGATTACTAATAGGTATTAGTTTTCACTTAGGAACCTATTCTATCTGAGTGAACAGATGCTACTTCGAAATGTTAGTGCATCCAAGTTGAAAAACGTCATAACCATAGAATTCTAATCATCTTTTGGTTGGAAGAGAGGGTTTGGTCTATTTGAAAATAAGTTAAGACACATTAGAGATTGGACTATTTACAGTAGTAAGATGCTTTGCATAACATTTTCCTTTTAACAGATGATACATTTTATCCTATGTTGGCCTGCTTGTTAGACACAGTGGCTTTCTTTTCTCTTTGTCAGGAACTGTGAGTACTGTTCACTTTGTTCTTACCACATTCTCCCTTATAATCCACATTTATGTGTATAAAGGCGCATCTATATTACACAGGCCCAATGCAAAATGGGGATGTTGGACCCCTTATCCAAAAATTATTGACTTTTAAGATGACAGCAGAGTGTTAAACCAAACACAGGGCATCATATGCTTGTGCATCATGTTCTTTTCTCACTCCAGCTTAAAAGACAGATGTTTTCTTCCTTCTTTTAGTTGTTTTGAATATTATACATGAATATACATTAAAAATCAAAATTACCAAAGAACATACAATGAAAATTGAGCTACTTTCTTTCCCAAAATCCTTATCAGGGCGTGTCAAGGCATGTCATCTTCAACAGTCTTGCATGGGCTGTACCTTGTACATCATGTCCTTCCCCTTCATAGAAATGAAATAAATATTTATTGGTTGTTATACCAGACTCTGTATTCTGGATATAGCGGCAATAGCAGCAAGTCACTGACTGAGAAAATGCTTGACAGTTAAGCTGGAGAGGAGACCTAAATATGCACTTTCATTTAATGAGTGAACACAGAATGTCAGTAGTTTTCTCTTAATACTAATTGTGCTCATTTATAATGCTCAGTGAAAATTAATTTTAAGAGGTACTAATTATATTGTACCCACATAGAATTCACTGTTGGCTTCATAATAGGACTTGTTTGACAAAAATCAACTGAATTGAAAGCGTATTTGGGTTCCCGTAACCGTGAACCTGATTAATTTGCATTAGACTGTTTGCTTTAGATTAGGTTAAAATAAAACATACTTGAAAAGTCCTACTATGCAACAAAAATTTAATTACATCCTCAAGACATCCCCATGCATTAGGGTTTGTTATCACAATTTTATTGACAAGAACATGACGTCTTAGAAAATGGAGGGAACCATTTTCTGGGGTCACTGAAGCAAGTAAATGGTTTCTAAGCCTGTACATATTATACTTCTTACACAATTCCTTGAGACTTCATGTTTCAGAAAACTGTAAAAATAGTTCATCCAATACTTATCTCAGTTATTCACTTCTTATAAACTTCCTCAGTAAACTGGTAATTGTACTACTCAGAAAATTGTATGTCTTGTATTTGGAAAAAAAATAGCTAATTAGAATTCATCAATGCTAATGAAGTGAGTGAAAGGGGGAAATCAACGCAGCTAATGTGTAAACCTGAAAAACAAAAACAGAAGGAGATAAAAAGAAATGACTGGGAGTCCTGCCTGTGAGTAATATTTATTTATTTATATGCCAGATTTATATTGTACCTTGCTTCTGAAGAGCTGGTGTAAGATCTTGCACGTAGTATGCTTTGAAAGAGAAATTTGTAAAATCAGTCTGGGTTTAGAAGTAGATAACCTCAAACAACATATTCCAAGCACTTGGTGGATGTGCAACAGCCCACTGCTACCCTGAATGGATAATTAACATTTACTGAGCAGTTAACACATTTACAGGTGTGTTGCATGTGCCCTCTCTCTCTCTCTTTTTTCCCCTTCCTGTTAAGAAATGAAGCTTTTAGTGGTGATGACGTGGTGTCCGGATGGGTATAGTTAAAAGGAACAGTGGGTAATCTGTAGTCTTTTCTAACCAGAGCACATGCAAAGACTACCCATTATTTCAAGCCTTCGGGGGATAAAATGATCTTTTGCATCATTTCTGAAGTGTGAAATGAGAAATGTATCTTTGGCAGTGTTTAGATTTCTAACCACATGAAGGATTGTAAGTGTTTTCTTGTTTTTTGTTTTTTGTTTTTTTTTCTCCCCAATGTAAAATGAGAAGATGGTGTGATTTCAAAATACTTATGTCTGGGGAAAGGGTTGAAAAATAGCATTCCCCCCCCTCCCAGGTTGTTTTTATTCCAAATGGACCATTTATTTATTTACTTACATATTGTCTTCTTTTTTTTCCAATGTTTACCATATGTAAAACCATGAAGGTAAACAGAAATATTTTAAAGGTATGGCCCAGACCTCAAAATAAAGTAAGGCAAGGATGAGTAGAAATGATCACAGGAAATGTATATGGTGGTGAAATGCTGTTTGAAGCAGGAAAGATGGATTATATATGCTATAAAGGGCTGAGTATGGAAATAAGTAGTCTCAATGCTCACACTGAAGTACCTGTTTACAGTCTTCTAGAGAAAAGATAATCTTATAGAGAAGTCACACACACAAAAAAAATTTGGACAAGCCATCTTTCAGATTTCTGATGCTTTCGTGAAGGAATTTAGACATAAGGGGGACATGGGCAGGAAGGTGTAAATACATTGCTCTAAATGTAATTACAACTGTAAGCACAAATGGGCTATCCAGCTGACACAACTCTGGAGAATTGGTCTTGTTTATAATTATATACATTTTCTCTCTGAGAATAACTTAACAGTGCTCACTCTAAGATGGATTCTATGCCATTTGGTTTCCCATTCACCTAATATTGTTTATTCTTATGTGATACAGTACTTCAAATCCTAAAACTAATTTTTCTTTGACACCAACATCTAATTTACTTGGGAAAAAGCTATTGTCACTTATTCTCTATTCCTTTCCTTCTCAGCGAGTAAATTTATTATAAGAAACATTGTTTCAGTATCAAGGTAAATAAACTATGATAGAGCTCATTATGTTTTAATCTTTTATTACTGTTAATGCAAACAGTAGTGCATAGGTTGCTGATGAAATAAGTAAGATGTTTCTCCCAGCCTTTGTAAGAGTGTTCTGGGAATTCTTTTATATGCCCAGGGAAGACAGAAATAATATATATAAATCAGATTTAATCTTCTTAAAATGATAATTAATTTCTATCTCATCCTGCCTCAAAAACCTTCCACGTCTAACTAAAGTTCACAGAATAAATCTTGGGTTCCTAACACTGGTCGTCAGCACCTCTTGCAATTTGATCCAAATCTGGTTATTGCGATGCTCTTTTTGTTTGTTTCTTTGCACTTTAAGCTCTAGGCTAACTGAGCTCCTTGGTGGACACCTGCTCCTTTCTGGAATATGGTCCTTCCATATTTCCTTATGTTCAAATTCAATCTGCATTTTTATGCCCAGATAAAATTTCAACTCATCACA
Organism: Mustela erminea; assembly: GCF_009829155.1. Classification (NCBI taxonomy): domain Eukaryota; kingdom Metazoa; phylum Chordata; class Mammalia; order Carnivora; family Mustelidae; genus Mustela; species Mustela erminea. The sequence goes on from NC_045623.1 coordinate 42,956,295, forward strand.
ATCTTTGTATATATCTCTGCTTTAAATAAATCTTGCCTTCCTCTGAATTTACATTGTACTTCATCCAAACTTCTTTATGACATTTGTCGCTTTCAGCCCTGTATAATAGTTTTTCTTTTGTTTTTACATAACCCTGAGAACACATTATTTATATATATGTTATTTTACTCTCTCTCTCAAGATAATAAGTTCAGTGAGACTCATGTCTAAATTTGTCTGTGTATCTGACATAGCAGCAAGCCATTCGCTTTGTACTTAGAAAGTATGCAGTAGATATTTTTTAAGTAAATGAATGAATAACGATTGATTTTATAAATGAATAGACAGGTTGCAGTTTAATGATCTTCCAAAGTCACAGATGAAATCTGAAGAAGTGAAAGTAAAAATTTCAATTCAGTATATACAACAATTCAGAAAACATCTGTGGAAGTAAATATTAATTCACTAAATATTCTACATGAACTTTTGACTTAGTATGGGCCAATCATCATTTTAGGGGGAGATTCAATATACCTCCACTTCCCTAGCCTTAACTATGTTTTTCACATGAAAGTTGTTTCTTTATTGCCCTAAGGATTACATAATATATGGAATTACTTGAACACATAAATGTATAACTTAAATATTTTAGAAAGCAACAGCTCATATTTGGAGGTTCAAAAGAGCCCTTATTAAGAATTTTGTGGTTTGATTTTTTTTTCATTTTTGTATAAGTCAGCCTCTTCTAGAAATGTTCCAATCTCGAGAGAAATACAAAGCTATTGGTATTTCATTTCATCTAAACCACAGAATCCTTGACATTTGGTGGAAGAGCTTATTTTTGAAAAGGTGTCATGCCCTATTTCAGTTACATGTTTCATTACAACTTGTTCTTTTTTTTTTTTTTTTTTAACTTTTTAGTGAGAGGAGAGGAAAATGGTGGTTATTCATAATTAGGGCATCAGAGAGACTATTTTATTGTCCAACTTAATAGGTGAGTAGAATACCCGGAATTGCCCTTTGCTGTTATTGCTTCTACTCCAGTCCAATTTTTTTACTACCTCAATTTTGAAGTAACAAAATGATCCAAAGCTTAAGACAAAATTCTGGTGCTACAAAATAGCACCATGAAAAGTATTATTATTTTGTTTATTGCTAATAGTTGGCATGGATTTACCAGACTTTTTTTTTTTTTTCCCCTCACAGAATCTTTCATCTCTCTCTTCCATTCCCATTCTCGGTTTCCTAGCTTTAAGATACAGATGAGATATTAGAAAACATATAGGTTTGACTTTATATTTTATAAATTAAGAAGCTGGAGCCCAGAGAGGTGACATGAACTACTTAAGTCACACAGCCTTAAAGTCCTCTGGCTCATTTTTGAGTGAGTGTATTGATTAGATGGAAAGTTGGTTGGTTACCAGTTAATTGAGAAGAAAGAGGCAAAGCCATTTGGGTTTATGTCAGAAAAGAAACAAAAGCCAGGAGAAATATGGAAGATTTTTATAGATTTTAGGGTTAGAAAAGGTAAAATGAATCAAGGACATGGTGAGAGTTTGATCGAACATAAATAAATTTTGATTAAAAGCACAATGACTATCATTTACCCTAGCTAATTGATTCACACAGGGGAAAAAAAAAATACTTGAGGAAAAATAGGAGAGTAATTCTAGATGGAGACATATATAGATTTTGTAATTTTAATTCAGCAAAAGGAATGGGAAGGTTTGGAAATGATATTTTCCCCAGATAAAAGATGAAGTCCTAAGAGTGTAAGAATTTGAGTCATGTATTAAAAAAATGTACTTTGAGTCTGGATCATTGCAGATCTGCTTTTTCTACTCATAGATTCTGTTCAGTGCATAATTCATGTAGTTTTATATACAGAGTAGCTCATCTTTTCTATCCACTGGGTTCTTCTCCCGGAAGTATCATTCACCCAGGAATAATCAGAAATCTGTTCTCCTGATAGCATGCAATTTTTGGCTTCATAACAAAACAACAGTTGGGAGGTGCCTGGGTGGCGAGTCCGTTAAACATCTGCCTTTGGCTCAGGTCATGATCCCAGGGTCTTGGGATTGAGCCCCACATCGGGCTCCCTGCTCAGCGGGGAGCTTGCTTCGCCCTCTCCCTCTGCCCCTTCTCCCCCAATTCATGCTCTCTCTCTCTTGATCTCTCTCTATCTCCAGTAAATAAATAAAATCTTTAAAAACAAATAAACAACAACAAAAATTTCAGTCTTCAATCCCTTAAGAATCTTCCAGAGATATTGAAAATAAAAATGGGGGCATCTAGGTAGCACAATTGTTTCTGATTCTTGGTTTCTGCCCAGCTCATGATCTCTCAGGGTCCTGAGACCAGGATTCTCACTCAACGCAGAGTCTGCTTAGTTTCTCTCTCCTTCTCCCTTTCCCTCTACCCCTCCTCCCTTTTAAAATAAATAAATCTTTAAAATAATATATTTTAAAAAAAAAGAAAGTAAAAATAAAAACTAACATTCCTGTTATCCTGATATCCTTGAGCCCAAACTCAATGTCCCATGTATTCCTGGGGTAGTAGTGATCTGACAGAAACTTTAAGTTTAGCATTGATCGTCAATGCAGGGTGGATGGACTGGTCAAGCTATTCCCTCTTCTATAGACACCTTCTGGACTTGAATAAAGATTTTGCAGTTGATCAGTTCCAGAAAGTCAAGAAGTATGAGATGCTGGCTCTCATATAAGAACTTTCAAAGAAGGAAGGACACTTTTAAAATAACTTTTAATTTAAATTTACTGATCATCTATTTAGATTTACCCAATTTCTCAATTCTTTCCTTCATTCTGCCAGTCACATGGTCCCAAATTTTTGCACATTTTTCCTCAGTAATAGCCTCTTAAATATAATGATTCTGTATATTTCACCATAATAATTATAAAAAGTATATGAAGTAATCTCAAGTCCATTCCCAACTACGGGTCCAGGTTTATAAAGATTTACTTAATTATTTAACCTATTTTTCCATTTGTTTGCCAGTTAAATTTAAACAAATTAAATAAATTATATTATGTAGCACTGAATGAACACATTTTATGTTAACTAAACTTCCTCTTTTACAGTTAAAATGAACAATATATTGGGGCACCTGGGTGGTCCAGTGGGTTAGGCCTTTGCCTTCAGCTCAGGCCATGATCTCATAGTCTTGGGATTGAGCCCTGTGTCCTGCTCTCTGTTCAGCAGGGTGCCTGCTTCCCCACCTTCTCTTTTCCTGCCTCTCTGCCTACTTGTGATCTCTCTCGCTGTCAAATAAATAAATAAAAAATCTTAAAAATAAAATAAAATGAAAAATATATTAAATATGGTTAAAAAATGACAAAAGGTAGATCTCACCTTCATTTAGAATCATTTAAAGACTTTATATTCAGAAACATTTTAGGTGCAAGAGATTTTATTTTATTTTAATATGTCATAAATTAATTTATTTGTATTTTAATTGGTAAGATCCAGTAAAGCAAAATTGCATACAGGAAAAGCATTCAAATCTCTAAATATTCTGAGTGATCAGTTGTGTTTTGGTTCACTAAATGCACCAACATTGTTTATTGAGTTGTATTAGATCATAACAATAGAAAGAAATGATTTTCTGATGGAATACTGTGTATGTCTAGCTTCTAACTAAAATCCATGAAACAGATATATTTCAGTAAGCATAATGCTGTACTTTCAGAAAGTTAGTTGATTAAAATAAGAAGTGAATAAGTGTAAAGAAACCAAATCAATCCTGAGCATATTCCTTAGTATGTTAACAAATTTTGAAATAAAGAGAATGTTAAAACAAAATTAAATTAAATTATATCAAATCCAAATTTATAAAATAATCATTTGTATTTCTATAAATGCAGTTACAGTTTTCATTAGTGATAGAACAATCATGTCTTACAAAATTGCTCTACCTGTGGTATGTTTCACTGTTACACTTACACATGAGAGAATATTCGTTTGATTAGTAATGATAGATCCAAGTGGAAGCTGCGTAACTGTAGACCTTCTCCCCTTTCAACTTCTTTTGTTACTTTTTTCAGGAAAATTGGAAGGGCTTTTCTGGTTGGTAAATTGGGAAAAATAAATTAAACATGCCTACTTTTAATTACTCCTTTCTGCTGGTACAGGTTGTTTTGCACATAGTATTTAAAGAAAATTCAGAGAGCTACAGTTGATACCAGCAGTTTATTGAGTGAAAAACCAACTCTTCACAAACCCAAAATTTAGAGAGGGTGGAGATGGGGGTTGGGTGAGCCTGGTCTTATTGCATGTAGCACTGGGTTGGTGCATAAACAATGAATTTTGGAACACACACAGACAAATAAAATTAAATTACATAGAAAAAGAAAAGAAACTCAGAAGCATAGATGTTACAGGATGGCTTCTTTTAAGTGAAAATGAGCAAGTTGTTTAACCTTTACAATGATCGGTTATTATAATGGCATTTCATTTTCGAGACAGCAGGGGATTGGTTAAAAGTGATTATCTTTTACCATTATAGCAAGATGATTTAAGGTTTTTTTTTTTTTTATGATTATCGAAGGCATTTACAAGAAATAACCTAAGTTAAATTTCACTTATGTTCATGAAATAGAGTAGAATTAATTAGTTTTGCTTATGTGGCTTAAAGGATTTTTTCTGCTTGGGGTATTTTCAGGCTTGGTCTCCATTATATTTTATCTTAACAAAGGTAAGTCCTTCAAAGTGGGTAATTCTTCCTGATTCTGGGATTCATTGTTAGGAGAAAACTAGGCTTTCATATCTAAGGTCATGTCCTTTAACCCAACTTCTGTCAGTTTAAAAAAAAAAAAAAAGGAAGAAAGAAAGAAAGAAACTAAATTTGATTTTTATCAGTCTTTCCTTTTCAATATATTTCAGTTTGGGCTCAATTTTTTTTACTACTCAATAAAAAATAAATCACTGCCTGTCTTTTGTGGAATATGCTTTTAGTTGACCCAACATATTTTTTGTCCCAAAATGTGTTCTGTGTTTCACCAAGCTATACAAGTATTTGTTGTGAATACTGCAAAATTCACTAAAATATTGCATAGTTATCCATGATAAGATTTAAAGTGATGATAAAAAATCTGAACTTATTTACACCAAGTTTGAACTGCGGTAGAATTTTCCAAGTGAATCAGATGCTTTTATTGAAAGATGTTTGTGATTTTGACTAATAAAAACGAGAAATATTTCCCTCATCTAATAGCTGAGAATACTGATGGCTTGCCCAAAGTTATCAAGGAGGTAAATTTCCAAAATAGTATTTGAACTGGATTTGTGTCAGTCCAGAAATGGTTTTCTCTCCACTCTGCTGTACTGCTTCTTTGGAAAAACTATATACTGCAGCTCAGTGAAAAAATAGAAGAACAGTGGTACTGATTATTTTTCATTATTCAGTGCCTGTTCTTTTATTATATAGCTAACATTAATAAATGTTCATGTATGAACAATATTTCTTAGAGGGTAGCCCCCATGAGAAAACATTTTGTAATTTTAAAGCATTTTGAAAAACTTCTAAAATAGATCATCAGATAAAAAAACAATTTTTATTATATACAATAATGATAAAACTAATCTAGTGAATAATATGAAGCTTCCTTTAAAATAGACCACAGGGGTTACATACATTTCTTTTTCTTTTGAGCCACTATAATTGGTCAAATCATCCAATTTTTAATCTTTAAGACTTTTTATTTTTTGTGCAAATAAATAATATGATACACCAAGCCTATAAAGCAATATTTGGTATAGTGTGAAAGACCATTATATAATGGTTCTCATGGCTCTTGGCTCAAAATGAAAAAACAGAAAAACAACAACAACAAAAAAAATCGTGATTCCTGTAGTAAAAAGCATAGAAAAAGAACTAGCAGATAGTATAAAGTCAAATACTAAATACTGGTTTAGGAAGGTGTAGTCAAGATAACTGGGAAAGGGAGCCAAAATTGTGCTTCTAGAATATTTGAGTAAGGCTTTTCAGATGCAGAATATTGCTTAGTCCATATTGTGTGTGTGTGTGTGTGTGTGTGTGTGTGTGTGTGTGTGTGTGTGTGTGTGTTTTAATAAATTTGTTCTGTACCATTTTCTCTGCATGATATGAATTTTGAGCTTCTCAGCCCTGCCTTTTCTTCTCCTGGAGTTAATTAATGGGATTGTAGCTTTTGGTCTTAAAAACGACAACTGCAGTGAGAAAACTCTCAGGAAGATAAGGAGGACAAAATATTCCCTTTGCCCTTACAGCTGTAGAAAAACAAATTGAATTCTCCATAATATACTCTTTTTGCAAAGTTATTTTAAGAAGTCTGAGAATCTTGGACTATGGAAACTTTTCTATAAAGCCTTAACTTCAGTAACATCTGTGATTCTGATTAGTTGTCACCCAACAATTAGTCGCCCTAGTAATATCCAAACTGACATTCATTTTCTGAAACAATAAAATCTTGTTTTCTTCTTAACCAGAAGAGGATTACTGGCATTTCCTTCTTGTCCCACAGGTTTGGTGGGGTAGTGGGGAGAGTCCAATCCAAGGCTCTGCTCTCTTTCTTATTTAAATAAAGAAGTTAAGACATTTTGGCACGTTTAAAGTGATGACTTCTTGGAACTGAATATTTTTAAAAAAGAACCAATTTTAAATAGGGTGGTAGAATGGGACAAAACATGATGAAACGTGATGATTAATAGAAAGAACACATAATTCAAAGTTATAAGGAGGAGATGCTGGTTCTAGCAGCCACTATTCATTTGTTCAATCATTCGGCATACTTTCATTGAGTTCCTATTAGATGCTAGAAACTCCTTCAGGCATTTAAAATAAAGAAATGAACTTGGGGTCAGAACACCTTGGGTTTGAAAATAGAATCTATCTCAGAAAAATTAAGTGGCCTTGAACGAGATAATTAACCTCTATAACTCAGTTAACTTTATCTCATCTTTAAAATAATGACAGTGATAATCACTGAACTAGATTAAAGTCCAGAATACACAAGAGGTATATTAGTAAAATCAATAAGAGATAGCCTGATTTATAAAATAACTGAGGCATAGTTGGGGAATGAGCTCTATAAGTAAATAATTATTATTCAGAAATTTAGAAATCTACAATATACCACAGGGTTCAGGGAAAGGGTCAACAAAAGGTTTATACTAGAAGCTGAGATTACATCCTTATCCTCTGATAGGCATACAACAGGGTAGAGACAAGAGCTTGAACACGTCTACGAGTTACCTTGTTGAAGGAACTTCACTGTTTTGGTCTCAACATCCTTCTTTGTTAAATGAGGGAATTTGAATACTAAGTCCCTTCCAGCTCTAACATGATGTAGTTTTATGTAATCCCAAAGCAATTCACAGTGCCATTAAGCCACTTTGTTAGATCTTTTCCCATGTATGAGTCAGAACTATTGTTTTCTAGATTTTTCCTGACTTAGTTTATCTTCCAAAGGAGAAAAGAATCATACCATATGGCTTATCCCTAGTTACATAGTGACTGTGAGTATGTTATTCAGCATGATGACACTTCGATCACCCATTCTCTCAGACACACATTTTTCTTTAATTTAGCTACTACCTTGCTGACCCTTTATGATTAAATTACCTTGTTTCTAAAATTCTTAGAGAAAATTCAAAGTTTTTAGGTTTTTTGTTCTATTTTAAATATTTTTTCAATATATTCTCTTAACTATGAGAGGTTAAAGGATCTTATGAAAATATTTAAAGTGCTCATACAGTGACCCATAGACATCTAGATATAAAATACATAGTATTTTAATAAAGAGTTCTGTGAAAAATATCTGCTCAAAAATTATTAATTACTTACTTTCTAATATAATAAAATAGGATGGATAATTTTATTTGATTTTGAACTTAATAATTTCAGGAAGAAAATGTGATTTAGTCGAAACTTTCCTCAACTGAAAACTTTAGCTTACAGTAGTAAGCAAAAATAGATACACATTCTAGATACAAAGAGCCAGAAGTTGCTGCAACTCATAAGTCACTACATTGTCCAATGAACAGAAGAAAATGTCCTTTAAAAACATGATTCCTCATTTCAAACAAGCTGTAGCATTTCATCTTCACCATATCACTAAGGCAAAAACTTGTATAGGTTATGGTCATCAATCAAAGTCCCTGTTAAAAAGTTCTTTCTATTTTAACTACTACAGAAATTCTCATTTAGGGGATACAGTTCACTGAGCCAGATCAATCTATACTAATGCAGCTATCATGACCTTTATCTTTATTTTCCTTTTTCAAAAATGCAATATAAACATAAATAAAAGAGAAAGCAATTCCCATAAAGCTAACTGTCTTTCTGGTGTGGTTTCTTGTCATTGTTGATTTTGTCCTATGTGTGTGTGTGTGTGGTTTGACAGTAGTTTGAAAATTCTTAAATTACTTTCTATCTTTGATTGTGTAATAGATGTTGTGATATTCTGCCTAGAGGCTTCTTTCAGGACTAAAGCACTGATACCCTGGCTGTGTGCAGGAAAGAGATGGCTGACTTCTGTCAGCCAAGTCCCTCCCTGGGAATCGGCTCAAAATGCCTTACCAAAGACACGTGTCTGTCCCTGAAAGGAACATACATCCCATGACTAGTCACATGGGGTTTAAAAGGTGTGGCCCCCAGGAGGAATGGGTGTCTAAGTCTGTTAAGTGTCTGCCTTTGGCTCAGGTCATGATCCCAGCCAGGGTCCAGGGATGGAGCCCCTCATCAGGCTCCTTGCTCAGCAGGAAGCCTGCTTCTCCCTCTCCCTCCATGGCTTTGCCTTCTTGTGCTTTCTCGTTGAAATAAATAAATTACATCTTTAAAAAGAAAAAAGAAAAAAAAAGAACGCAATAGTTAAATATTTTTTTAAAAGGTGTGGCCTCTTTGCCTCAATGGTGGATTACTCTGAAGGGTTCTGCCAGCCTCAGAGCAGACGACTTGGTTGCTTCTGAACTGTAGTTCAGCTCCTTCTGTCCTATTTTGCTTCCCTCATTACACAACATATGATGATCCTGAGAGAATCAATTCCTCCATAAACCTAGGAAACTGACATAAAGTATGAAAGGTTCTTTTAATGGTGGTGTAGAAAATTATGAAATTCTCCTTTCCACATGACACCATCATTTCTTCATCTGGGGCATAATTTATAAGCTACATCGGACTCACTCAGGTTTAGAAAATTGAAGGAAGGAGAGTAAAATGACATCAGAGAAAATGTAAATCTTTTTGAAAAGCCTTTGTAGGGCTCATTTACTACCTGGTAAAAGTGGAAATATACTTTTCTTTACCTCATACTTCTCTTCTAGTACACAACCTCATAGAAGGTATCTGTGGTCCCATATGATATAAATGAAACATCCCATGTTGCCTACTCTGTCTTTTGTGGGTTTCGGATACCTCTCTTTTATGTCTCCATAGCTTTTACCTATTTGAATAGTATCTTATATTTACTTCTCCCTTTACCCATGTTCACCAATATCACAGGCTAATAATCTAAATTACAAATGTAAAATATATCACTCTCTCACCTTCAATAGCTCTCTATTATGCATAGGGAAAAGTCACCATTTTTTTAGAATGTATGGTATGTCTGCAGGACCAATGTAGCTTACACTTAAAACTTTAGCCTTGTAAAGGCTAGAAGTGGCAAAACTTATTTTAATATAGAGAATATTTATACAACATTTGCTTTCAATTTCAACTTCTCGCTACTTTTTACTGAAAAAAGTTCTGGCTCCACCAGAGATCTTTGGTTCAACTAAATCATTCTAAATAAAGCATGGGTAATTATGAAAAAGTAGTTTTGAGAAGATAGTCAAATAAGAAAATGTGTTTTCAAATATTTTATTGTAATAAATAGTTCATGTTCTGAAGCAAAGTCAGGGCTGTTAACATATTGAAAAAATAACCACTAAAGTATATTATTTTATAGAAGCAACCTTGGAAATTGACTTTTCTTTCAATGTCATAGTAGCAATTAATATTAGTTGAGAATGAGTGTTTATAAAATTAATTTAACTGCCAGTCTTATTAAGTCATGATGGAATGATAGTCAAAAATATGAGTGTTTTGAACTGTTTTCTATAATCAATATATATATATATGTATATCTTCATATTATATATGTATATATATACTTAATTACAACATACACATCTGTGTATACAAACACATATATACATATCTTTAACCCAAATATCAATATGACATCTTCTTGCATGACAAATATGTCAACAGAAAATTATATATTCTAAAGTCTAACTCACACTAGTTCAGAAGTGTTTATTGACTATCTGGAATTCCACTGGCTAGAAGTTTGTGGCGTAGCTTTATCATCAAGAAACATACTGCCATGCAGAGTAAATCAGTTTTAGATAAATTTACAAACACAAGATAAATGAAAACGCTTTTAAATGGTTAAATAAAATTCTAGAATTTATGATGAGAGACCTATAGATACAGATTTGCACAAAGGAAGATCTCAGGATTTATTAACATTTTTAGCCAAAACTGCCAAAAATTGTTTAAAAATGAAGAATTGTCTGTATGATGTAATACAGATTTATTCATGGAATTTATTCATGACATTTACAATATGCTTTTGTTTCTGAACACCATTTTTTGAGAAACAATGGTACAAAATGGTACAAAATATCTTTCTTAACTGTTTTGTCGACACAGCTATCACATGCTTTTATTTTGTTATGTTTTGTTTGTTTTGTTTTATTTAAATATTTATTTTAGAAAGGGACAGAGACAGAAAGCTTCCAAGTGGTGGGAAGGGCATAGGGAGAGAAGCTCCTACACCAGGCTCTATCTCATGACCGTGAGATCATTGCCTAATCCAAAACCAAGAGTCAGATGTTCAACTGACTGGGCCACCCTGGCGCTCCATGTGCTTTTATTCATACAAAACTACCCCCCCTTTTTAAAGATCTTATTTATTTACTTGTTAGAGAGAAAGAGAGCACAAGCAGGGGAATGGCAGGCAAAGGTAGAGGAAGAAGCAGGCTCCTCGCCAAGTAAGGAGCCTGATACGGGACTCATCCCAAGACCCTGGGATCATGACCTGAGCCGAAGGGAGCCACATAACTGACTGAGCCACTCAGGTGTCCCATTAACACTCCTTTTTAACATTTAAACTCACAAACACTGTCCCAAGTACTCTTATCTCCATGATTACAAGTCAGTTCATTCAGAGAGAGTAATTTAGAGAGAGTTTATGATGCTCGTGGTAGTAATATTGGTAGATTTACTTCCAAATGTCAGTGCACCCTAGCCAGCCTGCATTTCCATACTTAGGACACCACTGGTAGAATGCTGGATTCCACCAGAGGTGATGCAAATGTGAAACAGGAAAAAAAAAAAATGAAATGGCTTTTTCTGCATGGCTGCAGAAAAGCAACAAAGCAGAATAGTTATAGATATTCTATTAATTAGCTAAGTTGTGTAATATATATTCTGTTGAAAATTGAGCTGTAAATTATACAATTATTTTTTTCCTTTAGTCATTTGCTTTCTGAAAAAAAAAATTCTAGATAAATGAGTTGTAATCCAAACAATTCAAGAAAAAATTGCTTAATATAATAGTACAAAATTTATCATTGCTTTGTTTTTTCACAGGGTATAAAATAGTCTCCTAATAACAGACATGGTAAACATTTAAGTTTTTAAAACTTTAAATATAAATCCAAGGATAAGGTTCCTCACTATGAAATAAGTAGGCGTTTTCGAGATTCATGTTTGAGTCAAGTGAAAATGTACTCAAGAATTATGGTGGGAAGAGCAGCTTATGGAAGTGGTATGCATAAGTCACAGCATTCCTTTTGAATTTGGTTGTTAAAGTCACTATCATAAAGTACATCCTTTAACACACCTCTAGAACTTTTTAAGTCTTGAGCTTCCTGAATACCTCAAACTGCAATTGGATACGAATTTGTATCTGAGCTCTAAGATCTTGATTGCCAGGCATGCTAAATGTGGACAAAATGATAATCAGTCAGCCATTTATATTACTTTATTACCGTGTTAATTCAATTCATTCAATATTTGTTGAGTGTCCATTATAAATTGGTCATTATGCTGGACACTTACAACAAAATATATGCTGGCTTATCATTGTTTTAAATTTGTTCAACAAACAACCATAATCATATTTCAGTTTAATACAGCCTAATATTTTTACAGTTATAACCTACCATGTTTAGAAAGCACATGTTCAAAGGCACTTGTTGTCAACTATGTGTAATTTATTATGCTAAAATAATGATAATTATTACTAGGTTTCGATTAGATGTTCATCCTGAAATTGCCAGGAATTGTTTATTTATGCTCTTTTTCCTTAGTTTTGGTGTCTTAAAAATCTTGAATTAGTGGAAATAGAAGATATTCAATATCTAAGGGTATTGTAAGGGACTTCAAATTTGATCTCATGAAGTACTGAGAGATGAAAGATGGTTTTAGTTTATATGTCCCTAAAGAACCACATTACAACTGGAGGGTAATAAGCTTAAAGGAGACATATTTTCTTTCTGAAAAAGGAGACAGAGAGATGGAGGAAAGTCTGTCAGTGCCTCGTGACTTCCATATTGCTGGTGTGCTCAAAGCATTTGCTGGACAGTATTAGAATAGTATTACCCAAAAATACTTTCTTTTAATTAATTAATTAATTAATTAATTATTTGACAGAGAGAGAGAAGTCACAAGCAGGCAGGCAGAGAGAGAGGGGGAAACATGCTCCCTACTGAGCAGAGAGCAGGACGTGGGGCTCAATCGCAGGACCCTGAGATCGTGACCTGAGCTGAAGGCAGAGGCTTAACCCACTGAGCCACCCAGGCACCCCAATACTTTCTGCCCGAATGTAAACGCTATCTCTATCTGTACTTCTAATACTGAAGCACTAGCAACACATAATTATAAAGCATTTGGAGTGTGAGTAGTGTGACTAAGGAGCTGACATTTCTTTACATTTTAATTAATATAAACTTAATTTTAAATGGCCATATGTGGTTATTGACAATTATATTGGACAGCAATTACCAAATGTGTTTAGGCAGAAGTCATGAGTGACATTTAAGTAAGATTCCTTCTCACACAGTCAATGCTTCTGTGATTTTTAGACAACAAACACTGCCAACCACAAGGCTTGCTGACCCCCCTGAACACACCATTTTGTGCTCCCATCACACAAAGCTCATCACTTTCTTTAGTGAAGTAGTGTCCTGGATACGATACATGTTACATTTTCTGTGTGACCGGAAAGTAAAAAGATCTCAGTGATACTATACGAATTGAGTGCTTTTGCGAAGTCACATACTAGGTTGCTTCCTGTAGGGTTAACCTTAAACACCTTTCAAACCACCTAATGTTCCTAGCAGCCATCATGATTATGCGGAGGATATTTCATGCCGTGCCTTCTGAACTGAGTGAGTCGAGAGCTTTCTGGGTGTAAAGCTGACTTATTTGGCAGAGAAGTCAGGCGAGCACTGTTGTGAAAGCTCAAAGTCAGGTTCTCACTTTCAAAATTTGCTGTTTGTGGGATGAAGGAATGATAAGCAGCCCACACTGCAGAATTGTTTCCAAGGCAAATGACTTAAGCAGTAGTTTCCTCTGTGTGTGTGTGTGTATGTGTGTGTGTGTGTGTGTGTGCGCGCGCGCGCGCGCGTGTGTGTGTGTGTCACTTAAAGTCTTACTCATGGGCAGCTGCCAGAGGGGGAAAAATAATACTTTTGCCTTTTTCTCAATATACTACAATACAGGCTTTTTAAATTGACAAAATTCCAGCCAAAGTGGGCAGCAAAAATGAAATATTTGCTTTTCCTCAAACAGACTGCATTCTTCCTGACACATGAATTTTTTCTTACTGCATTCTCTGCCTGAAATGCCTTTCCTCATAGCTTTATACATTGAAAAGATAATGGATCCCTAATGTCTATATTAATGCCATCTTATCCTTTGTCTTTATTCCATCAACCTTGAGGGATTTTCCTATCTGAACCTACTTATATTTGTTGAGCAAGAAAATATACATGTTTACCTCACCCCACTAGATCATATACCACCCATCATTGATGACCCAGACATCTCTGAAACCTCTACAGGGCTTAGCACAGTGTCAGGATAATACTAGGTAGAAAAACGGATATGAATTACCAAATGAATGAATGAATGAATAACCAAAAAGTAAGTAGGAAATCATTCACTGGTAAACGTGTCTGAAAAGCAAGTTAAACACTTAATTGAAAGCAACTTCTCTTTCTCTTTCTTTCTTCCTTTCTTTCTTTCTTTTTAATTGTAATCAGTTAGTCACTGTATAATACATCATTAGTTTTTGATGTAGTGTTCAATGATTCGTTAGTTACGTACAATACCCAAGTGCTCATCGCAACATGTGCCCTCCTCAATACCCATCATACTGTTACCCCATCCCCTAACCCTTCCCATCTGAAACCCTCTGTTTGTCTCCCATGGTCCATAGTCTCTCATGGTTCAGCTCCTACTCTGATTTCTCCCTCTTCAGATTTCCCTCCCTTCCACTATGGCCCTCTGTGCTGTTGTTTATGTTTCACATATGAGCGAAACCATATGATTATTGTCTTCCTCTGCTTGACTTACTTCAGTTAGCATCATCTTCTCCAGTTCCATCCATGTCCACGCAAATGGTGGGAATTGATCCTTTCAAATGGCTGACTAATATTTCATTGTATATATGTACCACATCTTCTTTAGCCTTTCATCTGATAAAGGGCATCTTGGCTCCATCCACAGTTTGGCTATTGTGGACATTGCTGCTATGAACACTGGGGTATATGTGCCCCCTTTTAAAAAAAATATTTTATTTATTTATTTGACAGAGAGAGAGAGAGAGAGAGAGATATCACAAGTAGGCAGAGAGGCAGGCAGAGAGAGGGAGAAAGCAGGCTCCCTGCTGAGCAGGGAGACCGATGTGGCACTTGATCCCGGGAACCTGAGACCATGACCTGAGCTGAAGGCAGAGGCTTAACCCACTGAGCCACCCAGGTGCCCCTATGTGCCCCTTCTTTTCACTACATCTGTATCTTTGGAATAACTACCTAGGAGCTCAATTCCTGGGTCATTGGGTAGCTCTATTTTTCACATCTTGAGGAACCTCCATACTGATTTCCAGAGTGGCTATACAGGCTTACATTCCCACCAACAGTGTAAGAGGGTTTCCCTTTCTCCACATCCTTGCCAACGTTTATCATTTGATGTTTTGTTAATTTTTGCCATTCTAACTGGTGTAAGGTTAGGTGTAAGGTCTCATTGTGGTTTTGATTTGTATTTCCCTGATGGCTGGTGATGTTGAGCATTTTTTTCATGTGTCTGTTAGCCATTTGTAGGTCTTCTTTGGAGAAGTGTCTGTTCATTTCTTCTGCCCACTTTTTGACTGGGTTATTTGCTTTTTGAATGTTGAGTTTGGGAAGTTCTTTTTAGATCTTGGATATCAGCCCTTTATCTGTAATGTCATTTACAAATATATTTTCCCATTCTGTGGGTTGCTTCTTAGTTTTCTTAGTTTTGTTGACTGTTTCCTTTGCTGTGCAGAAGCTTTTCATCTTGATGAAGTCCCAAAAGTTTATTTTCACTTTTGTTTCCTTTGCCTTTGGAGATGGTCTCGAAGGAAGTTGCTGTGGCCAATGTTGAAGAGGTTACTGCTTGTGTTCTTCTCTAGGATTTTGATGGATTCCTGTCTCACACTGAGGTCTTTCATTCAGGTTTATCTTTGTGAATGGTATAAGTTTCATTCTTCTATATGTAGCTGTCCAGTTTTCTCAGTACCATTTATTTATAGGCTTTCTTTTTTCCATCGGATTTTTTTTTCCTGATTTGTCAAAGATTAATTGACTATAGACTTGAGGGTCCATTTCTGGAGTCTCTGTTCTGTTCTACTGGTCTATGTGTCTGTTTTTTGTGCCAATACCATGCTGTCTTGGTGATTACAACTTTTTAATATAGCTTGAAGTCAGGCAACGTGATGCCCCCAGCTTTGTTTTTCTTTTTCATCATTCCCTTGGTGATTTGAGGTCTTTGCTGGTTCCATGCAAATTTTAGGATTGTTTGATCCAGCTCTTTGAAAAATGCCAATGGTATTTCCGTAGGGATGGCATTGAAAGTGTAAATTGCTCTGGGCAGTGTAGACATTTTAACAATGTTTATTTTTCCAATCCATGAGTATGAAATGTTTTACCATATTTTTGTGTCTTCCTCAATTTCTTTCATAAGTGTTCTCTAGTTTCTAGAGTAAAGCTCCTTTACTTCTTTGGTTGGGTTTATTTTGAGGAATCCTATGGTTTTTGTTGCTGTTGTAAATGGAATTGATTCCTTAATTTCTCTTTCTACAGTTACATTGTTAGTGTATAGAAAAGCAACTGATTTCTATGCTTTGATTGTGTATCCTATCACATTGCTGAATTGTTGTATGAGTTCTAGTATTTTTGGGGTGGAGTCTTTTGTGTTTTCTATATAAAGTATCATGTCATCTGCAAAGAGAGAGTTTAACTTCTTTCTTGCCACTTTGGATGTCTTTTATTTCTTTTTGTTGTCTGATTGCTGAGACTAGCACTTCTGGCACTGCATTGGACAATAGTGGTGAGAATGGGCATCCTTGTCATGTTCCTGACCTTAAAGGGAAAACTCTAAGCTTTCCCCTATTGATAATTATATTCACTGTGGGCTTTTCATAGATTTTTTTTTTTAATGGTATTGAGGAAAGTTCTCTCTACCCCTATACTATGAAGAGTTCTAATCAGAAACAGATGTTGTACTTTGTCAAGTGCTTTTTCTTGAAAGCAATTTTTCTTAAGACTCTTGGCATTGCAAGTAATAGGAAGCCTCATTTAAAGTAGCATACAAGCAACGGAGAAGAATTTATTGACTGCAGTAGCTTAATAGTCTTTTGGAGATAAGGCTTCCATGCAGTCAACAGGGTTTGAAACCCATATGCTGGATTCTTTCTTTTGGTGCTTCATCTTTTGCTTCCCCCAGGCTCCATGATGGTAGCCAGCAGCCTGAGAGATTATACATTTATGGATTTACTTCTAGTGGAAGAGTGATGGAGTTCCTTCTAGTATTCCTGACAAAACTTGAGATTGGTTTTAGGCCTCTGCAATATGATATGCTGACTTACTTAGCCCAGGTCACATTTTCCTATACCGGGACTTTTCCAGAGATATAACCCCGCCATACCATGAACTGAATGTCTTCTTCATCCTCTACCCATGATCAGTTGCCAGAAGATACCACAAGATGAGGGAATGTATGTTGAGGAAACAAATAGCAAGTGAAACTAAAAAACTAAAAAAACCTAAAAACTAAATTTTAATGAGTTATACTCTAAACTTTATTCAACCCTACATAAATTCTTTGAGGCCCCTTGAAAAATCCTTATTTTTAGTATTATAGTTTTTTGAGCTATTGACTTTTTTCCCCCAGTAAGAGAATCCATCAGAAGAGGGAGTTACTTGCATAAATTCAATGTACATGGTAGAGAGGATTTTCAACAAGCATTTTGTTTCCATGTGCATCTTTCAGAGGTAGTATCTGTTGAAAGTGATACCTATCTTTAGCTTCTAGTTAATATTACTGTTAGTTTCTCTCAGAAAACATCCCTTGGCAGATGTAATTCCAATTGATAAGAAATAGATGCCCATTCTTAGGATAACACCAGGGCTAAACATAATCTGAAATTACATCTGTACATTGTTATTATTCATAATCTCCTGGTTTCTTCTTTGATTTTGACCTTAAAATTAATTTCTAATTTATAATTCCTGTGTATTCTGTACAACCAGGCCTCCTTTTGACTTATTTCAAGGAATTATTCTCATGCTGGCTTACTCTCCCTTCCTTCCTTTTCTTTTCCTTCCTTCCTCCTTCCCTTTTTTCTTCCTTCCTTCCTTCCCTCCCTCCCTTCCTACTTTCTCCTATCACATGTGGAAAAAAAAGAATGCTAAACTTATGGTTAAAAGTATGGGCTTTGGGGGTGCCTGTCTCCCTCAGTTGGTAGAGCATGCAACTCTTGATCTCAGGGTTGTGAGTTCAATCCCCACACTGGGTACAGAGATAACTTAAAAATAAAATCTCTTAAAAAAAAAAAAAAAGTATGGGCCATGGAGTCAGAAAGGACGGATTTCCTTTTTCAGATCCAACCCTTAATTAAACATGGTAAACACAATATGATTTAATTTCCTGATCTATAAAACAAAAATAATTTCAAAGAGTTATTATAAAGACCAAATAAAGTACATAAAATACATATAAAGCACAATACATAGCATAAAGTAAATGTTAACTATTATGAACATCATCATTATTTGCTATCAGTTGAACAGAGTATTACAAAGAAAGGCATCTAAGAACTGATATGTTTTTTGAACCATTTATGTTTATTTCACTTTAAAGCATCTAATTGCCAAACTATGGGCCATATTGAAGATGACAGAGCATTCAAAATACTAGATGAGTTTTTAGCTACTCATATTTTCACCCTTGCCATTTCATACATCACTAGTACTATTTCCTATTCCTGTTGTTACCAAACATGCTAATTTATATTTGCTTTCTTTCTCAGTTTTGACTCTCCTACACCTATAGGACTTCATCACATGATGACATCTAAACCTCAGATATATGCATCACAAAGACTCATGCTCCTCCGGTCACATCCTTACATGCTGTCCTCATGACATCGTTGCCCACTTGCCTTGGTTTGCTTGGAGCTCACCCCAAAACAGTGCTTTTAAAGAAAACTATGTTATCTTCTAGTGGAATTATGATTCACTCACTATTAATAAGCTGCAAATATTGAAATCATCCTAATCATCAACTTTTCAACCACAATGTTTGTGAATATTCTTTCTATTCATATTTCCAGTATTCTTAAATTAGTTGAGGTCATCTTTTTTTTTTTTTTTTTTCCTTTCTTGGACCCTTCATGAACTCAAGAAATATTTATTGATATTTACCACTTTGTTCCACATATTTCAGTAGGTGGTGGAATACAGTTCTATGGAAATATCTCTTCATTCAGAAAGTTAATTGTTTGTTTGATGGCTTAACAGGTAAGTAAAAATGAAACATTGAACACAATGTGATCATTTCTGTGGTGTTTATCAGGACACACAGGAGATCACCTAAGATAGTGAAGGAAAATGGATATCTAAGGCAGATAATTTATGGTAATCATAAGATTATTAAAACCCATATATGAAATGGCAAGGATTTTGGACTTTGTAGTGTAACAGGGAAATACTAAAGGATTTTCTCCAGACAAAATTAGTGATTTAGCAACATTTCTGTGGTTGTGTGGGAAAATGTATTCCTGGGAAAGAAAAGGCAAGAATAAAGATCTGAAACTCAATTTGTAATCGTTAATGATCACTAGGGGAAATAATTGCCCTCTATGCAGTGCAGTTCCCCATTTTTAGACTGGAAGGCAAAGATAAAACAGTATTTGGTGATGACTTGAAAGAAAGAGAAGAGCCAAAACATCTACCGTTTTGTTTTTTGTTTTAGCAAATATGAAGAAAATTTTATTATTCTCTGAGATAGAAGTAGTAGAGGAGACAAGGTCCTGTATCTGTTTTTCTCATTCCAATCTATCATTCCCAATGCTGTCAACGTGGTTTTTCTAAAACAATTTTGATCATGAAAATCCCTGCATAAAAAATTCATTGGATAAATATTACAGAACAAAGGCCAATACTATGTTCAAGCATCTGCATAATTTTTTGCAACTCATCATATATTCCTGTCTATATCATATTCTTAGCTTAACCACATTCTCTGGGTGTGTGTGTATGTGTGTGTGTGTGTTGTGTTTTGTCCTATAATTAAATCTTGTTCAATTTGCAAATTCTGATCTATCCTTTAGGACCTAATTAAAATTATAACCGTTTTATCCAGATTTTTCAGACTTCTCAAGGCCAAATTAACCACAACCCATCTTTGGCTCTTATGGCAGTCATAATCTTATAAAAAATAATATAATGTTACACCACCAAACTGTGCTTGCAAGTCTTCCTGACATTAGACTAACTTCCCACATGGCTAAAGTTGGCTTTCTCTTGTACCATACCTTCCACCATAAAGCAGGTGCTCAGTAAATATTTAATGAATAAAATAAACATAGGGACGGGGTGTCAGCATATGAAAGGTTGTAGAGTTGCCAAGGGGGGCTCTTGGCTCTGCATACAATTTTCTAGTTCTAGTTTGTTCAGGAATTTGTGGTGACAATGACCAGAAATGGCAGGGAATCATATTAATAGACATACAAAATTTTTTTTTTCCTTCCCCTAATTTAGACAGTGTTAACCTTACCCACTGCTGTTGTATTGTAGTCTTGTCCATTCACTGAATGACAACTTATTTAAAATACCAAATTCTTCCAATATATTATTTTAAATCTGGCTTTTACTGTCTGGATTCTGTGAAAATGCAGACTTAAACATCAGAAAACCTTTATTCAATTTTCCGTGAAATTTTTACACATCACATTTGATCTATAATTTCTTTTTTTATATTAGCTTTTTTAAAAGATTTTATATATTTATTTGAGAGAGAGAGAGAGTGAGCGAAAGCTTGAGAGAGAAGGTCAGAGGGAGAAGCAAACTCCCCATGGAGCTGGGAGCCCTATGTGGGACTCACTTCCAGGTCTCTGGGATCATGACCTGAGCGGAAGGCAGTCGCTTAACTGAATGAGCCACCCAGGCGCCCTGATCTATAACTTCTTCTATCACCAATAAAATTTGGGTTCATCATCTCACTATTTGGATTACTCTTGTTTAAGTTGTGCATTATGCAGAGGAGTCAAGATGGCGGAGAAGTAGCAGGCTGAGACTACTTCAGCTAGCCGGAGATCAGCTAGATAGCTTATCTAAAGATTGCAAACACCTGAAAATCCATCGGCAGATCGAAGAGAAGAAGAGCAGCAATTCTGGAAACAGAAAAACAACCACTTTCTGAAAGGTAGGACCGGACCGGCGGAGAAGTGAATCCAAAGCGACGGGAAGATAGACCCCGGGGGGAGGGGCCGGCTCCCGGCAAGCGGCGGAGCAACGGCGCACAAAATCAGGACTTTTAAAAGTCTGTTCCGCTGAGGGACATCGCTCCAGAGGCTAAACCGGGGCGAAGCCCACGCGGGGTCAGCGTGGCCTCAGGTCCCGCAGGGTCACAGAAGGATCGGGGGTGTCTGAGTGTCGCAGAGCTTGCAGGTATTGGAACGGGAAAGCTGGCTACAGAGACAGAGCAGACAGTAAGCTCACAGCTCGGTGTTACCTTGAACCGGTCACAGGCTCGGTGAGCTCGGAGCCCGGCCGGAGGTCAGGCAGACGGGAGTAACTGGGCGCTGTTCTCTGAGGGCGCACTGAGGAGTGGGGCCCCGGGCTCTCGGCTCCTCCGGGCCGGAGACCAGGAGGCCGCCATTTGTATTCCCATCCTCCAGAACTCTACGGAAAGCGCTCAGGGAACAAAAGCTCCTGAAAGCGAACCCGAGGGGATTACTCACCCCGGCCCCTGATAAGGGCAGTGCAATTCCGCCTGGGGCAAAGACACTTGAGAATCACTACAACAGGCCCCTCCCCCAGAAGATCATCAAGAAATCCAGCCGAGACCAAGTTCACCTACCAAGGACTACGGTTTCAATACCAAGGAGAGCAGTAGAATTCCAGAGGAGGAGAAAGCAAAGCACGGAACTCATGCCTTTTTCCCTGTGATTTTTTTTAGTCTTGCAGTTAATTTAATTTTTTTTCTTTTTCATTTTTTGTTTTTTTCCTCACCTTCTGGTAAAATTTTTTTTTTTAACTTTTACCTTTTTCTTTTTTAACGTTTTTTAACCAGTTTATCTAATATATATATTTTTTCTTTTTTATATTTTTCTTATTTGTTTTTTTTAAATTCTTTTATTTTTTTTTCTTTTCTTTCTTTTTTATTTCTTCCTTTTTGAACCTCTTTTTATCCCCTTTCTCCCCCCTCACAATTAGGGATCTCTTCTAATTTGGTTAAAGCATATTTTTCTGGGGTTGTTGCCACCATTTTAGTATTTTCCTTGCTCCTTCGTATACTCTTATCTGGACAAAATGACAAGAAGAAAAAATTCAACACAAAAAAAAGAACAAGAGGCAGTACCAAAGGCTAGGGACCTAATCAATACAGACATTGGTAATATGTCAGATCTAGAGTTCAGAATGACAATTCTCAAGGTTCTAGCTGGGCTCGAAAAAGGCATGGAAGATATTAGAGAAACCCTCTCGAGAGATATAAAAGCCCTTTCTGGAGAAATAAAAGAACTAAAATCTAACCAAGTGGAAATCAAAAAAGCTATTAATGAGGTGCAATAAAAAATGGAGGCTCTCACTGCTAGGATAAGTGAGGCAGAAGAAAGAATTAGTGATATAGAAGACCAAATGACAGAGAATAAAGAAGCTGAGCAAAAGAGGGACAAACAGCTACTGGACCACGAGGGGAGAATTCGAGAGATAAGTGACACCATAAGACGAAACAACATTAGAATAATTGGGATTCCAGAAGAAGAAGAAAGAGAGAGGGGAGCAGAAGGTATACTGGAGAGAATTATTGGGGAGAATTTCCCCAATATGGCAAAGGGAACGAGCATCAAAATTCAGGAGGTTCAGAGAACGCCCCTCAAAATCAATAAGAATAGGCCCACACCCCGTAATTTTACCTAATAGTAAAATTTACAAGTCTCAGTGTCAAAGAGAAAATCCTGAAAGCAGCCCGGGAAAAGAAGTCTGTAACATACAATGGTAAAAATATTAGATTGGCAGCTGATTTATCCACAGAGACGTGGCAGGCCAGAAAGAGCTGTCATGATATTTTCAGAGCACTAAACGAGAAAAACATGCAGCCAAGAATACTATATCCAGCCAGGCTATCATTGAAAATAGAAGGAGAGATTAAAAGCTTCCAGGACAAACAAAAACTGAAAGAATTTGCAAACACCAAACCAGCTCTACAGGAAATATTGAAAGGGGTCCTCTGCAAAGAGAGAGCCTACAAGTGGTAGATCAAAAAGGAACAGAGACCATATACAGTAACAGTCACCTTACAGGCAATACAATGGCACTAAATTCATATCTCTCAATAGTTACCCTGAATGTTAATGGGCTAAATGCCCCTGTCAAAAGACACAGGGTATCAGAATGGATAAAAAAACAAAACCCATCTATATGTTGCGTCCAAGAAACTCATTTTAAGCCCGAAGACACCTCCAGATTTAAAGTGAGGGGGTGGAAAAGAATTTACCATGCTAATGGACATCAGAAGAAAGCAGGAGTGGCAATCCTTATATCAGATCAATTAGATTTTAAGCCAAAGACTATAATAAGAGATGAGGAAGGACACTATATCATACTCAAAGGGTCTGTCCAACAAGAAGATCTAACAATTTTAAATATCTATGCCCCCAACGTGGGAGCAGCCAACTATATAAACCAATTAATAACAAAATCAAAGAAACACATCAACAATAATACAATAATAGTAGGGGACTTTAACACTCCCCTCACTGAAATGGACAGGTCATCCAAGCAAAAGATCAGCAAGGAAATAAAGGCCTTAAACGACACACTGGACCAGATGGACATCACAGATATATTCAGAATATTTCATCCCAAAGCAACAGAATACACATTCTTCTCTAGTGCACATGGAACATTCTCCAGAATAGATCACATCCTCGGTCCTAAATCAGGACTCAACCGGTATCAAAAGATTGGGATCATTCCCTGCATAGTTTCAGACCACAATGCTCTAAAGCTAGAACTCAACCACAAAAGGAAGTTTGGAAAGAACCCAAATACATGGAGACTAAACAGCATCCTTCTAAAGAATGAATGGGTCAACCGGGAAATTAAAGAAGAATTGAAAAAAATCATGGAAACAAATGATAATGAAAATATAACGGTTCAAAATCTGTGGGACACAACAAAGGCAGTCCTGAGAGGAAAATATATACATAGCGGTTCAAGCCTTTCTCAAGAAACAAGAAAGGTCTCAGGTACACAACCTAACCCTACACCTAAAGGAGCTGGAGAAAGAACAAGAAAGAAACCCTAAGCCCAGCAGGAGAAGAGAAATCATAAAGATCAGAGCAGAAATCAATGAAATAGAAACCAAAAAAACAATAGAACAAATCAATATAACTAGGAGCTGGTTCTTTGAAAGAATTAATAAAATTGATAAACCCCTGGCCCGACTTATCAAAAAGAAAAGAGAAAGGACCCAAATAAATCAAATCATGAATGAAGGAGGAGAGATCACAACTAACACCAAAGAAATACAAACTATAATAAGAACATACTATGAGCAACTCTATGCCAATAAATTTGACAATCTGGAAGAAATGGATGCATTCCTAGAAACATATAAACTACCACCACTGAACCAGGAAGAAATAGAAAGCCTGAACAGACCCATAACCAGTAAGGAGATTGAAACAGTCATTAAAACTCTCCAAACAAACAAAAGCCCAGGGCCAGACGGCTTCCCGGGGGAATTCTACCAAACATTTAAAGAAGAACTAATTCCTATTCTCCTGAAACTGTTCCAAAAAATAGAAATGGAAGGAAAACTTCCAAACTCATTTTATGAGGCCAGCATCACCTTGATCCCAAAACCAGACAAGGATCCCATCAAAAAAGAGAGCTATAGACCAATATCCTTGATGAACACAGATGCGAAAATACTCAACAAAATACTAGCCAATAGGATTCAACAGTACATTAAAAGGATTATTCACCACGACCAAGTGGGATTTATTCCAGGGCTGCAAGGTTGGTTCAACATCCGCAAATCAGTCAATGTGATACAACACATCAATAAAAGAAAGAACAAGAACCATATGATACTCTCAATAGATGCTGAAAAAGCATTTGACAAAGTACAGCATCCCTTCCTGATCAAAAATCTTCAAGGTGTAGGGATAGAGGGCACATACCTCAATATCATCAAAGCCATCTATGAAAAACCCACCGCAAATATCATTCTCAATGGAGAAAAACTGAAAGCTTTTCCGCTAAGGTCAGGAACACGGCAAGGATGTCCATTATCACCACTGCTATTCAACATAGTACTAGAGGTCCTAGCCTCAGCAATCAGACAACAAAAGGAAATCAAAGGCATCCAAATCGGCAAAGAAGAAGTCAAATTATCACTCTTTGCAGATGATATGATACTATATGTGGAAAACCCAAGACTCCACTCCAAAACTGCTAGAACTTATACAGGAATTCAGTAAAGTGTCAGGATATAAAATCAATGCACAGAAATCAGTTGCATTTCTCTACACCAACAGCAAGACAGAAGAAAGAGAAATTAAGGAGTCAATCCCATTTACAATTGCACCCAAAACCATAAGATACCTTGGAATAAACCTAACCAAAGAGGCACAGAATCTATACTCAGAAAACTATAAAGTACTCATGAAAGAAATTGAGGAAGACACAAAGAAATGGAAAAATGTTCCATGCTCCTGGATTGGAAGAATAAATATTGTGAAAATGTCTATGCTACCTAAAGCAATCTACACATTTAATGCAATTCCTATCAAAGTACCATCCATCTTTTTCAAAGAAATGGAACAAATAATTCTAAAATTTGTATGGAACCAGAAAAGACCTCGAATAGCCAAAGGGATATTGAAAAAGAAAGCCAACGTTGGTGGCATCACAATTCCGGACTTCAAGCTCTATTACAAAGCTGTCATCATCAAGACAGCATGGTACTGGCACAAAAACAGACACATAGATCAATGGAACAGAATAGAGAGCCCAGAAATAGACCCTCAACTCTATGGTCAACTAATCTTCGACAAAGCAGGAAAGAATGTCCAATGGCAAAAAGACAGCCTCTTCAATAAATGGTGCTGGGAAAATTGGACAGCCACATGCAGAGAAATGAAATTGGACCATTTCCTTACACCACACACAAAAATAGACTCAAAATGGATAAAGGACCTCAATGTGCGAAAGGAATCCATCAAAATCCTTGAGGAGAACACAGGCAGCAACCTCTTAGACCTCAGCCGCAGCAATATCTTCCTAGGAACAACGCCAAAGGCAAGGGAAGCAAGGGCAAAAATGAACTATTGGGATTTCATCAAGATCAAAAGCTTTTGCACAGCAAAGGAAACAGTTAACAAAATCAAAAGACAACTGATAGAATGGGAGAAGATATTTGCAAACGACATATCAGATAAAGGACTAGTGTCCAGAATCTATAAAGAACTTAGCAAACTCAACACCCAAAGAACAAATAATCCAATCAAGAAATGGGCAGAGGACATGAACAGACATTTCTGCAAAGAAGACATCCAGATGGCCAACAGACACATGAAAAAGTGCTCCATATCACTCGGCATCAGGGAAATACAAATCAAAACCACAATGAGATATCACCTCACACCAGTCAGAATGGCTAAAATAAACAAGTCAGGAAATGACAGATGCTGGCGAGGATGCGGAGAAAGGGGAACCCTCCTACACTGTTGGTGGGAACACAAGCTGGTGCAGCCACTCTGGAAAACAGCATGGAGGTTCCTCAAAATGTTGAAAATAGAACTGCCCTATGACCCAGCAATTGTACTATTGGGTATTTACCCTAAAGACACAAACGTAGCGATCCAAAGGGGCACGTGCACCCGAATGTTTATAGCAGCAATGTCCACAATAGCCAAACTATGGAAAGAACCTAGATGTCCATCTACAGATGAATGGATCAAGAAGATGTGATATATATACACAATGGAATACTATGCAGCCATCAAAAGAAATGAAATCTTGCCATTTGCGACAACATGGATGGAACTAGAGCGTATCATGCTTAGCGAAATAAGTCAAGCAGAGAAAGACAACTATCATATGGTCTCCCTGATATGAGGAAGTGGTGATGCAACATGGGGGCTTAAGTGGGTAGGAGAAGAATAAATGAAACAAGATGGGATTGGGAGGGAGACAAACCATAAGTGACTCTTAATCTCACAAAACAAACTGAGGGTTGCTGGGGGGAGGGGGTTTGGGAGATGGGTGTGGGATTATGGACACTGGGGAGGGTATGTGCTTTGGTGAGTGCTGTGAAGTGTGTAAACCTGGTGATTCACAGACCTGTACCGCTGGGGATAAAAACATATGTTTATAAAAAATAAAAAATTAAAAAAAAAAAGTTGTGCATTATGCAAATCAATGCATGTAACTAATATATAAAATATATTCAATACATTTGTTTTTTAAAGCATTTTTGGAATAAATTTTATGTTGTGATTTTCACATGGGCTTCTTGTTTACTGTAAAGTGCCGAGGCAATAAATGATTACCTACAAATTTGATGATAAGTTGTTAAATCTAAAAATAGTCATTATATTCCAGTTTATATGTCCTGCTCTTCTGCCTTAAGAGAGAATAATAACATAATAATAATAATAATAATAATAATTAATTTTATCTTATATTTATTTTTTATTTTATTATTATAATTATAATTTCAGGATTCTTATAAAAATTGCTAAATATATTTTCAATAATTAATTTTCCAGAATATAAATAATATATTTAAAACTCAAAAATTTCCTCAAGAAACTGAAAAAATACATGAAATTAGGTTAATATGGAGGAAGAGATATTCCTACACTATCTCTACAAATTTCTCAGAATTTATGTAAGAATAAATACTTTAAAAGAAGTAGTGATTCTTAGATTTTTAAAAAAGATTTTATTCATTTATTTATCTATTTATTTATTTAAGAGACAGAGAGATCAGGGGTAGCAGCAGAAGGAGAGGGACAAGCAGAATCTGCTGTGAGTGTGGAGCCTGACGTGGGGCTCCATCTCAGGACTCCTGAGATTATGACCTGAGCTGAAATCAAGAGTTGGCAACCTTTTAGACTGAGCCATTCAGGTGCTCCATGGTAGTTTGATTTTTTAAAAACTTATCTCTGTATTTATTTACAAATTATAGTAGAAAATGCAAATACCTGGCATGTCATTTTTGACTAATGATATTTTACTAATATTATTTTGATTGACATTCATGGGAAAATAACAGGGTTGGATATAAGTATTGGTAAGATAATTAAAAATTTTTGCAATCAATTCAATTATCTTCTGTAAATCTGCCCTCCTCATACACTGTAAAATGAGCTGAAAAATGCAAAATATTGGCACTTCCTTTTTTCCAAACTTAGATGTTCTG
Source organism: Mustela erminea (assembly GCF_009829155.1). Classification (NCBI taxonomy): domain Eukaryota; kingdom Metazoa; phylum Chordata; class Mammalia; order Carnivora; family Mustelidae; genus Mustela; species Mustela erminea. Next base: position 42,984,508 of record NC_045623.1, read on the forward strand.
ATCTTCCAGCATTTTAGTGGAACATCACTTTTACATACTCCATTAGCCAAAATTATCAAATATTTTGTTTAATAGATGTATATTTGGGTATACGCAAGTTTTTACCAGTATCTTTTTATACTTCTCCTTTCTGCCTTTCAGTACGTATTTCTAATTTGAATTTGCTTTTTCCCAAAATGTAAATTTAATTTTTTAATGAAGTTCTGGAAGAGGAATTTTTTATTATTTTAGTAAATTTGTAAAAAGATATTTGGGATTAAGAGAACACTCCCCCCCACACCTACAGGCTATGTTATTAAAATAACAATTGTTTGCTAATATCAATTGCATTCTTCCTGCCCATACTTACTTTTTGACCCTATACTGCTCGACTAACTAAATTTATTTACCTTTAAAATGTATAACTCCCTTCTTTCCTTCATTTTCTATTGAAGAAGCAGAATAACACAACAGTGATGGTGTTTCAGTCAGAGATAATTTGGAGGGATCTAGCTTGTTAAACTGCATGAGGAAAGTAGTAGAGACTGATCATATTTATAAAGTGAATCTCTGCTAATGTCAGTTGCTGAATAATTTATAAAATTAAAAAAATACTGCCCATCAATAAGGCTATTGTACTTTTTAAAGTCAATTTCCTAAATATTTCCCGAAGCCTGTTATTTGGAGCAACAATGGTACCAGCACTAATCAGTATCCAATTATGGATGCTGCATGCTAAGAAGGTCTTGAGCTGACTCCCAAGTATTACTAGTGTCAGCTAAAATGGTCTTCTTCACTTTAAGAAAACTAAAGGGTCTTCCTCTCCACCAGAAGCTATCTAATTATGTAAAGAAAAGTGATTAACTGATTATGATGAATAAATTAATCTCCAAGGAGATGCACAAATTCAGACATTTCTAATTAGTATAATTTTCATGGGACAACTGGAAAAATTCTCTGTTCTTATTAGCAATGATTAACAGAACAATAACTAATTTTTGGCAGCTCCCTACAAAATTGTTAGACTCACCCTAAGGACACAGATTAAGGAATCGTAAATTCATTAGAAAAGTTGGTGAAAAGCTAAAGCAATAGCCTTAACAGAAAACTCTGTTTCTACTTGGAAGAATTTTCATCTTCCTTTGTTATGTTCATCTTCATCACAACTGATAGCATTTGAGAAACTACTATTTGGATTGCCACTTTATATGATGAATTAACTTCAATCCTTACAGCAGCCCAGTGAGGTCAGTGTTATTATTGCCTCCAATTTAATGATCAGACAAATGGAAACTTTATTTTGTTTTGTCCTGATTAAACTCCAATTTCACTAGATTTGCTGTTTTTTTTAAATCATTAATGTTTTAAATTTCCTCTAAAACTTTATTTGAATATTTAAGATAATTATGTTCAATTTATTACACCCACAACTGAGCTAAGCAAGATGAAAATGTATAAAAGATACACAAGATAGTTCTAACAATATTCAATATGTCATGTGTCTAGTTAGGACACATTTTTACCACAGGTTTAAATTAATAGCTCTTTGTTTTTATTTTGATCAACAAATCAGGCCAAAATGAACAATGTTAGAAATGTTGTTTCATGAGACTTAAAACAGAAATATATAAGCATAATTCACTCATAATAGATTTGAAAATTCTGTAAGACAGGGTGTATCATAGGATAAGATTCTAAAATTTGGAAACAAATGTGATAAGTTATTAAGAAAATAACAGAAAAATAACATAAAGAAAGATAGCAACAACAACAACAAAATTTTAATAGTCTACCTTACCATCATATGAAATTTCTGTTTGAAATAACTGCATCTAAATTTATGGTCACATAGGGAAAATAGAACACTCAGAATTATTTTGTTTTGTTCATTGGAAGTTAAAATGTATTCTTTTTTTTTTTTTAAGATTTTATTTATTTTTTTGACAGACAGAGATCACAAGTAGGCAGAGAGGCAGGCAGAGAGAGAGGGAGGAAGCAGGCTCCCTGCTAAGCAGAGAGCCCGATGTGGGGCTCGATCCCAGGACCCTGAGATCATGGCCTGAGCTGAAGGCAGAGGCTTTAACCCACTGAGCCACCCAGGTGCCCCAGTTAAAATGTATTCTTAATGAAAGTAACATACTTTGTCAGTGAAAAGGTGTCTCTGGTATTCATATATATTTCCAAATCCTAAATGTCTACTAGAATTAATTTTCAGGGGCGTCTGGATGGCTCACTCAGTTATGCATGCATCTCTTGATTTTGGCTCAGGCCATGACCTCAGGTCAGGGTTATGAAATTGAGCCCCTGGTGGAGATTCTTTCTCTCCTCTCCCTCTGCTTCCTCCCTCCCCTGCTCATATGCACTCTCTCTCTCCAAAATAAATAAATAAATAAATAAAATGAAATTTTAAATACTGTTTCTATAGAGTTTCACCAAAAATGCTTATCAGTCAACCAGTCAGATATGAACAGATAACATTTGTCAGACTATGAAATATTTGCCGGGATTACACATGAACATCAAATATAAAAATTAAAATGTAGATTTTATATACTGATGATATAAAAGCAACAGTCCCTTTGTGAAGACAAATAGACAAAGTATCTCCTATGCTTGTGAATTTTTGGTAACAGATTATTCGATATGTGGCAGTGTAATGGATAGCAGATAACCAGAAGCAAGCTTGTTGTGGTGTACCTACTTGAGATCAATTAGAAAGAATCATAAAGTGTATCTGAAAATATAACATGATAAGGTAAAAGAGGCAAATTGATGACATACATATAAAAGCAACCACAAGTGAGTTCAAACCCCTCCAAGAGTTTACTTTCTCACTGAGACCCATGCCCCAGGTTCTTCAGATGACCAATATGGCCCCTCATAATTGTGTCTCATTTCCCCTGGCCCCCTCTTGTTCTCCAAGCTTCAGCCTTGCTGATCTGGTCTCCTTGCTTATAATACTCTAGGCATACTTTGCCATCAGGACCTCCCTAATTACCCTTATTTCTCCTGGTTCACTGGCTTCAAAAAAAGCCTGGACTCACTGGCTTCCCTCCACTAGATTTTGGTCCATTGTTGCCTTTTCATTGGGACCCTTTCTGGCCAATTTGTTTTAAATGGGAAGTGCTTTCCAACAGGTCGTATAACCCTGTATTTTTGCCACTGATCACCATCTAAAATTGCCAGTGCTGTATTTCTAGTGTCTAGAATGAGGCTGACACATAATAGGTGATATATACTTGATACATATTTGTAGTTATATAGTGATAAATGTGCATATGTAATATGTAGTGTGTATATGCTATATATTTGCAACATATGGTATATAATTTGTATTGCAAATGTATTTATCTCCAGAATATATATGTAGAATTAATGTACATATCACATACACGTAACAACATGGGAGTATATGTGTGTGTGCATGGACGTGTGTGTGTGTGTGTGTGTGTGTGTGTGAGCTAAATGAGATCCATTGCTCAGTATAGAAGTTGGGCAACATGGTAGAGGGTAGAGTGGGAAAAAAATAGGGCTAAGGACTCACATATGTAAGATTTGATTCTGGTTCTTCTGCATTCTGACTGTGTGACAGATGGGGAAAATTGAAGGGCATTCAGAGAAGAAAGAACCTCATGAGGAGCTTCAGATAGCTAAAGGGAAAAATATACATTATTTGAGAAATGCCAAATTTCCCCGAGGTGCTACACTCTTGATTGGATGCAATGAAATGCTTAGATAAAACTAGAACTATAACTGGGTATTGGAGATTAGAAGGATTATAAATTTGATTCTTTACAGTAATACATTCTTCAGAAAACTCCAATCTTAAGTGATTTATTTGCCTTTATTTAGGTTTCTATTGTCCTAGAAACTACTTCAGATTATTTGAACTAACAGTAATTAATATCTCTGAAGTGATCTAGCTGAAGCTTCATTAAGGTATACCCACTATCAACATTCAAAGAAGTCAAGGGACTGGCAACATTTCTTTGTAAGGGCTAGATCGTAATCATTTTAGGTTTTGTGGTCCATAAGATTTCTGCAGGAACTACTCAATCCAGTCTTTGATGATGTCAACATCTAGATCAGGTGTGGAGGGGCCACAGGGTGCCCAGTTAGTTAAGCATCTGGTACTTTCAGCTCAGGTTATGATCTCATGGTCCTGGGATCAAGGCCAGAGTCAGGTTCCCTGTTCAATAGGGAGTCTGCTTTTCCCTTCCTCTTTCTTTGCTTATGCTCTCTTTTCTCTTTCTCATAAATAAGTAAATCTTTTTTTTAAAAAAAAAGTCTTAAAAAGGTAAATCAATAAAAAATGGGTGTGGATGCATTTCAATAAAATTTTATTTTAAAAAATATTGTAAGCTAGATTTAGCTAAAAGGCTGTAGTTTGAATGCAGACCCCTTGTTTAGATAACCATTCAGTAATAAGGTTAACATTATTATCTGAGTGGTATGTATCAGGAATTGTTCCAACAACTTTATATTTCAGCATTCAAAGAACCTCTGAAATAAGAATAATTATATCCTCTGCCCATTTTTCTGAGTGAGAACCTGAGTCAGAGAAATTTTCTTTCCAAAGATCCTGCAGAAAGAGGTAGAATCCATTTTCAGACATGGGCAGAGTTACTCTAGGGCCCATTTTTCAATCCGAGTTCCGTCAGACTTCATGTGTATGTCGTTAAGTATTTTTTAGAATGGAATATTTTAAAACAAGTAAAGTGTAGCACTAATTAGCTGCCTTCAATTCCCTCGAATAGAAACTTTACAAAGGAATTGACTTGTACATTGGTGTTCATAAACATTTCTTTAATTTTTTAAATTTTTTATTTTTATTTTTTAAGGATTTTATTTATTTATTTGACTGAGAAAGACACAGCAAGAGAGGGAACACAAGCAGGTTGGAGAGGGAGTCAGAGAAGGAGAGGTAAGCTTCCCTTTACGCAGAGAGCCTGAAGCGGGCTCTATCCCAGAACCTGGGATGATGACCTGAGACCTGAGCTGAAAGCCGAGTCTTAAGGACTAAGCCAACCAGGTACCCCTCTTTAATATTTTTTTTTAAAGTCTCTACTTCCACCCCCCTCAACTCCATTTTTGTTGTTGTTTTTAAACATTGGGTTAACTCTGTGTTCTGTAGCAGATGTTACAATGCATGAATAAATAAAATTTGACTTTCCTTTGGGATATTTTATTACTTTTTTCCTAATCAAAAATAATTTTCAGGGAAATGAGTAATATAACTATTAACCTTTTCCCTTCTGCTTAAGAGACAACAGATTCATCATTTAAAATGGGGTGAAATTGAGCATTTCAGTCAAGTACAGAAGTCCTTTAGGAATATTCTTCACTTAAAAGACATCAGAAATTTCCAAACTGAGGTAGTGAAGATCATGTCACATTCAGAAATAATATTGTGCCCGAAGAGTCAAGTTACTCAGCAAATACAAGTCTGTTCAGTGCCACAGAATTGTTTCTTTTGTCAATAATGGTTGAGGAAATCAAAGTGGAACAGCTGCATTTCACTCGTAATGAGGACTCTTGGAAATGAACTTCGTGATGGATGTTAAATCCTGTAAACCTGAGGACTTTATCTTTTAAATGACATCTAGGCTTCATTTCTTGGCTTTCCTGATTCATAGGTAACTGTGTTAATTAAAAACTTCAGTCTAGCTGGCTTCACTAACATAAGAATTCCACTCGGAAAAGTGCATAAATTATGCAACAAAGAGCATATAAATTTTGTGTGAAATTAGAATTTACCTAATTAAGTTCTGGATATCTGCTGTATAACAATATGCATATAGTTATAATACTGTATCACATGTTGAAAATTTTGTTAATGGATTTCATATTACATGTCCTTTACCACAATAAAAAAAGAATTTATTGAATTAAAAAGAGGTGATAGCTATACTTATGACCTGATAAATTGTTATTTCTGAGGGAATGATAGCCATCCACTTGCTTAAATGTCATTTTTGTTCCTGGATAAAAATCATTATCTTAGGATATCAAAGGGGTCATGGTAACAGAGAAGTAAATTAAGTATTCAACTCATTATCTTGGTCAAGGTCAAGGTCAAAAAAAAGAGAGAGAACTTCTTCCTAACATTACAAACTTAATTCCTATTAATTCCCTTGGAAAGAGCCACCATTACACAGGTTACATACATGCTCATTTTTTGTCACATTTTATCACATCCTTAAAGCAGATTTTGTTGTCTAAAATAATACAGAACTATGAATAAATGTGCATACCAATTAATAATAAAATATTTAAATATTTTAAAGTTTATGCTTTGCTCTGAAGTCTTGACAGACAGAAATCACAAGTAGGCAGAGAGGCAGGCAGAGAGAGAAGGGAAGCAGGCTCCCTGCTAAGCAGAGAGCCCGATGCGGGGCTTGATCCCAGGATACTGAGATCATGACCTGAGCCAAAGGCAGAGGCTTTAACCCACTGAGCCACCCAGGCACCCCTGTTCTGAAGTCTTAATGTATGTTTGTTATCTTGCAGCTGTATCAAAGTCTTACACTAAAAAAAAAAAAAAAAAAAAAAAAGCCTAAGTCTACCCTTTGTGATCATACCTTATTAAAATAATATATTCAGGAAAGAAAATTTTGTTATATGTAATTAAATAGAATTTCCAAAACCTGGTGGAATTCTTTAGTCACACCTGAGACTATGGACTTTGGGCCAACTTATGTTCTGGCTTTGTGATTTCCAAGTGGACTCATTGTGATCAGCATTGTAATGGTATTAAAAGAATGCATGGCAATGATTGCTTAAAATGTACCTTTTTGTGTAATAGCACTAATTATCAGCCACCCTTGCAACGAGTAGATAATTGCCATTAATTTCTTTGGTGTTCACTGTAGTGACATTAATCACAATGAGCTCATTTGACTTTAATGTGGGTATAATATGTGATGCCATAGGAATTCCATTGTAATTTAGCAGTAAATAATGTCCACGGATTGTGAAAGCACTGTTAGCATCCCTCCTAGGATGGAATGCCTTTTTGGCTCCCTCCCAAATGTGAAATGCTGTCCCTCTATTCTTAGAAATGAGAAATGTTTATTGAAATATAAGAAAACTCTGGGGGAAAGCATATAACAAGGAAATACTAACTTTTCAAGAAAAGATGATAAAAATTTTGTATGCTAGCCATATGACAATAATGATAAAGAAGAATTGACCCGACAGTTTGAAGCCATGTTCACCAGTAAGACGATTGAGAGTGGGAAGTCTAAGCACAGATTTCCAAGGCTGAGTTGCTTGGTATCTAATTTTGGCAATGGACAACCTCCATAAGCATTAAATTTCTTGCTTCTAGAATGAATGAATATATGTTCAAAGCCCACACTGTAGTGATTTTGAGAGAATTATACATATAATAGTGTGAAATACAATGTCTAAGACTTCATAAATGCTTAATAATTGTTAATGGTTAATATTATCAATGCTTAAAAGAAATAAACAAAGTAGATGAAATCAGTGAAACCTTTGTTGTTTAAACGCCTGTGTTAATTTTAAAGCTTTTTTTAATAGTCAACTTTTGTTCTTTTTTTGACTGTCAAGAATGAGATTTCTCCACAAATGGTTACATTTGTCCCTGCAGTAGGTCAAACTAGGGTTTTAAGACAACCACATGCTGCATAGCTCCACTTTCTCACCACAGTGTTTCCTGTGTATGTCAATCTACTGTTCATATCAATGAGCTATTCTAAGTGGGTTTTTTTTTTCTCTTTTTATGCATCTTCCCTTGTTTCAATGTCCTCAAGTTAATCAAAGAAATGCTTCTTCCTCTAAGTGCCTTGTTTAAAACATCTTGTTATGTCAAGCTAAGTAATGTCATTTATAACAGAAGAAGAGCATTGTTTGTCCAAGGAAAGCAAAATATCCTCTTGCAAACTGACAGGTATGGCTGTTTGCTGACTGGCCGAATTTAAATTGGCTTGTTTGGCACATAGCTCCCTGACTGAGCCTTCTTTTTGTACTGAGAGCTGCTTTGACAACACTTCCTTGCATTTGCATGCCATTAAAGACTGCTGCTGCACTCTATGTTTCCTTTACATGTGTGTGTATTTTTCAGCTGGCAAAATTTCTTTCTTTCTGTTTTATTTTCCTTAAGACCCAATCTGAAATGTTATATTCTCTGGAGATAGTAAAGGCTGGATGAGTCCTTCATCTGTTTTCATACCTGTGAGAGGAAATGATTGTTGTACCACATGACTTCATAATCCCTAATCCTCCAGGATTTCCTGGTATATTTGGAAATTCGGGAAAAAGTTTACTTAAAGTCCGATAGAATTTTTTATTTCATTTTCTTCAATTAAATGATCTTAGAATGAGATTCCCGCCCCCCTCCTTTTTCCGTACTGGTAACACAGTCTATTCCGTCATATCAGGCTCCTATGAAGACACTCAGAATTACTGGAGAAATGAATCAAATCCTATGTCAGAAGGAAAAATACAATAAAAAGTGAAGGTTAATAAAAATACAACTTAGAAATAGAAAATAAGGAGGTGACATATTATTATCAGCCATGAGGGATTCTTCAGGCAGCCAGGAAAAACACACACACAGCTTTTTTTGTTTTGTCATCACACCAGACTTCCATTTACCAATGAATTCAGAAATAATTGTCACCTTAGGGCTCTATAGAATAGCATGAATTAGGGTTGGGTAGTTACAAACACTACAACCTGCAGTTTGCATGACTTGTTGCTTAAAAGAAAGCAGAGAGTCAAACAAATTCACATGAATTCTTTAGGCTATTAAAGTACAATTAAAATAAAAAGCTTTCCAAGAACTCTACAATTAATTTTCACCTCCAGTATGTGAACCATATCACTGTTCAATTATCAAAATCTGGTCACCTACTTAGCTATATAAGCACATAAATCTTTTTATATATCTTGTCATCCAATATAATCACGTCAGCTCTATTTGTTCAGAATAGAGAGCTCTTGATGTCTTGGGGTGATGACTCAACCACTAAGAAACAAGGAGATAAGTTAGAAATGTGGAGACACAGCAACTAACACACTTGATTGATTAGTTGATGGGGATAAATAAAAGATGGTTTTAAAGAGCTGTGGGGCAGGTATTTGTGGGATAAAGCTCAGAGATTTGTGGCTTCAAAGCTTTAAAGTGCTTTTTATCTGTATGAAATTACTGGAGTGCCATTTGAGTTCATGCAATTTAACAGTTATTTCAAGGCTGTGGGAAACTATTAGCAAATATAAGTGATTGTTACTGAGGAAGATTCTGTACTAGCCAGGGGGTCTTCTATTGTTCTAAACTTCTAACATATTATGTAAATAGACAAAATTTGTCATTATGGTCAGCCACATTCTTTTTTCTATAATATGAGCCACCCAGACTGTAGGCTTCTCATAATATAAGCACCACAAGGGCAAAAATGTCTATTTTTGTTTCTTAACAAAAGAGAGAGCTTAGAACAATCCCTAGAATATATCAAATGTTCAAAAAATATATGTTGACTGAATGAAAGCTTGTCTCTAAAAGAGCACATGGTAGGTATCTTTCCACCCGGTTCTTCTAAAAGTGGGATAGCAAAAGGAAACTTCTATTTCTCTTCTCCCTTTCTGTTAGACACTGAGCATTTACTTTGCATTGTGTACTAAGCTCATGAGCTCTGTAGTCAAATTGCTTGTGTTCACATCTCAGTTCTACCTTTTCCTAGTTGTGTTAACATTGTCAGCATACAGAATTTCTCTGTGATACTCTTGGCATAGAAGGAAAAGAGACTGATAAGAGTATTTAACTCATGGAGTTATTAAGGTGCATTTAAAATCTCTAGAAGAGGGGCACCTGGGTGGGTCAGTAGGTTTAGCATCTGACTTTTGATCTCAGCTTGATCTCAGAATCTAGAGTTCAAGACCCACGATGGGCTCTATACTAGGAGTGGAGCTTACTTAGAAATATAAAATTAAGAATAAAATAAAATGCCTAGAAGAGAATTTAGTACATAGTGATTACATACTGTAATCAGTCTTTTTATTGCTGGTGCTAATGTGGAACATCTACTATATATATTTTTTTAATGCTGGATATTCCCATTTTGGTAGGATTACCAAACCAATTAAAGGTGAATTATTTTTTGGCAATTGAGAATCATCTCATTGCTCTAACTTGATTGTACCATGTTAACACAGCTTATTTACATCTATACAGTATTATTATAATTTGATTTTATGTCAATATTTTCCACTCTATTCCAAAGTGTTTTTAGAACCAAGACCTTGTCTTGCTTATTTCTGTATTCCTATGACCAATACATAGATCCTTATAAAGTATATTTTGACTAATTGATAAGTGAATGAATACAAGTATCACTCTATAAGTATTTGGCTTCTGTTTATACAGATCATAGTTTTTCTGCTCTGGTATACACAGTAGATTACTTGTTCTAAAAGTAAATGTTATAAAAAATAAAGATTCAAAGTAAAGAATTTTATATTTTCATTTTAATTTCTGAAGGCCAAATATTTAAAGGATGTAGGTTTGTGTATCTCTACTAGTATACTGAAACAGTTCCTCACAAACATCTTTCAGCCTTTACAATTTCATCAAAAAACAGTATTATAAAGAAAAAAACAAACTTCTGAACTCCAAACATGAAAATTACTCGATGAAAACAGAACAGTTCCATAAAAGATGTCTGGCAAAGAGGTTCTTTGTATTTGTTTCTATTATAGTTGATATTAGAAATTACTACTAGAAGTTATACTCAATTAAAAAGATAAAATTTCTAAGATAATAACCTCTTAGTATTCAAGATATCCTATCTCAGTAAACCTTTAGTGTTTGGCAAAGTGTACCTGAAGTTTAGATCACTTAATTCTCAATTACAAAATTCAAAGAATTCCTTTCTAAGTTATAAGAAAAAATATCTACCATTCTTGTATATTGTAAAAATAAACTTTGAACAGTAATTCTCTCAACTTTATTCATCACAGAATTGATTTCTGTACATTGAAATTCTCTGGGCTGCCGGGGTGGCTTAGTTGGTTAAGTGTCTGATTCTTGATTTTGGTTTGGTCATGATCTCAGGTTCGTGAGATCAAACCCCCTGTCAGGCTCTGCACTGAGCATGGAATCTGCTTAAGATTCTCTCTCTTCTTCTCCTTCTGCCCCTCCCCCATTAAAAGGAAAGAAAGAAAGAAAGAAAGAAAGTCTCAAGTTTAATAGCAATATGTTTAGGTCACCCACAAAGTTATAGTTGTTTTTTTATTGAGGAATTAGATATGTAATTTCTTTGGGGAACAATATTTTTGAAATGTTGACGCACTTCAAGTCACAGAAAATGTCAAATGCTTTCAAAACTGTGAGAGGCAGATTCATGTTCAACAAAAATTTTCAGGAATTCAATCTTTAAGTAAAGCACCAAAACTGAGATTTGATCCATTTTTTTTTCTATCCTCTGTCATTACCTTCTCAGAACCTATGACATTTTGACATATCTTTTCTATGATCTCAAGCATTTATATATCATTTCTCAATCATTCCTTACTATACTCAGTAAAAGAAATATAATGACTTTATTTAATACTTTCAAAGAAAACAATACCTTGGTTCAATTACATTCAGATTTTTGCTATTATTTTTGGTATTTTGTCATTTTCAAGTTGATTAAAATAAAATATGAAATCTTAAGGTAAATTTTAACATTCTGATGAAAAAGTACAGTCTTGAACATTTTTTATTTCAAATTATCAAAATTTATTGACTTTGTTTATTCAAGTATAAATATAATTGTAGGACAATTAAATTAATGGATGCTATTCTATCAGGTTTAGTACATACATTTTTTTTCTTGATAGCTATATTTTAGGAGCAAAATGAATGCAAATTATGTATAATAATTAGAACTATAAAGAAATATCTTAATTTATAATTTCAGTCTTATAGTGAGTTAATGTTTTGGCTTATGTACTGTCTGTCATTTTATTATTATGTTCTTAGAGTAAGATTTTTTTTAGATTTCCCATGAAAAATAATCTGTCCTAATGCATTGCATTAAATTCAAATAAGTAAAACCTGTCATTCCAAACTAATTTTTGCACTGCATCATTTAAATTTATGTTGTTCATTTGTTTTAATTTGGGGATAGTCTTGTTAGATGGCTCTTCTGTAATGTTATTAAATTGATTACAAAAAGATTAGTTCATATCATTTGACTACCATATTCCAAGAAATTTTATTTAAAGCCATAATTAGGGGCCCCTGGGTGGCTCAATGGGTTAAAGCCTCTGCCTTCAGCTCAGGTCATGATCTCAGGGTCCTGGGATCAAGCCCCACATCAGGCTGTCTGCTCAGCAGGGAGCCTGCTTCCCCCCTCCTCTCTCTCTGCCTGCCTCTCTGCCTACTTGTGATATCTGTCTGTCAAATAAATAAATAAAATCTTAAAAAATAAATAAATAAATAAATAAAGCCATAATTCACATTTCTAACTTTAAAAGTTTCCCTTGTCAAAATCACTTATAAATAAATATTTTATATAAAGAGTGCACTCTTCAAAAATTGCATGAAGTTTTATTCATTTATTCAAAGTTTTTAAGCTCCAATGAATGTGCTAGCTAAAAATAGTGTAATCTTTATGATGCTCATCTTAGAGCTGATGGATGCCAGGATATGTATATGAAAATGTAAAATAATGTATTACACAGAGAGAAAGAACACAGTCTCCTGCAGAGATTAAGTGTCTTTAACACCAGGACTAGCTTGTCTTGTCTGCATTTAGAACAATAGATACTTCCAATCTAGCATGACATTTCGATGACAGTCTTTATCTTCCATTGTCAGTTAAAATACGGGGAAGAAGTTTCCTTGAAATTTCCCCAAAGTACCAGATATACTGCAATTCCCAGTTGTGCATTTGTTTGCAAGGCAGAACTGGAATCAGCTAGAATGCTGAACTATTTAGTTATACAACAGTGACCAGAGAATTTCACAAATGTGAATTCACCCACTGTGTTCTTCCAACCAAATCCCCTCAACTGTTGTCTAACATTTGGACAGTAAAGCTTTTCCATCTCTAAATAAAGAAACATTTTGAATAATTAATGTTTCATTTTACTATTATTCTTGTCTAGTGTTTAAGAAATTATTTAAAATATTGTAACAACAGGTTTACTGAATACATTTAGAATAACAGCTGGTAAAATTTTCAGGCTCTGAACACATATGCACATTTTAAGCTTTTTTTGGTCAATATAACAAGAACATCTGATTTCAAACATAGTAGCTGTCATCAAAGATACTTGAATCATTTAAAAAGATGTTATTTGAAGCAAAATTGACACTATTGTTTACATTTACTAATGTTTATTAAAAGTATATATAATAATATTTGCTTAATTAAAGATATGCTTGTGCCAGGGTGATAGAGTAGGCTGGCATCTGACTCTTGATTTTGGCTCAGATTGTGATCTCAGGGTCATGAGATTAGCCCCATGTCACGCTCTGAGCTCAGCACAGAGTCTGCTTGAGATTTTCTCTCCTTATGCTCATGGTCTCTCTCTCTTCTCTAAAATAAATAAATATATTTTTCTAAGATTTTATTTACTTATTTGACAAAAAGAACAAGAGAGAACAAGCAGGGGGAGCAGCAGAGGGAGAGAGAGAAGCAGACTTCCTGCTGAGCAGGGAAACAGACCTGGGGCTCAATCCCAAGACTCTGGGATCATGACCTGAGCTAAAGGCAGACATTTAACGACTGAGCCACCCTGGCACCCCTAACTTTTATTTTTTTTAAATTAAGGGCACACGTTTTATCATAACTCATCTATATAGTATAAACTAAAACATAATCATAAGATAAATTGAACGGTGAATTTTATATATAAAGGTCCAAGATCATAAATATATATTACAGACTAAAAGCAATATTTCTGGCTTGTTTTAAATTAATAAATCATTTAAAAATCACATGAATTTTGTTAGGAGAAGTTAGACCTCTTGGAATTCTTGATTACTTCCCTCTTACCTACTTTGATACATTCTTAAAGATATGGTCATTTCTTTTTCTTTTCTTTTCTTTTTTTTTTTCCACATTTATCCATCCATTCTTTTGTTCACTCTTTTACTAAAGCTCCTTTGAATATCTACTTAAGTGACAAGTGCTTGTGCTGAACTTCAGTAGTGAATGAGGCCCATGTCTTTCCTTTTAGGAGTGACTCCTCAAAGGTTCAGAACTTCCCCTGCAGCATGCAAGGTGGAAAGAGTTCTTTATGCTGTAGAAATGCTGTGAACTTATAGTCTGTGAAATGTTTCTCACTGAGTTTATCCAGCGATCTGTGGTAACAAATATCTTCTTATGACAAGCTTATCTCTAAAACTACATCACAAACACTGTCTCCATAACACTACAGTCAATGCGGCCTTAGGTTTAGTTGGAACTCAATTAGTATCTGTGGAATGTTCTCTCTATCCACATCTCCTTTCCACCCGATATCTATTTTCTCTAATTTCTCACTTTATTTTGTTTTTTGCAAAAATATCACCTTTCTGAATAGACTCCTAAAATTATGCTCTCTAAAATAGTGCTTCCTACCTCATCACCCTTTATTCTCTTACCTTGTTTTATTTTACTTCACAGTGTATATCAACTACCTGGTATAGGAAGTGTTTTACTTTTTCTTACCTTCATGCAACTGTATAATGTAAGTTCTATGAGAGCAAGGACTGCCTGTGCAATTGTGTTATATTTCCCATGTCCAGATTGGCTGACATGTTAGATGCTCAATATATTCATTGTATTAATGAAAGAGGGTTTTATTATTTCCATTCAAAGGTATTATTTTATATTTTTGTGTGGATTAAAAATAGTAAAAAACAATTTTATTCTAATTTATAGAGTAAACTATTTCTCTTAGGTACAAGTTAATAAAGTAAAATATAAAACAATGGTTTCAAAATTTGAAACTAGATTTTATAGTACAAGTAAATGTGGTATATGTTGATTTGATCTTGAGAATATGAACTGCCTAGCTCTAACTTGAGCACTGACAACTTTTTATCCTGAGGATAGTGTATATATTTTTAAATGCCAAGAGCAAATTTAACTATAGCTCTTGGGATGCAGAAAGTCTTAACTATGTTTACCTGCTATTTTTCTAGTGTCCTTAGAAAAAAAATAATCTGGTTTATACCCTCACTTCATGATAACTGTTATGTAAATTCTTTTATTTGCATCATTGTTCCTGCAGTTTCCTTCCTTGTTCTTTCAAACATACATAGGTTTACAGCATGTATTATATATTCACAAGTATCTTATATGATGCATTTAAACATATAATGCAGACTGAGCAGATGGGACATTTTACAGTTACATTTAAGCTGCGAAATGATGGTTTTAGAATGTGAATACAAATTTTTTGATGCTAGATTCATAAATTTAGATTTTTTTCCCTAATATGTCATCAGATTTTGTCCATCATTAAGGGATAGTGACATAAGAATATTATCAATAGAATATGACTAAATTTAGATAGTTCTTTTTTTTTTAAAGATTTTATTTATTTATTTGAGAGAGTGGCAAGAGAGGGAGAGCAGAAGAAGAGGGAGAAACAGTCTCCCTGCTGAGCAGGGAGCCAAATGTGGGACTTGATCCCAGGACCTTGAGATCATGGCCTGAGCTGAAGGCAAATGCTTAACTGACTGAGCCACCCAGGCTTCCCCTGCCTTACATATTTCTAATAACAAAAATAATGCTGGTTAAATTTATTTTTAAAAAGTTGATTGTAAGTCAACTCAAGAAAGAGAAAATTCAACAATTGATTTTGGCAATTTAGTTAATTGGTAAATGTCCAAATCATTATATTTATCTTAGGCAAAATCTTTACATGTGTAGTTTTGGATGATTCTGTTACTATTCCCAATTGTTTATTCCTCTTCTCAACTACTAGTTCCTTGTTGCCATGTGACTACATTGGTTCCTGCAAGCATTTTTCCAGAAATATCAATCTTGGCCACCAACTTGGGTTGGGCTCATGAAATGTAAGTTAGTTTTGCCAAAACTTTCCAAAGATGTCACAAAAATAGGGGTGCCCGGGTGGCTCAATTAGTTGAGTGTCTACCTTTGGCTGAGGTCATGATCCCAGGGTCCTGGGATAGAGTCCTGGGTCAGGCTCCCTGCTCAATGGAACATCTGCTTCTTCCACTCCCTCTGCTTGCCATTCCCCCAGCTTGCGTGCTCGTTTGCTCTCTCTCTGTCAAATAATTTTTTTTTTTAAAAATCTTTAAAATATATAAATAAATAAAACCTCAGATCAATATAATTTATAAATAAAAAAATCTGAAATGAAGTATTAAGTAAAAATGATTTATCTTATAAAAACCACCATAACTAATACAGAGAAGAGTTTCAATATTATAAATATATTAATATAGAAAAATTTTATTACTCCTTGTATATTCATTGAAAATTCATTTCATAAAATTCAATATTAAAAAATCATTTTTCAAAAAATAAAGAGATGCATTCTTATTTAACAGAAAAAATATATCTTTATGTCCAACTACGAGCAACAGATCTAAGAATTTTCTTCAAAAGAACAAAGAATAATGTGCATGGTTATTTAAAATATATTAATAGGGGCGCCTGGATGGCTCAGTGGGTTAAAGCCTTGCTTTCGGCTCAGGTCATGATGCCAGGGTCCTGGGGTCAAGCTCCGCATTGGGCTCTCTGCTTAGCAGGGAGCCTGCTTCCCCCTCTCTCGGTCTCTGCCTGCCTCTCTGCCCACTTGTGGTCTCTGTCTATGAGATAAATAAATAAAATCTTTAAAATAATATATTTAATATAATAATATATTTAATATATTAAATTATTATCTAATTTATTTATCATTTAAAATAATTATTATTTTAATTTATTAAATTATTATTCAACTTTAAATAAATTTTAAATAAAGAATATAATAATATATTTAATATATTTAACATAATAATATACATAATAAAATATATTATTTAAAAATGCCCTGAAAAAAGCTGGTGCAACCACTCTGGAAAACAGCCTGGAGGTTCCTCAAAATGTTGAAAATAGAACTGCCCTATGACCCAGCAATTGTACTACTGGGTATTTACCCTAAAGATACAAACGTAGTGACCCAAAGGGACACGTGCACCCAAATGTTTATAGCAGCAATGTCCACAATAGCCAAACTATGGAAAGAACCTAGATGTCCATCAACAGATGAATGGATCAAGAAGATGTGGTATATATACACAATGGAATATTATGCAGCCATCAAAAGAAATGAAATCTTGCCATTTGCGACAACATGGATGGAACTAGAGTGTATCATGCTTAGCGGAATAAGTCAAGCAGAGAAAGACAACTATCATATGATCTCCCTGATATGAGGAAGTGGTGATGCAACATGGGGGCTTAAGTGGGTAGGAGAAGAATAAATGAAACAAGATGGGATTGGGAGGGAGACAAACCATAAGTGACTCTTAATCTCACAAAAGAAACTGAGGGTTGCTCGGGGGAGGGGGTTTGGGAGAAGGGGGTGGGATTATGGACATTGGGGAGGGTA
This sequence comes from Mustela erminea, assembly GCF_009829155.1. Lineage (NCBI taxonomy): Eukaryota > Metazoa > Chordata > Mammalia > Carnivora > Mustelidae > Mustela > Mustela erminea. The sequence continues at coordinate 43,002,055 of NC_045623.1, forward strand.
TGTGCTTTGGTGAGTGCTGTGAAGTGTGTAAACCTGGTGATTCACAGACCTGTACCCCTGGGGATAAAAATATATGTTTATAAAAAATAAAAAATTTATTTAAAAAAAATGCCCTGAAAGTAATAGCTAATATAATTAAATAAAAGGAAACATAAAGCAGTATAGCAAATGAAGGAGGAAATATACACCATTATTTACCAATAATGTGATTTTGTACTTGATAAACCAAAAGTACTTAATTTTTTAAATTATAAAAAGTAAAAAAAAAAAAAATAGACTAACGTCACTTAGAAAGCAGACATATAAAAATCAATTGCTGCATATTTACAAATAATATCTGATCAGGAGACATACTGAAAAAAATTTCATTGGGGATCCTGGGTGGCAGTCTGTTAAGTGACTGACTTTTGGTTTAGGTTCACATTATAATCTCAGGGTCATAAAATCAGGCCCTTCCTTGGGCTCGCACTCGCTGTGGAGTTTGCTTGAGATTTTTTTTACCTTACTCTCTACTCCTCCTGCTTTTGCACTCTCTCTGTCTCTAAATCAAACAAACCAAAGGCACCATTTATAATAATAAAATAATGCAATGCTTAGGGATAAACTTAAGAATAAATATGCAAAAGCTACATGAAAGAAACAGTAGAATAAATAAAAAGCAAAATCAGACCTATAAATACAGAGAACAAACTGATGTTTGCCAGAGTGAAGGGGGGTGGGAGATGTGCTAAGTGGGTGAAGCAGAGTGGGAAATACAGGTTTCCAGTTATGGAATGAGTAAATCAGGGGAATAAAAGTCACACCATAGGGAATGTGGTCAATGATATCATAATAGCATTTTATGGTGACAGGTGGTAGCTAACACTTGTGAGCATAGCATAATATCTAGAGAAGTTGAATCACTATGTTGTACACTTGAAACCAATGTAACATTTTGTGTCTTGTACTCAAATAAAAAAAAATTAAAAAGGAAACTATGAAATGTTATGGGGCACAAAATGAAAAACAGCAATAGCAACAACAACCAACAAAACCAAATCCCCAAAATATGTGGGGGGAAAAAAAGCCTTACCATAGTTTTGGCTAAAAATACTCAATATTATAAAGATGTCAATTATCTTAAAGTAAATCTCTAAACCCAGCTTGATTTAGATAAAATGTCACAATCTTTTTAAAAACAAACTACAGAACTGTTCTTTAATTCATTTGGAGAACAAAATGGAAACCAAGAATACCCTGGGAAAGTCTAAATTAAAAAAGACTGATTTGGTAGATCAAACCCCCTGCTCCCATAGTGGAATACATCATATGTCGTCTTTAACAAAACACGGGTTTTCAGTTTGAACTGGCATACAAAAAATGGGGAAAAAATAAAAGTTCAATTAAGAGGCCAAAATAAATATTAAAACTTAGTGCTTGATAAAGGTGGCATTTAAATCAGTATTGAAAATCATAAAAGAAAATTCTCACAGGTAAAGGTAAATGTATAGTAAAGATAATTGATCAATCACCTATACAGCTCATATGAAGGTTAAAAGACAGAAATAGTAAAAATATTTAGACCTGTAATAATTATTCAAGGGATATACAAAATAATAATATGTAAAATATGACATAAAAATATAAAATATAAAGGTGAGAAGTAAAAATTCAGTGCTTTTTAGAATGTTCTTAAACTTAAGTGACCATCAACTTAAAATAGACAGTCATACACATAGAATGTTTTATATGAACTCATGGTAATCACAAATGAAATGCTAATTTATAGATACAAAAAGCAAAGAGACAAGAATCCAAGTATAACACTAAAGAAAGTCAACAAATCAGAGAGCAAGAGAAGAAGAAAGAAACAGAACTACAGAAACAATCAGAGAACAGTCAACAAACTGGCAATTAGTACATATCTATCAATAATTACTTTAAATGTAAATTCACTATATGATTCAACCAAAGATTGGATAAGAAAACAAGATTCAGCTGTATGCTGCCTATAAGAGACTCACTTCAATGTCCACAATAGCCAAACTATGGAAAGAACCTAGATGTCCATCAACAGATGAATGGATCAAGAAGATGTGGTATATATACACAATGGAATACTATGCAGCCATCAAAAGAAGTCACTTCAGATCCAATGATGCATATGGGATGAAAGTGAAGGAATAGAAAAATATATTACATGCAAAGAGGAGTGGAAAGGAAACTGGGGTAGCAGTACTTCTATCAGAAAAGAATAAACTTTAAAACACTTTAACAAGAGACAGAGAAGCATATTACATAATGATAAAGCAATGGATCCCACAAAATAATAGAACACTTACAGGCTCTAATTTACAAGTTAAGATTTCTGAAAGGTGTGTGTGTGTGTGTGTGTGTGTGTGATATGCACGTATTGCATGACTAGACTAAGAACTTTTAATGCAAAGGATAAACTATGTGGTATTTTATTCTATTCATACATTTTTAAAAGATACATGAATGTAGTTACCCAGCTGTATCTCAATAGTCTCAACAGGTGCACACACAAACAGATGTGTATCACTATCCTTTAGTGCTGTGCTTCATAAATACCAAATTATTTTATTTAAAGATTAAAAAATCAAATTGAGGGGTGTCTGGGTGGCTCAGTGGGTTAAAGCCTCTGCTTTCAGCTCAGGTCATGATCCCAGGGTCCTGGGATCGAGCCCCACATCAGGCTCTCTGCTCAGCAGGGAGCCTGTTTCCCCCACCCCGCTGCCTCTCTGCCTACTTGTGATCTCTGTCTGTCAAATAAATAAATAAAATAAAATAAGTAAAAATCAAATTGAGACTAAAAAGTTGTGGTTAACTGAGTTAAAAAAAAAACCTAGGCAGTTTTTTACAAAATTATATAAATTGTTTGGCAACACTGCAGAAAAAATGATTGGTTGGCTTTTTTTCCCCCGTCTCATATCACTCTTCAAGTACAGCTAAATCTCTGGAATATTCTGGATGAATATCCAGATGGAAATATGAGTCAGAATAGATAAAATATGATATTTTAATATGTTTTCATCATGGGTCACCCTTTGCGCATGACCAATTTTATATGTCTTTTGAACTAAGAGTATAGCTTTGAATTTAAGAGTACATTTTAAAAATTTGCTCCTATCTAGTACAAATAAGTAGAGATAAATTTTAAGCCAGACTTTATAAGTAATGATCTCACCATATGCATAATAGGCACTTAGCTGATAATGAAGTTTCCTGTGCAATATATTAAGTCTTTATGTATTATATAAAAGTCTATAATGAAGTATCAGAAAATATAGTTGTAAGTAGAGGCTTGATAAATGTTTTCTTTTATAATTGTTCTAATTTTATATCGTCATTATTAATGATTTCATAAGCACCCAATTCTTTCTCCCACCTGAACTGAGAAATGGGCAATTTTTCAAGGCCATAAAAATTTAGTATTGAATTATATCTGTACCCATTATCTTAAAACTGAATTTGTCTTTAGGGTATAATCATTCTGCCAATGACACAGATTTTTTTTCCTTTGTTATTATAAGTAATATATTTTTTTTACTTTTATAGTATAAGTTGCATAAGGTTCTGATCAATTATTGAGTATCCTAATTTATTCATATTACCTTACTTCCATATTTTTCTTGTTTATTGTTCATCGGCTGTGTCTTTGGTTTGTGTTCTGTATTTAGTTGTAATAAATAACTATTTTTTTTAAGTTTTTATATATGTATTTGACAGAGAGGGAGAGAGAGTTCACAAGTAAGCAGAGAGGCAGGCAGAAAGAGAGGCAGAAGCAGGCTCTCTACTGAGCAGAGAAGCCAGATGCAGGGCTTGATCCCAGGACACTGAAATCATGACTTGAGCCGAAAGCAGAGGCTTAACCCACTGAGCCACCCAGGTGCCCCAATAAATAACTATTTTATAAAAATAACTATTTTGTAAAATAAAAAAGAAATATTTGTTTCCCTATATATTATTAATTAACTTGAAGTTATGAAGACTGGGATGGTATCCATCAATGGTGAGAAAAGTACAGCATCAAGATTAGAAACTGTAAGAAAACAAATTAATCAATCTAACATGCACAAGATATTTTGCATTTTGTTGATACAATCTGAGGATAAAGTAAACTGAGAATTAGAAAGGCTACCCCATCTCTTCTTATAGTTAAGAATTCTTTGGAAAGGTTTTGAATTTTCAAGACAGGAATCTTTCCCCAAATATTGGCATTCATACAGAAAGCATTGCACATGAATATTTTATTGCTAAAGTTAAGTGAAAAGATAAACAAGTTGAATATTTTGTTTGAAAATGGAACATGTGCTACCACTGGCAATGATGGACCAACTTGTTTGAGAGCAACTGTCTCACTGACAACGACCAAAAAAACCAGACCAAATATTTAATACATCTATTTGAAATTATCGGAAAGCTACCAAGGATTCAAGGACTAGCAAAGCCAACTTTCTGAATAAAACAGAAGAGAAAAGTTTTGAATCTGATTTTTTAAACCTTTTTTTTTCTCTTGAGGTATTTGTCAACTCAAAACTGGAGTGTAAGAATCTAAGAATTGGAGCAGAAGCAAAGGTTGTCAAACAGAGAAGCTGGTAGTCTAAGACACCTCCTAGAGCTGAGGGGACAAACATGGGAGTTCAGAGTCTCTTCTGTTGGCAGAAGTTTGTGAAAATTCCAACTTTTACCTTAGGAGCTTGAGGGCTACATCCTAGGAACGAGAAAGAATTACAAATAGACAAGTACATGCAAAGACTGAAGTTCAGGGTGAAGTCAGTTCTGTCCTTGTTTACGGCTGCTGAAGGATCTGCCTGTGAACAAGAGTGAATCCTCAATGGAGGATAGCGTCTTCTCCATCATAATTAGTCTTCTGTTCTCTGTTTGTTTTTTCACAAAACACATAACTCTTAATCAAAAGTATTAAGCAGGCAGACAGAGGAGAATTGGCTGAAAACCTAGAATAAAATCAGGTTATAGAAAAATAACAATGATATATGTTTTTATTGTTATTTTTCTATTATGTAACACATGTATATGTGTGTATGTATATGATATATATGTATGTATATATATATACATACATATATATACTTTATTATATACTATATCATATACTATAGTAGATGAATGTAGATAGAAGAATGTGTCTAGATGAGGTGGACAAAAATAAGTGAGGTTATATGTCCAAACAACAAAATCAATAATGTAGATCTTATTAATATACATAAAACTTTACACCTATTACTACACAATGAGTTCTCCCAAACTTACCATATATTAGATCACAAAGAAAATTTCAAGGTGCTTAAAATAAAGATAATACAAATCACATTCTCTGATTTCTAATGCAATAAAATTTGCAATTAATAACAACTCTGGAAACATAAAAGGACATTGCACACTGAAGCTTTAAAAATCCCTCTCTGGGCACAAGTTTTCAGTTATGGAATGAGTAAGTCACAGTGAGGAAAAGTACAGCATAAGGAATATAATCAATGGCATTATAATAGTATTATATGATGACAGATAGTAGCTACACTTGTAGTCAGAATAGCATAAAGTATAGAATTGCAGAATCACCACATTGTATACCTGAAACTAATGTGATGTTGTATGTCAACTATATTTCAGCTAAAAAAGATTCTCTCTGTTAAAGTTTTTCTCAATGAAAGGGAAAATACAAATGAAAATTAAAGGCCCTGGAAAATATAATACTAAGAATTAAGTTTTTAGCATTGTCTTTTTGGAAATTTTCACATCATGAGAGCCAAGTGGGAAAAGCAGCAAATGTGCAGCCTGAAGAGAAAAAGAAGGAAGAAGAGGCAGAGGTCCAAGTAAACCACTAGCTTGTGCACCCATGGAAGCCATAAGAGCAGAAATAAGGAAAACCGGAGGCCTGTGCCACTGATACAAACTGTTGGACTACATACCCACTGCCTTGAACTTCTTTCAATGGAACCAGAACATTCATAGTCATCTGGTCACAATGCCCACCTTTGGGAGACCCACCTTACTCATAACAAAAGCTTGGTCCTTTTTCCTGGACTTGTGTAACATTCTGGACTTGTTCTGTTCTTTGTTGTGGCTAAATGTAACACATGTACAGTAAGTCATCTCTTCTGCTTTATTAGCTGAAGAAAAAAATAATACACTGTAGGATATAAGTAAGACATGTAAAACCATAATCAGAGAGAAATGCATAATCTTAAAGACTTGCATCAGTAGAAATAAGAAATAATTCCAAGTGAAATAATATAAAATATTTATTGATCTATTCCAGAAATGCAGCTCATTATAACTTTATATTCAGAAATTATTAACATGTAGCATCTTATTAGGTGAAAAGAAAGAAATGTACATATAACACAAATGAGTACTTCCATAGATGCTGAAAGGATCTTGTAAAAATTCAATTTCCATTTCTGATTTAAAAAAATAAGAACAAGGGGTGCCTGGGTGGCTCAGTGGGATAAAGCCTCTGTCTTCGGCTCGGGTCATGATCTCAGGGTCCTGGGATCGAGTGCCGCATTGGGCTTTCTGCTCAGCAGGAAGCCTGCTTCCTCCTCTCTCTCTGCCTGCCTCTCTGCCTACTTGTGATCTCTCTGTCAAATAAATAAATAAAATCTTAAAAAAAAAAAGAATTTATGTGTGTATTTGTTTGTGTGTGTATATATGAGTATACCTATAAACGATATATGCAAGTATGATGTGTGCATATACATATATTTCTGTATAGCCAAATAACAAAAAAAAGTATGATTATCTCAACAGATGTAATAAAGGGTTTCTTAAATTTTCTCCCCTTTTATAAGCATAATAATGACTTATTAAATTATATATGGTGATTTCTTTAATATAATTATTTAAAAGTGGTTACAAATATCTATGGCAATTATGTACTTAGTAGCAAAATATCAAAAACTCTTCTAAACATGGGTATAAGATAAAAATGGTCATTTTCACCAAGTTTATTCCACTTTCGAGTGAACATCTTTGTCATTTAAATTAGCTTAGAAAAAATATCCAAGGTATGTGTGGTCAGAAAGAAAAAAAAGATAATTTTATTATTTGTAGATTCTATTATTATACATATAAAAACTTCAGAATTTCTACAAGTAAATTATTAGGATTAGTTTAGCAAGGTCGCTAGGTGGAAGTTCAGAAAAATCAGTTATGTTCCTATGTATTTACAAAACCAATTAAAAAAATGCCATTTAAAACTGCACTCAAAATACAAAATACTTAGAAATAAAATTAATAAAACATTCTAAGATCTTTATGGACAAAATGTAGAAATTCATGTGTTGCAACATTTTGGAAGGCTTGAATGAATAAAGACATCATACTGTGCTCATAAATAGATTACCTGCAACTTAAACTTTAAAATTCTGACATAGGGGCAGAAAAGTGTATGTGTGTATGTGTGGTTTCATCTGGCAAGCATATTATAAAATTTAAATAGAAATTTCAAATGCCAAGAATAGTCTGGAAACTCTCCCAAAAAGAAAAAAAGGTAGAAGGATTTCCCTCTCTCAGCTACAGTAATTAAAACAATATTGTATTGGAGCAGAATGATTTTGACATATAAACCATAATAACACCATATAGAGTCTTAAAACAAAAGTGTGTATATATAGAAACTCGATATATGCTAAGATGGCACTCTGGGTGAGTGGGAAAAAGAAAAAGACATTTAAAATTGGCACTGGAACAACTGGCTATCTCAGGAAAAAAGAAATTGATCTTTTAACGTTCCATTCAAAGGAAAAATCAGTTCCAGGTGGGTTAAAACTTAAATGTGAAAGAAAATTCAATTCACAAGTGCTCCTGAGGGAAGTAGTTTTTAAATATGATAAGAAAAGCAAAATCACTGACAGAAATATTGCAGTTTGTACTTCATTAAAATTAAGTACTTTTGATCATGAAGAGAAGCTAGAAAAAGAATAATGAAGCTTCCAAGTGAAAGAATATATTTGCCTTACATGTAATACTTTAGAACTAGCATCCAGAGTATAAAAGGAACTTCTACAAATTAAGACATCCCAATAGATCGATATATCAAGAGGTCTATTCAAGTAAATCATAAAAAGAAAAAATCTATGATCAATAAACTAAAATAAGAGGTAATTCATCTTATTATTATCACCAATGATTTTTCAATGTCAGAATACAATTCAAAACGGGAACATAAAAGTTTGCTTCATTAATAAGAAAGTGTCTGGAGGTGCCTGGGTGGCTCAGTTGTTCAGCCTTGATCTTGGGCTCAGATTGTGATCTCAGGATCTTGGGATCTAGCCCTGCATTAGACTCCCTGCTTAGCAGGGGCTCTGCCTGCTGCTCCCCCTGCTTGTACTGTCTCTCTTTCTCTAACAAATAAATAAATAAAATCTTTAAAAATTTTTTTAAAAAGAAAGTGATGATGAAGATGTGTTATAAGATTATTTTCTTTAGGAAGTATTACTGTGCAATGTAATTCATCATTTAACAGTTTATATTTATTCTGTTGGACAGGAGATTAAAAGTTTATTTTTATTTTATATTTTGGAGTTAGGCTTTTTATAATTTAAAATTATCCATTTTGAAATCCATTTTACTTGAAAACAATGTTAGACTTCCTATCTATCTATCAACTCATGGAGAAAAAAAAAAAAAAAACACTGAGAAATTTGTTTTCTCTAACTCAAAGTTTGCAGAGACCTGAACTCATATAAAAATATTGTTGGGAAATAAATTATAGTTTTCACCAGAGCAAGGGTATGTACATTAGGAAGATGTTCTAAGATATTATACCTCTAAAATAAAACTATTTACCTAACTATTAATAAGTTCTGCTAAATATTTTATTTACAATATTAGAAAAGATAACTTGAAATTTCTTCGAATGATAACCTTGTTGAGTAAATATTCCTTGTGGGAGGCTGTTTTCCTGCCACACTTTGAATATATCATACCATTCTCTTCTGGCCTGTAACATTTTGGCTGAAAAATCTGCTTATAGTCTTATGGCATAAGACAACTTGTACATAACAAGTTGTTTTTCTCTTGCTACTTTAATATTCTCTCTTTAACATATCTTTTGACATTTTATAATAATGTGTCTTGGTGTAGATCTCTTTGGGTTCATCTGATTTGGAACTCTCTGTGTTTTCTTGACCTGTGCTTTCTTTCTGAGGTTGGGGAGGAAGTTTCCAGTCATAATTTTTTCAAATAAGTTCTCTGCCCCTTTATCTCTCCTTTGTCCTTCTGGGACCCCTATATCGAGAATGTTATTTCACTTGATGTGGTTCCATAGGTCCTGTAAGCTATCTTCACTTTTTAAAATTCTGTTGGCTGATCTGATTGGGTGAGTCCTGTCACCCTGTCTTCCAGATGGCTGATCCATTCTTCTGCTTCCTATTGCCTGCTATTGAGCGCCCTTGTGTATGTTTTATTTAAGTTATGGTATTTTTCATCTCTGTGACTTCTGTTTGGTATGTTCTTATATTTTTCTTCTCTTTGTGTAAGTTCTCACCATGTTCATCCATTTGTTTCCAAATTTCAGTGAGCATCTTTATGACCATTACTTGATCCATTAGATTACTTATCCCCATTACATTAAGGTCTCTTTCTGCAGTTTTATCTTGTTCTTTCTTTTGGAACATATTTCTCTGTTTCCTCATTTTGTTTGACTCTCTGTGTTTCTTTCTGTGTATTAGATGAACCAACTACCTCTCCCAGTCTTAAAGGAGTGGACCTGTGTAGGTAACTCCTCTCTCTCCTTCACCATTACCCTAACTCTTGGTTGCCTCTTAAACATTTGTGATTGTCTCAGAAGCCCAATTTATTCTTGATAGATCTCCATTGTTGAGGTGTGCTAAGGCCTGTCAGTGTTCCAAGAAGAGGGGGATCGTTTAGCACCTAGTTTATTTTTAGGCTTATTGGAAGCCATCCCTTCAGGGAACAGCTTTTAAACTATGCAAATAATTTTATGGGGCCAAAAGACCTGTGAGGTCTCCAGACCAGAATATCTGGAGGCATTGTCTAGGTGACAGTTGCAAAAACCAGAAGGAAAAAAAAAAAAAAATTCAGGACTCTAGATGAGAGTATAAGTTTCTGTCTGAGAGGTAACAATGGGCTGTAGTAAGGCCAAATGAGTCATTAAGGATGGTTGTCTTCCTGCTTATGTTGTCTGAGAGTTCTTCTCCTCTAGATGTGTGGCAAACCTAAAGCATGCCCTTTAGGCTGAAGTTCCAGTACAAGTAAAAAGACTTTTTTCATAGGAAGACTGGAATTTGTTTCAGTCTTCTGTCTGTGAAGTGTCCTGGGGGTTGTAACGAGCCAAGAACTGTTTTTCTCATTGTTAGAGTCCTGTGGAGCCCAGGAACTTAAGCCCCCTTGGCCACCAGGGCCAGGCAATAAAGGGATTTCATGCACACTCCTGCTTTAGTGAGACAGCTGGAGAGTGTAGGGGGTAGGGTACACTAACCTGGTTCAGCAATGCAGCAGTTAAGTGCCTTGTTTCTGTGACCAAGGACTTTAGCAAGGGAGTGAGAGAATCCCATGACTGCTAGCCCTCATCAGGTCTATGCAAGGAGCAGGAAAATGCTGTAGCCTTTTGTACTCATTGGCTTTAGCAAGCTACCAAGAAGTTGACACTTCTCTGTGTGCCTCCTATGCTAGCAGGGTAATGAACAGTGCAAAATGGTGCCTACCAGTGACTCTATCTACCACTGTCTCCTATACTCTGGCAGATACTTTAAGATTAGCAAATAAATTTTCACATATAGTCCAGGCGCTTTTCATATTACTGCTTTTGTCATGGGTCCCAGGGCAAATGAGACCACACATGAGCCCTTTAAAAGGAGAATCTCAGTTCCTGATAGCCCTGTAGGTGATTCGGACATAAGCCCCCTTAGCTTCTTAGTCAGATGTTTCGGGAGTGCATCTCTCTGATGCAAATTCCAAGGGTTGGAGTGCCTTATGTGGGCATAATTCCCTTACTCCTCCGGGAGAATCTCTGGACTTACAGAAGATTCCTCCTATTGTGGGTCAACATACCAGGGTTGAGGTTTTTAGTGAGACTGTGTCTCTCCCTCTCCTACCCACCTCCGTGTGTGTGTGTGTGTGTGTGTGTGTGTGTGTGTGTGTGTGTGATCCTTTATTGTGGAAAAGTGGTTCAGCTAGTTTTCACTTCTTTTTCAAAGGAAATTGTTCTAGATGTAGCTCTAATTTGTTGTTTCTGTGGGAGAAGGTGAGTTCAGAATCTTCCTACACTATGTTCTGTAATAATCCATTGACTGTTCAGGTACATACCAATCACGTAATGGTTGTGTTTATTATTATTTTTTTCATTGTGTTATGTTAGTCACCATAAAATACATCATTAGTTTTTAATGCAGTGTTCAAAGATTCATTGTTTATGTACAACACCCAGTGTTCCATGCAATATGTGCCCTCCTTAATACCCACCACTGTAGTTGTATTTATTAAATATGGTTTTTATTTTATAAAATCTACCAAAGGAATAATGGTATTTTATCCTAGATCATCTATGAGTTTGGCATTCCATCCATAATTCTCAAAAATTACCTGTCTCAAATGACATATACATTTTTTATGCATCACACTGAGATCCTTCAAAGTACATAATATCCAGTAAAGAACATAAAACATCACTGCCAGACTTAGTCAATAATTACACAGAATTTTAATAATGATGGAGATGACTTCCTTTTTTGTGTCTATGTAAAACATTTGGAGGTTAATTTTCTTTATAGAGCTGAAATCTCATATTCACATTTATTTCATTTGTTACAAATTACTCATTGCATTATGAAAGAAAATCAGTTCCTAATTGTGACATTTGTCGTTATTTTAGCTTATCCAAAGGCAGCTCACATCTTTTATCTTTTTAAAATATTGTGAACCAAATTGGGCTTCTAGGGTTGCAGACACTTTAAAAAAGAAACTTAAAAACTTGAAGATGTTATTTTTAAATATCTAGCTTGGTCAAACAGATGTAGCCCAAAATGAAATTTCAATGTATGCCAGAAATTTAACATCTAGGGGTGTCTGGGTGGCTCTGTCAGTTAAGTGTTAGACTCTTGATTTTGGCTCAGAACATGATCTCAAGGTTATTGAGATCAAGCCCTGTGTAGGTCTCCATGTTGGTATGGAGTCTGCTTACAATGCTCTCTCTACCTCTCTCTTTGCTCTTCCCTACCCTCTCTCTTCCTCTTTCTAAAAAATTAAAAACAAAAAAAGAAAAACATTGAACATCTAATGGAAATATAGCATTCTAATATCCTATAAATTAAGCTGGTTTTATTTTTTAAAAGTTCAGTTTTAAAATTTTCTGTGGAACAGTATGACAAATAAATATAATCAAGAATAATGAAGTTTTTCCCAGACAACCAAAACAGAATTTATGTTAACTGACTATTACTGTAATTGGTATTAAGCTCTAGAAATAAATCTTAAAGATTATTAAATAGAATATTATATAAATTATATTAAATAGTAGTTCCACATCTGGTCAAATGTATATGCAAAATATTATTTAGTATGTCTCCTGGTAGAATATATACATCTTGTATTATTATTGTTAATGGTCAATAAAGCCCTAAGTGAAGAAAGGGTTTAACTTTGTTTCTTTGAGCATTTCACATAGATATTTATGTATGGCACAGTTTTTCATTTCATATATGTAAAAAATCCCCTTTTTAAAATTATTAATGTTCTTTTCCACTATGTTTTTCTGTCTGTGAGATCTTTTCTTCAACCAAGTCATGTATCTGTGTAGGGGGATGGTGTATTGGTGATGGCAATGTGAAGTTGTAAAATAGGACTTATCATATGGGAAACATCAAAAGCAATGCCAAGGTAACATTCAGCTCCTTGGACATAAAAATATAATTTTTGAAGCTAGAAAATAACCTTGAAACTCTGGATATTCTATTAAGAATATATATATATATATATATATATATATATATATATATATATGGAGTAATTAGTACACAGATTTTTCTGTAATATATAGAAGATAATACCTATGCTCATTTATGATAATGTCTATGATTGCAGAAGGGTCCAGAGTAGGGATAGAGAGTGGAGAAAGGAAGAAGGTAAAGACGTAATTAGAAATGGGTTATAATTTCTCCTCTTCAGCTTTCACCTAGCAGAGGTTGTTAAATCATTTGAGGTAGTTACTCAAGATCTTTTACCTGCACCTCTATGTGTTTCTGGAACAGAATTCTGTGGTGAAGATGGCATTTGCCAAGTTATATAACCAGGTATAGAATAGAGGTTTTAGCAACATGATCAGAAAAGGAGATGATCTAGGTCATCTCAGGTGCTATGTACTTTGGATAATGTTTAGTGGGCCTGCTATGATAGGGAAACAATATTTTTGAGACAGTCCAGGATAGGACAGCCGAGTTGGAAGTTGGGACAGAGAGAAGATATGAAGGAGGCTTGGCCTTCAGAGATTGCAGTTTGCTCAAAGGTAGAACAATTAGCATGGGAAGATAGGCAATGTGTCTCAAGATTTTTATCCTACCTAAGTAAGGATTGGTTCACTGGCCACAATTCAGTGGGATGTGGGCTAATCAAATAGATTAGAAAATTAAGTGTTGCTTTGGAAGCATGATACTGATCTTTGCACAAGAAAGGCAATGCCACCTGAAGTTATGGACCCTCCCTAGGAGTAGCCCACATCAAATAACTGGTCAAGTTTGCATACAAAAGTTCAATTCTTGCTTCATTCAGGATATCCCTGGAGTGGCAAGTATGGTGAATGCTTAAGCGAAAAGTACACCCTCAGAAGATCAAAGCAAAACCTAACAAAGATTCAGGGACATCAAACAACTTTGAGTATATAGTAAAACCACTGAATTATATATACCCTTGGAAATGATGAGTTTTGTGGAATGTGAACCATATCTCAATCTTAAAAGTGAATATTTATCATGTCTGAAGAAGCTGAAGTAACCAATGGTTGAGCTAAACAAGTGAGACTGGATGGGAAGAGGAGTGAATAGGGAAGGGAGCATGAGATAAGCTAAATATTTAAATCACATGTGTTGTCGAAGCCAGGAATAATGTATCACATAATTATATTTACATCTTCTAGGAAGTGCATAAGGCCATAGAATGGAGAAATAAGGCATAAAGAGTTTTGTTTTGGTAATTATTTTGGTTGATGATTTTCAGACATTATTCATTTATTCAAAATATTTATTGAGCAATGCGTTTGTTCCAGGAACTATAATATAAACATGGCACATACATAGATTTATACAGGAAGTATATAAACCAATAATCATAATGCATTAATCCACAGTATTTTTGGAATGCATTTACCTCAATTTAAATCTTAGTAGTCTACATAGTTTTAAAGGCAATGGGGAAACTTAGAAGGTGTTTATAAGGGGGTGATTATAATTATGGAACATAGCCACCCAATGCCTACGAAATAAATTAAAAACTTAGCATATTGTAATTGAACTTTATGATCTGTTCCCTCATCATCCATTCACATTTCCCCAGCTGTATATTCTTTCCCAAAAAGGGCATTACATGTCTTGCTTTTTAGTGTCTTTGTGCAAACTGCCCACTCCTGCAAGAATCAGTGGAGCCCAACTCCTCCGCATTCATCCAGATTAGACTCACGTGTCATCTCCTTAGAAAAGTCTTCCCTAACTCCATTGTTTTTGCCTGCTCTGCCATGTTCAGTGAATCACTTCTAAATCTGGTCTCAAAAAACTTTGGGCTATTACTATCAACACCTCATCACATAACCCTGGAATTACTGAATAACATGTCTAATTCTATAGATAATAAGGCAAAGGCTTTTATTAATATTTTTGTCATAATTTGGTATCAAGGACACAAGCACTCAAAAATGTGTTTGAGTACTTGTGGTTGGCATGAGGAAAAGGTAGGTAATGGTAGTGGAAAGGTACATGCATTTTATATCTTTGTTTATAGTATTAGATGACAGTACCATAGAATTGAGTTATTCTCCATAAGTAACAAAGAGCCATTGGGACTTTTAAACAGATCTGTAATATATCAGATTCATGGATTCATTGTTCTAGCAATTAGATATGAGACTAGACTAAGAATAACATTTGTCAGACACTGATTTGATGGAGTAGATGCTGTCAAACTGAGCTAGCTAGTAGTCTAAAACTCCCTCATTCGTCTTGCAAACCTGCATGATCTTTCAAATAAGGTGACTTTCTGTTTAGTCACAAATGCAGCCTGTATACACACAGATGGCTGGACCATTAGTTAATACAATGAAACATGTATGCCTTTGAGTACTTCACCCAAAGCTGCTCTGTCATCCCATTTTCTCTCCTCGGACTTCTTTCCTGCCTATAGGTCAACAGCCACAAAGTTAATATCATGCTCAGCAAGGAAACTCCAGGATTCTGTTTCAGAGCCCCAGGCAGCAACATTTCTGAGTAATTGATGCCCATGTCCTGCTCCATGTTAAATATTTTAGCTATCACTCCTGGTTATATAGGTAATTCTGACAACAAAGTACTGAATTGGGAATAACAGCTATGTATATGCTGGAGGTTATTGTTATAACACAAGTAAGTGATAATAACCAAACTGACATCTCCAGTGAGGTGCAGGATATGGAGTTAGAGTTGAGATTCTGTTCTAGGTGAGGGAAGAAAAGTATGAAGTTCTCTAAACTTAAGGAAAAAGCATTAGATTCATTGATCTTGGGAGGGTGGAGGTGTTCTTTCTATCTCTAGGATATGAACGCTGGTTCTGTGTCCCAGATTGGGAAAATTTTCATTGAGAATTTGTTCAGCCATATCTTCTAGTCTTCTTTCTTTCTCCTCCCCCTCAGGGATCCCAATAATTTTGATATTGGAATGTTTCATGGCATCATTTATTTCCCTAATTCTGTTTTCATGGCTTACTTCTAAGCTGTTTGTTCCAAGCCTCCTCCTGATCCTTTTTCTCTGTCAGTTTGTCCTCTAGATCAGTAATTCTATCTTCTGCTCTGGTTACCCTAGCTGTTAAGAGTATTTAGATTAGATTGGATCTCATCGATAGCATTTTTAACTTCTTCCAAGGAGGCTTTCACTTCTGCCCTTAGGGATTCCATGTTGTCACTAATGGTTTTCTCCAACCTAGCTATTGCATGGAAAATTGCTACCCTGAGTTCCCTTTCTGACATACTGTTTATGTCCATATCCAATAGCTGTGATGGAGAAGGTATAGTCTCTGCATTTTTCCTCTGTTGGGTGTCCCTCCTCCTAGTCATTTTGGTGAGAGGAGGTTGAGGGGATGTGTCTGAATATATTAACCTCAATTCAGGCAAGGTGCACCTGGAACACTTCTGAGAAATCAGAAGTCACCACCAAAAAGAAAGAAAAAAGAAAAAAAGAGAGAAAGAGAGAAACAGGAAAAAAAAAAAGAGAGAAGAACCAGCTAGAAAGGGCCCCAAAGGTAAGATTTGTAATGTATATAAACAAAAATGGACAAAAAGACTGACAAAAGTAAATGGCAAGGGAAAAAAAAAAAAAAACAGCCAAAATGAACCTCAAGGATAAGATTTATATAATACCAAAACAACCAAACAAACAAAATACACAGAAACACTGACTGAAGAAAAAAATGGGACGGTGGTTATAAATCCTCATTGTGGGTGAGGAAGGTTATATTGATTCTTTCTGGATGTATCTTGTTAAAGGACTCAACTTTCCATTCCAAAGATAAAGGGAGATTAAAATTGGTTTATATATAGGGGTAATATTGATTAGGGAAAGAGGATTACCTTGAAGTTTGTATCTATGTATATTAAAGAAATAGGAAAGGAAAAGGAAAACACAGATATATGTATGAAAAAAGTTCAAGTTAAAAGGTTATTGGAATATGCTGTATTAAACCTCTAGTTGTAATGGCAAATAGGCTTAAAAAATTAAAAAGATTAAGAATAGCGAGATTGAATTAAAAATAAAAGTTGTATTTATGAAATATACAGGTATTTGTTTTCCCCTGATATACTGGGATTTTACAGTTTTATGGGGACCCTATGGTGGTTGTCATCTGGTTCTTTTGGCTGGCTTTCTTGGGAAGGGGTCTGCCGCATTGTTTTGAATTCAGTCTTACTTAGGTTGAGTCCTCCTGCCCCCTATGAAGGGGATGGGCTCTGTGCAAACTGGTTTTTCAGGCTTTTGTTCTCTGGAGGGTTTTTTTTGTTTTTGTTTTTTTGTTTTTTCCCTTTGGTGGCTTTTTGAGGTTTTTCAGAGGTTTAGTCAAAAGCAAACTGCACCCAGACCTCCGTCTCAGAGAGAAGCTTCAGTCTGCTCCCCTCTGGGTGGTCCAGTACACACAGACTCCCTCTCTGCAAACTCCGCTGAGCTGTGCAACCTCGCACAGGCAGAGCATGTCCCCAGCCACCGTCTCAGGGGTTGCTCAAAGCTCCCACTTGTCTCTGCACCCCCGATCCACTAAAACCATGAGTAATATTGATCCAGAGAGCCCGCTTCCAGTGACTGCCTTTGCCAAGACTACAGTTGGGGTCCAGACCTCAGGTTGTCACTGCGGGATTGTGACTTGGCTGGTCCTAGGGGTAGAAAGAATACCCCCAAGATCAACAAATCTAGAAAGATCTCGAGGCACTTGATTGTGAGACTGATGAATCATAATTTCAGAAAAGAGCTTTTGAGAGCATCAAGGGGGAAGAGATTCCTTATGTACAGAGGAAGGTCCATCAGAATAACATCAGACCTGTCCATAGAAACCTGGCAAGTCAGAAAGGGCTGGCAAGACATATTCAGGACACTAAATGAGAAGAACATACAGCCAGGAATACTTTATACAGCAAAGCTGACTTTCAAAATGGATGGAGAGATAAAGAGCTTCCAAGACCAGCAAGGTTTAAAAGAGTATGTGATCACCAAGCTGGCATTATAAGAAATATTAAGGTGTGTTATACAAAGGAAGGAAAAAGCCAAGAGTGTCATAGAACAGAAAATTACAGAGACAATCTATAGAAACAAGAACTTCACAGGCAACATTGTGTCAATAAAATCATCTTTCAATAATCACTCGCAATGTGAATGGCCTAAACACTCCCATAAAACAGCACAGGGTTGCAGATTGGATAAAGCGACAGTACCCATCCATATGTTGTCTACCTATTTTAAACCTAAAGATATATCCGGACTGAAAGTGAAAGAATGGTGAAGCTTCTTTCATGCCAATGGACCTCAAAATAAAGCTGGGGTAGCGATTCTTATATCAGATAAATTAGATTGTAAACTAAAGACTGTAGTCAGAAATGAAGAAGGATACTACATCATTCTTAAAGGGTTTAATCCACCAGGAAGATCAAGAAATTGTAAATATTTATGCCCCCAATATGGGACCAGCCAACTAGATAAGACAACTGTTAACCAAGATAAAGAGTCGTATTGAGTATGGAGAGGGTGGTTGGGTTATGGACATTGGGGAGGGTATGTACTATGGTAAGTGCTGTGAAGTGTGTAAGCCTGGCAATTCACTAACCTGTACCCCTGGGGCAAATAATACATTATATGTTAATAAAAAAAAGTCATATTGATATGAAAACATTAATAGTAGGGGATCTTAACATGCTACTCTCAGTAATAGACAGATCGTCTAAGCAGAAAAACAATAAAGAAACAAGGGCATTGAATGATACATTGGACCAGATGAACCCCATAGGTATATACAGAACATCCCTAAAACAACAGAATACTCATTCTTTTTGAATGCACATGGAACTTTCTCCAGAATAGACCACATACTGGGTCACAAATCAGGGCTCAACCAATACCAAAAGACTGATATTCCCTGCATATTCTCAGACCACAATGGTTTGAAACTGGAACTCAACCACAAGAATTCAAACACTTGTAAGCTGAAGACCACCCTGCTTAAGATGTTTGGATCAACCAATAAATCAAAGAAGAACTTCAAGTTCATGGAAATCAATGAGAATAAAGACAGTTTGGTCCAAAACCTATGGGATACTGCAAAGGCGGTCCTAAGGGAAAAATATATAGCCAACCAAGCCTTTCTTTAAAAAAATGGAAAAATCCAAAATACACCAGCTCTCTTTACACCATAAGGAACTGGAGAATCCACAACAAATTAAGACAACCCCACACATAAGAAGGGAAATAATCAAGATTAGAGCAGATATCAATGAGATAGAAACTAGAGATACAGTATAACACATCAACAAACTTACAAGCTGTTTTTTTTTTTTTTTTTAAGAATCAATAAGATCGACAAACCATTGGCCAAACTAATCCAAAAGAAAGGATAGAGGACCAACTTAATAAAATTATGAATGAAAAGGGAGAGATCTCTACTAACACCAAGGAAAATGAAACAATCATCAGAAATTATTATCAATAGTTATATGCCAATAAGTTAAGCAACCTAGATGAAATTGGTGCATTCCTAAAAACCTATAAACTTCCAAAACTGAATCAGGAAGAAATTGACAATCTGACAGACCAATATCTAGTAACGAGATTGAAGCAGTGGTCAAAAACCTCCCCAAAAAGAAGACCCCGGGGCCCGACGGATTCCGTGGAGAATTCTACCAAACATTCAAAGAAGAAATAATACTTATTGTCCTGAAGCTCTTTCAAAAATAGAAAAAGAAGGAAAACATCCAGACTCTTTTTATGAAGTCAGCATTACCCTGATCTCCAAACCAAGCAAAGACCCCACCAAAAAGGAGAATTTCAGACCAATATCCTTGATGAATATGGATGCCAAGATTCTAAACAAGATCCTAGCTAATAGGATCTAACAGCACATTAAAAAGATTATCCACCATGACCAGGTGAGATTTATCCATGGGATGCAAGGGTGGTTCAATATTTGCAAATCAACCAATGTGATAGAACAAATCAATAAGAGAAGAGAGAACAACCACATGGTCCTCTCAATTGATGCAGAAAAAAAATTAACAAGGTATGGCATCCGTTCCTGATTAACACGATTCAAAGTATAGGGACAGAGGGAACATTCCTCAACTTCATAATATCCATCTATGAAAAACGCACAGAGAATATCATCCTCAATGGGGAAAAGCTGACAGCTTTCCCTTTGAGATCAGGAATACGACGAGGATGTCCACTCTCACCACTGTTGTTCAACATAGTACAAGAAGTCCTAGCAACAGCAATGAGACAACAAAAAGAAATAAAATGTATTCAAACTGACAAAGAAGAAGTCAAACTCTCTCTCTTCACAGATGACATGATACTTTATATGAAAAACCCAAAAGACTCCACCCCCAAACTACTAGAACTCATACAGCAATCAGTAATGTGGCAGGATACAAAATCAATGTACAGAAATCAGTTACTTTCTTATACACTAACAATGAAAATACATATAGGGAAATTAGAGAATTGATTCCATTTACTATAGAACCAAGAACCATAAGATACCTGGGAATAAGCCTAACTAAAGAGGAAAAGGATCTGTACTCAAGGAACTTCATAACACTCATGAAAGAAATTGAAGAACACACAAATGATGGAAGAGCATTCCATGCTCATGGTTCAGAAGAATAAATATTGTTAAAATGTCTATACTGCCTAGAGCCATCTATAGTTTCAATACCATCCTGATCAAAATTCCACTGACATTTTTCCAAGAGTTGGAACAAACAATCCTAAAATTTGTAGGGAACCAGAAGAGACACTGAATTGCTAAGGAAATGTTGAAAAAGAAAAACAAAACTAGGGGCAGCACATTGCCTGATTTCAAACTTTAGTACAAAGCTGTGATCACCAAAACAGCATGGTATTGGCAAATAACAGACACACAGACCAGTGGAAAAGAGTAGAGAGCTCAGATATGGACCCTCAACTCTATGGTCAAATAATCTTTGACAAAGCAGGAAAAAATATACAGAGGAAAAAAGTCTCTTCAATAAATGGTGCTGGGAAAATTGGACAGATAAGCGTAGAAGAATGAAACTCAACCATTCTCTTAAACTGTACAGAAAGATAAACTCAATGTGAGGGAGCAATCTATCAGAATCTAAGAGGAAAACATAGGCAGTAACCTCTTCGACATCAGCCACAGCCACTTTTGAGACATGTCTCCAAAGGCAAAGGAAACAAAAGTGAAAATGAACTTTTGGGACTTCATCAACACCAAAAGCTTCAGCAAAGCAAAGGAAACAGTCAATAAAACAAAGAGGCAAGCTACAGAATGGGAGATGATATTTGCAAATGACACTACAGATAAAGGACTGATATCCAAGATCTATAAAGAACTCCTCAAACTCAACACACACAAAACAGATAATCATGTCAAAAAATGGACAGAAGACATGGACAGACACTTCTCTAAAGAAGACATACAAATGGCTAACAGACATATGAAAAAATTTTCATCATTATTAGTCATCAGGGAGATTCAAATTATAACCACATTGAAATACCACCTCACACCAGATAGAATGGCCAAAATTAACAAGACTATAAACAACATGTGTTGGAGAGGATGTGGAGAAAGGGGAAAACTCTTACAATGTTGGTGAGAATGCAAGTTGGTGTAGCCACTTAGGAAAAGAGTGTGGAGATTCCCTAAGAAATTAAAAATAGAGCTTCCCTATGACCCTGCAATTACACTACTGGGTATTTACCCCAAAGATACAGATATAGTGAAAAGAAGGGCCATCTGTACCCCAATGTTCATAGCAGCAATGGCCACAGTCGCCAAACAGTGGAAAGAACCACCATGATGCCCTTCAATGGATGAATGGATAAAGAAGATATGGTCCATATATACAATAGAGTATTAAGCCTCCATCAGAAAGGGTGAATACCCAACTTTTGTATAAACATGGATGGGACTGGAAGAGATTATGCAGAGTGAAATAAGTCAAGCAGAGAGAGTCAGATATCATATGGTTTCACTTACTTGTGGAGCATAAGAGTAACATGGAGGACATTGGCAGATGGAGAGGAGAAGTGAGTTGGAGGAAATTGGAGGGGGAGACAAACGATGAGAGACTGTGGACTCTGAGAAACAAACAGAGGGTTTTGGAAGGGAGGGGATGGGGTGTTGGGTGAGCCTGTGTTGGGTGAGTGGGTATTATGGAGGGCACATATTGCATGGAGCACTGGGTGTGGTGAATAAACAAGAATTTGGGAACACTGAAAATCAAGTCAAATTAAATTAAATTTTTAGCATTAGGATCAGAATGGGTCTGAAGCTCAGCTAATAGGAATTGGATACATGATATCTTCCTATATTAGCTACTTGTCAGAATGTTAAAATATCAGGACAGAGTTTCTAAAATAATTCTAAATTTAGAAGTGGTCCTTGGGTATGAAATGGGTGGAACGTTACACATATGGGTTGAAGCAAGAAACTGCTTTGGGGACAGTAAGATGAAAATATAAGAAGCCAAGCAAATTCCGAGTTCTCATGAGAAGAATTTAAATATCCATTTGTAGATATAAATAAAAATTTTTCTGTTATAGAAGTCGGTATGGAGAAAGGAAGTATACTAGCTTAAAGGTTTAGGACTGGCTTTTCCCATAAATGAGTACATAAGAGTCTTTTTCAACATGTATTGTCTTGACCAGGAAATATAATTTCATTGGAATATATGAACTGAATAGTGAACTATTTGATATTGAGTACAGATATGATTCAGTATGATTCTTGTTATTTTTTCCTTTTCATTAATACGAATGGCCTAATATAATTGATAACACTATTCGAGTCATACTAACTCAAAAGTTTGAGAATCATCCTGGATTCACTCTCCTTCACCTCTTATATCATCAGTTACCAGATCTCACAAATTCTATCTATTTCTAAAATGTCTATGGCCAAATGTCTTTTTCTAAATTACTATGTGCATTTATGCATCTTTATATGTTCCTGACCTATTTTAGTTATATTCTAGGTAAGGCCATTTATGACAGGTCCCGCATATTCTGATTACTTTTGGTCACAAGAAGAGAACTCATTTTACTAATTAAGTTCCAGCCAATATAATATATGACTTCTGATCTCTTACCATTTAAGTCTCCAGCTCTGGTTGGAAGCCTCAAGTGGTGGTTTTAGGGTTAGGGAGGCATAGGGTTAGTATCCTCACTAGTCTTAGTCCATGACCTTCTCAGTTTCCTAAATTAGCCATAATCCCTGACCTGTCCCTGTTGGACCTGAGGTGGGGGAAGAGCAGTAAAAAGAAAAGATTCTACTTGACTGGTATACTTGTAATCTGATCCAGATGGCTTATGATGATTACAATTTCAGGCTCATTATCTTAGGGGGCATTTTTTTAGGTTCCTTATAGAACTTTCTACTGGAAAACCTCAATGGACAATCATTTGCTATGAGTAAGGTCCTTCTTCTGGCTGTGCCCACTGTTGATTCTCCACACTCCCCAGACTCAGGATGGTGTCTTCGCCTCTCCAGATAGTCCTCTTATGTTCAATTATTTTTTAGAAACACATCAGACCAGCTTGGCTCTGATGGAATTGGCCATCCCCATGCAATACTCTTTATCGTATTTCCTCTACCTCAAACTATTCTAGCTTCTGCCATGCACCATTAGAATTTTCTTAGTAAAATTAAACCCTATTTTTTTGCCACCAAAGACCCTGTGCTCATGTCAAGTTCTCTAACTATTTTGGATGAAGACCCTCAACCTTAGCTTATGTTGAAAAGAAAGTACCCCCTATTCTTTCATGAGAGAACATAGAGCCTACTAACAATATTCTTTTTTTTTTATAAACATATAATATATTTTTATCCCCAGGGGTACAGGTCTGTGAATCGCCAGGTTTACACACTTCACAGCACTCACCAAAGCACATACCCTCCCCAATGTCCATAACCCCACGGTCCTTCTCCTAATCCCCCTCCCCCAACAACCTTCAGTTTGTTTTGTGAGATTAAGAGTCACTTATGGTTTGTCTCCCTCCCAATCCCATCTTGTTTCATTTATTCTTCTCCCACCCACTTAAGCCACCATGTTGCATCACCACTTCCTCATCTAACAATATTCTCCAAAGGAACACTGCCTTTCATTCAGCTCAGCCTGTTTTTCAAACTTCAAAGGCAGATAAAGAGCTAATGATGGTATAACTATTTCCATATTATTGTAGCATGTTCTATATAAGCAATCTGTCACTTTCCCTTATTTGTTGCATTGTTCTTGCACTTTGCTCAGAACTCATGAGAGAAATAATCTCGTTTTAATATCTGACTATAAATATGTCTCTCTCGCTAAGTAGATTAAACACTTAAAGTCAGAAACCAAGGCAATATGGAGTGCTAGTTAGAGCACAAACATTGGGGCCAGATGTGCTATGGTTGAGATTGCTGTTCCATTACTTATAGATGGGAGACCTTGACCACATTATTTACTTTCTCTTGGATGTGGTTTCTTCATCTGTAAAATGGGGCTAAGAAACCTACCTTATAGTAACAAATGTCCTTTATTGAGCTTTTGCTTTCATATCATTTATTTAGCCTTGTGTGAAAATCAAAACAAAATCAAGAATGCAAATTCCTTTACATCTATTGTCTCGTTTTTATGAGATGGGATTTGTTATTTTCCCCTATTTATTGATGAGGCATATATGTTAATTAACATGAAAAATTTATATAGTTATTAATTATGTAGAAATGCCAGCTGGGAATCTAGAAATGCAGTAGATGCTCAGTTAATACTTAATAAAATAAATATTTCTTACCATTTTACAGATAAGGAAATTGCTGTACCTAAATATTTAATTAATTACCATATTTCACAAATCCAGTAAATGTTGTTTCAGACTTGCACAGCTAGGTTTCTTAAAGTCTATTCTGTTTGAGTCAATGACTGACTCCAAACTCCATTGCACTTGCAAACCCATTAGCACACATACACATTTAAATATATAATGAGTTACTTCCTAGGTTTTTGAAGCAGGAGATATAAATCCATTTATCCAGTTATTTTACTAATGTATGGGATAAAGTAAAGCTATAATATAGCCTTTATAGTAAATTTTACATAGTTTTTAGAACAGGATGTAATAAAAACTAATATGGATGGTTGAGTTTACTGAGTTTACTCACAATATCCATTAGTATCACATGGCCAATATTGTTTAAGGACCGTGCCCTGATAGAATGTTTTTGTATGGTTTAATTTATAATTTTCTCAAAGAAAACAAAAACAGCCTCATATTTATCCTATTCACTTAACTTGTGTGGATTTATAAATTATGTCTTGCTAAGTTTCTGGCTTGAAGAATAGAGAGGCTAGGGGATTGATCTAAAAAAATAACAATATACTCAATGAAGAATCTTAAATAATAAATATCAAATAATTAAGCTATTGAATTCATTCAATAATATATATTAGATAAATAGTATATAGCAAGCACTTTTCTAATCCCCAATTTAGTACGCGTATATTAGATTTTCCTAGTTTTATTTTTTTCCTAGTTTTATGTAAGTTAGCTAAGAGGACAAAATTACTGGATATATGGAGCATAATTTCTACTAGAAAAAATAAAACCCCAACAAAATAAGTAAAAAGAAACATGGTGCAGGGGTTTTGATTATGGATATAGGTTGTACCATTTTTAAGAGGTTAGCTAAGGAAAGCTTTCAAAGAAAGAAAAAAAAAGGTGATATTCAAATAATGAGCTAAAGGAAGTGAGAGAGAAATTCCGTCAAGTAGTTGGGGAGGGGAGAGCATCTCAAGTAGTTTAAAAAATAAAAATAAATAGTCAACATTGCACCAAGACTGGTGTTGGGAGAATAGCAGGGGAGCTGGTGAGCAGATTTCTTGAAGGAAGCAGGATGGCAGAAAGAGCAAATGGTCAGAAATGTGGGAAAAAATGTGACAGGAAGAGGGAAAATGATAATGGACTTCACAAAGACATAAAGATTTTAGCTTTGGAGTGAAATTGAAAGATATTAGAGGGTTCTTAGCAGAGTAAGCCTATTATGTAATATGGGTTTATAAGTGGACTCTGACTGTCATGATAAGAGATGAATGAAAAGGGGTAAGGGCAGAAGAATCAAGGATGGTGGAAGGCTACTGAAAGATTGAACAGAGGAATGATCTGATGGATCACTGTGGTGGACGGACTTACATTAGTTCATCTAAGCAGCTGTGGAGTTATTAAAAAGTAGTCAAATTCTGGACATTTAAGATAAAGCTGGTGGAATTTGCCAAACTATTAGAAGCAGAGACTAAGAGAACGATAAGAGTTGAAGATGGTTCAAGGATCTCTCACGGTATGAAAGGCTGGGATTGCTATTATACTAAATGGGATAGATTGGAGGGAGAACAATTTTGAGCAAAGAACTAAAGCATGGATTTGGATAGGTTAATGTGATATAGCCATTAAAAAATACATTGGAAAACTCCAGTTGGCCAGTGGAGATTGTATCTGGAATTCCAGAAAAAGTGCACACTACAGCAAATTATATTCGAGAAACCAAAGCATATTGATAATATTTAAATTCATGGGACTTGCCCACTGTATTCCATGCTATTATACAATTAAGATCTTTACTTTTGCAGACAAGCATACTTATAATTCATCTATTTAATACATATATTAGATACATAGTATATACCTAAATATAGACATATATTTATATATGTGTGTGTTTATGTGTATACACACACACACACTCTACTCCTAGTTATACATCAGTTAAAATACTTATAACTTTTCACAAAAAGCACATTCAAGACTGCTTATAACAACACTAGTTATAATATCCCAGACTAGAAACAACTCATATGTCCAACATAGATAGAAAAGATAAACAAATTCTGGTATATGTGTACAATGAAATATAAAGAGTAATGGTAATGAATGAGCTACAACTGTTTACAGTAATGTAGATAAATTTCACACACCATGTTGAGCCAAAAAAGCCAGACTAAAAAAAAAGCATATATTGTACTTTTCCATTTGAATAGGATGGAAAAAAGTGTGAGAAGTCAACTGGTGATTCACATTGGTGGGTTGTGACTAGAAGGGGGGTGCAAGGGGAACTTCTTAGGTGCTGATTTTGGTCTTTTTCTTCGACTCATGCTGATTACATCATAGTATTCACTTCTTAAAAATCACCAATGTGTACATTTATGATTTGTGTACTTTTTATTTTAATGTTATTTTTCAAGTAACATTTACTTAAACTACCTTTGTTGACCCCATTTCTCCTTCCAGCTACTGACGTTGGAAAAGACATGATAGAGACGGAAAACCTGACACAGCAAGTGAAAGAAAGCATTATTAGAGGAATGTCCTTGAGTAGATGAAAAGAGATGGAAAACGGTACACAAGAAGACAATTTGTCCAATGCTAAGTATATGGGTAGATTGTGTCTGGAAAAGTGATGTTGCATGGGAACAGATGAAGGTAGGAAAGTGGATACTGTTGTTGTAAGAGCATTCAAATATCTGTATCTATTGGTTACATCTTTCCCATGAAATCAGAACCATGATGAAATCAGGTGAAAGGATGGAAAAAGAAGTATAGGAAGTTTAAGGAGAGTGAAGGTAAAATGTAATCACTTAGGAGAGTAGGAGATTAACTTACTGGAGACATAGTACAAGAATGTTGGACTCATATGATTTCAGTGTTCGAGAAACTGAAATGAGCCAGACAGCATATGTGTGTGTGTGTCTGTGTGTGTGCGCGCGCGCGTGCATGTGGGGGGGGGCATGGACATATATGGCAGTGTGTGTATATTATTTTCCAACCATATTCAACTATAACTGATAGGAGAGCCAGAAAAATGGATTTAACCAGCATTATTTTTTAGCTTAGTGGATAAGATAGTGTGAGAAAAGGACAAAAGAACTGAGTATATATGCAGATGAGTAAATTTAATGATTAACCATAGAATTTAATCTACATAAAGTTAGAAATGAGGACATGAATAAAGTAAGTGATAGTGAAAGGTTACTAAGATCATAGATTATGGATACAAATGGCATTGAAGGTTTTTAAGGCTTGAGGTACAAGAGGCAGTGAGATAAAAGGATAAGAAGTG
The DNA here is from genome assembly GCF_009829155.1 of Mustela erminea. Classification (NCBI taxonomy): domain Eukaryota; kingdom Metazoa; phylum Chordata; class Mammalia; order Carnivora; family Mustelidae; genus Mustela; species Mustela erminea. Next base: position 43,030,105 of record NC_045623.1, read on the forward strand.
ATAGGAAATTAAAATTTAAAATATGGAGTGTTGGTACTTAACATTAGAATGATAAGGTCAAGTGTAATATGGGAATAAGAGCAAAAAAGAAGACATCATAGGAAAGAAAGAAAAAAAAAGTTGGAGACCAGAATTTTGGTAAAATCATCTATGTTTATTATAATTTGATAACATTATGCATTTATAATATTGAAATTACCATGAATGATGAGATAAGCAGAGTACAAAAAAATAGCAATGACCTGAGAGTTAACTATTAAATATTAACTTTTAAAAGTGGACATACATGATTGATATGTATGTGGACTTAGCATTTTGTATTTTGTAGTAGTGGAGTGAGAAGCAACAATACATATCTCAATTTATTTTTTAACTAGTGTGGTCATTTGGTTTAGAACCTGAAAATTTTTATACTGTGTTAAGCTTAAGTTTTTTCTTTGATTATATTTATGAAGAAAATTTCATTTCAATTGAGTATGACAAGTTTATATAAATGTGAAGTTCATAGAACAAGGATTGCTTAGAAATGTACAGAATTTATTTTTATTTTTATTTATTTTTATTTTATTTAATTTTTTTAAGATTTTGTTTTTTTATTTGACAGAGAGAGATGACAAGTTGGCAGAGAGGCAGGCAGAGAGAGAAAGAGGAGGAAGCAGGCTCCCCGCTGAGCAGAGAGCCTTATGTGGGGTTTGATCCCAGAACCCTGGGATCATCACCTGAGATGAAGGCAGAGGTTTTAACCCACTGAGCCACCCAGGCGCCCCCAGAATATATTTTTAAATGAAGACAATAGTTGATTTAATTTTCTCCCAGAACAGAAAGAATACAAAGATAATGCATTAAAAAAAAAAAAGACAAATATGTTGGAATATAGTTTGCTTCTCTGATCTCACCAAAACAATGAAGAATACCTTCAAAATGTCCTTAACAATATTTAGATATTTTTCCTTAGCATATATTTGATTTTGGTGGCTTAGTTTTATGAATTTTTGTGAAATAATTAGATTTAAATAGACTTAGTTGCTTCATCTGATCATAATATCCTTGTAAATATACATGTTCAAACAGTATTCCAACATTTTTACATATTATACTGAGATGTGCAAATTTATATAAAATGTAGACTCCTCCAGAACAGTTGAAATGTAGTACTTATTTATTCCCAAGGTCTTTCATTAAGAAACAATGAAAGACTTCTGTGCATGTTTAATGAATTTAAAATGACTTCAACTTTTTCAAAGTTTAAGTCCTCTTTTCATTTTAGTTATGGTACAAAAGTCATTTCAAGGTTCTCTGGTGATCTAAAGCGGTATCTCCAGAATCCTGCAGGTTGATGAAGAGCAAAACTGGACAGTACAATTCTTGGCTTTCATTTTAGTCTGTGAAGCCCCACTTTCATCTGTTTTATATACTAGGATTCCACTTAAGGTTATGTTGGAAACAATAGTTTTTACTGATGAAAAGAATAATGATGACAAATATATGATAGACAGAAATGGTCACTAGATCCCAGGATATGTTTTGTCTATATAACTATTCTACATAAAGCACAAATAACATATTTTTAATAATTTATTTTTTTTATTTCCTCCTCATTATATGACAAACTTTGAAGGGCAAAGATTTTAGTCTGTTCTTTTTTGTTTTGTTTTATTTTGTTTTGTTTTTTACAGGTTATCATAGCACCTGAAAATGTTTCTGATGTATATTAGCTGCTCCATGAATATTTGTTCAATAAAGAGATATGGAGACAGAAGCCTATGCAATTTTTAATCTTTCAACATTTGCCTTGCTTCCTTTAGAAAAAAAATAGGGGAAAAAACTGTTACCTCAGTTGCGAAGAGCAAAGGAGATGATGTGTGTAGAAATACTCTATACACTGCTGAGCACTCTCTCTATTAAGCGTAAAGTATAAGGCACAATTACTAGATAAAATAAATTGTTTTCATTAGCTCAGCAATCAAAGGCACAAAAATAATAAACAAATAAAGTGTTGATATTTTTTCCAGTAACCTCAATCACCATGATAATTTGGGGTGAGGGGTAATCACAAAGAGATAGGACAAAAAACTTGCAGTGGACATTGGCAGATAAAGGTGCTATAGTTTTACAAGGGAAAACAGAATGTCCTAGTAATAAGGCAAAAGCAAAAATGAACCCAAATTCTCTCATGACCTCAGTTATCATCTGGGGTATATTGTTCCAATCAACTGGAATGATTTTTTAAAAATATATTTTATTTATTTGAGAGAAAGAGGGAGAGAAAGTGAGTGGGAGGAGGGCTAGAGGGGAGAGAGTCTTAAGCAGAGTTGGTCCTGTGGCCCTGAGCCTGGAGCCCAACAGGGGGCTCAATTCCATGACCCCAATATCTCAATATGAGCCAAAACCAAGGCTCAGAGGCTTAACCTACTGTGCTACCCAGGCACCACTGGAGTAAATCTTAATAACCCTAATGTTACCATAGATAAAACAGAAATTTTATACAATACAATGATACCCATGGAATGTTCTTTCCAGAGGAAAGTAGACTGTTAGACCATGATTATTAATTTAATAATTATACACTGTCTATCAGAATCTGTATTAGGCATTTTATACACATTATCTGATATAACTGTCATAACAGCTCTAGGAGTTTCATATTATTTTCCTAATCAAGCTGCCCAGAAATGAATGGGTTTGTGCACTGACCCAAGCAAAATGTAGATTTGAAATTTCAATTTCACTTTCTCTAGCTTTAAATGTGTATTCATTCCATTTTGGAAAATGAAGCCATACCCCAGTAAAAAGTAGGTGGAAAAATTTGGTGAAGCAATAAAAATGAATTAAAAATAAAAAAGTTACTACAAATAGAGCCCCTGTTACAAAGAAGCAACATTTTCACACAGAATACCACTAGAATTCAGATGAGTGAAAAAAAGAAAAATCGGATTTGAAAACATAGATTATCATTAACAAAGTACTAAAAATATATAGAATCCCAATCCAATGTTTACAGTTATTGTCCATATCTGTGCAATTATACTTATGTTGACAGTTTTTGTTTACTTAAAATATGTATTTTCCTATACTGTATGTCAACCATATTTAACTCATACTTTTATCACCTTCATAAAGTTTCAATTAAATAAAAACATCCTGAATTGCTGTATAAATACAGTAAAGCCATAGTAGATTTATCCTCTCTTTCATTCTAGAAACAACACAAAATTAACAAGGAAAATTAATTCCTAAATCTGCTATAATAAAAGTTACTGAGAAAAACCACATAGTTAAAAATGTATATTTTAAAAAATAGTCAATATTAGATGAAATTCACCTTCAAATTAAGGGGCCAATTCAGGAAAGATTAGCAAAAATATAGACTTGGAGTGTAGGGATAGTGTCCTTATTCATATGGCCTAACTGTTGAGAACCTGTAGAGACAGAGTTAGAAGAGAAACTTTTCCTGGGCCTGATTCAGTTCAGAGAAACACAAAGAAATACAGAGTGCCATATGTGAAGGGAGCAGTCTGTCTCTGTGGATTCTTTGAATTTTAAAGTCTAAGAAGCTACCACTTCATCCATTATTGGAAAATATTGCAAATGGCTAGTTGAGAAAAGTTATTCATTCAATTATGAATAATGTAAAGAAGAGGACACAACCTCCATACAAAAATCAAAATAATTGAAAAAGTAGAAGTAACACTTCCCAATAGATAAAAACAAAACAAAACAAAACAAAAAACCTCTATGGAAAGATGTTGCCACACAGCAGATCATACTAAATAAAAATTCCACTGTTAGTGCTGTGTAAGATACCCAATCAACCAGACCATTTAATGATTTAGTGTCAATACTGATAAAATTTATCTCACTGTTCATAAACAGTCATACAGTGATATTTTTCTCTAGAGTGTTTCATCTGAACACCTGATGCATTCTTCTTGTACTCAACCTGAAAAATCCACACACTGGGATTTTGGGGCAGAGCTCAAATGTGTATCTCAGTTTATGTCATGTAAGTAAAGCACCTCACTTTGAATTTCCCCCATCATTTTTAAAACTAGGAAAAAACCAGCTGTTTTGCTTAGATGGCAATCATTTACATGGTTATTGGGTGTTCTCGAGCAAATTTTTCACAGTGGGAGACTTTTTACAGATAAGAAATTCATCAGTGATAGAGGGAAAGATTGCAGAAACAGTCTAGTTAAATGTTATTACGGGGAAATTGCACATTTTGTCTATTTAAACATTATTGCTTTGTTTTGAAGTGTAGGTTCAAATAAGCTTTAGAATATAAAATTTCCAAGAAGTCATTTTCTTTAAGAAACTAGCTAGGTTAAAAATAAACTTTTGTCAGCAGAAAAACTGTTTAGCTAACTGTTTGTAATCCTTAGCTGGAGAAGAGCAGAGGGAATCAAACTCCATCAGTTGTGTGATGAATAGCCTGGACTGTAGAACTTTCAAGCAGAGGGTAATCATGTGAGAGAAGCACACACACTAGACAATATTTTTATCCCTTAAATTAAAGTCATGGGATTGCAGGGTAGAGAGGTTGAAGTAGAGGGCACCGTCACTGAGTTTGATTTTTTTTCTTTTTGTTTCAGTTTTATTTTGATCCAGGCAGTGAATATATTCAAAAAAGCTCCTCTTACCGGATCTGCATGGGTGTAAATACCTGAATCCTAGGGAGATTAGTTCAGTTTGGCAGCTTAGCTAATTGAAAAACATTGACACCCAAATTGACCTGCTTATTTCTTACCTCTGAGGCCACAAGCCTCATATTGGCAGGAGCAGCTGGGGCAGCGTATAGAACACATCAAGATGTGTCTGAGCATAAGTAGTTTTTCGAAAAATGGAAGGATTATAACCATGGATAGATAATTAGCAAATGATATCATGTAAGAATGGTCAGTGATACTTCAAAGTACTGATAGTACTATTTTTCTTTGGTACTTGTATTAAAGTAGCTTCTGGTTCTAAATAATTTAAATAACTTGCATATATATGTATATATGTACATTAAGCTGTAATTTTGCAAAATAGGCCATGAGCTTTTGACATATTGTTACTTTTAATAAATCTGGTTAACTTAAATTTTAACATGTTTTCTAGATTTTAAGTCATCTCTATTTAGTTTTTGTCATAGATATTGCCATTTTTAATAGTTAACTAAATTTTTTTTAAGGACTTCCATTTCAGCCAATTTAAAAAATTCTTTAAAAAGCCCCGTACAGGGACGCCTGGGTGGCTCAGTTGGTTGGACGACTGCCTTCGGCTCAGGTCATGATCCTGGAGTTCCGGGATCGAGTCCCACATCAGGCTCCCAGCTCCATGGAGAGCTCTGACCTTCTCCTTGCTCATGTTCTCTCTCACTGTCTCTCTCTCAAATAAATAAATAAAATCTTTAAAAAAAAAAAAAGCCCCATACAATAAAGTTTGTATTCTAGATGAAATAATACTGGTGATTATCTTGTGAAGAGTGAAAAAAGATAGTACAAGATGTAAGAAAAAAGAGGAGATAGTGAAAATAAATGCAGCAGAGAATGATAGAAATATATTAAAATATGAAGATGCAGAGAAGTTTCATTCTTAACACAGACACCACAAATTTTATTCTCAGTATATTCTCCTCCAATCAGTGAAATACACTTTACCACTGTGAAATGTCTCTCATTTTAAAAAGAAATATTAATTGTAGACAGAGATACAGAATATTTTTTTTTATCAACTCTCTCTTACTTATTTCTTACTTTTGAGTTTTCTTTTATGTAGGTCAGGCATTTTTTCTCCATCTCTCTCCAGAGAAAAATACTTTAAATTACTGAACTACACTCATTTTCCTGATTCCTCTTCTGCGGTTGTTTCTTGAAGCTATTACAATCAGGCCTCCATTCCTATCATACCACCCAATCTGTGCTCATTAAAGTTACCAGTAACCTCCAGTTAAATTAATACACTGGTAATTTCTCAGCTTTTATCTTTCTTGATTCATTTGCAGTATTTGACAAAATAGATAACCTCCTTTTTCTAGAAAACATATACTTTATTTACCTTCTGGGCTCACGCTACCTCTATCTCACAAGTCTCTTTTACCCAGTTCCTATACACTTTTCTCCCATCTACTATTTTCTGTGGGATGGATTATTTCTCCCACAGTTCAATTTTCTGTCATTAGAGTAGTTAGTACATTTATATTTAGTGTACTATTTATATGGCTGTACTTTATTTTCTGCATTTGATTTGTTAAATATTTTCTGGTATTCCATTTGATTTTTTTCTACTGGCTTTCGTCATACTTTCATATGTATGAATATGTGTATATGTACTTATATATGTAGATGTGTGTTGTATATTGTGATTTCTAATTCTTAACTTATCTTCCTCTACTTATTTTTAATATTAAACCACTTCATATAAAATGTAAGAAGTTTGCAAGAGTACAGTTCTACTAAATCTCCCATTCCTAATTTGTTGCATATTTGTATATTCTACGTACATTCATTCAGATTTTTTATTTGCTATCATTTTCCTGCAATCTGAAGAACTTCTTATGGCATTGCCTTCTATCATTACTTTTAGTACAATTTTTCTGTTGACAAATGTTCTCTTTTTTCCCCTTTATATGAAAATACATTTTTTCAAATAAGTGCTATTTTGGTGGGATGTAAGATTCTGGAAAATAGCTAATATAAATATATTTTTAGCACTTTAAAGATGTGGTCTTCTTGTCTACATTTCTGTATGATCAGAAATCAACCAACCATAAGTTTTATTTTTCTTTCCCCACATAGAAGGTGTTCTTTCTTGTGCTGCCTTCAAAATATACCTTAGTCTTGAAGAGTTTGATTCTGATATGCTTATGGATGACTTTATTTTATTCAACTTGAAGTACACAAAACTTCTAGTATATGCATTAATAAACATTAATACTTTTCATAAATTTGGTGATATTTCTTTGGATATTTTTTCTCCTCTATTCTCCATGTTTTCTCAGTCTTTGACTTCATTACATCTGTGTTGGTCCACTTTTCATTGTCCCACAAGTCCCTGAACATTTTTTCAATGTTTCCAATATTTTCTATATTTTCATTGAATTAGATATTATTTTATTGATCTACATTCAAGTTCACTGACCCTTTATTTTGCACTATCTGATTATCATTACCTTTTTCTAGTCATATCACATATATTTTTTGTGGTTTTAAAATTTAATGCAGTTTCTTTTTCCCACTGAAGGTCTCCATTTATTTTCTCATTGTGTTTATCTTTTCCTTTAAATCATTAACTGTATTTATAATGGCTGTTAAAAAATTCTTATTTCTTAATGTTAACATCTGCAGTCACCTCAAATTTTATTTTTAGTGACTTTTTATTAACTTCTAACGGGTCGTATTTTCCTCCATTTTCAAGTCAAGTATGTTATGCTTGACATTGTGCATTATACTTCATAGGGTATATGAATGATATAAAAGATTATTGATTTTTGTTTTGTTAAGAAGCTTGATCTAGTAAAATTTGGTTTTATTCTTTGTAGTAGTATGCCTACTTCTTTTCTTCTCTCTTTCCTTCCTTCCTTCCTACTTCTGTGCTTTGTCTCCAATCATGAACATTGTACTGATTTTGATGACATGGCCTTTTGGAATTTCAGATGAATGGTCAGCTGCCTAGATCTAATTTTCATTGACAAAGTAAGATTATCATCATTTTCAATATGTCATGAACTCTGAAATCTCTGTTCTGATCTTAGTCCCCTAACAGCTGCTTTCTATTAGATCTCGTTAGAATCTTACCCTATACATGTGCAATCCAGCCCTCAGACAAATAGCCCCAGGAAAGCCCTCTGCATATTTCTGTGTCTGCCTTCTGTGAAACTCCCTACTGTCCACTAACCTGCCCCACAAATTTTAGCTACTTCAGCAAACCTTGATTTTACCTTCTCTGTTCACCAAGACTGTGATCTCATTAGACTATAATTCAGAACATACCCTCAGGCAGAAAGTTTCAGTGAACATAAGGTTCACAGTAGTTATAATTTTCTCATGGATCATAGCTCTGTGATGCCTGCTGCTCAATACTTGAAAACAGGTCCACATGTTTTCACAATTTTCATATAGTTTTCTTATGAGGACAAGTCTGATTCCATGGCTAGAAACCAAAATCTGCACTTCTCATATATCTTGACTAGCAATTGTTTTCCCAGTTAATTTGAGTTACTAACCATCACTTAAAATGTAGGCATTTTTCTCAAGTTAAAGCAATGCTTTATTTCCAGTAGCTCAACAAAATATTGAAGTTATGCTTGACTCTTCTCTTTTATTCTGTACATTCAATCCACTAGTAAACTCTAATTTTACCTTCAAAGTATATGCATAATATTTATCCATGGCATGGATTAACCATCCAATGTTTCCACAATATTCCAGCCTCTTTTTTTGGACAGAATTACTTCAATAGGTTTCAAGTTATGTTCTTTCTTCTATCTTTGACCTCTCAAGGTTGTCAATATCTTGTACAGCATTTTTGTGCTTCTTTGGAAGAGATGTCACCTATGATAAAAAAAACTTTCAGTCATTTTTTGTCTTACTCAGAAAGAGTTCACAAGTGTTTGCAGCAGCCTGATAGGATATAGGATTCCACTCCTTATTATCTTCATCTTCTATCACTCTTCCTTTTTTTTACTCTTCTGTAATGCTGGCTTCTTTATTATACTTGTGGTGGATGAAGTTTATACCTACCCCAGACCCTCTGCACAGGCTTTCCCTTTGACTAGGACACTTTTCTGCAAATGTGTACATTGGGTTCCAACTAAATATCACTTTTCAATGAGGCTATCTCTGACCTCTTAATTTAAAGCATTTTTTTCTCCTCTTATCCCTAACCATAACCATACCTGGGAATCACTATCTTTCACAATCAGTCTATTGAATCGAGGGACGAAAATTATTTAAATAGACCAACAAATAAATGATATTTACAATAGATTTTTGTCACTATTGCCATAGTATCTTTTTTGTGGGGGGTGGTACGAAAACTGAACCTTCGCTTTCAGAGAACAACCTTTTATAAACTGCACATTGTCAATTCTGGATCCATGTCCAGTGTAATAGACTATTTAATAGTGTCTTGTAGTTAGTAGACCATTAGGTCTACTTTAAAGCCATCATTTTGGAGACACCTGGGTGGCTCAGTTGTTAAGTGTCTGTCTTTAGCTCAGGTCATGATCCCAGCATTCTGGGATCAAGCAGCAATTTGGGCTCCCTGCTCAACAGGAAACCTGCTTCACCTTCTCCAGCTCTCCTGTGCTTGTATTCCCTCTCCTGCTAGCCCTCTCTGTCATAAGTAAATAAAATCTTTAAAAAATAATAAATAAAACCATCATTTTTTATTCTCCCAATTCTCAAGTTCTATAATTGATTTTAATAACTAGAAACCCCATAAGCCTAAATTAAATATATTTTTATAGAAATACTCATTGCTTTACCATTATGAAGTGACTCCTGTCTGTACCATGTATAGGTTAAAGTAGGCTCCCTTTTTTAATATCATGTTTTGATAAGGAGAGCCAAATATCTAAAATATGTATCAATATTAATAATATGTAGACATGCAGAAGCATTAAATTAAGAATTTATTGAGTTCAGATATTAACTATGATTAAACATTGTGGACATTATAAATCTTAATGTAATTTATCTTCTACATTTCTGGTTTTCCACATATAATCTAATTCCTCAAGGGCACATCTAATCTAATCAGAGTGTCTGGCATATAGTATGTTTGGCCTGCAAAAATATATTGAGATACCCACAGGAAGATTGCAAGATCTGAGTTTGATTGTTAGGAGAAAGGATGATGATATATTGAGGAATTTAAGGGTATATTTGCCCATGGCATGGCTTAGATAAAAATGTTTCTAAAAGAATAAATTGCTGTTTAATGGGAAATTAAAATAAAATAAAATAATAATTAAATTAAATTAAAAAGTATGTGGCTTAATAGTGTTTTAATAATAGATAGATGCAAAATATACATCGTCATTTAAGGACCTAAAAAATAGATTACTTGAATGGCAACTGTTGTCAGCAATATATGATAGAAATGAAACACCTAGTCGTTTTAAAATGTAGAAATATGATAATGGCCAGCTGCTGACATAGACTACCCTCAATTCTTTCAGATATGGGCCTGTCCATCTTGGCTCCTTGCTTCATCAAAGCATTCACTCTGTGAGGGAATAGAGTAGTCTCTCACAAGAAGGACGTTGCAATTTTAGGTAATCTAATCATTGAAGTGACATCCTTTGCCATGGCCATGGCCACAGGTCTTTCTGAAGAGCAGGGGCAACACAGGAATGAAAGCCAGGGCATAAGGATTATTGGGGTGCCAAACTGGAGACTGCCCGCCACAGTTATTCACAGTATGTTCTTGGTTGCTGGAATCATTTGTGTACTCTTTTTTGTTACTGTCAATTATCTGAATTCTCTTAATATTTCTTAAGTTAACTTGCATAGGCTAAAATGTTGTACTTAGCCTTTGTTGGTGTGAATATTTGGAAGGCTCCTTCTCTCAAAATTTACTGAGACTTAAGATATACTCCCTTTGCCCTTTATACTAAGATGCCAAGTCAAATTTGAAATTTAATTATGGTATCTTTGTTAATCTTGGTAGTAACCTATTTGACTTTTTTCCTCTTTTCCAAGTCTCTGTTTACATAATTTTATTTTAATAGTAATATAAGAAGGTCATAACTATCTTAAGTATATAAAACTTGTTTTGTTACCTAATAATTCTGGATTGAAGACATAACTATATCTTCATGTATGCATGTTTGTGTGTGTATAATATACACAGATAATTAGATAGATGTGTAGATTGATAGATCAATCTTTAGGTATTAAAACATAATAAAATTACTCTGTTCAGTAGTTAGATTTTCTTTAAAATTCCAAGTCATTTAAGACTGTCCTTTTCTCTTACAGATTTTTAAAACACAGCTGCTTTCTAATTTGTTTTTTATGGTGAAGCATAGTGTATTTTATTTATTAATAATTTCTAAGTTCCTGACTCCGGCTGAGATAAATCGATGGTAATTCCAATCACTTACACAGTTGACTCAAAAGTATGAGCAGTGTGGCTTGGAAAGGATGAAACATTGAGGTCAGTTTCGCATATTCTGAATATGATGTGCTTTGAATTACGAGACTGAGATATACGGTTTATTATGCTCTCTAATATTTTATTCTTTACAAACAGTGTTATTTGCCTCTATGTGGATTCTAGTTTTCAGTTATAGGGACATCTGTCATATTTCTAAAATATTGTTCTGAAAGCTATCTGAGATGTCTGAACAACAAAAATTCAGTATGCCTAGGTCTTAAAATTAAAGATACTGTTTCATGTACCAGAACATTCATTTTGATTCTAATTTGATTAAGAGTTCCAAAGGACTTTTTCACTCTTTTTACTATGTCTGTTTTTATAGACTTTGAGGACAAATGCTGTCATATTTCTAGATGATAAAGCTTTCTGACTATTTTCTTGGTAACTATTTGTGGTAACAGGAGAAAGGCTAGTACCTCCCTCTTGAATCTCTTTCTTAAATTATTCAAAAACTATGAGAAAACATACTTAGTCTGACAGGGATCACCAATCCTACTCTGAGAACCAGGATAACACACCACAAGAAATCAGATTGGTTTCACTGATTTATCAGTCAAGATCCTCCTGAGAGCTGGCTCATACAGTTTTAGGGACTGGCAAATCTAGGCTAGCCTGCTAGCCTAGAAATTCAGGCAAGAGTTGAGAGTTTTAGACTTGAGGAAGAATTCTTTCTCTGGAAAATGTTTTTGTCTAAGCTCTTCAGTAGATCAAGTGGGGCCTACTCAGATTATTAAGGGTAATCTTTATTTAAAGTCGACCATTTGCAAATGTTAATCTTGTTGATATAACACCTTCACAACAACATTTAGACTGGCATTTCACCAAACAACTGGGCACCATAGCCTGACCAAATAGACCATAAAATTTAACCATCACTCTTCCGAAATACAGTTTTAAAATTTGTCCTTCACTTTGTGGCAAACTGAGTATTTTAGTGATCATATATCTAGTTTTAGATTCCCTGCCAGCTATGTGGTATTACTGCATTATACTAGAGCTCTAACATTGCCATACAATTTGTAACAATTCCTTCCTCAAAGTATAACCAGAGTGCTAGGATGGTGGGATCCATTTGCATTTCTAGGCACATAAATTGGGACAACCAGCCTTCTTACATAGCACTCATTCTATGTGTGTTACTGCTTTCTGTCTATGTATGTTAATGGAATTTTATTTCAAGGATCACGTTGGGGGTACATAGGTGATACAGTCAGTTAAGTATCCCACTGTTGGTTTCAGCTCAGGTTATGATCTCAGGATCATGAGATCAAGCCCTGCATCAGGCTCCATGCATTGTGCTGAGTCTGTTTAAATTTCTCTCCCCCTTTTCTCCACCCCGCCCCCATCTCTATCTCTGCCTCACTCTCTCTCTCCTAAATAAACAAATCTTAAAAAAAAAAATTCCTTTGTTCTTTGATCCCACTCATTCTTGGTCAGAAAAACCCTTAATGTATCATGGCCAATTTGGTAAACTTCAAATTAATTCTTTCAAATAAGGAAGATCATTTCCTCTCCCCTCCTTTCCACAGACTGTATTTTGTTTTTGTTTTTTCCCTTTCCATAGACTATTTTCTCCACTTGGAGCAATGGCCCTTTCCCTTATGCACCATTTTTTTACTTGTTTAATTCCTCACATCTCTCAACTGTTAATTTGCTATGGAAGCTTTCCTGACTACAGTTTAAGGTAAATTGTACTCTCTGTGCCCATCATTTTATGTTCTTTAGTTCTTACTTTATCACTCTATTTATAAGTTTTTGTTTTGTTTTGTACTGTTTTATGGATTTTGGGGAGTGTGTTTTTGCTTTTAGGTAATGATTTTTTTGGCCTCTGTCTTCCATGTGCAGTACCCCCCTTTTGATTCAGGTAAGAGAGTTCTCTACACTAGACCTGTGCTTTAGAGGGCTCCATTCAGGTCTTTCCATGTCTGCCCTTTATCCCATAAATTGAAGAGTCTGTTGGAGCAAATGAATCCACCTACACTTGGCCATTTTCTTGTCCTCTGACCACACTCTAGGAACCTAGCAACTTTAGGAGTTCCAGCTCAAATGGCTTAAAGTTCTCTTGTCCTGAAAATGGGCCTCTAAACTAGAGTGACCAGAGGAAAGTGTGGGTGTGGGTGAAGCTTGAAGATGTGATTTGGAATGTCCACATATGTGTTGCAAAGAGATATCATAGTGTGGTACCAAGGGGAATTTTAGAGAGGAGATGGTCTAAGGGAACCTGTGTGTGGGAAGTTTGAGAGTTGGAGACATAAAGCTGATTGCAGACAACCGCCGCTGGAATTCAGTGATCCAACAATTATATTTTCTTTAAATAATTTGTGTTTTTAAAGACTGTATTTACCCATTTGGGCAGAGAGAGAGAGAGAGAGAGCGAGCGCACACAGGCAGGGAGAGAGGGAGAGAGAGAAGTAGGCTCCCTGCTGAGCCCAATGTGTGACTCCATCCCAGGGCCTGAGCAGAAGTCAGATGCTTAACCAACTGAGCCACCCAGGGTCCCTTATGATCCAACAGTTCTAAATTCAGAACTGGCCTTCCTCTTGTTATGAAGATACATTTGGCAAAGCAAAACGACAGAGCATATTTTACTTAACACTGATTTATAATTTTTAAATATTCTGACATATGGTACTTTTCTTTATCTATTGTAGATTGTGTGCTTAATGAGAGAAAAGGACCTCTTTATCCTGTTTTCTGCTCTCCTCAGATTTTGATACATGTCCTTCAGTGAAGATTTGCCTTAAAAAAATTAAATAGGTGAAAAATTCTAGATTAGAAGTTAGGAAGACCAAGTTTTTGGTCCTAGGCTGCTTCTAAACTGCTATTTGGCTTTATACAAATCATTTGGTCCCTTGGCTTTCAACTGTAAAATATGAGAGTTTAAATTTGATTATTGCTGAGTTATATTCCAGATATAAAATCCATTTCCAGAGGCTTCATTAATATGAACTGATATATGTTTAATGACAACGAAAAAGAAAAAGGTAGAGCAGAGAGATTATAATTATTGTAGTTAAAAAAGAAACTGATCAGATTCAACACATGGACACCAATCTTATAATACCTTGTACATCTCTGCTGTACTGTATAGCTTTTGATCTTTATTTCTCTGAAGAATCCGAGGAAGGGTGGTGAACGATGTTTAGTTCTCCCATTCTGCAGATGCAGAGGAAAGACAAGAGAGGATTGACTGTTAGCATGCTTACCAGGAGAACAAAAGTTGTTTTTTCTGTAAAATCTCGATTCTCCTGGGGACGCATTGCAGGCTACGAACTGAATTAGTCCTCATAACTGGGACTGAAGGAGAGCTAGCATGGGTGGGCCGTATATAATGCTTTTTCCCCCCATCCGCACATGAGTCAATTTGGATGATTATTTCCCAAAAAGCCAAAGAAATATGATAAATGGCATTTTAATCGTAAAAACATATGGTCTTTACTTTTTCTCTGTTCTGCTCAACTGTATGTTAATATCTCCATTTGTCTTTTACGTGCTTGTGAGATATACACCTTTAATGTGTTAGATATCTATAATCATCAGCTTGTATTTTTCTTTGAGCAGTACAGTTTCTCTTTTAGTCATGTTAATTTCTCCATTTACTATCCCAGAGCAGAAAGAAATAATATTTTATTTTACAGAAAAACAAATTGTTCTTTCATCTTTCATCTTACAACTTTCATAAAGTTGGCCAGTTTTAATTTCCCTAAACCTAAAGTACCCTTCATCTTATTTATAGTTTTTTCTTTTTTGTGTGTGTTAAAATTGTCAAAACACAAACTGTAAGAATATTACTGAGCTCTAGCATGGACTAGAATTACATATTTAATCTGTTGAAATTTATAGGAAATATTTATATATATTTCTGAATTGTCAATTCTTTTTAATTTTTTATAAAACTGTATATGCATTTAAAGTATTGTTATACTGATAAATTTGTAATGCTAAAAAGAGTTTTCAACCAAGATTTACATTTGATTTTTAGCTAAGTGAAAGAATGTTAGACGTATGAAGATATATGTGAAATCTTGAAGTATGTTCAAATTAGAATTTTGTTAAATTAATAAATATGTCAATCAAATTATAGATATTAAATTCTTACTATATAAAATGTTTGCTAAACTGCAAATATGCACAAGATAATGCCCCAGATTTATGGAACTCTAATAGAAAGTAACTGAAAACCATGGGAATTACCATTTTTTCCAACGTCCAGATATTGATTAAGATGATTTTCCAAATTTATAACTAAATATCCTTTAATATTTATAGCTGTAAGATTTCTCATTTAAATATAGTTACAAATCATTTATATGAGAGAGTCAGAAAAAAGAGAAAGGGAAATGTTTATTTATAGGGAAGTAAAAATTTAGAATTCAATGAGAGAAATATTTAATAGTCAACAGAAGTGACTAAGAAGGTTTTTAGTTTTGTTTTTGTTTGTTTGTTTTTTGTTTTTGTCTTGAAACTATCAGTATCTGTATTCATTGACTTATTTGCAATTAATTAATCATGGGATTACATTACACAAATGAGTAATTTTTACTTTTTTTTCTTTTTAATTGATGCTTAAAGGCTTTTCCCCATTCCTTCCTTGAATTCTCTTCAAATGCCAAAAACAAACTTGTGAAACCAAATTATAAGATCAGTTTTTATACTTTATGCAATTCCAAGATATTCTGGTAGTAATAAAAGGAAATTTTTCCTTTTATATTCCTTTTTTCAATTTTAGGTCTTATTCAGTATATCAGCTTCTCAAGACATTACATTTTTTTGCGTCACTTACTTTTTAATTTTTATTAATTATTTTTATTAACATATAATGTAATATTTGCCCCAGGGGTAAAGGTCTGTAAATCATCAGTCTTTTTTTGTTGTTTGTTTGTTTGTTTGTTTGGAATTATCAGTCTTAACACACTTCACAGTATTCACCATATCATATAACCATCCCAATGTCCATAACCCAACCACCCTCTCCACACCTCACCTCCCTGTAACCCTGAGTTTGTTTGGTAAGATTAAGAGTTTCTTATGGTTTGTCTCCCTCCTGATCCCATTTTGTTTCATTTTTTCCTTCCCTTCCCCCCAAACCCTCCACTAGGCCTCTCAAATTCCTTATATTAGGGAGATCATATGATAATTGTCTTTCTCTGATTGACTTTTTTCACTCAGCGTTATACCCTCTAGTTCCATCCATGTCATTGCAAATGGCAAGATTTCATTTCTTTTGATGGCTGCTTAGCATTCCATCATATATATATATATATATATATATATATATATATATATATATATATATATCGCATCATCTTCTTTATCCATTCATCTAGTTGATGGACATCTAGGTTGTTTCCATAGTTTGGCTATTCTAGACATTGCTGCTATAAACATTCAGGTACATGTGCCCCTTTGGATCATTACATTTGTATCTTTAGGGTAAATACCCAGTGGTGCGATTGCTGGGTTGTAGGGTAGCTCTATTTTCAACTTTTTGAGGAAGCTCCATGCTGTTTTCCAGAGTGGTTGCACCAGCTTTCATTCTTACTAACAGTGTAGGAGGGTTCCTCTTTTTATGCATCACCTCCAACATCTGTTGTTTCCTAATTTGTTAATTTTAGCCATTTGACTGGTGTGAGGTAGTATGTTATTGTATTGATTTGTATTTCCTTGATGCCAAGTGATGTTGAGCACTTTTCATGTGTTGCTTGGCCTTCAGGATGTTTTCTTTGCAAAAATGTCTGTCGTGTCCTCTTCCCATTTCATGATTGGATTATTTATTTTGGGGTGTTGAGTTTGATAAGTTCTTTATAGATTTTGGATACTATTCCTTTATCTGATATGTCATTTGTGAATGTCTTCTCCCATTCTGTCAGCTGTCTTTTGGTTTTGTTGACTGTTTCCTTTGCTTTGCAAAAGCTTTTGATCTTGATGAAGTTCCAATAGTTCATTGCTGTTCTTGCTTCCCTTGCCTTTGGTGAGTTTCTAGGAAGAAGTTGCTGTGGCTGAGGTAAAGAAGTTGCTGTGTTCTCCTCAAGGATTTTGATGTATTCCTGTCTCACATTGAGGTCTTTCATCCATTTTCAGTCTATTTTTTGTGTTTGGTGTAAGGAAATGATCCAGTTTCATTCTTTTGCATGTGGATGTCCAATTTTCCCAACACCATTTGTTGAAGAGACTGTCTTTTTTTTCCATTGGACATTCTTTCCTACTTTGTTGAAGAGTAGTTGACCATAGAATTGAAGGTGTATTTCTGGGCTCTCTTTTCTGTTGCACTGATCTTTGTGTCTGTTTTTGTGCCAGTACCACACTGTCTTGATGATTACAGCTTCGTAATAGAGCTTGAAGTCTGGAATTGTGATGCCACCAACTTTGGCTTTCCTTTTCAACATTCCTCTCTCTATTCGGGTTCTTTTCTGGTTCCATATAAATTTGAGGATTGTTCATTCCATTTCTTTGAAAAAAATTGATGATATTTTGTTAGGGATTGCATTAAATGTGTAGATTGCTTTAGGTAGCATAGACTTTTTTACAATATTTGTTCTTCCCATCCATGAGCATGAAATGTTTTTCTATTTCTTTGTGTCTTCCTTAATTTCTTTCATGAGTACTTTATACTTTTGAGTACACGTTTTTTGCCTCTTTGGTTAGGTTTTTTCCTAGGTATCCTGCGGGTTTGGGCGCAATTATAAGTGGGATTGACTCCTTAATTTCTCTTTCTTCTATCTTGCTATTGGTGTATAGAAATGCAACTGATTTCTGTGCATTGATTTTTTTTTCTTTTTATGTTAGGTTCTCTTTTTTTAATTTTTAATTTTTTCAGTGTAACAGTATTCATTATTTTTGCACCACACCCAGTGCTCCATGCAATCCGTGTCCTCTCTAATACCCACCACCTGGTTCCCCCAACCTCCCACCACCTGCCCCTTCAAAACCCTCAGATTGTTTTTCAGAGTCCATAGTCTCTCATGGTTCACCTTCCCTTCCAATTTCCCTCAACTCCCTTCTCCTCTCCATCTCCCCTTGTCCTCCATGCTATTTCTTATGCTCCACAAATAAGTGAAACCATATGATAATTGACTCTCTCTACTTGACTTATTTCACTCAGCATAATCTCTTCCAGTCCCATCCATGTTGCTACAAAAGTTGGGTATTCATCCTTTCTGATGGAGGCATAACACTCCATAGTGTATATGGACCACATCTTCCTTATCCATTCGTCCATTCAAGGGCATCGTGGTTCTTTCCACAGTTTGGCGACCTTGGCCATTGCTGCTATAAACATTGGGGTACAGATGGCCCTTCTTTTCACTCCATCTGTATCTTTGGGGTAAATACCCAGGAGTGCAATGGCAGGGTCATAGGGAAGTTCTATTTTTAATTTCTTGAGGAATCTCCACACAGTGGCTGCACCAAGTTGCATTCCTACCAACAGTGTAAGAGGGTTCCCCTTTCTCCACATCCTCTCCAACACATGTTGTTTTCTGTCTTCCTAATTTGATTTTATATCCTGACACTACTGAATTCCTGTATGAGTTCTAGCAGTTTTGGAGAGGAGTCTTTTGGGCTTTAGCATCCTACAAAAGAATGAATGGGTCAACCAGGAAATTAAAGAAGAATTGAAAAAATTCATGGAAACAAATGAAAATGAAATTACAACTGTTCAAAATCTGTGGGACACAGCAAAGGCCATCCTGAAAGGAAAGCATATAGCAATATAAGCCTTTCTCAAGAAATAAGAAAGGTCTCAAGTACACAACTTAACCCTATGCCTAAAGGAACTGGAGAAAGAACAGCAAATAAAGCCTAAAGCTAGCAGGAGAAGAGAAATAATAAAGATCAGGGCAGAAATCTCTGCTTCTTTCAGGGCAGAAATATCTGAAATAGAAACAAACAAGCAAACAAACAAAAAACAGTAAAAGAGGTCAATGAAACTAGGGGCTGGTTCTTTGAAAGAATTATTAAGATTGATAAACTCCTGTCCAGACTTATCAAAAAGAAAAGAGAAAGGAGCCAAACAAATAAATAAAATAAATAAAATCATGAATGGAAGAGGAAGGATCACAACCAACACCAAAAAAATACAATTATAAGAACATATTATGAGCAACTATGCGCCAGCAAATTTGACAATCTGGAAGAAATGGAAGCATTCCTAGAGATGTACAAACTATCAAAACTGAACCAGGAAGAAATAGAAAACCTAAACAGACCAACAGCCATAAGGAGATTGAGGCAGTCATCAAAAATCTCCCAACAAACAAGAGTCCAGAGCCAGATGGCTTCCCAGGGGAATTCTACCAAACATTTAACAAAGAATTGATGTCTATTATCCTGAAACTCTGCAAAAAAAATAGAAATGGAAGGAAAACTTCAAAACTCATTTTATGAAGCCAGCATTACCTTGATCCCAAAACCAGACAAAGAGCCCACCAGAAAGAATTATAGACCAATATCCTTGATGAACACAGATGTGAAAATTCTCACCAAAATACTAGCCTGTAGGATCCAAGAGGACATTAAAAGGATTACTCACCACGACCAAGTGGAATTTTTTTTCCTGGGCTGCAAGTTTGTTTCAACATCTCAAATCAGTCAATGTGATACAATACATTAATAAAATTAAGTACAAGAACCATATGATCCTCTCAATAGATGCTAAAAAAGCATTTGACAAAGTACAACATCCTTTCTTGATCAAAACTTTTCAAAGTGTAGGGATAGATGTTACATACCTCAATATCATCAAAGCTATCTATGAAAAAAACCACAGTCATTATCAATGGGGAAAAACTGAGAGCTCTTACCCTAAGGTCAGGAACATGGCAAGGATGTCCACTATCACCACTGCTATTCAATGTACTACTATCCTCAGCAATCAGACAACAAAAAGAAATAAAAGGCATCCAAATTGGCAAAGAAGTCAAACTCTCACTCTGCATCATTTACTTTTAAATGAAATGGATGCAATAGTGATTAAGATTGGGGGTTGATGTGGATAGTATAAGAAACAAATTTATGATAATCCCTTCTACTGGGAATCTAAACTTATTTTGTTAACAATTGGACTCTTTGCCTAATTAAAATTATCATTTAAAAATGAT
Organism: Mustela erminea; assembly: GCF_009829155.1. NCBI lineage: Eukaryota > Metazoa > Chordata > Mammalia > Carnivora > Mustelidae > Mustela > Mustela erminea. The sequence continues at coordinate 43,050,351 of NC_045623.1, forward strand.
AAGCAAGTAGACATATAACTATAAAGGTATGTATTAAAATCTTATTTTTTAATCTTTTTTTGGCTTTTTCAATGAAAGGAATTTCAGATGAGTGAGAAAGACATGTTTTACCAACATAAACTTATATTAATATACTTACCTTCACATAATTTTACTTATGTCAAGTAACCCTTAAAAACTTCACTAATTAAATACAGGTTACATTTCTAGATATTTTTATTTGCTATTACAAAAATATTATCTACTTTGAATCTTGACAGTGTCCTAAAATCCGAGAGTAGCGTTACTCCTCACATATAGCTTTTCTTCCTGGTCTAGAAAACTCTCTTTCTTGAGACCTTCAAATTTTCTCACCAAACTTACTAACCTTTTGCACTCTTTATAATTATAAAACCTTCCCCTGTATGCTAATCATTTTAAACCTGACTGAATGATTGATTAGATATTATATTAGGGATTATTTTCATTAAAGATTAAGCATTAGTTGGTTGGTCAAAAATGTAACTATTACTTTGGGAGATCAGTGAAATCTTTAATACTAATGGCAAGAACAACAAACTACACATATGAATGGTATTCTAGTTGATCAAGTACTTTTCCATGAGAATATGGGTTAGCAATTTGAGATTAAAATACGCATATAAATTGGGATTAAGCAAATAAGTAAATGGATGGTGGTGATGAGAACCAGGCTTATCACTGTTAGAATAGGAGTTTACAGCTAAGTAAGGGAGAGAGGACTAAACTTTTCCATGAGTTTATGGATTTAGAGTTGGAGAAATTAGTTTGTTCTTATGATTAGTTTAATATAGATATAAATGGGAATATATTAAAATATTTATAGATAGACATATATGCATATGTTGGTATACCCACATATATTTCCCTGCTGTGTCAGCTTAGAGTCCCTCGATGCACAGACACTCCATAGCAATGAGCACACCTAGTGCTTTGATCTTGGTTTCTAGTACCTTCTTTAAGATAAGGAACCAGAAATTATTGGAGAAATAACTGATACTAGGATTAAGGCAGGAATTACATAAGATGTGACTGGAAGATCTTCTGGTGCTAAAAGATGAAGCAAGGGAGTACTCAACAAAAATATAATGGTGCTATGTAAAAAGACACAGAACCAACCAAAAGAATTTCCAATGGATAACAAAATAAAGGCTATTGAATTGTAACCCAAAGTATGAAATACATAACTATAGCCTAATAGAAATAAATGGTTGTATTTTAAAAGGGAGAATGGACACATCTACTGTGCAAAAGTATTCCAAATTGTCTATGTAGATACTCTGTGTTCAGGGAAATAGAGGATGACTCCTTACTCCCTAAGTATGTGCTTCACACAGTGATTTCCTTCTAAAAAGTAAAGACTGAAGGGGGGGGGACCTTAATTCTGGTGAAAATTGACTTACATGACCTCAACTAGGTGATGGAGTTTGACATCAATTGTGGTAAATTATGTGTATAATATACATGCTTGATATGAACTGAAAAGAATGGCTCTTTAACTCAATTTGTCTTCTTACAAAACAAAACAAAAAAATGTATAACCCTTGTCTAATCATAAGAAAAACATCAGAGAAATCCCAATAGAGAGCGATTCTACAAAATACTTAACAAGTACTCTTAAAAAGTATCAAGGTCATTGAAAACCGGGAAGGTCTGAGAAACTATTACAGCTCAGGGGACTCTAAGGAGACATGCTAGCTAAATGTAATAATGTATTTTGGAACAGAAAAAAAAAAATGACATTAGATGAAAGCTACAGAAATCTGACAGAACATATACAATGATTTATAATAATATAACAATAATGGTTCATTAGTTATGATAAATGTATCACACTAAATAAAGTAAGATGTTAGTAACACGATAAATAGGGTATGAATATATGAGAATTCTCAGGGCTATCTTTATAGATTTTCTATAAATGTAAAACTATTACGGAATTAAGTTCATTTTGCCAAAGTCTACATAAAAATAAAAATTTTAAAAATCAACTTACTATTTCTAAGGACAAATAAGTTTTGATTTACAAACTCCTATTTATATTCACTTTCCAAACAGGCATTTGCGTGGTTTTCAGAATGGTTTATTCCAAACTCCTAACAAACTATAAACTCTTCTTTTTTTTAAGATTTTATTTATTTATTTGAGAGAGTGTGAGAATACACGAGCAGTGGGGGTGGGGGGGAGGAGGCAGAGGGAGAGAAAGAAACAAATTCCTTACCCGATGGGGAGCTAGATCTCATGACCCATGAGACCATGACCTCAGCTGAAGGCAGATACTTGACCTACTAAGCCACCCAGTCACCTCCAAACTATAAATTCTTGAAAGAAAGCCTACAATCACCTTCACAAGGAGAAAAACATGAGAGAAAAACTTATTATATTTTTACTATAAAATTCAGATCCCAGTGTTAGCAGTTTAATGTTTCATTAATGTTTTAATCTTTTATGAATACATAATCGAGCTTATTAATAATATAATGCTTAGACATAATGTTTGAGAAATATGTACTTTTGATTCATAGGAAATGGGAACTTTGCTTTTATTGCAAACTCTATCATGAAGAAGAGTATATACCACTTATATATAGTTTAAATAATAATAATAATAAATATGCTTGTATTTTTACAATCAAGATTTTAAAAATAGAAAACTGTTAGCTTCTTAGCATTCCTCTATTCTTTTGATTACATTTATACTATCTTTTTATGTTAATCATTCTCCCCGACTTTCTTTTAAGCTGTATTTATCATGCAAGTATACTTCCAACAACATATTGTTTAGTTTTGTAAAACTAAGTACCGGACATGCACTTCCCTATTCAAGGAAAGTTTAATATTGTTGATGTTGCTTGAAGATTCCCAGCAAACATGAGCTGAATGGAGCCTTTGGCACACATTCCAAGGGTTATGAAAGCTTATAGAGGTCGTTTCTGCATAATTCAGTGGGAAAAACATGAGTTATTTGAGACATAGGGCTCATCCTAATTGGGATGTGTGGGAGTGCAGCAGTATGGGCTGTGAACTGGATGTCCAATAACACAGCGAGAGTGAGCTAACTTCTGTTTTCCACCTCTAACGTCCCCTTGAGCCATATCTAGCTCTCAGGAGAAGCCAAAACAAAAATTTTTCTGGGATTCTCTTCAGGTTACCCAACACAGAAGATCTTGGAAGAGAGAGCAAAAGTTTAATCAACCCATTGTAAAGACAAAGTAATGACAGAAAATAATCTGTGCTTGGTGTTTTCCAGAAGAGACCCTATATTTTACACCTCCAGGGATAAAGGTCCACACTAAGAGTGTGGCAGAGGAGGGAATGGGGAAGCAGCCCAGTGCTGTGATGGTGAGAAAGGCATGCAGAGTCCTAAACATTTTCTAAGCAATACTTACCCAGTCTTTGTTTTAACACTTTCCACTCCACTCCTGTTGCTGTGGGTTTATGGCATGTAAGTTCTGAAGAATTTTGAGGATTTTACTCTGTCACTTAATTTCTTTTTCAATGTTTTCTTGTGCTGGATGGAGATTTAAGTTTCTGGGTTATACTAAGTCAGTTTCCATTCAACCATCTGTTTTGCAGAATTCAAAAATTTTGCTCTGATAGCCTTTCCTATCCTCTTCATTCTTGTGATACACATGTACACACACACACGTACACACAATCACACAGACACACACATATTTTAATTAGATCCTTTGACAATAGTGTTTTTGGGGTTTCAGACCCAAACTAAACTGAATATAGGAGTCCAGTTGGTCATTTTAAACTAGAACTTCAGAGCTGAAATTTCTCTGTAAAATGATGAAGTCACAATTGACATAATCTTATTTCAGTGTCGGCAAAGTGTATACTATGATTGACCAGACAGTAGTATTAAAACTGCTGAAATAGCTGATGTCTATTTGCTTATATCACTATTTCCCACTTCCTTTTAGACATATCTTAAATGTAGACCCAAATCCCAATTATAGATACATGACTATTTAGGATAGTAAAGATTAATAATTGGATCTTTATGAATCGGATTTTCAACAACCTCTCATTCCCAATGAACAAATCTCAATAATTCGTTATAGTTGTAAACTGAGAAGTTAAACATCACACTGATCCCAACCAAGATCTTGAAAAACAGAAAAGCACATTTATTTTTCTAAATAACTATATCAACATTAACTGGTATTCAAAATGAGCCATTAGTGAACTGACAAGGAATTTAAATTTGCCAAAGTTATGGCATTAGCACTATTTAAAATTTAACAAAAAAGTTAAAGAAAGTTATACATACCAGATACCAAATGCTTTAGGGAAATGTTGTATTACCTGACTTCTGTGGCTTGGTTATATAGAACCACTTTATCCTGAATTTTCATGTATTGTGCCATTTATTTTTTCTTCTACAAACAAGAGAGAATGGCAAGTGGGTACATGATTTTAACACCCCATGATAAGTGCTGTGGTATAGGTATGCACTGTACGCTGTCTACATACAAGAGGAAGGCTGGACTGCGGGATGCAGGTGTCATGGAAGCTACAAGGAAGAGGCAAAACCTGAACTGAGTACTAAGGCATTAGTACAAGTTAGGCAGCTAAAGAAGAAAAGAAGGAGCATTCAAAATAGAATAAATTAAACAAAAGCAAAGGAGCAACATTCATATGTCTAGGTAGGCTGCCTAGATCCATTGGAATTTATGGAATTTAATGGGAAATAGAAAGAGATGATGCTGGAGGAACACCTAAGGGAGAGATTAAGAGGATCATGCATGTCACGCTGTGGAGGGCAGCCTTATCACAAATACATTGTGAGTTATTAAACAGCTTGAAACACAAAGGTACAATGGTTAAATTGCAAATTATATGCATCACTTTGGAGGTCAGAGTAAAGGATGGTTTGTGCATCTTTTAAATATACAACTTTGAACAACTTTTATCTCTTCACAAATGAACACATGTAATTTTCCATTGCCAAATACTCCTTACTGTGAAACACATTTTCTCCTTAGAATATCCCTTTGGGCCTAATTCTATGAACGTTAGAACTAAAACCCATATTTATTGATTCTGAGACCAGAAATTGTTAGTCTGAAAACTTTTTTTCCCCCCCAAGATTTTATTTACTTATTTTAGAGAGAGAGAGAGAGAGAGAGAGAAAGAGAACTCCAGCAGGGGGCAAGGGGCAGTGCAGAAAGAGAGGGAGAGAGAGAATCCCAAGTGTATTCTGCACTGAGCACTACTTGGGGCTTCATTCCTGAGTTCATAGCTTGAGTCGAAATCAAGAGTTAGATGCTTAACCAGCTGAACCACTCTGGCTTCTGTAATGTCTGAAATCTTGCTATTAAGTTGATAATAAAACTGATCAGTGAAATGATTTAAGGATAGAGAGGGAGTCAATATCCAAAATGGGAGTTTAGAGAAGAGAGTGAATGAATAATTCTGGAAAGTTAGATCTTAAATATGGTTTAACTCTATAATATTAGTGATGGCAAAAGGATGCATTTCCTTTTTGGTTTTCATATTTTAAACAAGAAATTGTCATTATCAGTTATCTATTGCTTCCTCACAAACCATCCGCCAGATTAGTGGCTAAATAGAGGTACATTAGATATTACTCTGTAAGTTGCCTACTTAGCTCCTTTCTTCCACATCATATTGGTTGCAATCACATACACAACTTCCTTTATTTAGGTGCTCAGCTGGGGCTACCGATGCAGAAAGGCTGTGGTGAATAACATGTCTAGAGGCTTCCATGTGTAAACTTCTAGACCAGGAATAACTCATTTAGGATTCTAGCCCATGCTTTATATGAAGGCTGGATCCCAGGAAGGTAAAAAACAAAAACTTCCTTGGTCTAGAAATTAGGTAGTACCACTTCCATTACATTCTACTGGTACAAGAGAATTACATGGAAAACCCAAAATCAAAGAGTGGAGCAATAAATTTTATCTCCTATGGAGAACAGCATGAGTGTACAGTAGGGATTGCGGGCAGACATAAATGCAAATAAGCCATCTTATTGCCTTTTTTAAATTCTAAGAAAATGGAAATACATTTTGGTAGATACTGAAGCAATCAACACACACAACTAAAATATCTCACATTTCAAAAGAAAAAAGCCATTACCATTTTGTCCAAATTTTGTAATGTTACCTATTGTATCTTCTGAGAAAATTTGTTTTAAATATGGATCACAGCATAGAGTGTGTGTGATCACAAATATCTGAAATTCTTTTGTGGTAGGATTAATCAATGTACATTGTATAAAAAATGAGTTTATTAAATAAATGTATATCATATACATGACATTTCCACTGAATATATACGTTTTTAACGATCATATTTGCCCTTTTTTATCAGGAATTTCAGCCATAAGAGACAAAGAAAGACACACTAAAGAGGTTAATACCAATTATAAATTTACAGCTTATTACACACTGTTCAAACTAATACAGATACAGCATCATTTAAGGTTGGAAACTGTGGCTAAAGGAATTAATCTGCTCTGCATGGAACTGGGTTTATTTAATCAATGTTACTTCCACTAGAAAAGTGGATTAGTTTTTTCTTAAGACAGAGTTAAAAGTTTTGCAGCTAATTTATTTTAATAAGCGTTCTCACTGACGGCGCCAAAAAAAAAAAAAAAAAAAATGGGGGAAGGGGGTAGGGCACACTAAGCCATAATGAAGCACCAGGAAAGAAAGCATGACTTAATTATTTTTCTAGGGTGGATAATGAATAAATTAGCCACACTGCCAGCTTGCCATTTGTATAGAATTTATTACTTTTTCTTTAAGAACCATATCATGACAAAGTCAATTTTTCTCCTGACTGCAAGCTGATTGATGGGGCAATGTCTGGCTGTGAAAGACTTCCTCTCCATCATTGTTTTGGTGATGTTGATATCCTAAGGAGAGTTTGAAGTTTTCTTGACTTCATGCTCTCCTATATAATTACACATGACAAGTATGTTAACTCTTTTTTACAAGCTGTCTAATCATGTAAACTACAAAGTGAATAACTTATATGTGACCGAATGCGTATATGATTTTGGAGGCCAATACTTATTATTATTTTTCTTGGAAGATTGCTACAGTTATGCTGGGAAATGATATCACCGCTAGGGTTAGAGGTGAGTGAGCCTTGTATGTATTACTTTTTTTATGTGAGATGTGACAAATCAAGTTTCTAGGCTGGAGGCATTGATTCATATTTTTAATTTTTTTATCATGCTAGTGACATAAATTGAAAACGAGCATACATGCCTCTTGTTATCACTAAACTATTCTATATCTTCTTCATTTAAAATAGTTATGTGAATAATAAGATAGATATATCTATATATTGAAATTGTATTTATTAATAGATTTAACCTGGCTGCCTGCTTACCTTTAAATATCAGCTTCTGTGTTGGGTGGGTGGAAGGTATGCATAACATTGAAACAGCAAATGAAAAATGAAAATAAACAGTGATCTAAACTCAGTGTTGCAAAATGCAGAACTAAACAATAAAAATATATATTTTGCCTTCTTGCAACTGTACTTTATTTTTTTCTTCCAAGTTTTTATTTAAATTCCAGTTAGTTAATAGATAATGTAATATTAGTTTCAGGTGTAGAATTTAGTGACTCATCACTTACATACAACACCCAGTGCACTCCCTAATCCCCATCATCCCCAACCTACCTCCCTTCTGGTAACCATCAGTCTGTTCTCTATAGCTAAAAGTGTGTTTGCAAGGGTGCCTGGGTAGTGCAATTGGTTAAGTGTCTGACTCTTGGTTTCAGCTTAGACCCTGATCTCAGGGTTATAAGAGTAAGCTCCACATAAGCCTTCACACCCAATATAGTGTCTGCTTGAGATTCTCTCTCCCTCTGCCCCTCCATGCATGCACTATCTCGCTAAAGTAAATAAATAAAATCTTAAAAAAAAAAAATGACTCTATTTCTTGGCTTTCCTCTCTCCCTCCCTACCATGTTCATTAGTTTTGTTTCTTAAATTCCACATATGAGTGAAGCCATATGGTATTTGTCTTTCTCTAGCTTATTGTACCTAAATAGGAGTATTATAACCAAGCAATATTTTTAAGCACTCAAAAGGTCCTGATGGTTAAGAATCAAGAAAGTCTAGGAAGGAGATACACAGATAACTCTGTCTTCCCTATTTATTTATTTTTAAACAGTCTGTCTGCTAAGTGGTACTTTTAATCAACTAAAATTAGAGCATACAAAATGCTGTCCCATTAGAAAGGGATCTTACTCAGGATGCCTGGATGCCACAGAGGGTTAAGCGCCTACCTTGGGCTCAGGTCATGATCCCAGCCAGGGCCCTGGGATTGAGTCCTGCATCAGACTCCCTGCTCAGCAGTGAGCCTGCTTCTCCCTCTGCCTGCCACTCCCCCTGCTTGTACTCTCACACTCTCTCTCTCTGGCAAATAAATAAATAAAATATTTAAAAAAAAGAAAAGAAAGTGATCTTCCTCAACTCTTTTGTCTTACAAGGGCAAACTACTGGTGGTTGTGCAATAAACCCTCTGCTAAAACTCTTTGACATAATAGAATTCTTATTAAATTTAAGAAATCTAAAGAACCTAGATGTCCATCAACAGATGAATGGATCAAGAAGATGTGGTATATATACACAATGGAATACTATGCAGCCATCAAAAGAAATGAAATCTTGCCATTTGCGACAACATGGATGGAACTAGAGCGTATCATGCTTAGCGAAATAAGTCAAGCAGAGAAAGACAACTATCATATGATCTCCCTGATATGAGGAAGTGGTGCTGCAACATGGGGGCTTAAGTGGGTAGGAGAAGAATAAATGAAACAAGATGGGATTGGGAGGGAGACAAACCATAAGTGACTCTTAATCTCACAAAGCAAACTGAGGGTTGCTGGGGGGAGGGGGTGTGGGAAAAGGGTGTGGGATTATGGACATTGGGGAGGGTATGTGCTTTGGTGAGTGCTGTGAAGTGTGTAAACCTGGTGATTCACAGACCTGTACCCCTGGGGATAAAAATATATGTTTATAAAAAATAAAAAATTAATTAAAAAAAAAAGAAATCTAAATCTTTTCATCCTCATAGTTATATGAACTTTTTAAGCAAATTTATTGTCTTATAAAAATATTCTATAAAGCAATATATCTGTAAAATTTAAATTCCAAAGAAATGTACATTTTCTTTTTGTAGTTGAAAATTAGCTGCATTGTTAAAACTCTTCCATCTTACTCCATTACAGGTAAACTATTTCGAGGTTTCTTTGATCATAAAAAAGCAATTACATATATACATACCATTTTACACACACACACACACACACACACACACACTCACACACCCCAAATATATACAAACACACAAAATCGAATTGTGAAAATTTACTATGTATCCATTTGTTTGTTTCCACTGTACTTTGTATTAACAACAAAGCCATTTAATATGCTTGCTTTAATTGAATAATATTGATTGAGCTGCCTTTCTCTGATAATTTTGCCTTACATACAGTGATTTTCAAGTTACCTAGAAATGTAATATCCTCTTTGACAATAGTAATCTCTGACAATGTGAAATACCTATATTAAAAATAAGCAGAGATGATAAAGACATGATGGGCACTTCTAGGCCCATGTCTAATATTGGGAGCTAGACTAAGATCAATGCTGTCACCAGTACCTCAAATAACTCAATGACTAAGTTCAGTCCTTAGGAGCATCTCCATATGAGCATGGATACCAAGAATTAGTCTTTCTTTGAGGGTTAGGGAGTCATTTGTAGTTCTCTCCAATATACTGTATCCTTTCAACCCAGTTCATTCCAAAGTATCTGAAGTGCTATAAAGTGTTAGGTTGCTTCAGTAATATTTTATTGGATTGTAGTTTTCATGGTGAATATTCCATGATCCTTGATTTTCACTCTCCAATATGCATTCTTCTTTAAAGGAAATGCCTCCACCGTCAGGTTTACATTTGAATTTTTCTTGGTTCTCAGATTTGTTTTCCTTTATTTTCTTTATTCTTCCAGGAAGCTAATTCCCTGCCCTGAGAAGACAAAAAGTTAGGAGAAATGAGCAAGTCAACACAAAAATCTAAGAAGAAAATCAATTTTTAAATGCTAAGTGCCAAGTTTATAAAATTAAAGGTGAAAAACTGTCTAATTACAATTTAATGTAGACAAAGTACCTATTTGATAATGAACTAAATATCTGATCACAGATGGTGACCAGAAGTAAGACTGAAAATACAAGGCACAGCTGATGATATAAGGGACGAAAGGATAAAAATTAGGACGGATGATATAACATGTGCATTACAGTGCAAAATGAAAATACACTGCCCATTTTTCATAAAATATTAAAAAGTTTGAAACAGTGAGATTGCAATATTCAGTCAAGCATTGGTCCTAAGTGCAGTGTCCTCTGTCACTGCAGAACTTGGATATATGTGAAACTGGCCCTGAATTAAAAACCTATCCCAGGGCGCCTGGGTGGCTCAGTCAGTTAAATGTTTGCTTTCAGCTCAGGTCATGATCCCAGGATCCCAGGATAGAGTCCCACATCAGGCTCCCTACTCAATGGGAAATCTGCTTCTTCCTCTGACTCCACCCATCTCATTCTCTCTCTTTCTCTCTACCTCTATCGCTCTATCAAATAAATAAATAAAAATCTTTAAAAAAATTTATCCTGTATAACTCATAATTTTTTTTGTTTTGATTAGTCAGAAATGACTACGTAAAAGAGCATTAATGCAGTAGTTAAAACAATATGGAGGCCTTAAGTCTCGTAGCTAATAACATGAAGAAAAAAAATAGTAAGTTTGATTTTCTTTTCCAAAACCTCTCTTGGAAATCCGTTTTATTTTATTTAATACTGGGCCTTTGCCCACAGCTTTCTCTGTGGACTAAATCTATTTTTGCCATTTCTTTCGTGGAACGGATACCTTTTCTTATCCATTTTCCTTCACATGGAGGCACTCCTTTGGCTTCAATGATGAGTATAAAAAGCCTTAAATAACTTTGGCTACCTCCAGGAAAATGAGACTCCTCTTAGTGCTTAAATTAGAAAACTATGGCTTTTTATATCCCAAGATCACCCACAAAAATTTGACTTTCTTTTTAGCTTCAAACTTTGGAATCAAAAAGTATAAACACACTTTCTTACATTCTAGGTAAAGGAAAAATAATTCTCTTGTCATTTAAACTATACCATGGCCTTTAAAATGTACATCTCCTGATCTCCTAACATATTTTCTGGAAGAAAAGAAATTCCAATAATAATAATCAAGGAGATTTATAATTAAACCAAGAATGTAATTCTTATTTTAAATTCCAACAAGCTACAAGAACTGGTATGGATTTGATTTTATGAATATATTTTTTTATTTTTTATTTTTTTAAATATTTTTTATTTACTTGACAGAGAGGGAGATCACAAGTGGGTAGAGAGGCAGGCAGAGAGAGAGGAGGAAGCAGGCTCCCTGATGAGCAGAGAGCTGGAAGGCCTTTCGGGGCTCAATCCCAGGACCCTGAGATCAAAACCTGTGCCGAAGGCAGAGTCTTACCCACTGAACCACCCAGGTGCCCCGAATATATTTATTTTTTGAAATCAAATTAGGTAAGTTAAAATGCTAGGACATTCTGTCTGAATTTTAAAGTTGTTTAATTACTAAATAACATATCTTTTTTGTTACGAAATTCATTTAGGAAGAGATTATACCATAATCATTAAATTGTGTCATTTACTGAGACTTGGTTTGTTAAGGACCTCAACTAAATTTTAGGATTAATACAAAAATAATGCTATTTATTTATTTATTGTGATTTTTAAAAAGATAATATCTATTTAAGATGTCTGCTATCTATAAACAAATACTTTCTGGTACTAGAAAGCCATAATTTTAAAGGTAAGCCATCATCTTCTTTAGAAAAATAAGACTGCAAATATCATTTTTGTGATAATTTTTATTACATTTCAATATCAAACATATAAACATTGTAAGAATAGTAAAAAATACTGCTATAAATTGTCCATCACTTCACATACCACAAAACAAGGATCACAATCAGAAATTCTAACATTGATAAAATTTGGTTATGTAACTCCCAGTCCATATTCATTTTATCAATTGCTTTAATGATGTCCTCTTACAGATATTTTATTTCTGAAATCCAATCCAGGATCAAGCATTACATGTAATTTTTGTGTCTAATTTATTCTTTCCTGTTTCTGAAACATTTTTTCAGTCCTTTTTTATCTTCTTTGATCTTGACTCTTTGAAAACAATGCAGACCATTTTTTTTCTATAGAATGCCCTCACCTGGTGTTTATGTGGTATTTTCTAGTGAATAAATTCAGGGTTTTTGGCAGAAATACTACAGAGTGGAATGTCTTTTTTAGAACATCATATCAGAAGTGGCAGGATGGTGATTTGTATCATTGTTGGTGATGATAATTTTGATCCCTTGATTAAAGTGGCAATGGCTCGGTTTCTCCACTATAGAATTATCACTTTTTTGGTAGTTAATAAGCAATTTATGAGAAAATACTTGGGGGCCCTATAAATAATCTGTTTATAATCAAACATTCACTTACAGTTTTAGCTTCCATTTATGATTTTCAAAATTTATATTTCATCAAGATTTTTTGGTGTTTTATCATTACGGATTTTCTTTTCCCCTTTTTTGTGTATGTATAATTTATGTACCTAACAAATTATGAAAAGGGAACATTGATAACATAATGCAATATAATTAAATTGGGTAGCTCAGCAAGCATTTATTTAATATTATCACCCTAATTTAACAAACAATATTAACAACAAAATCTATTTTAAAGCTATAACAGTTTTTGTGTATAATGATAAGAAGTAATAGACATGGACAACACTGAATATAGAGAAGAAGAGGATGAGGCATAAGATAGAGAGAGAGGTAGAGAAAGAGAAAGGTAAAGGGAGGAAGAGCAAGGAGACAATGAGGGAAGTGGGAAAGGAGGAAAAAGAGATTAGAAAACTAGATAAAAGATGGTGAATGAAGCCAACTCTTTAATGTAGTTAAGGTTGAAACTGTCATTGAATCATATCACTATAATATCTTGTCTAATAGTGATACTTCTTAATATTATTCTTGGGATAACTATTAAAAAAAAAACAAAAACAAAAACAAACCTTTCCTCTGTTTTAGTGCACTCACCTTTGAGAAGGCTACCACCACTCTTTCTACGCTGTGAACCACCTAAATCTCTAGAGATTACAGAGGATTGAAGAGGTAGTAGACATGGATTAATTCCATGTTTTGCCCAGTTAGAAACTACCCCTGCATCAAATTTTTGAGTGATTGACAATTATTTTTAAGAGTAAAAAAATTAAGAACACACTGGGTAAAGAATCAAATTAAGAGTTAGTCATTTTAGCATCTGATTGAAGAATGTGTGGAAAATTGTGAGTTAATTGAATAAATTAGGCATTATCTCAATCTACACTCAATTGACATGACTTTTCGAAGTGAGATAAATCACAGCATATTTACACAATTCAAACCACCTAAGGAACAGGAACATAGGCCATTTGTTTATTTGTTGTTGTTGTTAGTACCTTTTATAATCTTTAAAATCTATCAGAATATAAATTTGCATATCACTGATACAGTAAGAATAAACTCTGTACGTATTTTTTTAAAAATTTCAGAGAAGAGAGATTAGTGAAACAGTTTGGAAAATTCTCCTTCGTAGCTTCCACCCCCAACACCCTTCAGTCCACCTTTATAGACAATCACATCTATTCCTTGAACATACTTTTAAGAAAAAGTATTCATTCACATTCTATCAATTATTATATATTTAATTGCCCTGTCCTGCACCATTTTGTATTTTGTATTGTTAATTTATTTTTTCATTAAAGAGTAATATTTATACATTGAAGAGAAAGTAGAAAATGCATATCAAGTAGAAAGTGTAAAAAAAACCAAAACACTGAAATATCAGTATCCATATTAAGCATGGTTTAATATATTAGATTGATTTTAGTATATGTTTCTTAAGGCTCCATTTTTCTCATGAATTCATTATTATTCTCCATATTCTTATTATATTTTTTTATTTATCAATAATCCATTTATCAATATCTTCCTATTCCTACTTAAATAACTAATATAGGCTATTTACTTTTATTTTTAATTTTGATATGTATTTTCTTTAAATTATATTTTTGTTCTCAATAATATATCAAGTAATATGTCCCTTCAGAATGGAATAGTGTTTAAAGTGTGTGACACTTTAGTGAATTCATATTTATTTTATGAACATACCTTAATTTAGTTTTTTTGATATCTATAGTGTTTTACTTTTTACTAGTATAAAGATAGAACTACAAAATGGTCAATTGTATAAAAACCTTGCATATATCTATGGTTTTTCCTTATAATTAATATAATAGATATTATAATAACTAAGAGATATTATATTATATTATATTATATTATATTAACTAAGAGTTAAAAATTGATGGGGTGTTGGGTGGCTCAGTTATTAAGGGTCTGCCATCGGCTCAGTTCATGATCCCAGAGTCCTGGGATCCAGACCCGCATTGGTATTGGGCTCCCTGCTCAGCAGGAAACCTGCTTCTCTCTCTCCCACTCCCTTTGGTAGTATTGTCTCTCTTGCTCTCTCTCTCTTTCTCTCTCTGTCAACTAACTAAATAAATAATCTTAAAAAAAACCAACTAATAGTTAAAAATTGTTCAAAAATATTGGTTTTACTTTTTTTTCAAGTTTCTATTCAGAAAATGAACTGATAATGCATGGTATGAATAGTTTGGAATACATGGAGATGTCAGTATTTTAAGATTTTATTTTTTTAAGTAATCTCTACACTTAACATGGGTCTCGAACCTACAACTCTGAGATCAAGAGTTGCACACTTAACTGACAGAGTCAGCCAGGTGCCCCAGAGATGCCAGTATTTTAGAAAAACTTTGATTCATAAAAAAAGCAGTCAGTATGGTTAAATTTAATGTCATAATATAACTTTACTAACTTTAGTAAATGTAACACATATAATACCTCATTTAGTTCTCTAGTAACTGAAATAGGTATGTTCTATTTATCTGTAATCAATTTCTTTTATGTCTGTATGCCTTGACTCTTACAAATAAGTTCGTTAACCTATTTGCTATGAATTTGCAAGCATATGATACGATCCTGGCTTTTATTTTACTATCAAATATTTTGCAACTACATTACCAAATTTTCAATATTCTTAATTTTTTTTTCTTAATTTTTGTATTTTTTATATACAATGTCTTTGCTTTCTTGCTAGTTAAATCTGCCACTCATTTAATTCATATTTTTTCTTTTCCTTTTGTTTTTGGAAATCATTTGGTTTCCCTGAGATGAGTTGAGTATCAGTATCAGTTTCTTTCTGTTTACGACTTTATTTTTATGTACTCCTCAATGTAATATAATTAAATTTTATTTTTCCAAAAGTGTAGTTTAGTGTGCCTCCAGTATTTGAAATGTCTTTCATCAAAACTAAAATTGTTATCAATGTGGTTCCTTTAGCTTTATATTCCATTTATTTCACTGTTATTGTTCAAGGATCACAGTGTTTTGATTAATGCTGTTAATAGTATAAGCTCATAGGCCAAAGGGAAAGCCCTTGCTTATCCATCCTTCAGTAAGTATTTATTTAGAGTTTGTTACGGGCTAGGCACTCATATAGGAAGCTAGTAATATATAATAACAAAACAGTTATGCTTTCTGCTTTTGAAGTTGATATTTAATTGGAGAGACTATGCTGCTAATAGCTGGGGACAAACTGACCTTCCACAATTATATAAATCGAATAAGTCTAGAACGAGACAAATCTGGAAGGCAGTGAAGGAGGAGGGGGAAGCAGCCTCTAGACAATGTTATGGGGAGGTGAATCCTCTGAGTAGGATAATCAGAGACTCCTCTTTAAGGAGAGATGCATCTTTAGGGATCCTAGGATCCCAGCAACAGCAGCCAGCTTTGGTGAACTTTATCAGAAAAGGGAATGCATTTGGATAGCTAACAGAATTGATGTGAATTCTGAAGAGCCGGTAATGGAGAATGGTAAGATGAAAAGAGACAAGAAAGCAGGAGATTCTGCTTAAGTCCCACTGCAGGTCTGTCTGTGGCTAGGAGGCACTGCTGATAGGTAACATGGCTGCTGGATGCTTGATTCCATCTCTGCACTACTGGCACTGCAGCAAATAATCTCTAATTATTCCTGCATCTTTGTGTAACTTCTTCAGACTCAAAGTCTTAATTACCATCTAAGTTTAATGCCCATTCCCATGCTATCAGTGAGCAGAGAAGAGTTATTTGTTGCTTTCCTCTTTCCCTCCATTGTGTACATTGGAGCCCAGTCACCAATCAAGATACAATATGAGATTTTGCCAAATTGGGAGTTCTCATATTGACAGCTAAAACAAAAACATCATTTGTTGACACTTGAGCTATAACTTGGATATAGAAAACATCATGCAGAAATTAGAAACAAACAGGAAGGCAGGAATGAGATTGAAGCATTTGAAAACAAAAATGGAGAGTTTATGGAGCAATGTGTGATGTATGTTATTTTTGAGATGTTCTTAATCATACAACAGGAAATCTTTCTAGAGCTAACATTGAAAGAGTATTTTATTTTATTTATTTTTTTAAATTTTTTATTTTTTATAAACATATATTTTTAAAAGAGTATTTTAAATAAGAATTATGTGAATGCTTGGATTAGCTTAAAGAATTATTACATTAGCTTTTTATTTTTATCAACTGCAATCATCTATTTGTTTTCATCTTTTGCCCAACAAATATGGTGATATCCATAAAATTTATTAATATTAAATTCATTTTAATATACTCAATTTGATTCCCCATCATTTTATTCATGGATTTAACATCTATAGTCAAAAGAAAATTTGAACTTTAATTATGCAAATGCTCTATCACTTTTTCAAAATAATCTAGATTTGTGGAATCTTTTGAAAATATTTTTCTTCTGATCTGGAACAAATCATATAGCATGATATATATGTGTATACACACACACACATATGAATATATATTTTTTAATTTAAAAACAGTATCTCATAAAACTATCTATGTGCAGCGTCCATATTTTAATTCATATGTCTCATCGACTACCGACTGGGAATGATTGACAAGTGTGAGCTCTGGTGACACCTTCCTACATCCCTCCAGGCAGAGCTTAAGGGAGCTTCAGATGCCTGTAGGAGTCATAGAATAAGTTTGGGAATCTCCAAACTTTCTCTACTTTTACTAATACTATTATTGCTATTGTATCAGGATTTGAATTTTTTAGAAATGGTCATATGTCTTGCTTGACCTGGATCTTTTCACTTACTTAACTTAGGTCCTTGAGAGGATTACTGCCAGCTAGATGAACTTGCTGACAACCTATTCCAAAGTTATTAGACATTTTATTGGTTCATCACTTCCTTCATTGACGGATATAATAATTCAACAACAATTTATGAAACTTTCTCCCTACTACATGAGCGTAAGTTATGGGGTCTGACTATAACAGATTGTTTCCTGGCCCTGAATGCTTACTAGTTCCGTGCCCTTGGGAAAATTACTTAATTTCACTGCGTCTCAGTTTCTACATCATGAAATGATGATAATAATTTTGTCAAAACTAAAGACTTTTATTTTGTTTTTTAAACTAACATATGACAAATTATACTTCTTTTGGTGTATTGTCCTAGGATTCTTAGGACATGTATAACAACCATGAAGAACAGAATATAGGTCAGTTCCACAACCCAGAAACACTTGCTGTTATCCATTTCTATTCATACCTCCCCCACCAGGACCGTGGGATCACGACCTGAGCTGAAGGCAGAGGCTTAACCCACTGAGTCACCCAGACGCCCTGTTTTTGTTTTTAATAAACTTTATTTTGGAAAGCAGTTTTGAATTCACAGAAAAAAATTGAGGAAAGAACTGAGAGTCCCCATGTACCACATATCCCACACACATACCACCTCTCCCACTATCAGTACTCCCCACCACAGTGATGCATTTATTACATTTACTAAGTTATTTCTACTATTAATGAACCTGTACACACACAACATTATCACCAATATCCACAATACACCTTAGGGTTCATTCTTGGTGGTGTACATTCTTTGAGTTTTGAAAAATATATAATGACATGTATCTACCATTGTGATATCATACAGAATATTTTAGTGTGTTAAAAATCTGTGTTCTGCCTGTTCATCTCTCCCTCCTCACTAACCCTGATAACCACTAATCTTTTTATTGACTTCATAGTTTTTCCTTTTCCAGAATGTCATATAGTTGGAATCATATAGAATGTACCCTTTTCAGATTGCTTTCATTTAATTAGTAATATGCTTTTAAGTTTCCTCTGTGTCTTTTCCTGGCTTGTCAACTCATTTCTTTTTAGTATTGAATAATATTCCATTGACTGAATGAACCACAGTTTATTTGTATATTCTTTCATCTACTGAAGGACATTTTGGTTGCATTTTACATTAATGTATGATACATTTTACATTAATCTTGTGAAGGGTAAAGTCTATGTCTACATTAATTTTTTTCATATGTGGATATCCAGTTGTTCCAGCACTCTGTTCTTGATTGTATTGCATTTGCAATTTTATCAAATATTAACTGTATTTATATAGACTCTCTATTCTGTTTCATTGATCTATGGGTCCATTCTTTCACCAATAATACAGTATTGATTACTACTGCTTTATTAGGTCTCAAAAATCAAATAATGTCAATCCTCTAAATTTGTTATTCTCCTTCCATATTAAGTTGGCTATCCTGAGTCTTTTGTCTCTTTAGATTTAGTTTGTCAATTAGTGTTGAATTTTTAGGGTTCTTTATATATGCAGATACAGATCCATTTTTTTATTATATTATACATAAACATTTTCTCCCAGTCTATAGCTTGTCTTTCCATTCTTGTAACAGTGCATTTCTCAGAGTAAAATATGTAACTTTGGTGAAATAAAGTTTATCAGTATTTGCTTTTATGGATCATGCTTATAATGTTATATGTAGCTTTTTCTCCTACGTTTTCTACTAACATTTACTGTTTTTTGATCTATAATTCACTTAGACTGACTGTCTCATAGGTTTTGAGAATTAGGTTAGGGTTAATTATTTTTCATTTCAATTTCAGTTATCCCAACATTATTTGTTGAAAAGATTATCCTTTACTTATTAAATTTTTCTGGCACTTTTTAAAAAAAATCAGTTGTCCATATTAGTGTCAGTTTATTTCTGGACTCTCTTTCTGTCCTATTGATCTATATATCTTTCTTTTTTTTAATTTATTTTTTATTTATTTTCAGCATAATAGTATTCATTATTTTTTCACCACACCCAGTGCTCTATGCAATCCATGCCCTCTATAATACCCACCACCTGGTACTCCAACCTCCCACCCCCCGCCACTTCAAACCCCTCAGATTGTTTTTCAGAGTCCATAGTCTCTCATAGTACACCTCCCCTTCCAATTTCCCCCAACTCCCTTCTCCTCTCTAACTCCCCTTGTCCTCCATGCTATTTGTTATGCTCCACAAATAAGTGAAACCATATGATAATTGACTCTCTCTGCTTGACTTATTTCACTTCAGCATCATCTCTTCCAGTCCCATCCATGTTGCTACAAAAGTTGGGTATTCATCCTTTCTGATGGAGGCATAATACTCCATAGTGTATATGGACCACATCTTCCTTATCCATTCGTCCATTGAAGGGCATCTTGGTTCTTTCCACAGTTTGGCGACCATGGCCATTGCTGCTATAAACATTGGGGTACAGATGGCCCTTCTTTTCACTCCATCTGTATCTTTGGGGTAAATACCCAGGAGTGCAATGGCAGGGTCATAGGGAAGTTCTATTTTTAATTTCTTGAGGAATCTCCACACTGTTCTCCAAAGAGGCTGCACCAACTTGCATTCCCACCAACAGTGTAAGAGGGTTCCCCTTTCTCCACATCCCCTCCAACACATGTTGTTTCCTGTCTTGTTAATTTTGGCCATTCTAACTGGTGTAAGGTGATCTCTCAATGTGGTTTTAATTTGAATCTCCCTGATGGCTAGTGAGGATGAACATTTTTTCATGTGTCTGATAGCCATTTGTATGTCTTCATTGGAGAAGTCTCTGTTCATATCTTCTGTATATCTTTCTTTTACCAATACTACACTGACAAAAGTGCAATACATTGTGAAATCATTTGGTGGTAATCCTCCCATTTTATTTTGTTGTTGTTGTTGCTTATTTTAAAAATTGTAGGTATGCTAGATTCTTTACTTTTTCATATTAATTTTAGAATAAGATTGCCCATATTCACAAAAATCTTGCAGGGTCTTTTAAATTGAATTGCATTAAATTTGTACATCAATATGGGTTTAATTAACATATTTACTATGTTGAGTTTTCCAATTCATGAGCATAGTATGTCTCTTACTTTATTTTAGTCTTCTAAAAAATTACTTCATTAGGTTTTGTTATATTTTGTTCTGTATTTTTCAGAATATAGATGCTGTGCATCCTCTATTAGATGTTTACCTAAGCATTTTATTTCTAAGGCTATTGTAAATGTTTTTACTTATTAATTTCAGTTTCCAATTGTTCTTTGCTAGTATATAGAAGCACAATTGATTATTGTATGTTGAACTTGTATCCTACAACCTTGTGAAATTTACTTATTAGTTTAAGGAGGATTTTTGTTTTTGTTTTTGATTTTTTAACTACTTGGGATTTTCTATGTAGTTATCACATCATCTGTGCATAGGTATATTTTCTGAATTTTATGCCATTTATTTTTCTTTCCTTTATGCACAGGCTAGGGTTACATACATGATTTTAAAGGGGAGTGTTGAAATTGAATATTTTTGCATTGTTCCCAATTGTTCCCCAATCTGGGGAAAATTTTATTGTTAAGTATGATTTTTTTTTTTTTTGGTAGATGTAAGTAAGGTAAGGTTTTTTTGTAGATGTTCTTTATTAAAACAAGGAAGCTCCCTTCTATTCTAAGTTTATTGAGCTTACCAGTTTTGGTAGCAGCATTATGCTGGCCTCATAAAATAAGTGGAGCACTGCTCCCTCCTTCTGTTTTCTGGAAGAGATTATACAGGACCAATGGCACATTTTTTTAAACATATTTCATAGAATTCATCAGTAAATATTTGGCCTGTAGATTTCTTTGTTTAGAAAGCTCTTAAGTATGAATTCAAGTCCTTTAATAGTAAGACGACTATAGATTCTCCTGATATACTCCATGTCTGTTCCAACGTCCATATCTGAATTTAGAACTGTACTGATTCCAAGCCAGGGGGAAGAAAGGGGGGAAAAATAAGGTAAAATCAAAAGTTTAGTTGTAACTGAAATTTTGATCTTCTTCCCTAGTTGGCCTACTACTGTTAGTTTCCCAGAGTCCATAAAGAGTTACTCCATGAATTCTGCCTAGGTTTCACAGCTGTGTTTAATGGAGAGACCAGGTGGAACATACTTACTTCTCCTTACCTGATCCTGGAATCAAAATTATAGCACATTAGGAGACAGTGTGTTAATACAAAAATCTCTTTGACTAGTGCCTGAAACACAGTTAAGACTCAATAAATGGCAATTATCATCATTATCACTATAGTCCTGCACTGACCTAACGACTGGGATAAGTTCTCTTGTCTTCATGGCATTTATAGGTCAGAAGAAGAGATTGCTATGAAAAAAGAGACAATTAGTTGTGATTTTTTAAAGTGTTACAAAATGAAAGTAGACACTGATGAGACAGCTTATCACTTTTGAGTGAACTCATTTCATGACTATGTATACATTCATATGATTGTCGAGTATTGGGAGTCACAGCACATATTTTGGTTATTCAAGGAACTAGACACACGTGTGCTATTAGAATACTTTGGAATTATAGGTAAAGTTACAGAGCAATTGTATATTATAAGACTTTTTCATGTTTCATTTAATAATTAAATTAATGGCCTCATTTTAATGTCTATTCTCTGCCAGGTATTGAATTAATTTTTCATTCAGGTTATCTTAAGACTTTAATTATATCACCTGATTCTCATCTTTTATCACTCTTTTGATCAAATGGCAAGATAGTTCCTGGAATGCATCCAGTCCACCAATATTAAACAATGTCTACTGCCTTTCAGAGTGCTGAGCTGGGCATGTGGGAAGGAAGGATAACAGCAGGACTCTCACATAGCTGCTTTGGGGTGCAATGAGAAAGAAGGGCCCCATACAAGTTTAGCAAAAAAAATGCTATTAGAAGACATATGAAAAAAACTTTAGATGATTTCCTGATACTGAACAAAGACAATGGCAGAAAGTTTTCTCCTCAGATATGAATGAATACACCCACAATATGTCGACATATGTCTTTTGGAAACCAAAATAGCACAATACTAGAAAGCCAAAGAGAAACTCCTTGTACATGCATTTATATGCTAATACAGATTTTCATATGGCAAAATAGTAGGACAGAGGATTTGTGCAGAGTTAATCCACTATAATAATTATTTTGTAGGGTGAATTTTGAAAAAAAATATTTTTAATGTGTTAATATCATAGTTCCTTAAGGTAGCCATGTTTCTTTCCACTTAAGGATTTTGGACATGTTCCCACATCTTTACCTAAGTTTTACATAAAATTGATTTTGTTACTCAAAATTCACTTCTTCAGGACAGACTTTTCTGAATGACCACCTGAGTCAGGTATTTTGCTTTCATAGATTTTTATACTTTTTAATGGTCCTTAAACCATAATCTGTTTCACTCACTATTGTAATCCTAGTGCCTAGCACTTACTAAATACTTATTAAATGGTTAATAAATGGTGTAATTAACCATAAATAATTATTGAGCACTTTGTAAGCACATTGTCACAAGGATGAATGGATATGGTTTATGCTGTAGCAATGTATACAATCTAATGTAGAAAGATATTCATTAGAAAAAATAAATAAACACAACTGAGTTCTATTGTTCTCATTTAAACATATGAACTGGTCATAGTGTGACTGCAGTAAAGGTGGTGGACAGAGAGAGTAAATGAAAGAGCTTGATAAGAAAGTTATCGTAGAAAAACTATCATTAAATTGAAATATGAAGAAAGACTTCCTACATGTACTAGAGATAAGTATGATTTTCTGAGAATATATATACATACATACATATATATAGTATGTATACTATATATAAATGCAAAAGTGCTTATATATTATATGCATCATGTATGTGTGCATGTAAAACATGTAGTAAGTGAATATCCATGTGTAATTTTTAAAGATTTATTTTATTGATATAATTTTTTTATTTTTAAATTTAATTTTATTTTTTCAGTATTCCAAGATTCATTGTTTAGCACCATACCCAGTGCTCCATGCAATACATGCCCTCCTTAATACTCACTACCAGGCTCATCCATGCCCCCGACTCCCCTCTCCTCCAAAACTCCTCAGTTTGTTTCTCAGAGTCCACAGTCTCTCGTGCTTCATCTCCCCCTCTGATTCCCCCCAATTCACTTTTCCTTTCCTTCACCCAATGCTCCATGTTTTTCCTTAGGCTCCATAAGTAAGTGAAACAACATGATAATTGACCTTCTCTGCTTGACTTATTTCACTCAGCATAATCTCTTCCAGTCCTATCCATGTTGATAATAAAAGTTCGATATTCATCCTTTTTTATTTTAAAGGGAGAGATAGAATGCACAACTGACAGGAGTGGGGAAGGACAGAGGGAGAGGGAGAAGGAGAGAAATCTCACTCAGACTCTTTACTGAGTATAGAGCCTGAAGTGGGGCTCCATCTCATGACCCTGAGATCATGACCTGAGCCCAAGTCAAGAGTCAGTCACTTAACTTACTGAGCCACACAGGCAATCCCATGTGTATTTTTTTTTTTTTTTTAAGATTTCATGTATTTACTTGAGAGAGAGAGAGAGAGTAAGAGAGAGAGCATGGGAGGGGAGAAGGTCAGAGGGAGAAGCAGACTCCCCGTGGAGCTGGAAGCCTGAGGCAGGGCTTGATTCCAGGACTCCAGGATCATGACCTGAGCTGAAGGCAGTTGCTTAACCAACTGAGTCACCCAGGTTCCCTCCATGTGTATTTTTAATATACACATATGTAATGTAATTTTAACCCTACTGGTCTGGCAGTGTTATTATAAACCACCTCCTGCTACACAGACATGATGGTGTCATGTATCAATTAAAACATCTTCAATATATGCTTTCAGTATTATAGTAAGAGAGATGTCCCATGTATCATTTTGATTTTACCCCTAATCTAACCATGGTATAACCATGGCTTTTACTTACTATAGGCAAAAATTGTTACAATGAATTCTACAACTGAGAAAATTTCTATATAATAAATCATTCCATGTTCCAGTAAATATTATTTTGGCACTATCTTTAATGTTTGTCAGTCTTCTCTATAAGATAATGTGGATCTAAACTTCTAATCGTGTCCCAGAGAAAACAGTGTACCACAGTATATTATTTATGATGATTATTTAGAGAAATAACCTTGCTATTAATAGGGCATATTTTGTCTTAGACTTCAATTGTCAATCAGACTCTCATGACCTTTTTCACTATTCTAGTGTCATAGTGTCTCAACCATAATCTCAAAGTTCTTTTACTCTAATTCCATTCTCTTGCATAATGATAAGGTTTATTCAACCACTTTATAACTGAACCATTCTACATAGCACCAACTGAGAATATTTTTGTTCCTGCATCTGGGTATCACAGAAATGGAGTGACAGGACTGTGATTGAAGAAACAATGTATTTTATGTCAGTGTAGCTGGTTTTTACCCTGTTCGTATACTTAGACATTTTTATGGCTAAATAACAGCACCCTTCAGTCCTAAAATTTCACCTTTTCTTTTATAAAGATAACAGGAGAAATTAATTGTTGAAGTGAAAAGAAAAAAATCAAATTTTTCAGAGCAGATTGTCCGAAAGGCTTTTCTCTTTTTGCCTTATTAAGCCTGAATAAATTGCAACATCTTCAAGTAAAACTGTGGGGAAGGCTGTTTGTTTGTTTGTTTCTTGTTTCGTCTGATGGTGATCCATAGGCGCAGGGAATTGCAGACACATTTAAATGAGCTCTAGCATTACACCTGTGTTGACAGAAAATGAGCTACCAGAACAGGAAAGAGGAAAATGAAAGCTCCATTCACTAAGTGGACTTTTTTTTTTAACATTATTTCTTTTTCCCCATAATTGTGTGTTGTTGGTTTTTTTTTTAATTACTTTTCAGCGTAACAGTATTCATTGTTTTTGCACCACACCCAGTGCTCCATGCAATCTGTGCCCTCTCTAATACCCACCACCTGGATCCCCAACCTCCCACCCCTTGCCCCTTCAAAACCTTCAGATTGTTTTTCAGAGTCCATAGTCTCTCATGGTTCACTAAGTGGACTTTTAAGCCCAAGGGTTAAACTCTTTTTTCTACTCTTCCTCTTTCTCCATTTGATGATCCATATAAAGTCCTGAGTGATCAAAGACATACCTCTCCTTATCTTTGAATTTAAAAGGTGTTTTTTAAAAATAAGGCTACACCTCTTGGAGACTAGATTATAAAACTATTAGCTTAAAATTACCTGTTTTATATGGGAAGCATGTAGGCAGATGACTAAAAAGTTTCTCCTTCATTTCTTTTAATTACTGATAGTGTCCCAACAGTTTCCTTATCAAATTTTATAAACAATACAAAGAAACTTTTATATAGCCTGTGGATATTTCAACATGTATTTCACTTAAGCATGTAATATTTGAATAAATTATCACATTGATAATAGCTTTATAAAAATCTATCAACTGCTACATATTAGAGGAACCAAGAAAAGAGACTGTTTCTCAGTTTTCTGTGAAATGTCTAGAAATGCGCTTAGCTGAATGCTCATCTGAGAATGATTACAGTGACTTTTATTTAGAAACTCTGGTCTCTTTTCGGGGATTATCTCTTTAAATCCATTTGTTGTTTCTTAAACCACCTTTCACTGGGCAAGATGAAAGCAAATTAAACACAACATGAAATAATAGCTTTGTATAAAGAATGTTTTTCAATGCTTATTCTATAAAAATATTTGTTTAGGGGCATCTGGGTGGCTCAGTGGGTTAAGTCTCTGCCTTTGGCTCAGGTCATGATCCCAGGGTCCTGGGATGGAGTCCCACATCGGGTTCTATGCACTATTTCCAGTTTACAGTATCTTTGTCAGGAAGAAATGTATTTTGTGAAAGCATGATTTTCTAACAGACAACTCAGTCTGAACACAAATGTAGTCACCAGAATACTATCTTGAAGTCCACTTGGTCTAGATATTTATTTAATAATGTATCTAGAGGGGTGCCTGGGTGGCTCAGTCATTTAAGTGGCTAACTCTCGATTTCACTCAAATCACGATCACAGGGTCTTGAGATCAAGCTCATCCCGGGGGACTCTGTGTTGAGCATGGAGTCTGCTTGAGATTCTTTCTCTGATGCTCCCTCTGCCCCCGGAATCAATAAATATATAAATAAAACCTGTCAAAAATAACATACCTAGAGTATGTTTCCCTTAGATTTTATAAAGAAAAAATAGATAATTGAGGAGCTTAATATACATAATAAAATTGAAAATGTATAGTAAGTACTAAAATTACCTCATGAGCTATTATAGATCATACATAGATAATATAGACTGGATTTTGTATCAGGTTCTAAATCTTCCTTTTAAAAAAGAATTCATAAAACCTTTATGCATATGAAATATGCAGATTTATTTCTTGTTATTTCTTTGCTGCCTACCCTGCTTATCCTCATCTGTGATCCATTCTTTGCTCATCTTACTACTACCCTTTTTTATTAGAAATATACTACACAGAAGCAGAAAGTTCTGCTTAATCTGAAAACAGATGTTCAAGGTTCACACATAAGCCCATGTCTTTTTTCACTTCTACTTCTTCTACCGTGTCATAATGTTCTGGTCATACTCTCTAATAAACACACACACACACATATATATATATGTGTATATATATATTTAATTGTATACATTCAATGATGCAGACTTTGGTCAGTATTTTGAAAAGCATGCAACTTTTTGAAAAGTGTGCAATTATCTTGAAAATCACAGGTTATAATTACAAAAGTGCTTTCTTATTTTTAAAGACATTTAACATATGGAGGTTTGAGCTATTATGATTTTATATCTGCTTTACATTCATGACCAGAAATTAATTGGTAAATTCTTTCAAAACAATACAATTGGTTCTGTCTTACAAAAACTGCCACTGTCCAATAAAATTCTGGATCCCAACCTGCTGTTTCACACAAGTGTATTTTAATCATAGACTGTTCTTCCTTTGTGAAGATTTTGTTTCTCCTTCTTGTTGGAAATAATACAATGATTTAGTATCAATCTGCTTTTCTCTCTAATACAGAAACAAAAGATAGATTTTGCTACATGTAACTCCCCTGCCGACAATTCCCAATGACAGAGACCTGTGTCCCCTTTCTTATTTCGATACAGGAGCTTTTCTGAATACATATTGCAAATTATGGCAGTTGTGATGAATTATCTAAATTTCAGATGACATGGTGGGAGTTATAAAATGTTTTCCCTTTTCTTGCTTTTTGCACTGTTAATCCAGCTGATATATAACTATGTAAAATTCTACAGAAACCTGTTTGACTCTGGTTACCTGCTCATAGAGATTATATACCATTTTTAATATTTCTATTCATACACATTTAAGAATCTCCACACACTCATAAAAATGCCTGGATGCATCTTGTATGCTCGCTTCTCTAATGACATTTTCCACCCATCTCTTTCTAAAGACTGCAGATTGTTTTCATCATAATCCTCGTCTACCTTCTACCAACATTCTGATTCTCAAAATTTAATATACATAAGAATCACATGGATTTATTTAAAGCAGATTCCCATGCTATGTCTACAGACATTCAGTGTTAGTTCATCTGGTTTGGAGCTCAGCAATGTAATAAAGATGCACTCAGATTAGACCACAGGCTTCTAAAGGGAAAGAAAACATTTTATGAATATATGTGTATTTCTGGTACTTGGTGCATGTATATCCAAAAGACACAATAATTACCTGTTGAACTCAAGAGGATCAAACAAAAAAATAGCTTTGGATTATTTGTTAATACTCCCTTTTAGAAAACTATTATCTCAGTTAGAATGTGTCAGACTTTTGAGGCTGGAACTGTGAACAAGTACACTGAGGGAGTATTCTCCTTGCCACTTTTCACATCTTATTAATTCATCTAGCATCTATTGCACACCCATCAAACTCCTAAACTCTATGCTAGATGCTATGATATCAAATTGTATAAATTTAATTTGTCACCCTCAAGGAACATATATATATATATATATATATATATATATATATACACTTAATATTATGTTATGTTACTCACCATACAGTATCAAGGAATTCACTCATTAGAAAACAGACAGACAGGGGAACCTGAGTGTCTCAGCTGGCTAGGCATCTGTCTTTGGCTCAGGTTATGATCCCAAGTCCTGGGATCCAACCCCGAGTCAGGCTCCCTACTCAGTGGGGAGCTTGCTTCTCCCTCTCCCACTGCTGCTCCCTCTGCTTATGTTCTCTCTCCCTCTTTTTCTCTCTCTCAAATAAATAAATAAAATCTTTAAAAGGAAAAGAAAATAGGCATACTAAGCAGTCCTAAAATAATGTAATGATTTTTTTAAAAGTAATGTAATGATTTATTATAGAGGATAAACAAAGCAGTATGGAAATATTGAGAAATGAAGGCCAAGTGCACTCAAAGACTATATATATTAAAACCTCAAGAATCAGCATACTGTCATATTGTTGATGCTAATACAAATCACTCTCTATGCCAATTCTTCAAAAAATCTGATGGCATTAGAAATTGTCAGTGTTCTAACACCCTTTGTCATTAGAAATGAAAGCAATAAAAATGTGCACTGCGTGCCACTGTCTCTTTCCCATTTACATCCTCATGTATGTGCACTCATAAAAATTGTACCTTTGGTTTTAGCTTGCTCTGATTTTTCTTGCAATGATTCAGGATTTCAGTTATTTGCATATGTACTGGGTCATCAATTCTTACACCAGTCTTCCTTTGATTGACCTCTCCGCTGCACGTCCTTCCTCCCTGTCCCGCCCACTGGAACATTCCCTTTCAAACCAAGCTAATGTGTATTTTGGTTAAAATGTGAATCCTCTTCCTGATCACCTCCGTGCCTCTCCCGTGGATCTCTTTTCTCCAGTACTGTCGTCTTTACATCCTCTCAACAATAAGGAAATGTTTCCAACAGCCCTTCTTGCTAACAGGTCTGACCCTAATTCCCTCCTTTGATGAAGCTTCATGGTACCTAGTTTTGTGGAAGGCAGTCATCTGCCTCCTGTGGTAGAAGCCGAAGAACAAATCCTCCCTGTTTCATCCTTTGACGGCTAAGGGACAAGCTTATGACCTCAGTGTGGTCACCTGGATTCTTCCACTTTAGAACTCAATCTCCAGTGAGTGATGCAAAGATAAAGGGGGTTTATGGAGCATGTTGCCACATGGCAGCAACTTGACCAGATGACCCACGGAGCAGGAACTTCTGGGGGATGGTCTGTTGTTCCTGCTTGTTTCAATTTTATGAGATCAGCCTCAAAAATTACTATTTTGCTTACAACAGCTAGATGAGATTGTGTTATTGCACGTAAGAGCCTAAGTTGATTTCTAGCCAGTGAAAATAAGAATGAAAGCGTCCAGATATTTTTGAAATGTGTTGGATATTTCTTGGTAAAATATGCAATTTCATTGAAACTTAGCAATGGTTTCATAGTGCAACAAATGTGGATTTTTTTTTGTTCTTGCACTATGCTAAGGTTTTAAAATAGTTACATATTATTATGTCAAATATGTTATGAATAGATAAAAATATAAGTAGACATATATTGATAATGTAGGGCTAAAGATGTACGCAAACTCAGCATTTGCCTATGCCAAATAATATATATTTAAAATCACTTGTATCAATGTCAGTTTTAAAAGAATTTTATTTTGATTGCCATATAACAGTGTGGTTTATTTGCTGGTCAGTATTTATGTCTCCCATGGCTTTAAGTTGTGTTTTAGTGTGCCCTGATACCGGTTTATTTATTTAAATGATAATGTTATGGCTAGGCTATTTTCAGAGACCAATTTTCCCATAAAATTATTGCATTTGATGAAGAAGGCTCTGATCCAATGAAATAATTATCTATAATCATTAGAAATTCCACAAGTTATTAAATACTAAGGGGTCCATTCAGGAGTATAGTTTAAGTCCTTTAGGTAGGCCACTGTAACAATTTTCTTTCTTTTACACTCTTCATATTGCTGTGCCCAGAGAACTACACATAGATTTTTGTGAACTATACCTCTGTAGAGTTCAGTACAGCTCTAAGACTGCATCCAAGCCCCAAATGGTTAGTCCACATACATTTAACATTTATAAATCTTTTTTACGTTCTGATATGAAAGAATCACACTAAAGATAGAATTAGGAGAAAAATATGTATATCCTGTTTCTTTTTATATTTTCCAGGGCTTATTATCTTTATAAATTTTTCACTTTGTTTCATATTTTTCTATCGATTCTTTACCTCCTGCTTCCACACATCAGGTAGAGGGTTTTCTTATTTCTATGGAATATTCTGGGCTGGTTGTTGGGAATAGATTATACAGTACGGCCTAAAAATATTTTATGGGTTGAAAGGAGGAAGTTATAGTTGTTATTCTCCTATCTACAACTGTAAAACAATATCAACCTTGAAAGAATTGTATTTATACTTTTTTGGGCAGAGAACCTTGTACATAGTCCCTACTCACGAAAGGTTAATACCTTTTCACAAATTTATATTAAAAGAAAGATAAAAAACATAATAAAATATGTTTGTGACTTGAAACTGTTCTCAAGGAATAGGATTAAATTTCAAACATTGGGTTACTAATCAAATATCCACATATTCACTATATGAAGCCACTCTCTTATTTGCTGTAGCAAAGTTTATGTGCTGCTCTTGATTCTTTATTATTTCAATTTTCTGTATTCAGAGAGTAAAGTAACAGTCTTTGTAAGTAGAATGGGATAAATTCACTAATGTATGTCTGTTCAAATCTGGTAACTTATTTTTTAAAAGATTTTATTTATTTATTTATGTGACAGGAAGAAACACAGAGAGAGAGAGGAAACACAAGCGGGGGAGTGGGAGAGGGAGAGCTGAGCAGGGAGCCTTATGCCAGCTTAATCCCAGGACCCTGGGATCGTAAGGGAGATGCTTAACAACTGAGTCACCAGACACCTTTAAATCTGATAACTTAAAGATAAGAATATGATAAAGATACAAGGTATAGATTATATATGTAAGATATAAAGACAGATAAAAGATATAAAGATAAAGAATAAGAATAAACAAGCATTTTCTTCTATTGTGTAATAATGGTTTGTGTTAAATTTGACAAATAGTCCATGCCTATAAAAATTCAATACTAGGGGCGCCTGTTGGCTCAGTGGGTTGAGCCGCTGCCTTCAGCTCAGGTCATGATCTCAGGGTTCTGGGATCGAGTCCCACATCCGGCTCTCTGCTTGGCGGGGAGCCTGCTTCCCTCTCTCTCTCTGCCTGCCTTTCTGCCTACTTGTGATCTCTCTCTGTCAAATAAATAAATAAAATCTTTTAAATGGATAAAAGACCTCAACATGAGACAGGACTCCATAAGAATCCTAGAGGAGAACATAGGCAGTAATCTCTTCGATATCACCCACAGCGACTTCTTTCAAGATATGTCTCCAAAGGCAAAGGAAACAAAAGCGAAAATAAACTTTTGGGACTTCATCAAAATCAAAAGCTTCTGCACAGCAAAGGAAACAGTCAAAAAAACAAAGAGGCAACCCACGGAATGGGAGAAGATATTTGCAAATGACAGTACAGACAAAAGGTTGATATCCAGGATCTATAATAAACTCCTCAAACTCAACACACACAAAACAGACAATCATATCAAAAAAATGGGCAAAAGATAGGAACAGAGACTTCTCCAATGAAGACATACAAATGGCTATCAGACACATGAAAAAATGTTCATCATCACTAGCCATCAGGGAGATTCAAATTAAAACCACATTAAGATATCACCTTACACCAGTTAGAATGGCCAAAATTAACAAGACAGGAAACAACATGTGTTGGAGGGGATGTGGAGAAAGGGGAACCCTCTTACACTGTTGGTGGGAATGCAAGTTGGTGCAGCCTCTTTGGAGAACAGTGTGGAGATTCCTCAAGAAATTAAAAATAGAACTTCCCTATGACCCTGCCATTGCACTCCTGGGTATTTACCCCAAAGATACAGATGGAGTGAAAAGAAGGGCCATCTGTACCCCAATGTTTATAGCAGCAATGGCCATGGTCGCCAAACTGTGGAAAGAACCAAGATGCCCTTCAATGGACGAATGGATAAGGAAGATGTGGTCCATATACACTATGGAGTATTATGCCTCCATTAGAAAGGATGAATACCCAACTTTTGTAGCAACATGGATGAGACTGGAAGAGATGATGCTGAGTAAAATAAGTCAAGCAGAGAGAGTCAATTATCATATGGCTTCACTTATTTGTGGAGCATAACAAATAGCATGGAGGACAAGGGGAGTTAGAGAGGAGAAGGGAGTTGGAGGAAATTGGAAGGGGAGGTGTACTATGAGAGACTATGGACTCTGAAAAACAATCTGAGGGGTTTGAAGTGGCGGGGGTGTGGGAGGTTGAGATACCAGGTGGTGGGTATTATAGAGGGCACGGATTGCATAGAGCACTGGGTGTGGTGAAAAAATAATGAATACTGTTATGCTGAAAAAAAATTAAATGCTATATTTATTTGAAATAAACATATGAAAACAAGACACCTAAGTTTGAAAATATCTTAAGCATCATTTTCAAAAAGTACTATATTAAGTAAAAATCAATTATCTTTCTAATGTTTCTTGGAAAGATCTTAGAACTCTGAGATTAATAAGTATTTGAAGGACCACAGATCATACCGTAATATACAGAATTACATATAATGGACTCAGCATAATATCTTCGTTTGCACATAAATGGATGATATATCAGTACACATATCGATGGATATATTAGTACACTTTCATTTAGCATGTCAGGTTTAAGGAAACTGTAGCATTCCAGAAAGACATAATGGAGAATAATCTGGTTTCTTTTCTTTTCTTTTTTTTTTTTTTTTTTTTGTGTGTGTGTGTGTCCTTTAGATGTGTTGAGCATTATTTTTGAATAGGACATTGTGCTAATTACTACAGATAAAAAGACAAACAGAACATGATCCTTACCTTTAAGAGCTTTAAAATGTATTGAGGATGAGGAAATAAAGCCAACTAAGGCAGGTAAAATGGAGTATTCAGCAGTGGCAAGTGACATGAGTGGAGGTGATGAGGAAAAAGCAAAGGATTTTGCTTGACAGGGATGGAGCACATTTTCGTCACTAAGCAGGAACAGTTGGCAGAGGTTTTCATAAAAGAGAGAAGGAAACAAAGTACACTTGAGAATGACTGAAAATCATGAGCTAATTCAGAGGGCTTTGGGGACACCCCTAGTAGAAATACAAGAAGACAGAGTGGGAAGAGAGATGGCATGAGCAAGAAGGAACTGTCTTCAAAAGAGCCAAACTTTGAAGGACATTTTAGGCAGTTATTTTTGTCTTCGTTAAGCAACGGGGAGTCTTTGCAGTTTCTTGAGGAAGGGGTGACAGATCAGTAGATGTTTTAGAAAAGTAACACTGCTATGAACGATGAGAAAGAGAGAGCCAGATAATTTTAGAGGATTGGTAATGGGGATAAAATGGAGTCAGTCGTGGTCACTAGATGTTTTTTATCTGCTGAGTGCCCCTTCTGGACTAAATGATGTCTTCTCAGCAAAAAACACATGGTGATCTTCTTCACTGCTGTGCTGGAAAGCTCTAAGTGATACCATCACCAAGATGATACAAAATTTTAATGATAGAATGTTATAAAGGCATTTGTCAGAGGTCAGTCTCTTTAAGAGCAGGACACATTTACAATATTTATAAAACTCTTTGATTTGGGGCATAAATATCAGAAGATGACAAATCACATCTTTAGGAGAGGATGATGTCATGATGTAGAGTATAGGAAGGTAGAATTAAGAGTAATTATTAGTGAGTAGCAAAAAGAGAGTGAATGTTTTCTCCTTGCCCTATGGTGCTCTGTGGCACCTTTTATTCACGTAGCTCTCTAAGCCACTTTCCAGACAGCAGAGCACATTAAATGCATTCATGATTTGTAATTTAAAACTACAGTTGTGCGAAATTGCAGTTTAAGCTTGTATGGATCCATACCCATTGAGTTTGAATTAAGATTTACAAATATGTATTAGGTTTGATAGGACAGTCATTGAATGAAAAATACAATTTGTGGCACCAAAATGCAGCAAAAATATGAAAATTTAAAATATGTATGAAATCTTTCTCAACAGTATGCTGATTAGATCTTAGGCAATGCATATAACACATCTCAGTAATCAATCAGGGTGTATATTTCGAATGCCATGATTCTAAGTTTCTTAATTTAAAAATAAATTGGAGGAACTTATTCTGGAAGTAATTATTTCAGAAAATTATCATGTCCTATAAAACTCATTCACAGTCAGGAGTCTAATAAAACAAATCAACCTTTTAAATTGTTGGTCTTAAGTGGGTATGGTTGAAAACCTAAGGTTAAAGCAATACATTTTTGTCATAATTCTCTCTCTCTTCCGGCAAAAGGTAGTTCTAGAATTATTCTAGCATTCATATAAACAAGTGGGTGAGGAGCAATGTAAAGAGGTTGAAGAAAGTATTGCCATCATGACCAATGATACTAAAACCATATTTATTATCCTACCATGGGAAGAGTAATGAAAAGCTGGTCCAAACCCACCATCAGTGCAAGAATAGCTCAGCAACATTGCATCTTGGATTGTACGTTACAATAGATGTGCACAGTCATCAGTTCTAGATGACCCTATTTAGTAAGTGTATTTCTTTATAACATCACCAGGTCATTTTAATGTGCCATCATGGTTGAGTACCATTGCTCTTCCATAAAATAGTCACTAAGATGAAACACATGATTTCCCAATTTGGGGATAATTTTGATTCCAATAAACATCTTTAATGAAGATGTGATCTGGGTTCTTAAGCTTTCATCTGTTGAAATTACATCAACACGTTTTACTTCTTAAAATAATATTTCCCTATTTTTACTTATTTCATTCTTAATAATGTATAGGTTATAGAGCTAATATGCTATTCAAATTGCTTTTATCACCATCAATAATGGCTGATATTTTTTTTTTAAGATTTTATTTATTTATTTGACAGACAGAGATCACAAGTAGGCAGAGAAGCAGGCAGAGAGAGAGGAAGGGAAGCAGGCCCTCTGCCGAGCAGAGAGCCCGATGTGGGACTCGATCCCAGGACCTTGAGATCATAACCCGAGCTGAAGGCAGCGGCTTAACCCACTGAGCCACCCAGGCGCCCAATAATGGCTGATATTTAATATTCATTTACTATGAAGTTGACACAGACTTAGGCCTTTATACACAATACTTTTAATCTTTTTTCAATTCTAGAGAGTAGATATTATGATCATTTCCATTGCAGATATAAGATACGTTAAGATACATTAAAGATATATTAAACATATATATATATATATGTATATACATACAGATATATTAAAGAGAGCAGATTTCAAAATGTACTGCAAATTGCATGACTAGAAAGTACTGCAAAGGAGAATCCGGCCCCAACATGTATGTTCACAACCTCTACTCTGTAGGAGAAGGCTCTTTGCAGATCTTCTGAGTTAACCAAATTACATCTGCCAATCATTTTAATATTTATAGAAAGCTGTTATTCCTCCCCAACGCTTTCAACAGCCCAAGAACTTTCACTTACTTCTGTATAACCTTGTTGTCTGCTAGGGTTCACTTGTCAGTAGGAAATCGTGTAGACTTGGCTTAAGCCCCAATCCTAACTTGCCAATACCGTCGCCTGTGAAATTTAAAATCATATCCCATGACCTTTAAGAATTCCTGGGGGCTTAGGCCTTCATGGTTTCCATCAACTGAATTGCCATTAAAAGTTTTCATTTTACTCTGAACATAAAACCCCTCTCTTCATAGGTTTATATACACATACAAAGGCAAAAAATCCACTCATACTATGCATTTCGTAAAATTCTGCCCTGTTTATTAAAGATTCTTGAATCAAAGAAAGCTTACTCTAAGTGAAGCAAAGCCTTCTGATATCTTCTGAGCTCCACTCTATCTGCCTCCTCTTTTTACCTCTGCGTGTCATCCTTTGCTCATAACTTAAGCTCCCAAATCCATCAAATAGCTCTGTAGAAAAAAGCAAACAAATGGCCTGTCATAAGCAGGATCCGTGACCTGAGAGTGCAATCGGGATTATAAATACTATCTTTTATCTTGTTAATTAAGTATTAGCTTATTGTTTCATCTCTCACTGCCCTAATAACAATTTACTGAATTTCTTTCCATTGACTGTCTAGTTTATTTTTTAATTGGCTTGTTGACTTGTCAATAGTCTATGTTTCCCAACAAATTAAAAAAAAAATACTGAATCTTCCTTTTTCTGTAACTGTTTCAGTGATAGTCATAATAGAGAACAGTCCATTAATGTGCTACAGTGCTCATACTTGGAAACTATTCCAAATTCTTGCAAGTGTCTATGTACTACAGATCTTATAGCAAAATACAAGCCCCCCCCCCCCAAAAAATGGATAACCTAGCTTGAAAAAGAGGTTTCGAATTTGACACCTTGGAGGGACAATAGTTTCAAGGTTTTGTTGAGTTTTGTTTTTTTTTTTTTTTTTTAATATATATATTATGTTAGAGGCGCAGTCACCTTCTAGAAAAATAATTACAGGAATTTCTGGAGTTCAGTGGATAAAATATCTAAATTATGCAACAGAATAGCAAAGATCTTATGGTAAAAGACAGAGTTTAAGCAAGGTGGACAAAATGAGCTAAGCTGCTATGCATAGTGTTAAACAGTGGGTGAGTTATATATGCAGTTTGTGTCTTTTTTAAAAAATGTTTCTTAAAAATATTTAATCACATTCTTGGCTTTTCCCCTTGGGTCAAGATGTGTGTGAGCATGTGTGTGCCTGTATGCATAAGTGCAATGCATGTAGTTTCTTCAAGCAGTTACCCAAAGTGTTATCAATGTCTGCTTTTGTGTCTTGCTTATATGTCTTGGCTTATACAATGATCCACAAAACTATTGGTTACTCTTGTTAGTCCTATCACTGACATGATATTTAGTCATGGACATTTAGTCCATGTACATTTAGATACATTTAGATAGGACATTTAGTCCTATCACTAAAATTTCACATGCAATTTTCAACCTTGGGGAATAGGGGGACCATTATAAGTTACTCTGGGAGATACCAAGAAGACATTGAGTAAATTGGGCAGGGAGTGTTGTCAGAGAAGTTTCTGTGGGTGTCTTGTCTGGATTTTCACTTACTTCACTTCTTGCCAGTGTCCAGTACTTCCTACCTGTGCCAAACTACCCTCTATTACATATTCTAACCTTGGAATGATTCAGAGCTAAGTCTTAGGAAGCTATTCTTTGTTTTCTACACCTTTCTCACTTAGGAAACTCATCCAATCCTGTGACATTAAATCTCCTTGCAATCTTTATACTATCAACAATTCTAAAATATCTATCCTTGGTTCTAAACTTTCCTTTGAACTCCAGACTAGGGGATCCAAATACAGAGATCCTAATATCTGTAATATCC
Organism: Mustela erminea; assembly: GCF_009829155.1. NCBI lineage: Eukaryota > Metazoa > Chordata > Mammalia > Carnivora > Mustelidae > Mustela > Mustela erminea. The sequence continues at coordinate 43,088,286 of NC_045623.1, forward strand.
ATAATATCTTCTGCAGGTTTCTGCAGAAGACAGATGGAATGTTACAATTAGATAATTTGAGGGAAGTTCAATCAATGGACAATTTCAAAGGCCTGAGGAAGGTCTAAGGATACCATGAGGAAGATTGCAGGGTACTCTGCGAGACTTGAAAGAGAGAGATGTTCCTGGAACCTGGAGTCAGAGAGGCTAGGTGCAGAGGGCTACTTTACAGGAATCATGACCTTAGTTCACAGGAGGTCAAGCGAGGGAGCCAACCCACGGGAATGCTGCAGAGAAGGAGCCCAGGGAAAACATATTCCAACTTCACTCTCCTCCCTTCAAACTTTTGTCTGAGCTTCCTATTGCCGAATGCTATTAGAAGTCAGAGAGTAAGACATAGAGAAGTTGTTCTCAAAATTGGTCCCCAGAGTACAAAGCAAGATGGAAAAAGTAAGTGTTAGTGGTAAAGAGTCCTGTGTGTGTATGTGTGTGTGTGAGATATATATATATATATATATATATATATATATATATATATATTCATATATGTATATATGTGTATATATACACATACGTGTATATATACACATATATACACATTTCATATATGTATGTGTGTGAGCGATATATATATATGTGTGAGTGATATATATATTGCTCACACACATACATATATGAAATGTGTATATGTGTATGTGTGTGTATATATATATATATATATATATACATGTACATACATATATGAAAGCTACAAGAAGAAATGTCTCAGACCAGTGAGTAGTTCTATATATCTGGGACAAAGAAGTCAGAGTGACAATTCTAAGGTGGACGAGATAAGCAGCAGTCAGATTATAAAAGTCTTCTCAACTAAATCTAAGATTTTGGACTTAAACTTTTAAATTAGAGGAGTGTCATGCTAATATTTATGTTGTGGAAGCCACATTCTAGCAGCTCTCTTGACTCTGGATCAGACAGGGAGCAGGATCTGAGGCAGAACTGTGGTTAAAGGGTTGGCGGTGGGAAAGCAGGGAATGGACCAGAGGACTGATAGGACAGAAATAAAAAAGACAGATTGCTGAGAGATGTAAAAGGCAGAATTGATAGGATCTGGTGATTTGTTAGATGCTGTGGATCAAGTCAGGGGGAAAGAGAAGTCAAGGATGCTCTGAGCATTTCTGACATGTATTACTAAGGGGATGGCAGTACCATTTCCAGTGACAGGAAAGGGAGTAGAAAGAAAGGGAAGAAAATGATGAGTGAGGTGTTGCACATATTTTTAGACATTAAGTTCAGGTTGCTGATGGAACATCTTAGTAGAAATGTCCAATACAGAGGTGGACATATAGATTAGAAGCCCAGGGAAGAGAACAAAAGCATAGACGTTTGGGAAATCATTGTCATAATAAATTATTAAGGAAGTGGAATGAATGAGGAAATTACATGACTCAGTAGAGCATCAGAGTTAGGTATGGCTGACCTAAAGCTTGCATGCTTTTCAATACACCCAGCTAATGACAGTGATAAAAGTTTTGTTAAAAAATAGGTATTTAATGCCAATAGATATTTAATGCTATTAATAATAGCCAGTTTCTGAAGCCCACCCTCTCAATTCTAATTCTCTTCCATAGAGGCTTCCTTACTTTTGTTAACTGACTGAATGCCTTACAGAAAAAAACCTTTTTAAGGAAGCTGTAGAGAAAACATTCCTGCAATATTATAGAGACAGAAGATTGCAGATATCCAAATGACACAATAGACTTCAAATTTCAGAATTAGAATGCACATGCTAGGTCATTGAGTGGTCCCAGAATCTTCACATTAGAAGAAAAAGCAAAGGGCCAGAGAGATATATGGGTGGCTCACTCCAAAATTATAAAGCAAGTGAAATACTTAGATCAGGTAAATACTGCTAAGTATAGGTATGCGTTAATTGAGCTTCCCCAGTAGAACTGTATCCATGGGGTAAGGCTAATGGGGATGGGGGGGCAAGAAGTTAAACAGTAGTGAGGATACATTATACATTATAGAGATTAGACGCTATTTAATATCATACTGATGATCTGAGCCTCCATCTCCAATGCTTCCAAGAAACTGCATAAAATACAAATGTATTTATATTTAAAGACTGAAATATGGGAAGCTGCTAAAAACATGGATGCTGAAATTGCTAACATTTCATAAAAGACAAAAAAAAAAAAAAAAAAAAGCTCCCAGCCTTAATGGAAACTGAACCAAACCCATAGAGAAGCAGATGTTTCCCTTTAGCAAACTTTCAAAGCAGCAGGAACTTGAATTCAGTCAGGAAACTGGCAGAGCCGCTGGAGCCATTTCTAAGTGGCTATGAGAGTTGAGAGAACGTCCTTGAAGACTCCTGCTCTGGGTAAAATGGAAGTGGGGGTTTTGGCAGACTGTGCTTTCGGCTGCCTGCCAGCGACTTTGAAAAGCATGACAGCTAATGTGGCTGCGCGGATAGTTCTTTGGCTGCACCTCTGACTGGAAGACATGATTCTGAAAGAACTCCATACAGGAATTCCATTTGGCAAAATCTTGCTTTTTGGCAAGGATGTGGAAAGTCTTCTTGAATAAGCATTGAAGAATAAATTGTGTCTGCCCCAGGATAAAACTTCTGGGGACTAGGGAAAGAATTAGGAGGTAGATTATACAGAGGCAGAAAGTTTTCAGAATGGCAAGAGACACTAGAAATTTGCAATCAGTAAAAATGACCCGATTGCAAGGAAAAGATTGGAAGTTCTTCAAAGGATCCAGGAAAAAGGGAGCTGGCCCAGCTACTCAGTCCCTGCTCTAGATAAGGGATCCAAATAATAAAGATCACATGTGAGTCAGAAATGAGAATATGTGCATTTAATTCAAGAAAGCATTTATCTAAAGTATTAAAAATGTAAAAGACATTTCCTAGCATAGAAAGCTGACACCACCTTAATCAGCAGTTCATACAATGCTGACCTAAATTTGCAAGCCTGCGTTCCTCTGTTACCTGCTGTCTGGGCTCTCTTGGGGGATCAGCCACATTGTGGTTATTAGTGTGAATCCAACATGTAACACATAGTGTTCAGCCTTCAGTGCTGGAATCCTCCCAGAGCCTAACAGTGTCCACATGTGTCCCTCACACGGGAAATGTCATCAGGTCTTTGACTCCATCACTTTACATACTGCTTCCGATGTGCGAAAAGCAGCATAGTGTTTTGCCACTGATTAACAATAAAAAGGTTACACTGACTTCTTCCTTTTTCCGCTTCTTCAAAATAAGTAATCGTGACTGTTTGCATCTTGTGAGAGCCAGATTGTTTCCCTCTGGTTGCCAGGTAAAAATATAAGATGCTTAGTTTAATTTGAATGTCAGATAAATAGCAACTCATTTTTTTTTCAGTGTTTAAGTATCCAAATCTAACTAGATGTCCTATATTTTTATTTGCTAAATTGGGCAGCAAATTTTAAGGCCAGTTTTATGAGTGAGGGGGATCTCTTCAGGTATTTCCATTGCCATTAAATAGATAAATTTGCTTAGGTTGAGTCCAATACTGGTGAACCTAACAGTGCATTTTACTCTCTATAAAATATGGATAGGGAAGATCTTGGGTTTATGGGTTTATTGTGGGTTTATTTGTTTTTGAAGAAATGTGTTTCATGACTTGACCTCCAGTAGGGGTGCTGAAGAGATGGCCAGAAGATACGTTGAGAGGCAAGAAGAGGGCCAGGAAAAGGGAGAAGGGCAGAAAGAGATGCATGTACATTTTTGGTGATTAAGAGCTTCTACCTTAGAGAAACCTATGAGGTTCAATCCCAGTTCTGCTAGTTACCTATTATTGTAGCCTCCTCTGGTTTAAATAAAGTAAGACCTGACAATTAAGGACAGACAGTATACTTTTTCCTCAATTCACTATTGAGGTTTTGGGGTTTTGGCACATAGTAGGCATACAAAAAGTATATTGTCTGTGTCCTGTTAATGATTTTTAAATTATTGATATGGGAAACCTGAGAGTGAAATCCGTACCTTCTTGCCCCAAGAGCAATGCTCAAAATACACATGTTTTAAACTAGTTAGCGGGAAAGAGCGACATTTGATAATAATTCAATGGAAGAATCAAGGTGCAAAATGTAATTATAATTTAAAAATTAAATAGACTGCGCTGTTCTGCCTTTTTAGAAAGTGCTTAATCAAAAGGCAATTTTGCCCAGTAACTTGAGGATATTTGACTTCCATGGATAATTGCCTAATGTAAACTCAAAGGACACATATTTACAGTCAGCAATTTGGAGAAACAATACCACAGAGTATTAACATCTTCCTTGTGATATTCATCCTCTTCAAGTTTAGTGTAGTGAGTATAGAGGATCATTTGGCTCAGAAGATTAAATCTATGAGATTATCTATTAGAATATTTGATAGCGACAATATCATAAAGTGATGTGTTCATTATGAATTTATGGGAAAAAAAGGTATTTTAAGCATCTTATTTTGGCTTAATCTAAAAATATTTTCTAAGTGAATGGTTCTTTTGTGCACATTGTTTCTAACAGTTCATGAACATGTCAAAGTCAGGGTCTTATCTATAGGTTGCACAATGTAAAATGAACACACATTACAAAAATAGTGAATTGAGGAAAATACAAATAAACAAGTAAAATCATTAGGGAGGCAATAAAGAAAAGTCAGTTTTCAGCAACTGGAATAAAACTTATGTTGTTCATAAAAAAATGTGTGACTAGCTAGGCTGAAATTGCTGAGGTATTTCTTCCACTTGCCTTGAAAACTACGAGGCACATTTTTTACCCCAAATTTGAGAGAAATTGACTATCTCCTTATCCTATCACTTCTCTGACAAAAAATATATATTATGTATAGGAGATTAGAAATATTGAATAATTAAATACAGAAAAATTAAATCTCCAATTTGAGTAATTAATTTATATTTCAGTGTTGGGTTTAATAGCTGTCAGCTTTAGTTTATTTATGACAGTCCCTGGCCCATATTAGGTGCTCAGTAAATATTTGTTGATTGAATAAATGAGTAAAAATACATATATATATGTGTAAATATACATATATATGTCAGTTTTTTCACAGGAAACTTATAACAATGAAAATATATACTTTAAAGAGTTTGAAGAGCTTGCAGCATTTCTTAAATAGTTGAAATATTTATCTTCAAACTGTAAGTTTATGGGTGAGAGAGCATATTATTTTCCAACCTGTACAATGAGAATGATAGTAATACCTACTTCATGGAACAAAAGGAATTTATATTCAGAGCACTTAGAATAGGTCTGCTGCATAGTAAGCACAGTTATTGTTTTATGTTTGCTTTTATTATCATGTTAAACAAGTCAAGATTTTAGACTGAATATATGTGAAAAAGGAATAGTGTTGTAATCTGGAAAAAAATATCGTCGAAGTTAGAGGATAGCCATGAAAGAAAACTGCTACTGAATTACATAACCATTATTTAATTAATAGGGTGCTTGTTTATTTGTTTCAAATCAAACATTTCTTAGGACAGTCTTGGAAAGGCAAGAAAAAAACCATCATAAAACAGGATGTTCATTCTGTTTAAGCCATATTGAATGGAAACACCATGACGCATGCGGATCATTCCTTGTGACCAGATAGATCTGCAGGTTCTCAGGCATATATGACTTTTACTAGCCTCCACTTTCCTACCTTTAGCAATATATTTAGTGTGAGCTCAAAGTAAGAGGCTAGTGGGACAGTAAAGAGACTGCGGATTCCTCCCAATGCCATCTCCTAGAAATAAAGGTGATGCAAATATGCCTGAAGTTCCCTGACTAGGTCAATCCTCTGTCTCCTGTTCTGGTGCTGTCCAGTATAGGAATGACTAGCCACTTGTGGTTATGTAAATATAAATAAGTTAAAACCTATACAGTTAATCCTCATTTGCAATAGCCACATTTGAAGTACTCAAAGGCTAAATGTTCTAGTGAGCAGTGCATAGATTTTAAAAGGGTCTGAGATCAGGTTCCTTCACCTTTTCCCATCAATATATAAAAGAAGGTTCCATGAATGTGGTCCAATTCTCCTCTATTCTGCTTCTCCTCACTTTTAAAGAATGTACCCTAAGCTAAAGCGATGCAGAATAAAACCTAAATTCTTCTCATTGCCTATAATCAAAGCTGGATCAAAAAATGATTTAGAGAGGCAAAAATGACCATGCATGCTGGAGGAAGAGGAAGCATTGTCAGTGCATTGCAATTTGGTATAATTCAATTATTTATATTATCTTGTGCCTAATTCACAGAATCCAAAATGCACATAACAATGAAATGGGTGTTGATATCAGTTGTGGTCAAGAAGAGAGGGGGGTTTGTTATGAAAAGAGAAGGAAGGTAACAGAAGCCAACGTATGTAATGGGAACGGGAGAGGGAAGAGAAACAGCAGTGACTCTACCGCTTTGACAAAAGCAGGCACTTTGGCTAATAATAACAAGCAGGAGAAAAGCAGATTTTCAACAAAAGTGCTTTATGTAGACAAAATCTACTGAGCTAAGTGCACCTTAAATCCCCCAGCATAAAAGCTCAAAGAGCAAACATTTTTTAATACTGACTCCTTGAGTGTGTACAATACTTCCCTTCATGCAGAAGCCAAGCACAATCGTAATAATTTAGCCCTTGTCAATCTGCTTCACTCTTTGCATCATTGTGCCTAGTATAGCAAGGTGAGATCTAGGCAAATTGGGTAGGGAACAGGAAGCTGGCTCTGAGAAAATGCATACTGAAATACAGACACTTGAAGGATATTATCTCAGGGTCTAACTGTGCCAAAATGTAGGTTTATGCAGGATTATTTTCCCCTCCTTGAAATTCGAAAACTGAGTGATAGAAGCAGTTGAGTAATTGGATGGTGTTACTTCGCAGGATGTGGTCATTCTATTATCAGTGCCATATGAAAATCAGAACTTCAGGAAATATGGAATGACTCAAGTTTGTAAATGCGGAAATGACACAATATTTTAGAAAGTTGAATTTGGTTTTGACAGTGGCGAAAAAAATCGGTTGTCATGGAATGGAAGAGACCCACAACATAACATAAATACATTAATGCATTTGAAGTAGAGATATTAAGAGCTATGTTGAAAAATTAAAATAGAATCAGGGGTAAAGAATGATGTTGACAGGTGTTCCATCTAGATGGGATAGAGAGAAAAGGTCTTTATCAAAGGGACATTTGAGAAAGGATCTAAATGGAGCAAAGGAGACTAAGCCATTAGACTTCCAGGAAGACCAGTTTCCAGAAAGAGAAGATCACTTGAAGAAGCTTGGAAAATTTACAGAATAAGGAGTCTGTTGGGGATGACTCAAATCAAGCAAGAAAAAGAATATGATAAAATGAAGTTAGGGTTGCAGCCAAGAAACTTCTAATGTAGGTTATATTTTTTAAATATATAATTAAACACCAATCATTTCTCAACATCATCACTATTCTCACACTGGCTGGAGATACTACTCTTGCTTGGTTGGATTATTTCAACAACCATCCAACTGCTCCTAACTTGCTGCTTTAGAGTCTCACCAATCCGACCCTCAATCTGTTTATATTCACTGGCCAAACCAAGTGATCCTTTACAAATGAACAAGACAACAGCACTATTTAAGACCCACATTAAGAAAAAAAAAAAAAAAAAGTTCTTATCCTAGATATTCTTACCATTTGCACGGATGTATTCTTACCATTTGCACAGATGTGACTATCCTATCTCTTTCTTTACCTCCTGTTGAGCTGCTCTGCATTCATACTGGTCCAAACTCACTGACTTTGTTTTTGCTCTTCCAAAATACTAAGCACCATCCCACCTCAACCTTGGCATTTAGCTTAGAGCAAGCTTTCCGCAGATACTTCAAATAGCATGTTTCTCCTTTCCATTCAGTACTCTGCTCTCATTTCACCTCATCAGGGAGACCTTGTAGCAATTTATCACCCCTTCCTTCCAGTTTCTAGGGTAACTATGTTACTTTTCTTCACAGGACTTATTAGCTCATGACCCACTATTATTAAGAGTGTTATATTTGGTTACTATTTATTTTCTGTCTCTCTGTAGGATAATAGAGGCTTCCTTAGTGTAAGATTTTTATGTTATTCATGTTTTATTGCTAAAACCTAGATATTTAATAGGCACATTGAAGTTGGCCAGAAACTTTTTTTTTTTTTTTAAATAAATGAATAAGAAACTGAGAATGGCAGCAATTCAACTTGCTGACGAATTGGAGGTCAAATGAGAATAACAGAGGGGTACAGGAGGACTCCAGGACTTCACTCCTTAGCAACAGAGTCAGTGGGAGCTCCATTCACTGAGATGTGAATCGGGGGAGGAGAGGAGCTTGGAGGAAACATCCATGTTCTGGTTGGAAAGGTTAACTTTCATTTTTAGAATTCAGTTTAAGGACATCTAAGGCAGAAGAGCAAAACATAATTACATTTCCTTGAAGGTGGTTTTAAAGAAACTTAGTAGTAGGAGAGAACTGGGCTTAGTGGTGTTCTAGAGCTGGTTCATAGCAGCTTAAGAGAGATGATTTAGTAAATTATCAGTAATTTTGGCACCCCTCCCCGTTAAACACAGACCTATAAACTTATAATTAAATGACTACATCAGGTAAAAGTTAACAAACACTCTTTATCACTTTTTACTATTTTCTCTATTTTTGACTCTATTTCTGTCTATTGCGTCTTTTGGTATATATACTAAGTAGTGATTTGCTCACAAACCATGCTTGCAAGTTCCGCATTCAATGACATCGTGACATGGTGGTCAAGTATTTACAACATGAAAATTGTCAAATGTCATAATTGAACAGCTCTCCTTCCCCAGTCCCTTTCCCCTCCACAGCCAGAAAGCTGCTGGTTAAGCATATGCCAGTACATTGTTGCCTGAAAACACTATTCCTTATCATTTCTGGAATTTGGGGTAAATTATTTAACTCCTGTCTTGACTTGGCCTGAAAAATACATATAATATCACCCTCATTTGGTGATTATAGTGATTAAATTAGATAATATATATATGAATATAAATAATAAAAAACTTCCCTATAGACAGAACTACTAGTACCCCATATGGCATATTTTTGAAAATTAGAAAAAAAACATCTCATATCCTTAAAATATTTGTTTTTCATAATATAATTGTAGTTACTGATTTTTATTACAATAAAATACAACTTCAATCGGCCAGAAATTGTAAAAATAATCCTCACATATCACTCTCTCAGAAAAATAATGTAAACTTTCTGTTTTCAAACATACAAGGCATTTGTTTTTTTCCTTTACTTCAATCTGTAAAGCCTCTGCTTAAATGTTGAATCACTTCTTTCTTTCTTTCTTTCTTTCTTTTTTTTTTTTTTTTTTAGTTTTTATGCATTTATTTTTTAGTGTGAGAAAGAGAGAGAGAGAGTGTGTGCACACAAGTGGTGGGGAAGGGCAGAGGAAGAAGCAGACTTCACACTGAGAAGAAAGCCGGATGACAGACTAGATCCTAGGACTTGATCCCAGGACCCTGGGGTCATAACCAGAGTCTAAGGCAGATGCTTAACTGACTGAGCACCCCCAGGTGCCCCTTCCTGTGTAACTGTCTTCAAGCCCATTTTGGAGGTGGATGGAGCTGGACGGGGCAGGGTTGGAGAGTGTCAAAGACATAACAAACAAAGAACTGGGCATCCTTTTATTTTCAATGAGGAAAGACTCCAGGCAAATCCTCTATCTGGGGCCTAAAGTTCCCCAGCAACACCCAGGAATGACTTGCTTTTCTCAGGTGAAACAGATGGAATTAATAGAATAACCTTATTGTTCTTACATTATATTTCTGGTACCCTTCTGAAAGATTGCTGCATCATCTGCAGGGATGAAGAAGGATATGTCACCCTTTGGGTCTCACGCTGAAAATCAGTTTTGTCTACAAATTGTCCTTGCTTGCTCTGGTATGATGTTTGTAAGAAAATTCAGGGAATGACTTGTCCATCAGTGTCCTGAATAAGATAAAAGAAGATGGGTTTGGGGGTCATCAATTGGCTTTAAAGTTGTATTATAGTATTTCCCGATTTCTGAAGAATCCCTGGTCACATTTGTAGGCTCCCAGCTGTATGAAATAGATAAATGTTCTGTTGGCTCTTCTCATTACCAAGAGAGCTCCATATCTCCAGGTGGATCAGACAGTTAACCAGGAAACACACACACACACACACATGCACACACACACACATTTATTTATTTCCCCCTCTTTTACAAGAGGCTTGGAGTACATGCCAGGTATGTAGTTACGTCAGGCATTGAAATCAATAGGAACTAAGCAGAGGGTGAATCACTTGATTGAACTAAGTTTGTTTGGTTTTCATTGTTCTCAAAAGCAATGGGGAATTGCAAACACAAAATTCTGGATGAATGTTAATTCTGGGATAGGGAACATAGGTAGCTGCAAAAATTTGGAAATGTTCTAGCTCTTGACCTGAGTGGTGGCCTCATTATATTGTATTTTATAACATATATTTACATTAACTATAATCTTCTGTGTGTAGAATATTATTTGACCATAAAAAAGAAAAGTAAGAGAATTAAATTATAGTCCTAATTTTTATAGACACTAGTTAGACAACATTCATGGCCTTTTGCTAAGATGAATCCTCATTGCACATATAATAGGTACATGTTGTCTCTGGCTCTAAGCTCTGCGAAAATTTTAACTCTATGATTGCTGTGAATGCATTTTATGTGATCAGAATGTTGTAATAGTTAGGAAATAATCATAAAATTCATGTCTTTTGAAGAAAATAAAATTAAAGAATTTAAAACAAGCTTTATGTTAAACATGAATGGCTTATTTGAAATGAGCATATTGAACTTAGGTAGTAAGTGTTATTTCTTCCTTTTTTTGAGAGGTGTCCTTGGGTATTGAGTACCATAAACCATTGCACATATGGGGTGAATTTTTAGAGAGAAAATCACTAACACCTGGATTGCAGTAACATTCAAAATGTCTTTTGTGTGTTTCCAGCTGGCAATATTTCTGCTCACAGAGAATATAGGTTTATAAGTTAAAGTTCTTTTTCTTTATCCAGACCATCTTATCTCCCTTATCACCTTTCTCATCCCTATCTTATGCTTCTTTAATCATAATAAAATTGATTTTACTCTAAGTTCTACACAAAGCTCCAGTGACCTATTTTTCCATTTTCTGTTTTAATTTATTTACTAAGCCTCATGCTATATACCTGAAGGCTCTCCTAACATTCCTTTTTATGTGATGCTGAATGATACTATACTTTTCAATATAAAAATTAATAGACCAAAATTGAACTCCTTTTAAAATTTTATAATCAGAATGACAAATGTCTTCTAGAATCCACCAAGTTTTCCAATTTTAAAACACTTTCAGGAGACTAAAATATTCTGGGTTGTCTTTATAAATTCTATAAACAAATAATACAGTGCATTGTTTTTGTTTTTTCGGGTTTTGTTTGTTTTGTTTTCCCTCCAGGATTCATTCCCACAAAAGTTGGTGCATTCTTAGGGCCCAGTAGAGATCAGAACCCAATCTATTATTCCAGGAACATAAACACATTTCTGTTCTTTCCAGTATTGATCACTTCTATTTTAAATTTTCTTCATTAGGTTCCTCAACCTAATACATTTCTTCCACTTTCTTTCTTTCTTTCTTTTTTTCTCTCTTTTAAAAGATAAAACGAATGATTTTATGTCTAAGAGGATTTTTTTCATGTCTCTAATTTATACTGTTTAACTATTTTTCTTGTGGTTTAGCTTTGTTATTACTGCCAGCTCCCTAAAAATGTATCTCAATGTCTTCGACTTAATAAGCACATTAAGAATTTGTGTTTCCATAATCATTAAAAATACTTGCACGGTGCTACACTTGACAGACCTGATTTCTTCAATAGCATGTATAAATTAGCAGCAACAACATCCGCCTCTGGTTCTGCAAAGGGCCTGTGTTAACACGGACCCCCCAGGAGCCAGAGGGAATAATGAAGGAGAAGTGCAGGAGCAGGGGACCAAATTCCTCTGTCTCTTCTCAAATCTTTCCATTAATAATGACTTCTTTGTGGTTTAAGAACAAAAAGATGGAGCAAAGCCAGCAGTATTCTAACTGTAATAGACCATGATAATTCAAATGTGTGATTCTAAAAAAGGGCAGAAGGAAAAGTTCACAGCACATCCTCAGGAGTGTGGTTTTGAAAAACCTGCCAGAAATCCTAGGGGCATGCATGACCTTTATGTGACTACCTTGCCTCACAAACACTGCAACCCACCGGTTAAAGTCAATGAGTGGTCAGAAACAAAACTTCTTTTCAAGCAACAACCTCACACCATTCCTCTCTTTTACCTATACAAGCCTTTTAAGGGCTTTCCTCCATGTTTGTCTTGCCTGATCTTTCTAGCTGTCAGAAGATGATGTTTTATATCTTAGAAGAAACTGCAAAGTATACAGTGTCTCGGGTAGGTGATACACATTCAAAACTCACGCTATTAAATTTATGGCAATTATTTGAGTCACTTTACATATAAATTATTCAGTAATTACAAATGCAATGCAGATCCATTTCAATGTAAGTCATCAGAGAACACTTAGAGTTTATTTTAAAGAAATATCTTTTGACTTCTTCCCCAAGGGGAAAAAGAAAAAAAATCTATCTGCTATTTTTTGAACTAAAAAAAAAAAAAAAAAAAAGATGCAAAAAAACTTAATAGTATTCTTTCTGACTCTCTACATAAAAGAGAATTTTTTGCCTCAAAGCGATTTCTGTCCATTCGAGTTGCTTACCAGATGACTTAAGATCTTCTACACCAGCAGCTTCGCGGCTATTTGGAAAGCTTCACTGCCACCTGCAGCTGCACCTGCTGTGAGATTTTGCTTATAGATTCCTTGGTGAGTTCAAAATCTATTGCCTAGATTAGTAAAATGAGCCTAATCCTAAAAGCAATTTGCCAGCGTAGTTAAGGAGTTTCCCTGGGTAGATATGGGCCATACAGATAGGTTTTTCCTTTGCAAATGTATTGAATTAATGGATACATAGACAATAAATTGTGTTCTGGGATACAATTTTCTTCATTAACTAACATTATTGTACTAAAATTGCCTAGGTCAGAGTTTAGCATACAGTTAGTCTTCAGATACATAATGAGTTGAAGAAGGAGCAGGAGAAGAAGAAGAAGAGGGGGAGGGGTGGAGGAAAGAGAAGTGGAAAGAGAAGGAGAAAGAAGGAAGAGAAAGTGACTGACTTTAGAATTCTCCCCTTATTTCTGTTTTATAATTTCATCTGCTCCAGGCAAAACTATTTGAAAGTGTTTGTGTTTTGTGGTTTTATAACGTTGTCTTTGTCTCAAAATAGGTAATCTTTGATTTATCTAACCGGAAATGAAAAATCTGATCTTCGTACCATGTTCTCAAAGGCACTGGGTGATGGGATCCCAAGCTACAGCTTTTGTCTCACCTCCTACCACTCTCCCCAGTTCATTTCTGCTCAAGCACTGTGGTCTCTTGAAGATCTTCCAACATACTAAGAATATTCTTGTCTCAGAACCTTTAACATGCTCTTCCCTAGGTCTGAAAGTCATTCCCTAACTATCTGCACAGTGTCTGCTTCAATGTCATCCAAACGGAGAGGTCCACCCTAAATCCCCCTCAAATACAGCAGTGTCCCTTCCCCCATCATTCTCTAGAACACTACCCTGATTCCTCATTCTTCTAATTCTTGCCAATACCAGATATGTTATAGATATATTTGCATGTCTGTTCCCAAACAGTGTAAGTCCCACAAGTACAAGGACTTTGGGTATTTTGTTTGTGTGGGAAAGCCCCTTGTGCACAGTGGCATTTCACAAATATTTGTTTAGTAAATTAATAAAAGAATGATGCAATGGATTCTGATATAGTTTTCAAGACCATTTTTCTTTGCTTTCAAAATTAATAAAACATGATGCTTATGACAGGTTAAATAACCAAAGGACCTTTCTTTTGTTATGAAATTGACATTTTCAGAAATTATATAAAGTAGAAGCTAAGTTTTTACTTAATGATATTTTAATAGCTTGAAATTATGGTAAACTAAGGAGACATATTTTGGTAAAGATTTATAGAGTCTCTATCTTATTCATGATCGTATTTATATAGCCAGCATTAAAGCAGGACCTTGTCTCCAGTATTAGGAATTCTGTTTGCTAAAGTATCTAAAAAACCACTAAGTGAGAGGCTTTAAATAAGATAAAGACAGTATCAAAATCACTTAAATTCAAATCGGCGTAACTTCCTTTCTTCCTTTTAAATGAGAATTGGACCACACAAATTTAAGGATATTTTCAAATTAAGATGGTTCCTACATTGTCAATTAACTGAAAAAGTCTGTTTTTACTCAAGATGTCAGAAAATTTTATTGTAGAGTAAACTGACTTTCTCTTAAAAAAAAAAAAAAGCACCTTATCATGTTTCTCAAAAATAAGCAAATATGTAGAGATCATCTGAAGACTGAATGACATAGTTTTCTTTATATAGATCATATTGAGTTTAAAAAAGGTTGTGTTATTTTTGTTGAGAATTTTCCGAGCATTGTTTCGAAACAAAATTTTTGTTTGGTAACCTCAGATGAGGAGTTGACAGAGTTTTAGTAATCTCAGATGAAGACAATATTCTTTGCCAGAAGAGTTGAATAAATAAAACAATTTGAAAACCTTACATCATTTTCAATAGTTAATGCTACATTTTGAGAACAAATGAATTACCATGTGAAAAACACCCATAGTATATCCTTAGTGGTTTATTTTTATTATTTCCCCCAGAAAGTTAATGAAGCTAGCTTTAATATTTTAGATCTTAGTAACAATAATAACAAAAAAAGATAAACTCCCATAACATTGAGAAATATAGGGGCAGAAAATGACATATATAGGATGATTAAAATATGCTACAGTGTTTTTGTGTTACTTAATACGTACACACGCTCATGCAGTGTTCTAGTATGTGTGCATATGGTTGATCTGTTGTTCTCATTTCTGAATTTAGTAAGTACGAGATCCAATGCAGTTTTAATAGTTATTTTTGGCACCATTATTATGCTTTGGATGACATACAGCACATGTAATCTTTTTTTTTTTTTTTTAATGTTGTTGGATACTTGATACCCTTTTTTTTTTTTAGTTAAAAAAGTGTTATGCCATGCTAATTTTTTCAGATCTTATGTAGTATTAGCATGAATTTCACTTCTTTGTGTCATAAAGTAAATTATTCCCAGCATCTTATTCCCTTTTTTCAAAAATAAACAATTTTCCCTAGGTCTGAAAGTCATTCAATAGGAAAGTGAATGGAAATTATCAGAAAAATACGAGTTTATTTGCTTGGCAAAATATAAACAAGCAAACAACAAATCAATCCAATTAGGAAAGTTGAACCAAGTTAGTTTTTTTTTTTTTTTTTCAGTAGATTCTACCCCTAACATGGGGCTCAAACTCATGATCCAATTATCAAGGGTTACCAACTGAGCCAGCCAGGTGCCCCTAACCAAATTTTATTTTAATCAGTATTACGCTATCATGATAATCAAAGAGAAAAAAAAATTCAGAATTCTTAAGGATAAAATAATACAATGTAATTTACCCTAAACAACATTTGAAATTATGTAGAACAAATATAAAAATTCAGCATTCACTCATTTATACATTCAGTAAGCATTATTAAGAGTTCACTCAGTGGTTCACAGTCAACAAGTTAAAGTCTAGAGACAAAAATTTTATACATGATTAAGATACTGCATTGAATGTAAGAGAACAATGAATGTTTTAGCTGTAAGCAACAGAAAAATCAAACTCAATGATAGTAACAATCTGTTTCTCTTCTATAATAAGAATCTAGATGTGGGTGGATGTTAGCGTGGGTTTCTTGAGTCAATAATGTCAGGATCAGAAAGAATATCTGGTATTTTCTTGGCTTTCCCGGTAATAAGAGCTACTGAATCTCTGGGCATCTTCTTTTTCAAAGCAGTACAAATAAAGAAAGAGTGGAAATCAGTTGGAAAGCATGACTTCCTAAGCCACCCCAAGAAATCCATTCACTTATATAATTCATGGGTGTTACCTTAAGCCTCTAACTATAGGCAGGCTGAAAAACTGAGTGTTTAATGTTTCCAGCCTCTTTGGTAATGGGAACAAAGGAAACAGAATTTATTGTGAACTCATGAATTATTGTGGATTTGATATCTTTCAATACTCAACCTTTATTATTGTTTTTTCTTTCCTATTGTCACAACTTGAGTGTAGGAACCCATTTCAGGTGATTCCCTCATATTTTGACATGACTGCTTTGAAAAATGAAAGGCTTCCTGGTTTTCTGATATAAAAAGATATACCTAGGGTTACCATGTACCTTTCCTTCCCCCAAAATAAAGTTAGCCATTTCTACAAGATTTTCTAGTTTCTTTCAACGGGGAATAGGATTAAAGAACACACTCTGTCAGGATGTCTATTTCTATAGGAGGTGATAAAACTGTCAGGCAATTTTTACTAAAGTAGCAAGAATATTTATATTTATTAAATCATGAATTTATATTTTCAACTGAATTTTAACATGCTTTATTTTATGTCTTTTATTTATAATTTTATTTATTTTTATTTGTTTTATTTTATAAAAGTTTGGAATTTATTTAGTTTAATTTACTTAAAAGGTATTCCACTAATAAAGTCATTCACTATGTTGTACTCTAACATACCTTGAAGTTAAGTCTTTTCTGTGTCTGTTTTTGGGAAAGGAAAAAATTTTCCTCCTATCCTTCTAGATTATTTGGCTGTTCTAATAAACAAATTAACATAAAAACAGATTAACAAGAAGAGAAAAAAATAATCACATGTATATGGGGCTCCCTATAAATAGGATATCCAAAGACAAACCTAGCTATTAAGGCTTATATGTCACCTTCAACTAAGCAATAGCACAGGGGCCTGGGTCTTCAAAGGGAAGGAGGGTGATTCGCAGGACAATAGGAAAAGCAGCTGTTTGGTAATTAGATATTTGTTCTTCCATACAGATACATCATTCAAATTAAAAAACAAAATGAAAAAAAAAATGAAACAAAACAAAAAGATCTCTTAATAGTTTAACTTAATAGCTTACCTATCTCCTTTCTGAGCCAGCACCCCTCCCCACCATCAGAATTATTTTGGGTAGCTTAAGGAAGAAGTAAAAGTTTTTCTTGAGTCTGCTGGGTTTTGATTGTCTTTAGCTCAAAATAGTCAATATACCAAAGTGGCACATTTTGAGAAGATTTATTCTGAACCCCTTCACTACTACTGTTTGGTATAGAATAATTTTCACTTGTTTCTTTTGTTTTTCATATATGGGATTAAAAATAATCAGTGGGGGCGCCTGGGTGGCTCACTGGGTTAAGCCTCTGCCTTTGGCTCAGGTCATGGTTTCGGGGTCTTGGGATCGAGCCCTGCATTGGGCTCTCTGTTTAGAGGAGAGCCTGCTTCCCTCTCTCTCTCTCTGACTGCTTCTCTGCCTACTTGTGATCTCTGTCAAATAAATAAATAAATAATATTTTAAAAAGATCACATATGGACCCTTTTAAAAAATAATCAGTGTATATACATGATTTAAAGTAAAACTGTACAAAGATATTCATAGAAAACCTTGTTTTCATTGCTGTCCTTCCACCATATTTCTTCCCCTTCCTTAATTTTCATCAGATTATTTATGATCCTTATAAATGTGTATGTGAATGTTTCACTAATTTAGACAAAAATATGCATTGTTTATTCTCCCGAAAAGTTAGTATATGATACATATTATTCTGTACTTTCCTTTCCTAACTTCTCAATATATCCTGGATTCTCTTCATATTGGTACATTATTTTTGAAGATTGCATGGTAGCCCATTGTGTAGATCTGACTTCATAAATCAGTCTTTCTGCTGGATATGTGGGTCACTTCTAATGCTTTGAGAGTATAAAGAATGCCACATTAAATTACTTTGCACATACATCATTTCGTATTTTTTAGTGTATATGCATCTGGTTAGATTCCTCAAATGGGCATTGCTGTGTTAAGGAGTTTGCATAATTTTTTTTTTTTTAATTTTGAGATAGTGACAATGCTCTTCCACATAGTTTTACAGCAACAACAACAATGTCTGGAAGTGTATCCTCAAGCTCTGCTAGCAAGTATTTGGACTTTTGCTAATAATTTGCTATGTCAAGAATGTTATCTCTATGTCAAGAATGTATAGTTTTAATCTGTATTTGTTTTATATGAGAAAGGTGGAATATTTTTCATTTGTTGGAAAGATATGTGTGTGTGTGCCTTTGTGCATGTTTGTATGATACCTACCTATCTTTTCTTACGAACTCTTAATATCTTTTACCATTTTCCTATTGAGTTTTTTTGTCTTGTTCTAAACAATTACTAGAAGGGTATTTTCTATCAAGGAAATTTAACATTTGGTGACATAAGTGACAAATGTCTTTTCTCAGTTGGTTATTTTCATTTTTATTTTCCTTATGGTATTATTTTTGTCATGCATTAATTTTCTTTATTTTTAATGTACTGAAATTTGGCAGTTTTTATTTTTCACCCCAAAGTCTCTGAGATGAAAATCCGCTATGATGAATTTACATATGTGCCACAGCAAAAATATTAAAGTAACTCCTGAGAATTAGAGAACCTGGAATGCTCTGCTGTCATGTCTCAGCTGTGTGCCTGTAGGATCTCACTAATGCCAGGAATGTTTATAGGTTCTAACTCTTACTAACCTTTATCCACCGTTGCTACAACAGTGCCTGGAGATTTTGTCTTTGCCATGAAATCACACCTGAGCCCTTCCTTCTTCAAGTGTAAACACCATATTAAAAAAAAAAAATTAATGTCTTTGTATTTATTTTCCTAAGTGTTATTTGGATTTTTTTATATGTTTGCAACAAAATATTTCATGAGGTTTATTTACATGACAACTTATGTTCACTGCAATATAAAAATAAAACATAATTTGTATAGAATACCATAGAAAATCACTATACATAGAACACAAAAATACCAACTAGTAAGTTCACTTCTTGTTAAACTATTAGGTAATTGATGTTTCAAATGCTTTATGTTATGCAAATGTCCTAGGAGGACTGTTTTATTACCGTTTTAGAGTGTTTATTGACATTTAGGGAAATTAGCTGGGGGTTTTGGATAGGCCAATTGTGTTATTATTATTTCCACATAATATAATGGAATATAGGCTCCCTCTATCTGAAAATTTTCCATTCCCCTTGTTTTGCAGCATGGATTCAATTCAGATAACAACGTTATCTGTACTTGTATGATTTCTCTCTCTCTCTCTCTCTCTCTTTATCTTTTATACATTTAGGATTTACCCTAGTGTTTGGTATGATCTGTAGTTCCAATTTCTTTTCTTTCTCCATATAACTATCTATTTGTGGCAAGTTCATTTATTAATAGCCTCCATCTTGACTGAAATTCTTTGGTATTTTGTAAGTTATATTCACCTATGCACTTGTGTCTGTCCATCTTTTGAGCATTCTTCTTCTTCTTTAAACTCTGCTTATGCTTCCTTACCTTCTCATTCTTTTTACTATCCTTGGGAAATTTTAATCATCTTAGGATCTTATCTTCTATGTGCTGGTGACTCTCAAATATAAGCTTTCAGCCCAGTTTTCTCTCAACCATGATATCTGAATATCTAGTTGTATACTTGACTTTACTGTCCCAAATCAGTTCAAAATGTCCTTAACATAGTCGGATTTCTCCCTCATGCATGTCCCATATTCAGCGTCCTCTTCATCATAAATGGTGTGCCTCCCGTGAAGTTGGTCAAATATTTAGTTCCTCACTCCTCAACCACATCCATACCCAATCATTAGTTATGTTTCTTTTTTATTTCTGAAAAATTGTCAAAACTCTTCAGTTCTCTCCACTGTCATTGTTACTACCCTAGCCAAGAAATTGTCAAGGGGATTTTCTCTTCCTCCACTCATTTTTGCACCACTCTAGTTCTTTCCTCACACCATTTCACACAGAAAGATCATTTTAAGCAGAGAGCTGATCATGCCATTTCCTGATCACAGTCCTTTAATGGCATCTACTTACCCATATTATAAAGTCTGATGTATTTTATATGGCTTTTAATGCTCTCCATGATACGTTAACGCCCTTCTCACCCATGTTATTTAAACTTCAGACTTAACAGACTTCTTTCAATCCCATGTTTTTCTACTTTAGAAACCTTGCATTTAATATCCTCATTTCTAGCAAAAGTTACTTATCCCTTGTTCATTTTCCCAGCTAACACTCTTTTTTTCAAGTCTTAAATGGCATTTCTCAAGGAAGCAGTCACCATTTCATTCCTTCAATAAATTTGTATTAAGATCTTACTATGTAGCAGACATCTTTTGAAGTATTGGGGATACAGCATTTTACAAAATCTTATGGAAACCATATTGTAGTGTGGGTGGTAGAAAACAAAAGATGTAAAAATAAGTAAATTTACAGAACAAAAGGAATAGAAAGTACTGATGCATATTCATTATGTACTGATAAGATGGTTGAAATATTCAGATCCTGTAGCAGCTACCTTGAACACTCAAGTACTTTCTTATGAACGGATTAATCCAGTTCTTCCCACTTCACTCCCAGATCATCTAATAAACAAATTGTTAATGATCAGCACAGCAAAGTTCTCCTACTCTGCCCCCTGCATTTATTTTGCTTAGTTGGTGCTAAAGCCATTTAATTCCCCAAATTCCCATGTGCTATTAATTTATCCTTTAGGAATTCTGCAGATCTCACACTTCTGACATGCATACCCTTGTGATTCTGGTAAACCACACTTAAGCAACATTGAGAAGGTTAACTAACTGTCCAGTCTACCAAGGCTTCTGTTGATTAATTTTCCTTCATTTCTGGGTTTCCCAGGAACCTATCCAGAATCCAACAGGAGAGATAACATCCCCTTGAGACAACACTGGTACAGAGGCAGGAATATGTATAGTACTGCTCTCCAAATCAAGGCTGTGACCATCCTGGATCACCCTCTTGTGGCTGGTTGCTGGTGGAAATTTCTGGATGGAAATAATCCAATAGATAGAGAAATGGTGATGATGGAAGAATTGCCAGAGAGATTCTTTGAGTAGATTTCAGGGAATGGAACTTTATACACAAGTGTATAATCTGGCTTACAAATGCAAGAGTGCTTCATACAAAGTAGCAAGATAAAGGCAGGGGATGTACAAGCAATAATTTCTACCTTTCAGTAAAATAGAAAATGTGTCATTAAGTGAGAATAAGTATGTAGAAAAGATTATATGCTCCTTAGTCTATACTTCATTTTTTTTAGAGAGGAGAGAGAGAAGGGAAGGGAGACAGAGAGAGAGGGAGAATGAGAACCTTAAGCAGGCTCCAAGCCCAGCACAGAGCCTGATGCGGAGCTTGATCTCACAACACTGAGATGGTGACCTGAACAAGAATCCAGAGGAGTAGGATGCTTAAATGACTGAGCCACCCAGGCAACACTACACTAAATACTCTTGCTACATATTTTCTTACAGCTTTTTACTTACTGTTTCTTAACTCTTACATTTTTTAACTTCTTATTAAACATACGTCCGGACTGTACATTCTACCATCTTATTTTCAGCTTTGTCTGACATAGTATAGCCATACAGTAAATATTGACTGAGATGAACTAAAATACATTTTAAGATATGAAATGAAATGGAAAACAATGGCATGAATCAGAGTGGGCAGTATGGAATAATTTCCAGTTTGAATGACTCTGTGGTTATTTACAGAAAAAAGAATGCAGTAAGAGAAGAACGTTTATAAGGAATGATAAATTTGTTTTTGAGTATGTTGATTTTCATGCATTTAGAATCCATCCAAATGGAACATACACATAAGAAGTAGGATTTACAAGTGGAGAGTTTAGGAGTGAGATCCATGCTACATACGTAGTTTTGGTTATTATCAAGCTATAAGGGTAGTACTTGAAACAATGTATTTATGTGTTTTGTCACCTAGACCAAGAATGCTTTGTAATTAGAAGCCAAGGAGGCAGAAATAAAGCCTGAGATAATACTGACATGTAAGTTCATGAATTGGATTTTAAGTTGCATTTCCTTTTCGCGTTTGTCTTTAAATAATTATTTGTGATCTCCTCTCCCCCATTTTTTTTTTTTAAATCTTCCAGTGCCAGAATAGATTGTAACCTCATAGAAGGTGAAGTTTAAGGCTTTTATTTTCTGAACTCAAAGTGCTGATCACATTGAGTTTGGTAATTGTCACTTCTCTAGCTATGTTGGTATTGCTAGAGGACACCCATATTAAGTTAAGGTCTAAACTTTGGAAAACTCCTTGAGAAAGCTAACTCAGGTGACATAAAGTAGTAGAAAATAAAGTAGTATAAAAAATGGCAAGCAGGTATTGACCGCTTAATCAGTTTTCAAAAGTTTTGACTATTGCACAACTTCTCATTTCTTTCTCTTATCTATTATTGTCCCTAACCCCTGCTCATTCAAACCCTATTATGTAAAAATAAATTTCATTTTTCTTTTAAAGAACTCCCATAACCTTATTCTTTATAATATAAATATAGTCCACTTTGAGACACAGGACCTAACACTTAAAGTACTGTAAGTTCTTCTCCCTTACAAGCATCAAAACCAGGGTGAGACTAATGTTGCTAAACAAATAAGCAATAAGCAAAGAGACTGAACCCTACTGAAGACCTTTTTCAATGAAAACAATCAAAAGCACATGTGTGAAAAAGAAAAACTGACACTTCAGGGTCCAAAGGGCAGTAGCTGGTGGCAATTTAGCAAGGCAATAAACAGCTTTTAATAAAACTAAATTTTATTAATGAGGTAAGAATTCTGATTTTCCCCATAGGAACTACATGTTCATCAAATTCTGGGAAACAGTCTGAGTGTTGGAGGACAGAAGATGCTAGTGAACTCAGAAAACAGTTCTATTGTTTTTGCTTTTTAATTTAACAAATGTTCTGCTGAAATTGGAGTAAAAGAAATAATTATGACTTATTTTCCTGATAACACCAAGAAGAATTTTAGCCTGGACTATGATGAATTCTTATCCTTTTAGTCACATATTGAACCAGAGTTTCTAGAAATGGTAAGAAGAATTCAGACTGCTAGAATTTATTTGCAAACTGATTGATTTTTTTAATTTAAAAAAAAATTTTTTTTAAGGACCACTGACTTTTAAGCCTGTCCCTAGATAGATCCTGTCCTCCAATCTTATTCTTACCCTGTCCTTCTAGCCATACCCATACTGTTGTGTTTCCCCTTGCATCGAAAATTCATTGCTTCTTGTAGTCCTGGAGCTGACTCAACGGATCCACGGTCTCTGTGTCGACCCAGCCAGTGTTGTTTACTCCCCTATATACACTATTAACCTACTGAGGTGGGTTGTGATAGAGTAAGCAAGCATGACTTCAAGGGGAGAAAATGGCATCCATATATCTGAGGGAAAACAATGCAATGCAAACTGAAGATCAGAAAAACAATGCTGTGCATAATGCACCCACAAAGTGAAAAAAATATAGACTCGGCAATTGCTACACTCCCTATGCTTGATCTTGCATGCTGTTTAGCTACCTTTGAGCATTTGGAGGGACAAAACTAAGAACAAAAGATTTAGAACACTCCAATAGGCAAATCCTTGCCTGCCTTGTCAAATTGCACATACTTACTTGACAATTTATCACAGCTGGTATTCCTGACCTGACTCCAGGCTAAGAGATTCGAGAACAGCACGCTTCTATACCTCAGCATACTCACCTAGAGAGATATTGGATAGCTTCTTTGCAGAAGTGTATCATGCTCAAAGACAAAATAACTGGGAGGTTTTAACCTCACAAGTGCTGAAATAGAATTTATTTTCTTTGCATTTATTTTTATTTTGATCATGTGTTTTGTTCCACATGTACTTTCATGTATTGCTCGGCTTGATTATGAACTCCTGTAGTGTATGGACTTCATCTACTCTGTCTAGTAAGTACCAGGTCACAGAAGCTACGCCATGCAACTGTGGTATGTTCCATATGTGAAAAGTGGGGTTCATTTATTTGTGGATGACTTAATTGTGGATTAGCCCCTATATGCTAGAGCCTATGCCAAATCCTCAAGAGGCAAATATGACAAAAAGGCCTCCAGGTTGTTAGAATTTGTTTCTTCTTGTCTCTTTCTGCATAAGTAATAATACATACAAGGGACTGGAGGTTAATTGGAGAATAAGACATTGTTCCTATACTTATACATTTGTGAAGCTTGTTTTCTAGTTGGGATGAAGGCAGCAACACATTGTGGATTTTTAGTTTTTAAAAAGATTTTATTTATTTATTTGACACAGAGAGAGATAACAAGTAGGCAGAGAGGCAGGCAGAGGGAGAGGGGGAAGCAGGCTCTCTGCTGAGCAGAGAGCCCAATGTGGGGCTCAATCTCAGGACCCTGGGATCATGACCTGAGCCAAAGGCAGAGGCTTTAACCCATTGAGCCATCCAGGCACTCCTAGATTTTTACTTTTAATTATGATTTGATAATACTGCAATCAAATATGTGAGTGTGTATCAGGGAATAAGCCCTAATCTGGAAGGTTGTATCATAATGTGTTTTTGTTTGTTTGTTATTTGTTTTAAAAAGTGACATTTCAGTTGAACTTTAAAGATTGGAAGTATAAATAGGTTTTAGGAAAGGGTATGGTTCATGAAAAGATCATGAAGTAGAAAGAAGAGAAACAGAAGAATCTTTAAAAAAAATCTGCTGAGGCTGAAAGAGCTTCAAGAAGGTGGTTATAATGTCATAGCCATTAACAAGTATCTACAAAAATTTTGTGTTTTTTTAAAACTCTCATTTAAATCAAATAAGCTACAAGTTCATTTTAATCATGCTGCCAACATAATTATGAGTCAGTGCTGTCAGATATTCTTGCATACCAGCTATTAGCATTCTGCCATTCTTATGAAAATATTTAGATTAAATCACACAAGAATAGACAACATGCAAAATGGGAAAAAAAAAACTCTTCAGAGTCACGCTGTAAATTCTCACATACTAGACTGGGTCAACCTCACACAAACACACACCTTACTAACCCCAGTGTCACTTTTCACATTGTGTCTTCAGGACCACTGAAGTAGGTATCCCCACAGACACCTCCTTGGCTTCCTTCAACTGTCTTAACACTGTTTTACCAAAACCTTTTTGGCCCCTCTCTTAATAATGTCATAAATATTTGGAACACTTTGGCAATTGATAGCATTTGTCATAAAATTAATCTTTCATTCAAATTAGTAACAGATTAGGTTAAAGAGTAGAGTGATTGCAATAGACAGAGCTTGCTTCGATTTAAAGCTGAATGTAGTGGTCAAATCCAGCATCCTGGAGCCCCCAGTTTACATTTGGCAAGACACTGTTATTTAATTTTCTTTGCCTTAAATATTTCATACAGAGGTGGATGGCAAAGTCTGAGGGGGATCGCTGTTTCTCTATTTTCACTGAACAAAATAACCAGTAGGTAGATTCTCTCAAAAATTACTTTCTTTTCCCCCTCACTTAGTGAGAAAGATAGAAAGAGAATCTAAATTTCCTGACTTCCAATATGACTTTCTTCTATTCTTATTTAGCAACCATTAGAGATTATATACTTTTTCTCATTATCTATATTTAGTGGACTGTTTCCATTTCATGCTTGGGTAAATTGATTTTTGATAATAACTTTTAATTAACCTTCCTTCCCTCCTCCCTAATGATTTTGTTATTTGGATTTTTATTCAGCAAAATTTGACCCTTTTGACTACTCCAACTATAATTAACTTTATATTTAGCATCCCTGCTACTGTATACTCTGAGGTTTATTACTATTATTATTATTATAAAAATTTGTTTTAAAAAACCTGTTTAACAAACATTTATTTGTAGGTAGCATGAATTACATGAATTCATACTATAACTTCTCACAGTGTCCTACAGTAGGTTCTTGTCTTCTTCTTATTCTCTCTCCTCTTACTGCTTTTTTTCTTAATACTCAACTTATTTGCGAATTTTTCTTCGGTTAAGATGTGGTCTTCATCTATGAGTCATAAGTCATCACTTTCATGTTTACCTTGGTGTCTTCAGCACTTAAAAATTCCTGAAATATAAAAGGCACACAGCAAATATTTAATGGGGACACCAGGGTGGCTCAGTGGGTTAAGCCTCTGCCTCAGCTCAGGTCATGATCTCAGGGTCCTGGGATCCAACCCTGCATTTGTCTCTCTGCTCAGCTGGGAGCCTATTTCCCTCTCTCTCTCTCTTCCTGCCTCTCTACCTATTTGTGATCTCTGTCTGCAAAATAAAAAAAATAAAATCTTTAAAAAACACAAATATTTAATGATTCAGGGCACTTAAACATACTGAGCACCTACTATGTGCAAGCTGTCTCATGAATGTTCTACATGTGGTATTTTACTTACTTATCAAAGTAATTCAGCTCCCATTATGTTATTTAAATTTTGCATTGTTTTTAGGAAATTGAGTTTTATTTTTTTATTTAAATGTAGAAACATTTTAAAACTAATCTCTTCTGGATGAAAGAAAAGAAGTGAGGATAGGGGGTCTTGTTTATCTCTGTATCCCAAACCCTTAGCATTTAGCAGACGCCTAAAATAATTTATGGAACTCTACTTTTCTCAATGAAATGTTTATTGATTTATCAGTTAGTATATACCAGTTATTTAAGAATATCCACCTTCAGTTTTTTTTTTCCACAAACAACATGATACTTTATTTTTTTTCCAAGTTATTTATTTTCAGAAAAACAGTATTCATTATTTTTTCACCACACCCAGTGCTCCATGCAGTTTTTATGCTGGCTCACAGGAGTTTAATTGCCTGGAATTTTTTTTTTTTTTAAGTCTATTTTTACTTTTAGGGAGATCTTTGGTAGAAAAAGACA
The DNA here is from genome assembly GCF_009829155.1 of Mustela erminea. NCBI lineage: Eukaryota > Metazoa > Chordata > Mammalia > Carnivora > Mustelidae > Mustela > Mustela erminea. The sequence continues at coordinate 43,115,238 of NC_045623.1, forward strand.
GGGGACTACTTCTGTTGTTTTAGTATTTCACTCCAAGCAAAGAATAAACTCTGAAGACAGAGGACACGTGGAGGGAAGGCTACATATGCTCTAAATCAGCATCCAGTACATGGTGCTGTTTCTCTGATAGCCAGGATTGAGAGGAATCAAGGGGTGGAAATAGGAAAGGCACCACTCACTGTTAGCCTTAAAGACCTACTAGTAAAATTCTGTTCCTTGTTCCCACACTGTATCCTCTGCTGGTTTAGAAATCTAAGTTCCAGAAGGAGCAATGCTTCCACCAGAAGACACGCCAATAATTCCTCTAAGTTGCAAAGTAACTGTCACCTGGCTACTTTGAGCTTCTGGGTGCTTCTGAAGCAACAGGCAAAAAAGGAAATTAGATTAGATTATGGATGAGAGAAAGTATGTCTGAAGGACAGATCGCTTAGGGCATCCCTTAGTGTCACTAAATAGGTTTTGGATCCAATTCCAAGGTGTTTGGGGGAGGAAGAGTTTCCCCCACAGCATGAAGCAATTCGCAGGACACCAGCTCAGTATCCTACAGTTCAACTCTAACACTTCCCAGAAATAGCATTAGATTTCACAAGTAAAAGGCTCAGTTCAACAGAACCACTGTCCACTCCAAATGTCAGTTGCAAGTCCAGGTAGTTAGTTACCTGTAATGCTGACCTGCTAGTTATAAATGAAAGGTTCCCGCAGTCCCCGCTTTGGGGTTGATTAGCTTGCTGTGGAGTGGCTCACAGAACTCAAAAAACCTGTTTACTTAATAGACTTTTGGTTTATTACAAAGGATATTAAAGCCAGACCAACAACCAGGTGAAAAGATACATAGCGTGTGGTTCTGAACAAAAGAGGTTTGTCCTCGTGGAGTTTGGGGCCCAGTGTAGTGGCTTGTGGAAGCGCTCTGGTTCCCCAACCTAGAGACTCTCCAACTGGTTATCATTAACATAGACCCAGTTGTCTTGTAAAGGTGCTTGTTATGAATTCACCTTTGTGGCTCTGAAGCATTTTCCAAAAAGAAGGACAAGAGACAAAATATAACAAAAGATGCCCTCATTCCTCTTATCACTCAGGAAATCCCAAATGTTTTGAGAGTTAAAAGCCAGGAACCATGGGCGAAAACCAAATATGTATGAGAAATATACATCGGTCATCTGAATGACCAAACACATATGTCTTATAAATCACAATGCCTCAGTTACCATGTGTGGTGATTAAGATTAGTGAAAAAAACTACAATAATGCAAATCAGGCATGACTATCAATGACCCAGTTCTTGTGGGAATGAAGGTTTGCACCACACTGCAGGTAAGAACTGCCATCATGTGAGGTGCCTACGTAAGGTAAAAGAAATACAGATGTTCAACATCACTAATCATCAGGGAAACACAAATCCAAATCACAGTGCAATATATCACTTTACACCTGTCAAAATGGTTAATATCAAAAAGACAAGAAATAACAAGTGTTAGCAAAGTTGTGGAGAAAAGGAAGCCCTCCTGTACTATTTTTGGGAATGGAAATTGGTGCAGCCACTGTGGAAACAGTATAGAAGTTCCTCAAAAAATCATAAATGAAAAAATCACATGATATAGTAAGTCCACTACCCAAAGAAAAGGAAAACACTATTTCAAAAAGGTCTATGTGCATCTCTGTGTTTATTACAGCATCATTTATAATAGCCAGATTGAGAAACTAAGTATCCATCGATGGATGAATGAATAAAGATGATGTGCTATATATAGTATTGTATATATATTATATATATATATATAATATATATCTTATATACACAGTGAAATACTGCTCAGCTCTAAAAATGTGATCTTGACATTTGTGAAAATATAGATGGACCTAGAGGATATTATGCTAAGTGAAATAAGTTAGAGAAAGAAAAGTATATGATGTCATGTGGATCTTATATGTGAAATCTTAAAAATAAATCAAATAGACAAAAAAAAAAACCCAGACCCATAAACAGATAACCAGCTGATGGTTGTTGAGGGGAAGGGGGTAGGAAGACAGATAAAATGGGTGAAGTGGATAAGATACAAACTTCTGGTTATGGAATGTGTAAGTCATAGAGAAGAAAGGTAGAGAGCATAGGGAATGTCGTCAGTGGTATTATAATAGTGTTGCATGGTGATAGATAGTAGCTATACTTGTGAGCACAGTGTAATATGTAGAGACATCTAAATAACTATTTCGTATGTCAGGAACAAATGCAACACTGTGTGTCAACTGTACTTCCATTAAAAAAATATATCACATTTAAAAAATCACATTTGCTGCAAAACCATGAAGATTTTTTAAAAATTGCTTTGTTTTTGAATCAAGTCTTCAGGTTAATTATTAATGTTTTCACCACTTGATTATTACATATAATTAAGAGTTAATGGTTTCGGGATGCCTGGGTGGCTCAGTCAGTTAAGCATCTGCCTTTAGCTCGGGTCATGATCCCAGGGTCCTGGGATAGAGTCCTGCATCAGGCTCCTTGCTCTGAGGGACACCTGCTTCTCCCTCTGCCTGCTGTTCCCACTGCTTATGCACTCTCTCTGACAAACAGTAAATAAATTATTTTTTAAAAAGAAGAGTTAACTGTTTCAATTCTAGTTCCCAAAACAAATAAAACTATAAAGAATTTAACTGTTCGGTTTTACATAGCTTTAGAAATGTATATGTTTTTGTATAATCATGCTATTATTTCTCATGAAAAGTAACTAGATTAAATACAGGAGTCAGCTGTTATTCTTAAATCAACTGAAAAATATTCTGAATCACTCATTAGGGGTATATAGTAAGTGATATTAAGGACTTGTTTTATTTTAAAATACCTTGTTCCTTAAAAAGTCCCCACAATATTTTTTTATTTACATGTAAAATATTATTTGTTTCAGAGGTACAGGTCTGTGATTCATCAGTCTTACACAATTGAGAGCACTTACCATAGCACGTACCCTCCCCAATGTCCACCACGCAGCCACCCCATCCCTCCTATTCTCCTCCCCTCCAGCAACCCTCGGTTTGTTTCCTGAGATTAAGAGTCTCTTATGGTGGGGCACCTGGGTGGCTCAGTGGGTTAAAGCCTCTGCCTTCGGCTCAGGTCATGATCTCAGGGTCCTGGGATCAAGTCCCCCATCGGGCTCTCTGCTCAGCAGGGAGCCTGCTTCCCTCTCTCTCTCTGCCTGCCTCTCTGCCTCCCTGTGGTCTCTGTCAAATAAATAAATAAAGTCTTAAAAAATAAATAAATAAAAACAAAAATAATTTTTTAAAACAAGAGTCTCTTATGGTTTGTTTCTCTCTGGTTTCATCTTGTTTCATTTTTCCCTCCCTTCTCCTATGATCCTCTGTTTTGTTTCTCAAGTTCCTCATCAGTGATTCTCTAATGATAAGATATAAGAATGGAATTTTTATTGGTTAGTTATTTAAAAATGTTAAGAATTATTAATTTTTTGTATTTTTACCTGAAGACAATAATATAAAATGATTTATTATATAAAGTCAAATTCAGCACATTGTATCTTTTAAGAATATATTTGCTTTTAAATCATTTATATATATAGTAGTCTCCTTTAATACATATAACTAGTAATCTAATAACCACTTTTGGCCTTTAGACACTTTGAAGTCAAGTCTCCCTGAGGATTTTTATTTCATTTACAAGTGTAATTTGTTTGAAAATATAATGGATTTCCCTTTCCTGAAATGGCTTGTGTTAAAAAAGGACATAAATGCTAATAGGAACACAGATGGAGGCTACAGCACTGGGAAAATCAACTCTGAATACATTCATTGACAAGAATACATTACGTGTGACTGTTAGACCATATAGTTACACAATTTTTTAAGGATAAAGGGGGGCTTGGGAGGGAAGGAAGCAGTTCACAAAGCAAAAACTTTATTTTTTAGATTAGTAACATTTTTCTATTTGCATGTATGTATGTTTATATTTTATGAGCTATTTGAGGTGACTAAATCAAACATTTTGAAAATAGCCTCTTGAAGTTAGCAAAATAACCATTAAGTAGTAATCAATACCTAATTTTATTTTTTAAATTATTTCACCAGATTAGCCTTTGAAAACGAAATAACAACAGTAATTGTATTAATCAATCAGTCATTTTTATTCTACATGAAAATGTAAAGCTTGGGGAAAAAATAACCATCATGAGGCAATAGAAATATAAGGATCACTGTAAAGCAGGAATTTTCATTATAGGTGATGCTGACCCCAAGGTGATAGGATTGTCCTGGGAGGGTGAAAAAAATGTGATATTAAATAGTTTTGTGGCCCATAGTTCAAACCTATGTATTCCTAGGTACTTAATATATTTTGTTAGTATCATGATAATTTTTTCTTAAAGACATCAATGAAAAACATTGAGAGTATGCTATAAAGTATGCTATATATATAAAGTATGACAAAATTAACTGTTTATGTGCAAATATATTACTTTTAAAGTAACATTTAAAAGCAATATATTTGCACATAAACATAAAACATGTATGTATTAAAATTACTTTTGAGTAGTTTCCATGACATATCTCAGATGTTTTCTTTTGGCTAGTTTCAAATCTGCTCCCAGCCAACAAAAAAAAAAAAAAAGAAAGGAAGAAAAGTATCATGAAATGTAGTATAAGGTAGATAGATAAATATTTTAAGGCATTATCATCTCCCCTCATCTGATTTCAGTCTAATATGTGAATTAAAATATCGACAGATAAAATATTTTTAAATCTTATTAATTCTTTAAGCCTCCGATGGATTGAACTAAACTAATTTTATTAATGAAAAAAAAAGAAAGCTAAATAAAATAAATAGACTGACTAAAAACTCTTTTAATGAATCTTTAAGGGCTCCTGGGTGGCTCAGTGGGTTAAAGCCTCTGCCTTCGGCTCAGGTCATGATCTCAGGGTCCTGGGATCAAGTCCCACATCAGGCTCCCTGCTCAGCGGGGAGCCTGCTTCCTCCTCTCTCTCTCTGCCTGCCTCTCTGCCTACTTGTGATCTGTCAAATAAATAAATAAATAAAATCTTTAAAAAAATGAATCATTAATCTTTTTATTTATTAATGCAAAATTCTAATATATTCTTTTTGTAAGGAATTTTGGAATCAAGCTTTTTTCTTTTTTCTTTTTTTTTTTTTTTAATAGTGGAGCAACACTGACATCCAGTAGTTAAGTGAATCCCAGCAGCATTTTTAGTATTGATAGAAATATACAATCAGAACAGACATGCACACGTACACTCACACACATACACACTCTGCATCAATTATATTGAATAGGGCTTCCAAAATATTATTTTGCACTTTTCTTGTTCTGGTCTGAATAATTTTAGAACATAGTTTGAGTTGAAAGTTAATGCTGTCACTTATATTATTCTAACTCTCCATATGATATTCTATATTCCAGTGAATTACTCATCATCAGTCTACTGCCAGTCTATTCCCTAAAGTTTTGTTTCCAAAGTTCAACACTATAGTGCAAACTTTTTTGGATTTTTTAGCTCTACTCCCTAGAGAAGGGAGAGAGGCAATAGATTAGAAAATAAAATTATGAAATAAAGACTAATGGCATAAGAGAAATGTACTGTCATATTTGTCTTTGTATCTGTTCTTAGTCTTGGTAATAATATTCTTCAATCAAACTATTTCCTTGAGTTATGTATACAGAAAAATGTACATCTTATTCAGAAAATCAGTAGATGCAAAAAACATTCATCTGTGTCCTGAAGGTCATGTGTGATACAAAAATAAACAGTATAAAATTAGGTGTTAATGCTAAGATATAAGTGCCAATTAAAACTCATGACCTGGAAAAAGTATAAGCACCCTGTGATTAAGGCATATGAACAATAAATATGAAAAAGTAAATAAATCACCCTGACCACAAGTAGTTACATTTAGAAAGCACTGTGCCCTTTAAAGTCCCGCTTTTTATTGGTACTTATGATAAATAGTTCTATAATCTAAATGCTTGAGAACAAAGAAGGTTTGGCCCTTATGCAACCCTAATTTTCTGGTCTTCTTATACAATGCAATGCACTGAAACAAATCATTTTCTTCATAACCCTCTTCTTTTAAGTTTGCCTTTCCATCATACATAGCTGAGAGCTGGCCACTTGGGCCCAGGAAAGAAAGAAAATAAGAGCACTTAATGAATCCATAAGTGCATTTCAAAAAAGGTACAGAAAAGTTCTGTGCAAATGATGTATGCTTTTTTTATAAATGAATTTCTCCCTTAACTATAATTCATAAATGAAGTTCTGATTATTAACATTAGGTTTAATGTTCTGAGCACAACTAGAAAAATGTTTTATTTCTACCTGGAACTTGGGTCTTTATGTAGCTAGCCATCCCTTTGAAAAAAAATGGCTGCCATAATATCATATACCTGGAGCAGGCCCTATTGTATTTTCCAAAGAAAATTATAAGCAGCTAAATTTGTTGCTTTGAGATCATTTTAGGGGCATAAACTCTTCAAAAACATTTGCTTGCTTTGGAAATTCTTTTCCTCTCTACATGCAATTGAATGTCTTAGAATAAGCTCTTCACCACACGGGCTGCAGCCAGGAACTTGCTGTGCTTCTAATAATTACTCACCTTGCTGCTGTTCAGCTTCAGAAGGGAAAACTGCTGTGGAGAAATAGCTTTAGTAGTCTGGAATAGAGAATAAAATACATTTTTCTGACAGTAATCCTTACCTCCTTGTAAATTTTCAGTTGGTTTTCATGAAGCTTACCATGAAAAAATAAAATGGAGAAGATATGTGTAATGCATTTTTTTAAAAAAATTGTTACACGAAGGAAGATCAATAAAGTCTTCCAGTTTGGTGCATGAGTGGCCCAGAGTATCACTGGACTAAAAAGACCCAAGTTGGCTCCAGCACTGTATAGGACAGCTGTTCCCATTTCTTCCTCCGAAGGGGTCCTGTGCATTCCTTTCCAGGCAAAGAAAGAAAACTTGCACAGCCAAAAAAAAGAAAAAAAAAAGTATATGTTTACATGATGCCAAAATAACCAGAGAATTATGTCAAAAAATTTAATAATTCACAAAAGAAACTGACACCACAGAATAAAATAATATACATTAAGTGGTATTGATAGTTTGTAATATAGATCACCAATTAAGTCAATAATGACAAATACATATTATGAATCTTGATACATTTCACACTCTATCAGGCTATTCTGACAACTGTCGATTGTAAACACACTTGAAAATATGTTTCTTTTTCTCATCCCACTGTATTCTTTAGGGCTTGATAGGAAATTAACCAGTTCGTTTACTCATTCAGTGACTATTGACCTAGTGCTCATTATATTGCAGACCACTGATAAGGGTGAAGAATTTATACGTGAAAATGATTAATTTCTACCCTAAAAGATTCTTATAATTAACAATGTTCTGTGGAAGTATGATGCCCTATGTATATACCTTTTCTAGAACAATAACTCAAATTGTTTATTAACAAATCTGGTTTATTTACAATTATGGATAAGAAATCTGACATGAAGTTCAGACCTCCTTTGTAGTGCATAGAATGACACTTGCTGTCTCATAAAAATTCAATATTTATATAACAAATAAATCCTTTGTGGTGTCACCTCATCTGAACAAGACAGAACAGGGTAATAAAATAAACCCCAAAGAAACCATATCTTGGTTGATAATGGCCTAACATATTCTATCAATGTAAAGCAAGATACAAAATAATGTAAATAAAAAACAAGTGAAATTCACCCCCACTCATATATTTAGAACTAAAAACAGATAGAATACATAGAAAAATGCTGAGGTGGGCAGAATAATGCTCCCCTCTCTAAAGAAGTCTATCTTCCAATCTCCATAATCTGTGAATATGTTAGGTTTTATGACAAAAAGGACTTCCAGTTACAGATGTAATTAATCAGCTGACCTTAAAATAGTAAAGTTATTCTGGATTATCTAAGTGGCCCATTGTGATCAGAAAGATCCCTAAAGGTAAAAGGGGGTCGGTGGCAGAAGAGGGAGAATGAAAGAGATGTCCTAGGGAGATAGACTCCTCCCAATGTCACTGGCTACGAGGATGGAAGAAAGGGGCCAGGGCAGTCTCTGGAAGCTGGAAAAGACAAGGAAAAACTTTTACCCTGACAGAACATCCCTGCCAACACCATGATTTTGTCTGGCTCAGTGAGACCCATTTCAGACTACATTCAACAGAGAAACACATTACTAAATTGGAGAAGCATTTGAAAAACTCTCCTAAAAGCCAATAGGGAATATTAAAAAATAACTTGTGAGATATAAACATGAACATGACAAAATCAAGACAAGAGACCTGGGGAAGGAGGGTGTGCTGCAGAGCAAAGGAACTCAATACAGGGGAAGAAACTGAGGGTTCAAAAGGTCAAAGATGCTCTAGGTGATGTGAGGTGAAGCCAACCTGAGTCATGGGGGATCTGACTCCCACCACCAGAGATCTCTTGTGACAGCTTCCTCCCTAAGGTAAAGAGCTCATCAGAGAACCAGAGCTGATCACATCTCAGACACCTCTCCTTCCTCCTGATAGTAATCAGATTATTGACTGTGTTGTGTAACCTTTTATAGAACTTACCTACACCTGACTTAGATCTCTCAGATATTATCTTCAATAATGTCTTCACCTCACCAGGAATGCAAACCCCTTACAATCCGAAACCTGACTCACTGCTGTTATCTCCAGCACCTAAAACCATGACTGACCCACAACATTTTTTGAAAAATAATTTGTAGACTATTAACTCTGTCTAAGCCTGGAGACATTCTTCTTAGGTCACCCTCCCTGCTTATATAATGAGGATTAAAATAGACTTCAGGGAGTCTAGCTAGCAGTCAGTTTATAAGGAAACCATGGCAGGAGCAGCTGGTAATGGGACAAAGGGAAGGCGGACACTTTACTGGTGTAAAGTGAAAACAGCTGTTGAAATAAAGTGCATTCTGGGTACTGGAGGTAAGGGACTAGGGATGTTTTTCTAGGTAGTGAGACAATTTAACTCACTTCTTTCCTAAATCTAGAGATACATAGAATATCAACTAAATTCTGCTACTGTAAATAATGAGTTAGGAGAGGGATACACCTTTAGCACTTGTGAGATCATGTGACAGAACAAACAGAAAACAATACTCCAGAATTGTAAAAATGTAATTAATAATGGCTGTATTTGACAGATTGAAATTTAGATAGTCACAGAAACAGAGACATGAATTTACAACAGCTAATAAGTGTTCAATCTGAACCGAGTCAATATGTAACAGGTATGGACATGGAATACAGAATTTGATCCTTGAAAATGAATCAGATTAGAAAAGAAGACAACAATATAATATCAGGAAGGAGAAACTCTTCCTGTCTCATTTTGCTCTAAGTGCCCAAATGACGAGGCATTTATAGGTAATACTAGAATTGCACAGTAATCATGCCTATATACTGTATATGCTAATTCTAGTACATATGCATGTATTCCACACATATACTGTGATTAAATTTATGAAATCAAATTATATAATCCAATATTTTTATATCAAATGTTATCATATGCATGAATAAGATGAAGTTATATACAGTATATATGTGTGTGTATGTATGTATAGAGATTAATTTCAGTGGCTTCCTCCTATTTTTAAATATGTGTATATATTTATTATTTATTATTATTTATTATTATTTATTTATTATATTACTTTAAAGATATATTTTAAATATAACTATAGGAATATAATTATATTTATATATTTAAGATATAAATATATTTTTAGATATAATTTTTTCAAACTTCTAAATTTTGTATTATTTTATTTTATTTATTTTTTTCATTATGATGTGTACTTTTTTATCCCCATCACCTTCTTTACCCATCCCTCTACTCATCTCCCCTCTGGTAATGGTCAGTTTGTTCTCTATAGTTGAGAGTCTGTTTCTTGGTTTGTCTCTCTTGCTCTTTTTTTCCAATTGCTTGTTTGTTTTGTTAAACTAATGAATTTGAAATAAAATAAGTAAAGCCATGATGAATGACTAGCACTGTACTTTCTTTGCTAGCCTAAATAATTATCAAACTAATCAAAATGTATGAGGTAACTACTATCAGATAATGGCACTGCAATCTTTGAGGGAAGGGAAGCAAGCCCCAGTTTTCCCTGGTTCTTCAATAAGGCCAGTCTTCTAACCGTGGACAGTGTTGGAAGCTAAAGCAAACATGGAACTTTGCTGAGCTGAGAGGAGAGAATCATAGACTTCGGAAGTGTCGTGATGTGTGTAGACCCCCGAAGGGCAGGGCGCTACATAGATGGGCAAGGCCCAGAAGTCTGTGTCGGGGCTCCCTATGAGTTGTTGGCCGAAGATAGGCTATATATGCCCAGGGCAAGATCTGAGAGACATACATATTTCCTGAGACTGGCTGAGGCTGAGACCAGCTGGAGATTACATGGGTGTGAGGGAAATTCCTTGTCAGCCAGAATAAGGAAACCTTGCTTAGCACCTCGCACATTCAGTTGAGATTCCCCGAGAGGCCAGACTTTAGAACAAGAATTACCTTCTGGTGTAAAGGCCATGCCTTGGGAAAATTACAAAAACAAGATTGACCTACCTTAGCAAAGAATAAAATCAAGCCTGAAAGAATTAAGACTCTCTCCCAGTAATTTAATTGTCTGCCAGGACACAATTTAATGTCCTTTAAGAGAACACAAAAGAATCAAGACCCAGTAAATTGTATCATGCAAAGTATTTTACATAAAATCAAGATTACTCATATGAATAAGCAAGCAGGTATGACCTATAATTTAAAAACAAAGCAGCTAATTCAGAACATTAGTAACCCAAGTGATGAAATCAATAGTAAAGAGTTCTAAAATAATCATACATACGGCTGAAAACTTAAAAAAAAAAGATTAACATCGTCAATTAACAGCTTAATTAATGTCCCACTCTCTTGTTTCCTATATGGCTTCCTTAAAGAAATGATGTTTGGTTGGAATCATCAAAGGTAAGTAGAAATTACTGGTTCTGATTCCTCATGAACAGTTAATTTACTCATCTCTGAGCTCCAAGTGTCACACTCATGAATGTGTCTCTTGTTTACTAATATAGTTACAGTGCCTGGCCCATAGATTGTGCCCAATCAATGAGCCTTTCATTCAGCTGGCCATAATGTAGGGAAGGGTTTTCATAAGCATTATATAAGAACAGAATTAGCTATACGGGAACTGTGAAGGAATGATTTTGAGGTTCACATTTCACATGTGGCTGACAAAGCATAGTTAGAGTCATGATAAACAAATATATTCACTAAATAGCCAGCACAGAATATGATCTAAAATGACTTTCTGCTAATAGAGAATAAAGCCCATAAGTTATTCTTTCATTAAAAAATCATTTTTTATTATTATGCCCAAGGAATATTATTTTGCAAAGGTATATATATTCCTGAATATTGTTATATATATATGAATTATATATGTGTGTATGTATATGTATATATTGTCCTGATAGAGAGAAAAATTTGTCCAATTTTTAAAGATTTATTCATTTATTTGAGAAAGAGAGTGTGGAGAGGGGCAGAGGGAGAGAAACTCAAGCATACTCACCACTGACTTGTGGCTTGATTTCTCATTCAGTGAGATCATGACCTGAGTCAAAACCAAGAGTGGACACTCAACCGACTTAACCACTCAGGTATCCTGAATTTTATCCATTTTCAAGGAGATTTTTTCCTTCAGTGTTTCCTAAAATTATTTCTAAGTGATTTTTGTTGTTGTTTGGGGTTTTGTTGTTTTGGTGTTTTGTTTTGTTTTGTTTTTCTTGTATTACTTAGCTTATTTAGCTTTATTTTAGGCAAGTTTATTATTGGTAATTACAGCTAGAAATAGCCAAGCTCTTGTGTTTGCGACTACATGTAGATTATTGCTGATATAATATAACTTTGACTTTTAATGAATCTGGCAAATCTTACAAACAAGTATGCCAGGCACATCTTTTCATTACTCCCTAAGACTCATTAATGTGATTATTTTGTCAAGCATCTTGACTGACAAGTTAAATATTTCTGCCACACTCATGTAAATTGTAAGAACATAACAGTGAAGGAGGAAGTTCTCCTTCTTTGATTATAATTAAATAGGATATTATCTTACCGTTGTTGTTTTCCAGACACTACATGCTTTTCGGGTTCCATAAAGCAAATGAGCAATTGAAAAATAACATGTTTCACTCCCTGGTTAAGTTCTATGGAAGGTTATCGCCTTAGGATATGCACTATCTCTTCAGCCACAGCCATATTTTAGTCAATCATATGGTCCAGAGATGTAAAGCTATATTCTTGTAAATAAACAGTTTCTGGTGTGCTGTGGTGGAGATGGCAGATAGCAACATAGTTCTAGTAAAAAGAAAATGAAGATTTAGCATTGGTCAATAGAAAAATATCTATCAAATTATGGTCTACAGAAAAAGTACCATTTAAGACCACTGTATATTATACAGTGTAGATGGAAGACCACTTTGGAGGGATTATCAATTCTTTCACCAATATAATAATGCATATTGTTAACATATTGTTTCTTCATTTAGAATTCATAAGAAAATCTATCCTATTTAATTAGCTTCTTTGTTAAATATAAAATCATTTACATAATACGGTGAGTGGTATGAATTACATACAGATGCATGTAGGAGCTGAGTAGAATGAGCCTCAGTGATTGGTCTGTGCATTCGTGTCACTTCACAGTGAGAAACTGAGCAGAAGGGGATGAAATGACTTAACAAGATCACCCAACAAATCCTTCCTAGAATAGGAGCTGAAAGTCGCTTCTTTTTACACTTTCTTGCCATTTCCCTTTCCATTTTAGTGACAAATAAATATTGAAAGATTATTATAAAATAAAAGTATATAGTTTTGCTTAGTAATCAGAAGCATGAACCTGTACAATAAAATGTAAACCAAGACCTGCTGAGTTAGTTTTACGCTATCTGCGCCAACAGAGGTCCTGTGGGGCTTCGGCCTCCATCTCTAGTGGCCCGACTCAGGCTCTGTGACACAAGGGCTGAGTTTCCTGTGCAAACAGTCCAAAACAATTCACCTCCTGCTCCCTCAGCCCTACCACACAACCATTCCCACTGCATCTCCTGTGGGAAAGTCTTGAAATGTAGCTGTTGTTTGTTGAAGTAAAATGGCCTGATCAAATGTAGCTCTGAAGGCAAGAGGGTGTAATCTATGCGTTCCTTAGAACCCATCACCTTCAGCATGCCCTATTTGCTGATGAAGACGCCTGCCTCTTGAAGTTCCCCCTTCTCCTCATGTATATCGTATGGCCCATGCAAGCTCTCTTTGGTTACAAATTAGAATTTTATTGGACTCATTCCTTTTAACAAGGCTAGTTTTATGAGTTTTGACCTCAAGAAACCAAAATAAGACAAAACAAACAAAATGGCAACTAAGTTTCTATTTCTCCATCTCAGAGTGTGGGCAGAATAAATACAAAGCTCTGAAATAGGTCTAAAACAAACACCATGATAGATTTGGTTTGTGTGCTTGAAATGTATCATGTAATTAAGGCTATGCTGTTAATCACATTCCATTACCACAATAATAACTGATATTTATTGTCAGGTACTGGTCCAAGCATTATTTGTAGTTAGCGTTGTTTAATCATTGCAAGGACCCTATGAAATTTTTTCACAATAGTATCATGACCCTGTCAAATGTTGTGTTTATTTAGTGCTAATAATGGTTAGTTCTTACCTATCAGTAAGAACTTCTTGCTATATTAACTGTACATATGTGGGGGCACCTGGGTGGCTCAGTGGGTTAAAGCCTCTGCCTTCGGCTCAGGTCATGATCTCAGGGTCCTGGGATCCAACCCCGCATCCGGCTCTCTGCTCAGTGGGGAGCCTGCTTCCTCCTCTCTCTCTGCCTGCTTCTCTGCCTACTTGTGATCCCCATCTGTCAAATAAATAAATAAAATCTTTAAAAAACAAAACAAAAAAACTGTACATATGTGAAAGAAATTAATTATCAGAGACTGTTTGGAGGTAAATACTAACCCTAATTATAACAGAGGAATCTGAAGCACAGAAGTTTATGTGGTTTGTCCAAACTCATCTAGCAAGAAAGTAGTTGAGTCAGATTGGGCTTCAAATTCCAGTACGGTAATTAAGTAATTACTCAGGAACACAGCATTAGTAAAGTACCCTAGAATGCCGTAGTCAGCCAAAATCCACTACCCAGCTACAATCTAGTGAAAGAACCTAGAACTACTGCTACGGAGACTGGTAAACTTTCAATGCAGTCACGTTATAGTTGGATCACGTTCAATTAGTCACTTTCCCTACATAAAACATGGAGATCATTTTGATGAATGAATAAGATTTTCTTTTATGGGAACGAGCCCAGCACAGTGTCAAGCACACAGATTCTGCTTAACAATGATTATCAATAACATATGTTAATTGATAATATACATTTCTGCAAAAGGAAATTAAGCTATTTGGATGGACATACATGGAAGTGAGAGAGATCGTGCACATAGGGATATAAACATTAGAGACTACATTATAAAAAGCTGAATGTCTTTTTTTTGAAGATTTTATTTTTTTATTTTACTTATTTTTATTTATTTATTTTTATCTGCTAATTATTATTTTTTTAAGATTTTATTTATTTGAGAGAGAGAGAGAGAGTGAGAGAGAGCATGAGGGGGAGAAGGTCAGAAGAAGCAGACTCCCGGTAGAGCTGGGAGCCTGGTGCAGGACTCGATCCCAGGACCTGAGCCAAAGGCAGGGGCTTAACCAACTGAGCCACCCAGGTGCCCCAAGAAGTCATGTCTTCTTCCTTTTAGACTGCTGCTTAGAATCCTTCTAGCAGATTAAGAGATGTCCAAAAAGTTATTCTTGAAATAATAGTATCATGCATACACGGTATTTTGTATATAAAATCTACCTTTTTAACCAAATACATAAATACATGTACACATGAGAACAGGCTGTTAGTCAAAGAGACTTAACGTACCTATATTGAATTCATTTTTTTCTCCTTAGAGCAGTCAGAAATATTCCTCAGTCCTCACAGAAAACTGGATTCTGGACCTAGGCAGAACTTGAACAGTAGGGCCGCCAGGGTACATGGAGAGAGGGCTCCCTGTTATCCTTCAGTGCACGATGCCAGTGTTGTCACTGCACTGTCAGGATCAACTAACTTCTCCATAATACTTACACTTCCTTAAGAAATATCTCTCCACTCTGGAAAAGAGCATGGAGGTTCCTCAAAATGTTGAAAATAGAACTGCCCTATGACCCAGCAATTGCACTACTGGGTATTTACCCTAAAGATATAAACGTAGTGATCCAAAGGGGCACGTGCACCCAAATGTTTATAGCAGCAATGTCCACAATAGCCAAACTATGGAAAGAACCTAGATGTCCATCAACAGATGAATGGATCAAGAAGATGTGGTATATATACACAATGGAATACTATGCAGCCATCAAAAGAAATGAAATCTTGCCATTTGCGACAACATGGATGGAACTAGAGCGTATCATGCTTAGCAAAATAAGTCAAGCAGAGAAAGACAACTATCATATGATCTCCCTGATATGAGGAAGTGGTGATGCAACATGGGGGCTTAAGTGGGTAGGAGAAGAATCAATGAAACAAGATGGAATTGGGAGGGAGACAAACCATAAGTGACTCTTCATCTCACAAAACAAACTGAGGGTTGCTGGGGGGAGGAGGTTTGGGAGAAGGGGGTGGGATTATGGACATTGGGGAGGGTATGTGCTTTGGTGAGTACTGTGAAGTGTCTAAACCTGGTGATTCACAGACCTGTACCCCTGGGGATAAAAATATGTTTATAAAAAATAAAAAATTAAAAAAAAAGAAATATCTTTCTCCCAATGCCAGGCAGAAGCTAGATATTTGTAGTCAGTCAGGGAGTAGAGAGAAGAAAGAATTCCTTTTCCTTTCTCAGTGGCCAGTTTTTTTCTCCATCTATATATCATTTCATTTCACAGAACTAGAAAGGAATAAATGAGCAAGTGAATTTTAAATTACTAGTTACCTTTTCCTTACACTTAACCTTTAAGAAGTTGCTTAGAACCAGTTAATTAACCCAATTCGTGATTGCAACGGTCATGCTGAGCATCCATGTAAGTACATTTTAATCTATGATTCTCTCACTAGAGGACCAATTTGTTTTTCTTGTTCAACAACTTGGAAACTAAACTACGTTTAAATATGTGGAATTTACACTTTAAAACACCTTCATTTTTTTTTTCTTTAATGTTTTGTTCTTTGGAACTTTTATCCTTTAAAATTTTGCAAAAAAAAAACTTAAAAAAAACAACATATTCTCCTTGTCAAATACATTTTCACTTCTTTATATCTTGATTAGCATTTTACTTCTCAGTTGTTACCCTGATAAATATTTATTATTATGATGACCAAAAATATCAGATAGACCTAGTCCTTCCATTTTCCAGATACTTATGGCAGTGGAATATAAGTGATAATCGTGAGTTCTCAGGTGAGTTGTCTACTTCAATGTTTAGGTGAACAATGGCAGATCTAAGATCTGACTTCACACAGCCTAGCTCCTATTTCTTTCTTGAATAAAATTTATAAATAAAATGTGTCAAAATAATCACTAAATTACTATACTTTAAATCATGAAATATATATTTATTTAAAATATATGTATAGAATTTAGCGTTTAAGATTTGCTGTGTGTTCATCATATTTTTAATTCTCTCAAAAAGAGCAAATTGTAATTATCAAGAGACATGAGCAAAATATGTTCTTTGTAATTAACTCTGTATCATATTCTGTAATTTTACCAAGTACTTCTAAGAAAATATATCCTATGTGACTTGATGGAGATTACATTTATATATCTATATCTATCTATCTATCTATATATATACACACACACACACACATACATATACACACACATATATTATATGAATCCACATAAATAAATTATTTGATGATATTGCATTAACAACATTACACACGGTAAGCATGTGTATACAAGTATTGATATCTACATCCATATCTCTCTACCTTCCAAAATTAAGCAAATAAGAATTGACAAAATTATTTTATGAGTGGTTCTGTCAAAATGTATCCAAGCATCTCCTTAATCTTGGAGATCATAAGCTCTTAGAAAATTAAGAGCCTCTTAGAAAATTATCTGACATCTCACAAATAGTCTCATTCAACATCTCTGGTGAAATACTTTACAGGAAAATCTTGGAAGAACAGAAATGAAGATGGGGAAGAAGAATCATAAAATGTCAATCACAATTTTTAATTGAAAGCAGTAGTTGTTTTATGTCTAAAAGGATTAACATGCAAAACCGTTTGCTGAGATGAATGGAAGAAGAAAGCTCAAGTCCTTCCAATAGGGTGTGTGTTATTCTTTTAAAGAGAGTAATTGGCGCTCCTGGGTGACTCAGTTGGTTAAGCCTCCTAGCCTTGATATCTATTCAGGTCACAATCTCAGGGTTGTGAGATTGAGATGCACCTTTGGCTGCCTGCTCAGCAGGAAGTCTGCTTGGGATTCTGTCTTCCCCTTACCCTCTGCCCCTCCCCTTTCTTTCTTTTCTTTTTTTTTTTTTTTTTTAATTTATTTCCAGCATAACAGTATTCATTACTAAAATAAATAAATCTTTAGAAAAAAAAAAGAGGGTAATCAGGTGGGGTGATTTATTAGCATTATTGTCAGAATATTTACAGAAAAGTCAACAGGCAAACCACACTATTGGACACAACTTTTCTACTTGAAAAGAGCATATATTCCAGTTGAACTGAATGCTGTAGAGGACTTGAGTCATCTGTTCTTGTGGGGAACCTGAGGGATGTTTATTTACTTTTTTTTAAAGATTTTATTTATTTATTTGACAGACAGAAATCACAAGTAGGCAGTGAAGCAGGCAGAGAGAGAGGAGGAAGCAGGCTCCTCACGGAGCAGAGAGCCTGATGCAGGGCTTGATCCCAGCACCCTGGGATAATGATCTTAGCGGAAGGCAGAGACTTTAACCCACTGTGCCACCCAGGCGTGCTCCTAAGGGATGTTTAAAATGATCAGTGCATAAGTTTAGCCACAGCTGTACAATAAACAGCATCCCAAATTTAAAAAAAAGAAATAAAATTTATTTAGTTTTGGAATTTTAGAGACTATAATCCAGGTGATCACTGTGTTTATTGTGCCAACACACAATTGTTTTCTCTAGATCACTTTACCTTATGTTGTAGTTCTCACCTGGAAGTGTGAATAAAGTGTTCAGAGAAGAAGCAGCTAAAGCCCCTCAAAACCACATGTATTTACCTAATAACATAACTTGAACATTTGTAAAGTAAAAGTTGATGGGGACAGATGGACACACAAACGTTATTAGACATTTTACTGCACTTCTCTAAATATCATATAGAATGAAAAGAAAAAAATAATTAATAAGGATATTGATAAATTGATAAAAATATTAAATAATTAATAAGGATGTTGATAAATTGATAAAATTGATAAATTGATAAAAAGAAAAAAATAATTAATATGGATATTGATAAATAAGGATATTGATAAACACAACTCACTGACTTTAGCTCATTGGCCTGTATAAATGCACGTTCTTTTTAAGTACTCATGGACATTTATCAAAATAAACTATATCGTAGGCAAAAACATGTTAATCATTAATCTATGATGACAAAAATCATAATAGTGGCTATTCTTAGGGGAAGTTGAAAGGGAAGGGCAAAGAAAAGCCTCTGGAATGCTATTAATGGATAGTGTTTACACAATAGTACACAAATGTAAAAATTCATGAGTTTGTATAACTTTGGGTGATTATATGTATGTCATTTATACCACAATAAAAAAATAAACAAACTAGTCTCCAAAAAATTCAGTGAGAATCTAGAGTTCAACCCACATTAAAGTAACTTCTGTGTGCTAGATACTGAAGGTTCTCCATCTTTCCCTCATCCTTAGATATCTAAGAAATAAATAAATGAAAAATAATATAAGCTATTTTATTAATTGAAATAATGAAAATTGATTAAATTAACATATGTATATTTAATACACCATCTCCTGGCCAACACTTAGCTATAGGCAGTTGTCTGTTGCACTGGCAATCCCAAATAAACCACACCTCTATGAACTCCCTTTGATTTGGTCTGAGGCTGTGATTTGCTTTAACCAACAGAAAGTGGTGTAAGAGACACTGAGCTAAGTGAAAGTTCCTGCCTTAGCTTCCACCTCTACGTGCTTGAGAATCCTGATAAACCATGAAGGCTAGCTGTTCTACTGGGGAGAACACATGCAGCAGGCATGTATGGGCTCCTACAAAGCAGGGGAGGCCCATAACCACGTGGAGAGAAAGATAGAAGCCCAACTCTTCCAGGGTCCTAACTAAGCCCAGTCTCTAACCAACCCACTACCTGAATACGTTCCTTCAATAAACCACCAACAAGCTGGTCAGCAAAACAGCCACTCAGGTAAATCTAGCCCTTCTAGATTATAGAATCTAAAATTTAGATTGTAGTATTTTATGCAAATAAAATACTCGGTTTTTAAACCGCTAAAATTTATAGTAGTTTACTGTGCAGGAATAGATGACCAAAACACTATATCATTAACTTAGCTTGGGGTTTGATGTCAAGTATGATAATTAGCCAGAAGTGAAATGGAATGGGCATGGGGGTTGCCATGAGACAGAAAGACTTTAATGTTCACCTCAAGTAAGAGTATTGAAGCATATCATGGATTTTGAGTCTTTTAAAATCTAGCCTGAATTTATATCAAAAGAATTCTCTTTATCTTAATTGGAGTGGAGTTAGTATTATGTTTGCAAAATAGCCACAGGGAGGCCTACTGACCCAGCTTTTGTATAGGAAATCAAAGTGTGAATCTTAATTTCACAGGCATTGAAGAAATTCCCAACTTGTGTGTTTGAATCCAGAGGCTGGCATATTTAAAGACCTTTTTTATTTTCTTATTAGGATAATTTTAAAAGAAAGTAAAACAATGTGTGTTCCAGAAAGGAGAATGTTTACTTGCTTGAATAACTCAAGGAAGAAAAAACTTCAAATTGCATAAACAGGAAATAGTATCAACAGTCCAGATGAAGTACGAGGCACCCAGTTAACTATGAACTACAGATGAACAATGAAAAAATTGTATGATAAATATGCCCTATGCAATATTTAGAACAGAACATACTTACACTAAACGTTATTTCTTATTTTATATAAAATGCAAATTTAACTAGCCTCTGGTATTTTTTTGGCTAAATCTGACAACACTAAATAATAGTAAAATCAACAAGTCAGGTGACAGAAGGCCGAATGGAATGGGAGGGTGAAAACTGCTAGAGAAAGATTCAGAGAACTAGGTAGGGCAAGAATGGAATAAGGAAATCAGAGAAAAGAGGTCATAATGTAGAGTTATTGTTTTGAAAGTGGAAAAATAATCATGTTAGCAAAACATAACAGTATTTCAGGAAAGAATAAAATGGGTGGTCAAGAAAGTATAAAAATACCACTCCATTATTTTCTATAACTAATCTCAACTTCCTCTTGTGTTGCCCAGGTGATGGGGAACAGAAATTTAACAACTATATGGTGTCTTGCTTTTTTCCTTGTAGTTTAACTTGTCTTTTTGGATGACTCAACCTATTGAGAAAGTGCTTACTCTTTCAGGTTCTACCCTGTCCCACATAACCTTCCTTGAGACAGTCAGGGCTTTAGTGGGGATGAGGGTCTGACAGTGTTGGGGGAGAGGAGAACCCACACACTGACTTTGAATCGAAACACCTATTTCCATCGGTGTTTGCAGCTGCACTTTCGCCTCTTTCCTCACCAGACTTGCTCGTGACGTAAGGAGATCTACCTGGAGAAAACATGGTCCCACTGCCGCTGAGGGCAGATGCTGCTACTCTTGCCTTCACCTCCTGCTTACTCCTTCACACTGTGGGCTTCTCTAAGATACCCTCCCCAGTAAGAAAAAGCAGGGACCAGCATGTATACACTCTCACATTTCAAAGGAAAAGATTTGCCAAGAAACTTATGGAAAATATTTTTTTAAAAAGTACTTCTACTTTTACAAAATAATCTAGACTTTGAGTGGAATTATTTTGTATTCTTTATTTGAAAGCATAATAGTTCTAAGAAATAGGCACAGATCAAATATTTATAAAAATGCAGGTAATTTTTTAATATCTCCTGACAGATGGCCTCTGTAGATTCTGTATTTACTATCTGTGCTTTGCTCTTACCAATCTTCTTCATCCCATATAAACTTAGTGTTTACCTGGGGGTATATCAATAGTTTATGAGTTTGATTTTAAATAAGAATCCCTGTGTTGCAGCATAGTGAAACTTATTTTTCTGCTTTTTAAAATGTAATCAGTACCCCAAATCAATATCGCTATTCTTTTTAAAGGCTAAGTTTTTATGTTCAGAGAAGGTTGATGCTTTATTACTCTAGGAAAAAAAAAAAAAAAGAGTTCCTTTTAAAACATTAAAAAACATAAACATCTTAAATATGCATTAGAAACTATTAATGCTGAAGGGAGATCTGACTGCCATAAATATTCTATACAGAGCCTCTTACATCTTTTGAAAGGCAAAGTTAATTTTTCCATGACAAATTTTTAAAAGAAAAAAATGGCTAAGTATGTATTTTGAATTTAGTAATGCTTTGTGAGTCTACACAAATATTGAAGAATTTTAACTCTGAAACCTGAATTTTTTTTTTTTCAGATTCTAAGTCATTAAAATGTATTTTTTATTTGGTAGCAAACTTGTATTCTAGCCAAGCAGCTGCATCTATGGGCTGCCAGACTTACTCTTCACACTTTCAGGTTATTTGATTAAATTACTATATACATAAAAGGCTTTCCACAGAGTGATTAAAAAGTGGACAGGGTAATGTTAATTACATTACTCTCAGAAGAGAAATTACAAAGAGAAAAATTTTTGAGATTTTAATATATTGTTATTTTTACAACATTTGGCTCAAGGAACAAAATGAAAAGTTATAACAAAACAATAGATTATTTAAGAATGGCATTACTACTTTTTAGTTGATTTCAAAGAACTTTTTGATTAGTTGTATCAGTGACCCTCACAGCAGCCATAAACTAGGAAAATGACAAGTATTTCCCCTCTTTCCTCCATGAGGTGATTGAGCCTCAGAGAAATCAACTTTATAAGTAAATGTCAAACTTAAGTGACAACATGGGCCCCTGTTTTACCCTGCTCTCTGTAGTACTCTAGAAGCTACATTCATTTTTTTTTTTTAATTGTTGTAGGTTTAAAGTGTTTAATGAATATTCTGGTTTTTAAATTGAAGTATAGTTGACACACAATGTTCCATTAGTTTCAGGTGTACAAAACATAGTGCTATTACAAGTCTGTATGTTGTGCTGTGTTCACCACAAGTGTAGCCGCCATCCGTCTCCTTACAGCGCTGTTAACATACCATTGACAACATTCCCAATGCTTTACCGTTTCTTCTCATGACTTACCCATCCCAGAATCCGAAGCCTGTGCCCTCCACTGCTCTTCACCCCTTTTGCCCATCCCGCACCCCCTCCTGTCTGGCAACCATCAGTTTGTTCTCTGTACTTATGTTTCCGCTAACTTTATTTTCTTTGTTTTTTAAAAGTTTCCCCTGTAGTGTGTTGAAAGCAAAAACTATACCTAATAAATCAGTTCTAATCGCCAGCACTACACATTTGGTGAATCAGAGTTTCAACTTTAAGGCCAAGATTGAAATGGTCTCATTATAGAAATTGAAAATGAAAGTTAGAACCCTTCTGCTGTCTCCTCTTTAACTGGGGTAAGAAAGAACTACATAAGTTTGGCAGAGTATTCTTTTCAAATATAATAGCGGTCACACTAGATATCACACATAAAACATCAGCACAGGCAGAACCAATAGCCAAAAGTCACATCTGCTGAACTTGGTGAAACAACAGCTTTGTCTTTCAAGTCAAACTAAGCTCTGTAGGGGGGAAACTTATTTTATGATAAATAGAGTCCTAAAGTATTATGCAATTGGCAACATTTACTATGCATTTATGGTATTACGAGTTTACTGTATTTGGTTTTGTTCAAATAATTTCACATATCTAGTAGAAATTGTATCTTATGTGATGATTTAATCTTACCACAGCTGCGGCAATATAAATTACACTTAAGACTATGCTGATTGATTATAATCAGTTGTAATCATGTCTTATAATTACATTGCATTCTAGAGGCAGAGGCTGTTTAAGCCTACTCAGCACTGAGCTATATAAAGAAGATTATTTGTTACTTCTGACAGTCTCAGTCAACATTCAAAATTGCCTGCAAACAATAAGTTTTATTAAATTTATTGTCCAGACGTCAAATAAGTTTCTTGATTTATCTGCAGAACTGAAATGGAATTGTAAGCTAGTCTAAAGCTTATTAACTACTATTTATACCAAAAATATCTTCATAAAAACATTCATAATTCAGGGCATGGGTTATATCGATGTATCATTTTTAGGTACATAGGATTTCAAAGTATATACATTTTACCTAAAAAATAATCAAGTGAATAGGAGGGGGTATAGATGAAACAAAATTGTCAGAATATTGATAATTTATTATAGCAGGGTCATGAGTAATAACGGTTTGTTATACTCTTCTGTTTAGTGTGTATATGCTTAAATTTTCCATAATTGAAAGTTATATATGTATAATTTATATATATATATATAATTTCCCCATAATAAAACTGAACCAACATTATATAAACATATAGTAATATGCACATTATATCCATATGCAGTAATGACAAAAGTATTCTTCAATATTTAAATATCTAAGTTGTTGTGTTTATTTCTCAAAAAAATACTTTGCCTTTAAATTCTCAAAATCCTAAGTCACTATTTTGGAATACTTTTAATATTATGTCACCCAAAACTAAAGTCCCTGTTCTCTCTTTGTGGCCTAACCTTCCTAGTTAGCTCACATCATGAGGCACACTAGCCATCAATCTCAGTCACACAGAAAACACTGTGCTACTCCATCATCAGTGTCTTATTATTAAAGACGATTATGTTTCATACAATTAACTACAGCTCCCACAAGTAACATATTAATATTATGATCAGGTTGCACGGAATTGTTAGGCAAGGCTCATTCTGATCAGAATTCTACCTATATTAGAATAGAATAAAGTTACAAAGGAAGGTTTTTGATTTAGATTTTAGATTACTTACCAAAGAAATTTCTTTAGATTTTGGCAACTTATTTAGTGATCTTAGACTAACGTTTTCATCTTTGTGTGACTGGATAAAGTGAATGTAAACCCATGGGTGTTACAGGTTTGATCAAGATAATTAACATGGATCAAATATTTGTTGTCTCTCATTTTCCAATCATACTTTGTATCTTTTTTTAAAAAAATACTTACCCAATTCTTTATACACTTGAATGAGGATTTGACTATGATTTGCTGATTCATATCTGGAACCAGAAATGCAGTGCTGATCTAGAACACACTTACTAACATTAACATTTTTACACTTCTTTGGACTTCCTTTTATTGCTTGTATGACAGGATGCCAAACAGGTCTTTTTCTTGATTTGACATTTTAGCTCAGATCTCAAAACTGAAGACAATTTCAAATGCCTGCATTTTCAAAAAAGAAAAAAAATGAAAAACCAACCAACCAAACAAAGAATGCCTATTGCCCTATGATGTTAAGAAAGAGCCCAAACTAATCTGTCACCATAGTGTTTTATGCCCTTTCACCTTATGAAAAGAAGACCAGATTTATCAGGAAAAAGAGGATTGAGAGTGAAGAGGATCAACAGAAAGCTGCATGAATCTCCATACTCTTCTGTGGTAAGAAAAGAGAGACTCCTCCACTTCCTACTTTGAGTCACAGGAGGAGAACTTCAAGATTTGGGTCATCACAGAAACCAGCGATTGACACAGGACTGCCAAAAGCAAAGGGAGGGAAGATCATGATATTTACCAGTGATGACAGATGGTTGGTGGTGAAAGCCAACTGAACAAGTAAAAAAAGGGTACAATTTCCTAGGATACTATAGAAAGCAAGGAAGATAGGCACAAGTGAGGAGTCTTGAAAAGATCCAGCCAACAAGACTTTCCTCAGTGTAAGGAGTCTGTGTGATACATATAGTTAGAGAAAAGACTGATGAAGTCATGTATAGCAAAGGGCTATGTCACTTAGCTGAGCAGGCACTGAGAAGCCCTCCAAAGAAGAAAAGTTGGGCTGATCCCTGAAAAACAAAAACAAACAAACAAAAAACACAAAAAGCACAAACAGAAACAAAAACTATGAATCAAAGTTTCTGTAGAAGAACACACTAACATTTGGGAATGGCCACTCCAAACATCACATTTCCAGGTTACAGCAACACCCCCAGTACAAAAGATTACCCTTGTTAGACCAAGAAAATGCTCAATCAGGTGAGGCAGGAGAGAAGGAAGAAAGCAATTCCCTTCTCCATTGTTTTTCTTTTCTTTTCTTTCTTTCTTTCTTTTTTTTTTAAGATTTTATTTATTTATTTGAGAGAGAATGAGTGAGAGAGAACATGAGAGAGGAGAAGGTCAGAGGGAGAAGCAGACTCCCCAAGGAGCTGGGAGCCCAATGCGGGACTCAATCTTGGAAGTCCAGGATCATGACCTAAGCCAAAGGCAGCTGCTCAACCAACTGAGCCACCCAGGCGCCCTCCACTGTTTTTCTTAATCTGGGTGAGCTCTGAGCTGTAAGAAGAGGGGGCCTGGGTAAGGGTTGAAGATTGAGCTGAGGAAGAATAAAGAATTTAAACCTGAAGTGAGTCTGGTGATTCATGGCCATTTTGTAAGGCAGGGCTTCCTTTATTGCAAAATATCAATGGATACCTGGAACTATGAGGGTACCGACCTAAAAAAATGTGGAAAAACTAATCAGTTTTCCTTCATTTTTTTCCCTATAAGGATTTTCTTTTTCTCTCAGAAAGAACTGTGGTATTTGGAGACTTTTGAAGGAATACATAACCAGGTCAAGAAAAGAGATTTGGAAGAACAAAACATGGAAATAGAAGGGAGACCCAACTCAAATGTTTACAATAATGACCATAGTGAGTTCTTTCCTCATTTCTTCTCATCATAGTTTCAATGGCTGGGAAGAATAACCTCCCAAATTAACTTAAATTTAAAAAAAAAAAGAGAGAGAGAGAGAAGAAAAAGAAGCTTACAAAACAAACTCAATCACCGAAGAGTTCTTCATATTCCATCTGCTCCAGATATCTGATTCTCAGAAATTCTTTAGAGACAAACTAAAGATATAAGTAGTAATTTTGAGGTACGACTCTAGTGTTATTGCAGTTATAGAAATATGGGAGGTATATGCTGAATTGTTAGAGCTAGTAAACAAGGCTTCTTCTGTAGAATACATTTTTTGAAAAAATTAAACCAAAAGAGCCAAGAAAAGTAAGAGCAATGGTAGTAGCATATTGAAAATAAAATATGAAATATTAGGCTATATATAGCATGTTTCAATATATTTTAACTGAATTGATCAATCATCACCCTATGACATGTTAGTCATTAAAGTGATTATCAAACTTCTTCTGTAATAAATTTCTTGACTAGCTAAACCACTAAAAATAGAAATCACCATCAAGCCATGGTGGGGTGAGGGGCGGGGAGATGAGAGACTGAAGTTTTGACATTAAACTAGATTGGATTATCTAAAGACTGAAAATGGGACTGTCTGGTAATAGATTAAATTTATATGCAAAGTTGGGCATCTGCAGTAGATGTCATTTGTGGGGAAGGTCAGGCTCAGGGGGTTTTAGTTGCTATTGATGCTAGCTCATTTGTAAGCCAGATGTGCACAATATTTATTTAGATCTCAGCAAAGAACTTTATAGAAAATAAAACACTTTAAAACTGATCAGGAATATGTTAATGATTAGAGAACCCATTATTCAATTATTTTAATCATTAATTATAAATGATAACATGTAAAAGAGGACAATTATGAAGAACATGGTATCTGCCTTCAAGAGACTTGCAATTTGCAATCTAAGATGAGCAAACAGAAAATCCTAATTCAAAGCAGACGTTTGTAAATGTTCATATATGATCAAATTTAATTGCACAGCTATCCTACCCAGGGACAAATATATGGCTGAGTTCCCATGAGAAACCTGGACTTACAGCTTTTCAAAAAGTGAAATGCTAAGAGCCTTATAGCTTCAAGTAATTACTCATTTGCTGGTATTATTAAAGCCTAGACTTTTTTTTTTCCTTTGCCATTATCTAACTATATTATTTCTATTTTGTAAAATAAAGGAATGAGAAGTAAGGCCTGAGTCACATCCCAATTATAGTTAATTATAATAGTGGCCTGCAGAGCTGGCCCCACATGATGCTGCATTTCATCAGGAAATAATGTCGGATCCATCAGAAATCCCCAAGACAGAAGAACAGAGGCACAAACCACAATCTCCCATCTTTGCCTGAATTACTGGACACACAGCACTTCCTTGAAGTTGTTTGTTGTTTGTTTTTTTTGTTGTTGTTGTTGTTTGCTTTTTTCATTTTCTTTTATTTCTTTTCAGTGTTCCAGCATTCATTGTTTATGTACCACACCCAGTTCTCCATGCAATATGTGCCCTCCATAATACCCACCACCAACCCAATCCCCACCAAAATCTTCAGTTTGTTTCTCAGAGTCCACAATCTCTCATGGTTTGTCTTTCCGTCCATTTTCCCCCAACTCACTTCTCTGCTCCATATCCCAGTCCTCCATGTTATTCCTTATGCTCCACAAGTAAGTGAAACCATATGATACTTGATTCTCTCTGCTTGACTTATTTCACTCTGTGTAATCTCTTCCAATCCCATCCATGTTGTTACAAAAGTTGGATATTCATCCTTTCTGATGGAGGCAAAGTGGCATTGTATGCACCATGTTTCTGATGCATACAAAGTGGCTGTATTCCCGCCAACAGTCTAAGAGGGTTCCCCTTTCTCCACATCCTCTCCAACACACGTTGTTTACTCTCCTGTTAATTTTGGTCATTCTAACTGGTGTAAAGTGGTATCTCAATGTGGTTTTGATTTCAATCTCCCTGATGGCTAATGATGATGGACATTTTTTCATGTGTCTGTTAGCCATTTGTATGTCTTCTTTGGAGAAGTGTCTGTTCATGTCTTCTGCCCATTGTTTGAAGTGATTATCTATTTCATGTGTGTTGAGTTTGAGGAATTATTTATAGATCTTGAATATCAGCCCTTTGGCTGTAGTGTCATTTGCAAATATTTGCAAATATCCCATCTTGCCTCTTTGTTTTGCTGTTTCCTTTGTCATGCAGAAACTCGTGATCTTAATGAAGTCCCAAAAGTTCATTTTCACTTTTGTTTCCTTTGTCTTTGGAGACATATCCTTAAAGAAGTTGCTGTTGAAGAGGTTACTGCCTACGTTCTCCTCAAGGATTTTGATAGATTCCTGCCTCACATTGAGGTCTTTTATCCATTTCAAGTTTATCTTTGTGTATGGTGTAAGAGAATAGCGAGCTTCATTCTTCTACACATACCTGCCCAATTTTCCCAGCACCATTTACTGAAGACATTGTCTTTGTTCCACTGTGTATTTTTTCCTGCTTTGTCAAAGATTATTTGACCATAGAGTTGAGGGTCCATATCTGGGCTCTCTACTCTGTTCCACCGGTCTGTGTGTCTGTTTTAGTGCCAGTACCATGCTGTCTTGGTGATCACAGCTTTGTAGTAAAGCTTAAAATCAGGCAACGTGATGTAGCCAGTTTTGGTTTTCTTTTTCAACATTTCCTTAGCAATGTGGGGTCTCTCCTGTTTCCATACAAATTTTAGGATTGTTTGTTCCAGATCTTTGAAAAATGCTGGTAGAATTTTGATCAGGATGACATTGAAAGTATGGATTGCTCTAGGCAATATAGACATTTTCACAATGTTTATTCTTCCAGTTCATCAGCATGGAATGCTCTTCCATCTTTTTGTGTCTTCTCCAATTTCTTTCATAAGTGTTTTGTAGTTCCTTGAGTACAGATCCTTTCCCTCTAGTTAGTTTTATTCCCAGGTATCTTATGGTTCTTAGTGCTAGAGTAAATGGAATTGATTTTCTAATTTCCCTTTCTATATTTTCATTGTTAATGTATAAGAAAGCAACTGATTTCTGTACATTGATTTTGTATCCTGCCACATTACTGAATTGCTCTATGACTTCCCTAAATTTTTGGAAATAGAGGCCACATTCAGATATGAAACAGGTAATTACAACCACAGCATTTCCAAATTAATGGCTTAGGGAGTTAGGGTTGCTGGAGTCCACACTTTAGGGGGAAAAAAAAATTAAAAAAAAAAAAATATATATATATATAAAACAAAACAAAAACAAAAAGAAGAACAACTTTTTTTTGGTAACTAATCTATGGATATCTGAAAATTTGAAAACCATCATTAGGTGCTAGAAATTATTTTTAACCTTACCACAGATTTACTAAGTGACTGACTGAAACTATCTTTCTGCTGCCAGAAATACCTTCATGGAAGGTCTGGGGCCAGGGTGTAGGTGGTCTGTCATGCATGCATAACAGTCTAAGACTGTGATTTACAAATTTTTTTCAATATTTTTTTGCATCATCTAATGAACTGAATTTAGATGCAATATGTGAACTTCTTTAAATATATTCCTTAAACATACGTAAATATTAATACCATTATAGTCAAATGTTTATTAAAAGTCATTTCATTTTAATAAATGATATAACTTGGATTCTCTCATATTTTTCAGAAGTTAAAAAGAATCACTTGAACTGAAATAAGACAAAACT
The DNA here is from genome assembly GCF_009829155.1 of Mustela erminea. Taxonomy (NCBI): domain Eukaryota; kingdom Metazoa; phylum Chordata; class Mammalia; order Carnivora; family Mustelidae; genus Mustela; species Mustela erminea. The sequence goes on from NC_045623.1 coordinate 43,145,124, forward strand.
AACTCTTGTCTTTTCCTTTTCCCTAAAGCTCATTTGGAAACTAAAACTCCATAAGAAGTGGACAATGAAGACTAAGTTCAAAGGATAAATGTAAGTTTCTCTAATTACATTTTAATAAGACCACGTAAAACTCTTAATTGATATACATGCAGCCAGATTATCTGAGTTTCAGGCCTGGTTCTGCCATTTCCTAGGTGAGGGACCTTGGGCATGTTATTTATCCTCTAGCTTCATATCTTTGGCTGCAAAATGTGGATATTAATACCTCATAGAGTTGTATGGGGGAATACATGGTTATTATATCCTAGGTGTTTAGACTCAGTGCCTGGCATTTAACAGGGGCTTTACTGAGTTCAACTATCATTATTAAAATCTATACTAGGAGAATAATATACGTACACAAAAGTACATACACACACTTGATAATGAGGTGATAACACCCAATCTCCAGCAAGTATAAAAGTCTTGAGAAAAGGGAAGAAAAAAACTAGTTTAATATTTTACCACTTAAATATACACATTGCTATTACACTTTGCTGGTGCCAAAATAGTTATAACCCCAAAGCACCTATTTGAGAGGTGTTGGTAAGTATAAGCCACAGTGAGAAGGGCATGCGTGAATATGGCTGTTGGCTAGGCAGTCCATGTAGAATGCAAATAGAAGGTAATGCAGTTATGTTTCAAAGACTTTTTTATATCATTGATTTTGTCTAATAATTTAATTATGGGTACTATTTATTGAAAGCGTTTGCATCTTGTTCTAGACATCTGTCTCTGTTGGGCACTTCATTATACTGCTGTGACACATTGCACTAATTACAAGTAACTGATTATGACATTTTCAGGTCGATTCTGTTCCTGAAGATGGTGGTAAAAGCTCTGTTCTGGGTTCTGTGCTTAGATCACACTATAACTGGAAAACATGCCTTTGCTGCTATCATAGACCAGTGGAGCCATGGAATCTTGTGATCTTAAGCCATCTCAACTTTCTTGCTTCCTTAGCATTGGTCCTAAAAGCAATGTAAGGTCTTCATGGGAGCATGGGCTCTGGGATCAGGAGGTCTTAGGTTAAATTCCAGGCTCCCCTCTGTCATCCTAATAGGGCGAAGTATTGAACGCAAGTAAGACGCCTTTTCCTTATCTGACTGATGGTCAAGGAGGATTCAGTACAGTGATGTGCTAAGACCTGAGAAAAGAATTACCTGATTTCCTTCTTTCATGACAGTCCTAGGAAATGATTCCCGCTTGGATAGATCATTCAACATGATCAAATGGGCTCAGACTGCTTCACTTAAACTGAAGTGGAGAACAGAAGTAATCCTTGTAATTCAAGCAGAGAAAACACTTAGTCTCAACTATTTAAATATTTCAGGCAAAAGAGTGTCTTGGGCCTGAATTATGAGTGGCTGCCCTGTGCTCTACTTTACTCACATGGGTAAACACAGCCCAAGTGTGCAGCAGCGATTTTTAATGAGCTCAGTCAGGCTAAACCCTAATGTAACAGTTGCAAGATAAAAAGCCAATAGCATTTTATCTCCAAGCCAGTGCATTGAGGGTACTGAAAAATCACCTGGGAAAGATCAGTAGAACAATTATATGGACAGAGAAATGCTACTAATTGCTAATGATCAGCAAAAATACATGTAGATGCCTGGGATGTTACTGTACAGGTATGGGATTCCATTTGACATTTGTCTTAGATTTAATGGCTGACATTTGTGTAATTTCCAATTAAAACAGAATAATGATAATTAGATAAGAAAGAATGTGTTGGTTAAGCTCTGAAATTTTACTACATTCCTACATACAATAAACCACTACTTTGACATTTAACTTTTTTCTTTTGACTCTATGAAACATGTATCAACAGAAATTAATGAATTTTATTACATTCCTAATATTTTTGAGAATGAGAGTCTAGACAAAATATGAATACATATATTACTGACCCTATTTTTTTAAAATACATTAACAGGGCTGATGTGCAATTAGCATGCACTAATATGGTTCTACCGGATTTCCAACCCTGTCCATTCTGCACCATTCTTTGTACCAGCCACATTCTGTACCACTGTCTCATTGGTTGGTGTCCATGTGGTACCAACTGGTAAAATTTCAAGTGTCACCTGTTTCAGGAGTATCATAAAAAAAATATATCTGTGCTGGAATATATACCCTGGATTAAGAATTTGGGAATAGTTTAAAATATGATGATCAAAAACTCTTCTTATATGAAAAAAATAATTTGTGAGTGATAATATGATGAACTCTTATTCAATTGAGAATTTCTAAGTATATGGACTAATTACTATTTTTTACTTTGTTTTCTATACATTTAATTTAATTAATAATCTAAACATTTTAAACCAAAGAAACTCTCACAATATCCACACAATGTGATTAAGTGATCATTATTTAAAGTTGATTTCTTAATTATCCCATTTAGGTTGTATGAATACAACTGCAATGCAAACATACACATTTCCATTTCTCTGGGTCACTTTTATTTATAATTAACATATGTTCTCATACATTTCATTTTTTCTGATTTTTATTATGTATGTTCATGTATATTTTATTATGTATATATGCATGGTTTTTATTATGTATGTTACATTCAGGAAATCTTACTTATTCAAACTGAAAAAAAATAGAAAGAAGGTACTAATTTGATCTGTTAACACTGAAACACATTTTACGTGGTAAACATTTCTTTCTGGGAAATGTATTTGAAAAGCAATGTCTCTAATATCTTAATGGAAATACCATTCGTTTCCCATTTGGAGGTAATTTATTCCCGATCTGAGTTTATGTATATTTATCAGTCAAAACGCTTCTAAAACACATCAGAGAATTTTACTGATTCACACTAGAAAAATAATTTAGAAAGAAGAAGATACAATTTGATGGTGTTTTGAAGTGAGAATCTATGTCTCTTTAGTAGAGAGGAAGCTACTCTTAGATTTAGAACTGAGAGAGAAGACCCAAGTGGACAGTGAAGGTATGTAAGTACACTTAACCTATAGTGTCCATTGGCAACTGCTTAATTATGGCTATACTTATTTAAGGATGAGTAAATATGTCTATGGGATGGTGGTGGGGAAAAGTGTATTATAAGTACACATATAAGTACATTAAAATTCAAAAATTCATTTGTTGGGTGCTTATGTTCTAAACAATATGTAATACATTTTATATTACTTATGTGATCTTATAAAGTGGATATTATTAGTCCCATTTTATAGATAGGAAGAAGGTGAATTCTTCCCAAAGTCAAACAAATACAAATGGCAAGAACAATATTTGTTTGAGGTCTGTCTGGCTTCAGAGCACATGTTTACTAGTTGTTAGGGGAAAAACCCTGTAGATAGCATCAGATACCACAAATTAAAGGCTCAGTCCCATAAAACTGTCTCCCACATCAAATACCAATCGAAAGTACTAGATTCCCAGGTTACCCACAATTCTGTCTGATTTGGCTACAAATTGCAGTTCCCATGCTTGCCTCTTTGAGTTCTATTAATTTGCTAAAGAGGCTCACAGAACTCAGAGGAACACTTATATTTATCAGTTTATTACACAATATGAAAAATATATATATACAGAATGACCAGATTAAAAAATACTCAGGGTAAGGTCTGGAGGTCCCAAAAGTAGGAGCTTCTGCCCCTGGGAATTTGGGGTTAAGTCACCTTCCCGGTATGTGGATGTGTTCATCAACCTGGAAGTTTTACAAACCGCAAACTATTGGGATTTTTCTGGAGGTTTTCTCACATAGGAACAATCAATTATTTACTCCATTTCTAACCCTCCACATTCTCTGCAGAATGGGGAGTGGGACTAGAGATTTCAAGCTTCTAATCATGGCTTGAGATTTCTGGTGACCAGCTCCATCCAGGAACCAACCAGGAGCCCACCCAGAATCATTTCATTAGAACAAAAGATATCCCTAGTGCTCTTACCACTCAGGAAGCCACAGGTTTTTTTAGGAGTTTTGTGCTCAGAACCAGGAGCAGAAATTAAGACATCTATTTTCTTTATCTCCCACTGGTCTAATGCTTTGAACACTCTGAGAATATCACTTACTGTCATTTCTCTATAAGTAATACTAATTCAGAAACATTTTCTGGTTTTTTTTGAAGGGGTATATGAAATATATGATACATTTTTCTATAAGGAAATTCAAGAAGGAAAGAGATTATTCTGGAGACATTAATCTAAAGAATCTGTGATTTAAAGAATCTAAAGAAATTCAAATGCAATAAGGTAATTAAAATTTCCATTGCAGATAATAAGGAACAGGATGTATTCTACAGAAAATGAAATCAATATATTGATTTCATTTTATATGTATCTGAAAATGCCCCCAGATCTGATTTTAGCCATTTTTTCCTGGATTCAATTTAATTTCCTCCTTCTTTCTCCTGCAGATTAAATCAGGTTTGACTAAATCGTGTTTTTTTTTTTTTTAAAGATTTTATTTATTTATTTGAGAGAGAGACAGTGAGAGAGAGCCTGAGCGAGGAGAAGGTCAGAGAGCGAAGCAGACTCTCCATGGAGCTGGGAGCCTGATGTGGGACTCGATCCCGGAACTCCAGGATCATGACCTGAGCCGAAGGCAGTCGTCCAACCAACTGAGCCACCCAGGCGTCCCTAAATCGTGTTTCTTAAACTTGCCACTACTGACATTTTGAACCAATTAATTTTTTCGGTGTGGGGGGCCACATCTCTGGCGTCTACCAATTTTATACCAATATCATTGCCCAACCCCTCTGCCAGTTGTGACCAAAAAAAAAAAAAAAAAAAAAAAAAAAATTCCAGAATTGACAGATGTCCCCTAGGGGCCAAACTTGTTGACATTGAGAACCACTGGGTTAGTTAATCAACAAAGGAAAATTTAACATTCTTTTGTTTTGATTCACTTTGCTTGAATGAAAAAAATTTATGGAATTAAACTTTGCTTCCACATGATGAACTGTAAAATACATAGAAGACACAAAATATATTTTTTAACACATTCAAGGGTTACTCCCAATGTTTTGTGTTTTTTATGGTTTCCTGTCTGAAAATTCAAGTATCTGAAGAATAGAGAAATGGGAAAATTTTGCATAAGCAAACAGAGCGGGGTATAACGAGTAGGCTAATATGCAAATCTTATGATAACCAATTATGGTAAAATGTCACCCAACGTATACTACTTATTCAAAATCATTTGTTTTACTGGAGTCTGACAAGTGTAGAAAACTGAATATAGAGACATTTCTAAAACCATCAACAGATCACTAATTATATGATAAGAGTCTACCTTTTTGTAGAGTTAGAATGGAATTTTCCCCATTCTTTGTGTTTTGAAAAACAGATATACTTGGGACAATGTGACATGGTAAGTGACAATCTTTATGCTTAAATTGCTTTATATTAAACTATTATTTGCTCAGAATGAGAGGTACCTCAAACAATAACAGCAACAACAGAAACAAACAACCTTCACGTCTACCCTTCTCCTCTCTGCCTTGTTAAAACATGTTTATTTTTCCACATCTCAACACATTCATCTCTTGTTCTGATTTTCCTGGGATAACAGTGAGTTTAAGTCAACTACTGTAGTTGTGAATATATGGTATTCAAAGGTATTTGAGGACCTGAGTTTTTGTCTATGCTTTCTACTCTATTGTTCACACTTTTTACCTGGGAAGGTGGATTTTTATTCGGAATTAATCCCAAATTAAAGTAAATGAACTGAGAGGTTTAAAAAAATCATGAGGAAACACTGAATCTTCTTAAAGCCAAAAGAGAGGGGAAAATATTAACAGAGATTAATTTTTGTATTATTTTTTCTGAGTATTCAAAGCAATGGTTTTAAATTAATATGTGCCCTGTACTATGATGTATGTGTAAATGGTCTACTTATTCTGCCTCCCTCAAGTGAAGCAAAAAGCCTTTTAGAGTGATGCCGTAGACTAATTCTGAAGCATACATTTATTGGAATTAGCTTTATTCTAAATATGATTGAGAGCAAAATGTCACTATTATTCCCAATGTTTGTAAAATATTACCAGTTCTTATTACAATGACCAAAGATTCACATAATTTTTCATACATTCACATTTATACAACATAATCAGAAAGAAACTATTTCCTAGTAGTATTGATCATTCCCATCTCTATTCCAAAAGAGGTCATTCTCAGCAGATCACTAATATTTCTCTGTCTTTAAATGAATTCCTTCTTTTTAAATTACATTTTAAACTACATTTTAACTTAATGTATTTTGCAGAGAAGAATCCAAAGCAATCCAATTATTTCTATAAAATCATAGTGGAAAAAGCACAGTGTACCTAAGTGTGTGTGTGTGTGTGTGTGTGTGTGTGTGTGTGAGAGAGAGAGAGAGAGAGAGAGAGAGACTGGGTGCTTATGAAAGAAGAGAAATATAGACAGAGAGGGAAACCCTTTTTACTTTGCTAATAGGTGGTTTTTAAAGATGTCACATCAAAGCAAGTTGATCTTTTTGGTTGGCACTACAAGCTCACAACTAGAATCTATGAGGGTCCAACTCTATGAGGGGTAGTGAGTTATCCCTGAAGTTGTGATAAACACTGAGGGTATACCATAGAAGCAACAACTACCATTTATATAAGAAAAAAAAAATCATTTCAAGTCTGCTTTAACACCTGAGCCTGCTTCATTGTAGTCCTAGGGATTTGTATATTTAACTAGACCTTCCTAGACTTGGACAGTTGAAACATTCAGGGGATAACTGAATTTTACCTGAAGAAACTATATGGGGTAATAACAGCTACCATATATTCACAACTTACTACATGTACTCAGTGCTGCATGCACTCTTTCCCACAATCCAGTTAATTACAGATACATATATTCATTTTATATACAAAAAAAAATGCCTGAAGTTCAGAGAAGACAATAATCTACCCAAGATCACTCATCTAATGAGTAACAGAGGTGGGACACTAGCCCAGGTTCTTCTGAGTCCAAGATTTGTACTACAAAAATGAATGGTATGCAGAAATGCATAAAGGAGGTATCAGTAACTTTACAGGATATTTTTTTAAAGAACTTTTCATTTATCTGTTACTTTGGGAATTGGTTTGAGGAAACAACAGCAACAATAATACCTAAATATACCATGTGCCAAAATTTTCTAAGTGATCTATATACATAAACTTACTGAATTCTCCCCAAAACCTTTTGAAGTAGGTCCCCTTTTTTCCCCATTTTAAAGATGAGAATACTGAAAAAAAAAAGAAAAATATCAACACTCAAATAGTGGGAATTTCTAACCTTCAAGAAAGAAGCAGAAATTTGCATTGATGTAATCAAGGTGCTATGTTTGAGTAAGATTTGGCTAAAATATTACCATGAAACAAAACATAACTATACAGCCAGTAGAATAACTGGGTCTAACTTATGAAGACAAAGTAGTAATTAGAGCCAATAATGAAATCCCCTTGCTGTATTAGAACCTCGGCAAGAAATTAAGCTATTACAAAATAGGAGACTCTTCCAGTTCTAATCTGATAGCAGTGTGAGCAGGTTTTCTTTGGTGGATAGAAAGTGGGAATGGAGGAGAGGAGGAGAAAAATATAAAAAGTCTGAACTCTGTAGCTTCATTTCCATTTGTCATGTTAAATTCATGTCCTGTAGTATAGATTTACAAGACTGCCTCTCCTTGAGACAAGAAAGGTGAAGATCTGAGGAGCTCCAGGATCAACCACTACAGGTCCACATGACCTTGAGAAGAATAACTTTATGATCATAAGGATCTTAATGTTCATATCAAAGAAGAGAACGTGGACAGTGCTGGGTAATTGAAGCCATTTCTGTCTTTCATTTTTTCCGGTAACCAAGGAATGGCTCTCTTTACATTGCACATGTACCAGGTGCTAAAAAGCACTGGATTACTTGACTAATGTGAACAAATTACGCAGATGTGAGATATAAGTCACAAAAGTTATCCTAGAAATCATTCTCCACTAGAATATAAATGTCAGGACTAACACTAGAGAAAATAGCAGATACTTTTCAGTCCAATGATTTTAAAAGGGTAGGTAAATATTGGTAGGACCTAGTGGCTAGTCATTGAGACAGAGCAAGAATGTCTTTTCCTTTTCTTTTCTTTTCTTTCTTTCTTTCTTTTTTTTTTTTTTTATTTTAAATAAGGATCTAGGAGTCATGACTAGTTAGCCAAAAAGAACTAGAGCCATCACCAGTTAGCAAAATAACTTACCAAGTTCTGATTTACAAAGCAGTTCTTGGCACGTGAAAAGAGAATAAGGAAAAAAAGAAAAAGGCCAGAAGTGAAATACAGACAAGAATCCCAAAGATGTGAATTTCAGAGGAATCTACCTTCAGAACAAGGTAGAATATTCCAAATGCAAACAAACAAACAACAACAACAACAACAACACAATCCCTACCTCACATTTGTGAATTATTCTCAGCAACTTGGGTCCTCTCTTCCAGGAAAAATTTACTCATAGTCTTCAGGGCCCCTTCTGGCCACACTAAACCTGAGGGCCAGCCACAGGCACTAGGTGTTATACAACAGGGCAGAGATTAAGCGTCCATGTGAGAGAACCAGAACTCATTTAACTCATACTTTAAAATGCCGCCCCCCTGCCTTTTCCTCTGACTTCTCTGGAGTCTAAACTTGCGTGTTAGCACCACAACTGATTTCACAACTCAAATCTGCCTAGAGCAGTGGTACCTGTTCTCCCTGAGTCCTCCATCAACCTCCAGAATGCAATGTTCACTTCATCCTTTCTACCCATGTGTCTTTCTATGTAATAAGACATGATTTCCATGAAGACAGAGGCTTCTTCAAGGTGTTCAACAAATATTCATATTGATGGAACATATTCAGTCATGTATATGGGAAATACTTTTGGCACACTCAAATCCTTTGCGCTTTACTTTTTTTTCCTCCATATAAAAAGGGATATAATTGAGGTGACCCAGGGTTGTTGTGAAAATTAATAGAAATTAAATAAAGCACTTAACACAGGTTAATCATTGTGGAACTTTGCCATCGTACAATTATCACGTGAGTTGATCAATCAGATGGGTACGGACACCCCAAACACAGCCCGCCATCTGCTGCAGTCCCATCTCTCACCCTCACTGGTCATGCAGACCTGTAGGAAATGAGGGAAGTTGGTTGAGTAAGGGGGCTGATATCCAGTCACTTCTTAAGAAAGCACCTTTATCACTGAGACAGGATTTTGTCTATTTGTTTGACTTTCTTTTTGGCCACAAGCTCAGAGGTTGAACATAGTGTCTGTGAATGCAAGAAGCAATCCCAGCGTGCTCTGCCTGGCAGAACTGGTAATTAAGAACACCTGACTCAGGTGGAGGGCAGAAATATGTGCAGAGGAAAGCAGCTGTTTCCAGCAGGCAGCCCCCAATGTTGGTAACGTGAAATTGGGCCTGGTCGAACTAGTCCTAAAGCTATTCCTGTAATGTGCCCGATTCTCCTTCCCGCTTCATGTCGTCCTGCATTCCAGCTGTTATTTTCTACTGAATTCTTTTTGGTTTCGACTGTGTGTAAGACTAGAACAAGAGAGGAGAATTCTCACTTGGCAAAATTCATTGCTTCAGTGCTGATAACTGAGACACAAGACATTGTGTTTTTGTTTCTGTTGTTGTTTTTGTTTTTGTTTTCTACTCTGGCTCAGAGATCCCTGCAGGATTTTGGCTTAAGAGCACATTCCTGAAACCACAAGCAATTCTTTTGCTTGTCCTGATTCCAGTTAACTCAGCTCTGCTTCACTTCCCTGTTGGGTCCAAGCCCCTGCTCTGTTTCATTCTTATAATGCTGAGCTAGAGCAACTCACCTGCTCCATCTTGGGCTGCTCAGACAAAAATCTCCAACATTACCTTGTAGTGACATCTGCACGATCATATACAAGAATTGAGGATGACTAATTTAATTAATGGACAAACCAAGAAATCATAGAAAGGATGTAGGGGAAGAAAGTTGAGTGTAAACAATATAAATGATGTAGACATTTACAAGATGAAAAAAATTATATCGGTGGTTACTATGGAATTTTTAATTGCATAACAGTAATAATTACATAGGAATTCAATTTTTGCTTGGTGGAGATATTGGTATTTAGAAATGTCACTAAAAAACCCCAGAAATCTATTAAGAAAACAAAAGAGGAAGGAGATATATTTCTTACCATCTGAGCTATGGGAAATTCTAAAAAGAGCGAAGCAAAAAGGAGTGACCTTCAACTAGCCTCTTTTAGGAGTTCTTAAGTGTGAAAATAACTTCTGCATCTCCTTCTAAATGCTTTCATATTGAGGATGAGGTGCCCCTGAGTGGAGAGAGAGTTTAAAGTCTCAGGTCTCTGATAGAGAAAGCTTTCCCCCATCTTGAGAGCTTAACCTTAGGAGCAGAATGTTATAACCCTGTGCCTCATAAAACATAAGCACTACATGTAGTGCTCGCTGGGTTTGGACAGACTCACATCCCTCCCCATCCAAGGATTTAGTCTAAAATGGAGTCCAAATTATATCTTCAGCAATTGTAGGAAATGGAAGGGAGAAAGGCTATTTGACCTGATCCTTTGAGTGAGATAGAAACAAATCTCTTCTTTCAAACTGCATTAACTCATGTCAAGTACCTAGAATCCGTTTAATAAATTGCTTTTTTTTCTAGTGACCAGAAAGAGTTAAGATACTTCTAAATGGCAAGCAGTTCTTGACCTTCTGGGCAGCAGGATGTGAGATGCGTTATTAAAAGAAATATGAAGTCAGGAGTTAATAAAGAAAGGGGGTGATTATCCAACAAATTCCAGTTATGAATACCACTTCCTAAGATGACTTATTAAAATAATAATGGACACAGATAACCACACAAAAGGATCTGGAAACATAAAACAAGAGTGAGAGTAATTATGAAAAATAAAGTGAGATCATGAGAAGAGCTCTAACAAAATCCACACGTGCATTTCCATTACAGTACGGTTGGAATTTATGCACACTCATTTCTTTGATCTCCCTTGTGATGCCCCTTCCACTCCTTTGAAATCTTATCGAGGTCAAAGGAGACCTGGAGACTGATCCTGTCTTAGGAGGAATAGAGGAAGAAAGGTCACTAATGGTCAACTCTGTGGACATAACCTAGACAGTGATTCTACCCTTTGGTGATCTTCCTCCTTCCTAATATACCTGAAATGATTAACTGTGATGACATTCAATCACATTTTGAATATATAAAGTCCTTTCTACAAACCTATCTTCTTCATTAAAAAAAAAAGCAAAAAACTAAACCTCTGTTAAAAGCAATCTACAAAATAGTAATAAACTATTTTATAATATATGTTCATCATATTCATTTTCATCCCAATTAATCTAGGTAAATTTTATGTAATATGTAAACCAGATTAAAGAGAGTAAACATTATTATATTCAGCTAAGTTAGGTTTTTGTGGTATCCTTTATATCTCAAAACAGGAAATTTACATTGTGATTAAAATATTTTTGATTATGGGGCGCCTGGGTGGCTCAGTGGGTTTAGCCGCTGCCTTCAGCTCAGGTCATGATCTCAGAGTCCTGGGATCGAGTCCCGCATCAGGCTCTCTGCTCAGCGGAGAGCCTGCTTCCCTCTCTCTCTCTCTGCCTGCCTCTCCATCTACTTGTGATTTCTCTCTGTCAAATAAATAAATAAAATCTTTAAAAAAAATAAAATAAAATAAAATATTTTTGATTAAAATATTTTTAACAATAATCATTATTTAATATTGTTACTTTAATATATTTATGCATTGCTACAAATATTTATTGAGACAATTTATAAAGGATTTCACAATGTGCTAAATATGGAACTGTATCTTCAACTGTATTATTAATGCACCATTTTTAGCAAATGAAACTAATGGATGCTATTGAATACCTATTGCACAGTTTCTGGCATAAAGTACATGTTCAATAATCATAGCTCTTTCATAGGACATTTATTGGTAAGAATTATTCTTTTATTCCCTTATAGTACATAATATAGTTTTATCATATTAGTCCATTTTACACAGGTCTTTACTCTTCTAAAATTTGGATGACCCTTGAGGGCAAGTGCCACTTGTATCATTCTAAAGATCGGGGTGCCTGGGTGGCTCAGTGGGTTAAAGCCTCTGCGTCCGGCTCAGGTCATAATCTCAGGGTCCTGGGATGGAGCCCCGCATCGGGCTCTATGCTCAGCAGGGAGTCTGCTTCTCCCTCTTTCTCTGTCCGCCTCTCTGCCTACTTGGTGATATCTGTCTGTCAAATAAATAAAATCTTAAAAAAAAAAAAAGAACTGCATTTAAAAAAAAGCATCTTTCAAATCTTTGGAAAAATAGTCATGCACAGGTTAAGATTTTTAATAAATGATACTTGAATTGAGTAAAGGACTCATTGAGCAGATTTCAAATGCCTAACGTTCCAGCATCATTAGCCATCATATACCCAGAAGATATCTACTGGCCCAATATTAACTAACCGATTAATTAGAAAATATTTGAAGTCTCATAAGAGATATTGGAGTAAAAAATGTTTCAAATGATTAACCATAATCCAAAAGTATAGTTTTATTTCTGGGTAAAATTTGCAAACAAAAATACAGCTCCTTTTTCTTTGGAGTTGTATTTCACAGAAATGTCATATCTGGTATCTTTTTAAATTTACCTTCAGTTAATCTTTAAAATGTGTTTGAAATATTCACATTGTCCCAGACATGAAACTCTGTATCAGTGTTTGACTTGAAGAAGTAGGGGGAAAAAATGAAGAGCTCAGAGAATTATCATTATTATTACAACTGTTATTATTATTTTTCTGAATAGGAAGAAGGAAATAGCATGCATTTCCACCCAGGTGGTTATCAAAAGTTCATTCTAAAATTGGGAGTATGAAGGAGCTACACTATGGAGGGCTGTGTTAGGTCTTTTGTTTTTTATATCTTCATATGATTATCTGAAGATGTTAATTACTATGTTTGTATGTTAATCCACCTATCCTCTAATTCCCTTTATTATGCCTTTAGAGAGTCTCAGGGACCATCTTATTTTCTTAAGTGAGCCTCTGAGTATTTGATTTGTTCGACACTGGTCCTGGAAACTGTCACCATGTTGTATAGTAGTATTAGTGAGGTATATTCCATTGTGGTGTTGTTCTGAGCTCTCCAGTAAATACTGTGGATTATTTAAGCAGTTTTTATATATTACACAGATTTGTACATTTTTATGGTGGCTATACATATTTATGTTTTTAAAAGAACCATTTTGTTTACTTGTACAGTTCAAGTTTATTGGGAAATATATATTTATGAATGTTTTAAAGCATGTTATAGATTATATGAATACTCAGTTACTTAGCCCCAAACTCTTGAAAATTTCTTTGCCCCCAATCATTGTACATTTTATTTATGATAACTACTTTGCAGAGATCACTTTGAACATTTTCCCTTTTCAAATAACAATAATAAGAATCGCTAGGGAATAATTATATTTTGTTTTTAGAAATCATTTGGGAACTTTCTAAAAAAAAGCACATAGGATGGTGATAAAATAATTTCTAATTAGAAGTAATTCAAAACTACTGGAAGGCAAGAACTTCCAAGATGTTCTATCTACTCTTTAAAACATAAGCAGAATGCTGAGTTCATTTGGTCACACGAATATTTATTCCGTGCCTACTTTGCTGCAACTAACTGTGCTGGACAAAATGGGGTTACAAAACTGAAAATTTTATTTATCATTCTCTTATTGTTTACATTGAAATATCATTGAAATTACCTGTTAAAATCATTTTTATCAGTTACATCATAACACATGTTAAGTTATGACATCTATAAACACTCTATTATTTACAATATTTCTTTATGATTTGGCAAGGTCTAGAGGAATGTGCCCCTCCAGCTAACATTCTATTTTTTCTCTTCTTCATAGCCAAAATTTTAAATGGGTTCTCATTACTATTTTCATTGCCTCACCTTTTTACAGTCAATATACAAGTCAATATACTATAATCTGAGTTCCACTTAACACTTCATCAAAAAACTTCAACTAAAGTTTCCAAGAAATAGGTTACTTAACCCAATGGACATTTACCATGTCTTATCTGCCTCAGCGTATCAGTAGCCTTTGATACAACTTCTTGAAACATTATCTTCCCCTGGCTTCTATCACATCACCCCATCCACTTTTTCTTTCCTTTCCTTTAAATGATAGTACATGTTTGCTTTGCATTTTGCATACCATGTTCTCCCAACCGCTGAAATAGCCATGTTCCTCAAGGCTCAGTCAGATGTAGGTCCTTTTCACTTTTTCATCAACATCATTGTCTCCTTCATTTTTATGACTCATGGGCAAATCAATCCGTAGTTCAAGAACTGTGTATTACCCCTACATCATTCCACTCCAAAACCAGTCATCTTCCTGTTTGTTTTTGTTTGTTTGTTTGTTTTACCCTCGGAAATGGCACTGTCATCCATCCAGTTGCCTTTTACTTAGAAATCTGTGAGCCAACAGACACATGAAAAGATGCTCAATGTTACTTATCATCAGGAAAATACAAATCCAAACTACAATTAAATACCACCTCACACCAGCATGGTGCAGAGATGGGGGAACACTCTTAGGCTGTTGGTGGAAATGCAAACTGGTGCAGCCACTCTGAGAAACAGTATGGAGGTTCTTCAAAAAGGTAAAAATAGAACTGCCTTATGATCCAGCAATTACACTACTAGGTATTTACCCAAAGGACACAAAGATACTAATTCACAGGGATACATGCATCTCAATGTTTATATCAGTATTATCAACAATAGCCAAATTATGGAAGCAGCTCAAGTTCCCATTGAGAAATGAATGGATAAAGAAGATGCATGTGTACACACACACACACACACACACACACACACAAACACACACACACAGTGGACTATTACTTAGCCATAAGAAGAATTAAATATTGCCATTTGCATCAAAATGGATGGAGCTAGGGAGTGTTATTCTAAGGAAAAAAGTGAGCCAGAGGAATAGGAATACCATATTATTTCATTCATATGTAGGATTTAAGAAACAAAACTAATGAGCATATAAGGAAAAAAAGGAAGAAAGAGAGGCAAAACAAAAAACAGACTCTTAACTGTAGAGAATACACTGTTGGTTACCAGAGGGGAGTTGGATGGGGGAATAGGTGAAATTGGTGATGGGGATTAAGGAGTGCACTTGTGATGAGAACAGAGTGATGTATGAAAGTGCTGAATCACTCTATTGCATACCAGAATCTAATATTACACTATACATTCACTAATTGGAAGTAAAATAAAAACTTTTAAAAAAGAATTATTGAGCCTTTCTTATCACCTAACTCTTCCTCACTCTCATTTCTAACTCATCTTCAAATCCTAAAATGGAATATCATTAAATATTAGACTATCTCTAAACTGACTACTTCCCCCCATCTTCAGCATGACCACCTTAATAAACACTGACATTATCTCTCATCTCTCATCGTAACTACTATAATGCTCTACCATGTGATTTCTCCATATCACATCTTCTGAACCCTCTCCCATTTTAGACAAAATAATCTTTTTAAAAAGCATTCTGAACATGTGTCATTTCCTTGTATTTACACTGTCCCTCACTCTCCACGGAGAATTAAAACTTGTCAGTTACTTTCTGATGATCTTTGGATAAAGATCAAAATCTTTAACCCAACCCACAAAGCAGAGCTTGGTCCTTATTTCTGTCTTCAGTGTCATCTGGAACACACTCCCCTTCCTTATCTGTTATCTCTGAGTTATCTATCACCCTGTAGGTGCCGCCTTATTTCTTCTCACTGCAGGGCCTTCAGATCTACCACTCACTGTGTTCTGAATGCCTTTCACAATTTCTTTCTCCTGTTAAATTTTTCCTACAGATGACTCTTCCTCAAGGCACACTCTAGAATAGTTTCTTTGTTAAATATTCTCAGAGAGCTATGTTCCTTTTCCTAAGGCCATTATTTCAGTTTGTCTGATTGTATTGGATCCTGGCTCTGTCCCTGATTTATGGTGTGATCATGAGCAAGTTACTTAACCTCTTTTCCCTATGTTTTCTCTATTCTAAAACAGATAATGATGATAACATCTTTTTCACTACCATGTTTTATAGATTAAACAAGATAATATATTTAAAAACACTTAAGAAAGTTACTGACACACAAGAGTGATATATTTGTAATAGTTCTTATTTGCTTTCACATTCATTATTGTGATTATTGGATCAACATCTCAAGTGCCCTCAAGTGCTCTCTATATAGGTATGTAAGGTATATAGGTATATAGGTATATGAGATAAGAATCATATTATATCCCTTAAAAATGACTGTTTTTGACATGTAAGAATCACTCAATATAGAGTTGTTGAATGAATGGATTAAAAGAGCTGCTAATGATAATAATAGAGTAAATAGACTCAAAATGCAAAAATGAAATGGTCAGGCAAGAACATGCATATACTACATTTAAATATGCACATATATATGTTGCATACTTATATACATATACATAAACACATGTGTTTGATGTATATACATGCATACACTAAGAAACTATATCAATCTAAGAGAAAATCTTAGATATGTTTTCACAAAATTCAGAAACAAGACTACCAACTAACAATTAGATCACTTAACATGTTTTTGAAAGTTCTTGATGATGTACTTTGCAAATGAAATTGGAAAAAAAAAATGAAGAAAGAGGATAAAATATTTGCTGATCATATCTTCTTAAAACTAACCATGAAATGCCCCTTGAAAAAAATTATAATATACAGAATTGTCCTCAATTCCAAGATGCAAAGTTTCTTTTTATACATTGATGCTTTCAAAACTGGAAATATTTCAAATGATTCCATAATTGCAATGTGCCTTAAAATTTATGTGTAATTATCATCCAATAGATTTTTTATCTTCATGTTTAAATGTTTCTCATAAAAGTAGTTATCAAACCAATAGTGCACCTTAAAAGGTAAAACTTTACTTTAAAATAACTGTACTTTAAAAGGCATAATGTCTTAAATATAGGATATACAATTGTTTTGTAAGATAACTGATTACAAAACAAATCATATTCAATAGTTTTTATCTATATCAAGAAAAACCAACTAACAAATATAGCAAAACCCCCCAAAATCCCATTTCCATAATTCAATTATATAAAACAAATTAGAATAAAATTAATAAAAAATGGTATATGACAAGTATAATGGAAACCACATATCTTTACACAAGAGTAAAAATATTGTAGTAAGTGAGGAGATGTCATAAAAATCCTGGTTAAAGTAAAAAGAAATTTTAAAAATTCAGAATATTTCAAGTAAACCAGTTAATACAATGGCTTCAGGAAGAAACGCAACAGGAATCTTCTCTCAATTTCATATCCCATTGTATATTCCTAGATATAATCATCCTTTAGAATTATAGCTTGTGCTTAGTTTCTCAATTTCTTTGAGTTTCTCAAATAAAGATTATGTGATATATTACAATTTAAAGTACACATATTCAGAGAGAGAAAAAGTAAGAGAGTGAAGGAATGAGTTAAGGAATGAGAAGGAATTCACTGTAACTTTTAAAAGGTCACTTGATGTATGTATGCAAATGCACATTCTTAGGTCTTGTACCAACATCTTACACATCTTAAGTTTTTCTGTTTTTGTTTCGTTTTGTTTTAATTTAATTATCTTATATCTAGCGAATCTGCTTTTTGGGAAGCTAACAAAAAGTTTTAGGAAATTAGCCTAGATGGGTATATAGATTTGTGTTCCCTCATTTTAAAGTTAATTTAATGCATCATGTGAGCCTAAAGGGATTTCTAGCCAGATCTAAACATATCATTATTCTATAAACTTATAGATGTTCATGTAAGCTAAGCTAATTAAATTCATTTGATATTGATGAGATTTTTTTAATTGGCCATCTTGATGAAAAAAATTTAGATAATCTAAAATCATACTACTCAGTTCCTCTTAGCTGGATGAGAAAATCTTGAATATTATAATATAATTCATTTCATAAAAGGATGAGAGTAGAGTATTTCAGAAGTCTTAGGATATCATTGGTTCTGCCTGATTTCCTGTTTAAAGTGGGCACAGAACAGTGATGCTTAAGAAAAAAATGTGTAATCATTTTGTTATGAAACCTGGACTGTGTTACCCGATGGAAGAAGCAAGCAGCAATCGGAGACCTTGGAGGATCGGAGGTTTATTTAACACCGGTGGGCTCAGGGAAGAGTGATCTCCAGTGGTCTGGGCTCTGAGCACAAGCAAGCGGGGGTAATTTATACACTTCTGATTCCACATTCTTGTCACTTTTGGCGCACGTGGGAAGCAGCGCAGGGAGAAGAACCTGGAAAATCCCTGCAGCAGGGACTGGGGCTCCCCTGTTAGCTTGGTCAATCATCTTAGGACACAGATTTTTCCTCTTCAGTTTATTTGGGGTTTGGGAGGAAATGGCCATTGAACCTTCTCCCTTTTACTTGCTGCTACCTCTAATGCCTTTAAAACTTGCAAAATAAAATGCAGAAAACACAAAATTAAGTATGTGGCTTAATGAATTATTATTATATCTTTTTATTTACCATCCAGATCAAGAAATAGAATTTTGCCAATCATTCCAAAAGTGTCTTGCAAGTAGTACCTGGTTCCAATTGCAAAGTGCCTTAATCTCCCCTCTCCCTAAGTGATCACCATTTATAACAATGACCTCCTTACATTACTTTATAGCTTTATTGCCCAAAATTTCTCGCTTGGAAACCATTGCTTAACCTTTATCATAAAACAAAAACAAAACAAAACAAACCCAAAACGTATAAATTAATGTATTTTAGGTCCGTTTCTACAAATTCCCTTTTTCTCCCTTTCTTGTGCATACAGTAGCAAGCTAAACATTTAACTTTTTTTTAAGATTTTATTTATTTATTTGAGAGAGAGAGATTAACAAAGAGAACAGAGAGAGTATGAGAAAGGGGAGGGTCAGAGGGAGAAGCAGACTCCCTGCTGAGTAGGGAGCCAGATGTGGGACTCAATCCAGGGTCTCCAGGATCATGACCCAAACGGAAGGCAGTTGCCCAACCAACTGAGCCACCCAGGTGCCCCAACATTTAACTTTTTATCAAGTGATAGACTCAAGTCATTTGACCTTCTGGATTCTATTGATTCTTTTACTCTGTGTTCATCTGCCCTGATCATTTTTCTCAAATTGGCAGCTGAATCCAGAGTCTTGATAGAATTAATATTCTCACCCTTTGGCAAGATTCTAGATGGTATTGTGTTCTTTCAACAGAAAGCGTATAGTAAGCACTACATGTTTTTGTGCACTAGTGTTTTTGTGATGTTTACTGGTACTGATGGTTAATACCAAGATCCATTATTTTATTGGGTATTATAAAATGGTGATATTTTAATTCTATATTTCTTTTTCATTTTTAGCTGGAATCTTTTATAAGCATTTATTTTTCTCATTTACTATCTGGTTACCAAAGGATAGAGTTGATACAAGAGAACAGTAGGATAAAGCCTGATTCTTTCCTGCAATTGCCAGTTTTCAAGATATGATCTAGCTCCCTATCCCTACTAAGCACATTTCAACTCATTTTTATGAACTCACAGATTTAAATATAGCATTGCAATTGTCTTTATTCTTGAAGTTCAAATTGTCCTATCATTGGCCAGTGAAGCCTCAAGATGTCTTGAATCCTTCTGACATGACCCTAATAGCATTTGAAACCTTCCTTATTATCTAGCAGCACATGACCTTCTCCAAGATTAGCATATCTCCTGCCCCAGATCTAGAACCAACAATTTCTCTAAGAAGCTGTAATTACTTTTAGAGCCATATGATATTTTAAGATCACAATCTGCTTACTAAGGGTGTTCCCCATTACTAAGCTGGTCATTGTGTCTAGACTTTTTCAGTAAGTAGAACAAGGGTTGATATACATCCAAGATGGAATCCCTTATGAGCTCCTACTGACACCGCCACTTCAAATAGAGTTTTTGCTTAGCCTGTTTATTCTTTAACATATCTATAACTCCTTCTTCCAACAGGAGAATAAAATAGTCTCAAAATAACCCTGTAAACCCCACCACTGATATTATTACTGGAAATGTTAAAAAAAAAATGCCTGTTTTCTCCATTCTCACTCGCCTTTTTTATACTGTACTCTCTATGTAGTTAGAGTATAATCATTATGCACTTTACTAATACATGGTAAGTATGCTCTGTACTATTTCTCTCTTAACACTTGCTTATTTATATTCTACAGGGAACTACATAGTTAATGCTCACCACCTGTCCTCTTGTATACGTCTGCAGTCATTTTGCTTTTATGAATACCATTCTCTAGTAGATTTTTCAGGAAGGAAATAAAATATTCTGAGTTCTTGTATGTTGTAGCAGTTTATCTCTTCCCTTTTTAAACCTTGCTTACAGATTCTTTCCTTAGAAATTTTAATGTGCTACTCATTTTATTCCAGTGATGTCTTGTCATGTTATAATCATGTGATTTGTTTAGTTTTGAGATCTATTTTTTTTTTCCTTTAAGGTGCACTGACTCTATCATAATATGTCTTGGTTTTGTTCATTTGAGGTCACATTCTTGGGTTTATAGCATAATCTTTCAATTCGTAGGGTTTTTTTTTTTTAAGTATATTTTAAGTATAGTTTTTAGAATTTTTTTTTTTTTTTACTTTGATGATTTTATTTTCTTTCTCAGGGACTCCCTTTATCAGTATTTTGGATCATTTTTTGCCTGTCTTTAGCACTTTCAAGCTTGCAAATTTTTCCTTCAGTTTTTTCATTCTATTAATTTTTCCCTCATTTGAAATTTTTATCTGATATATCTCATATGTATAATCTACATTGTTTATTCCTTTTGTTTTTCCTTCTAATTTGTTTTTCATTTCCAGAATAATTTCTCTTTATTTCTAATTATTTCCTGAATTACAGTTATAATTATATAATTATCTCCATTTATTCATGTCTTACATCCCTGTTTTGGTTTGAATTGTATCTACTCAAGATATTTTGAATCCTAACCCCTGACATTATGAATAGGATTTTTTTTTAATATTTTTATTTATTTATTTGACAGATCACAAGTGGTCAGAGAGGCAGGCAGAGAGAGAGAGGAGGAAGCAGGCTCTCGGTTGAGCAGAGAGCCTGATGTGGGGCTTGGTCCCAGGACCCTGAGACCATGACCTGAGCTGAAGGCAGAGGCTTTAACCCACTGAGCCACCCAGGCACCCCTATGAATAGGATCTTAATTGGGGATAGTATCTTTGCAGATATATTCAAGTTAAGATAAGGTTACACTGGATTTGAGTGGGCCCAAATCTAATGACTGGTGTTCTTATAAGGAGATAATTTGGACAAAGACTTATATAGAGCAGAGAAAACCATGTGAAGACACAGAAATAGAGACACACAGAGAAAATGCAAAGGGAAGATCAGCGGAGAGATTACAGTGATGGGCCTACAAGCCAAAAATAGTGAGCAACCATCAGAACCTAGAAGAGGCAAGGAAGAATTCTTCCTTAGAGCTTTTAAAGTCATAAACCTGCTAATACCTTGATATTACACTTACTAGTCTTCAAAATGGTGAGAATAAATTTGGGTGTTTTTAAGCCACCTGTTTGTGGTATTTAGTTATATCAGCCCCACTAGGTTACAGTTTTGATTGTTTTGTGGGTATATCTTTTGGGGGGTATTTTTATTGTTATAGTTGGGTTATTCTGTTTTATGTCATTTTAATTTACTTTTTCTTGAATTTTTGGAGTTGATATTCAAGATTTTTTATGCCCGCCCCACTCTTTTCACAGCATTCTCATCTATTGCTTTTGAACAGTGTTCCAATATATGGTAGCCTTTTCTCCTGGATTTTCTGAGTTCTCCTCTCCCATTTTAGTCTGGAGTTCCCTTTTCTTCATCTTTGTTGTCCCTATCATCTACAATTTTGATTCCACTCTCAGAGTTTCTCCTCAGATATGGAGCCTTGAAACATAAAATAGCCTTGACTCATCAGTTTTGATGGTGCTTCAGCTACTTCGGACTTTCTTACTCTCTGCCCCTTGCACTCATCTGCTACTTAGCCTGGGGAAAACTCCTCTGAGTTTTGATGGCTTTTCATGTAAACCTACTGTGATCTCCAGCAAATATGTATTAGCTCTTTGGGACTCTCCTTTGCCAGGACAGTCAGTTATCACCTGGTGCTTTCTTTTTTTTCCTCCTGAGTAGACATCAGTAACATATAGGTCATGCAATGATGGGTGATTTGTCCTCACTCTCTTGTGTTTTAAGATCCACTGGGACACACTGCCACCTAGTTTTGTTGTTAATGCTGTCTAAGAGCATTGGCTTTAAAATTCCAAAAATAAGAATCCACGCTGCCACCATTATCTTCTTAGAATCTGTACCTGGTACCTTTCTCAATAGTCACTGACTAATATTTTCTGTGCAGTTTCTATATGTCTATCACCCGGCTAAGCTATTTACCAACATTTTCTCATTTAGTTCTCACAGTGGCCTTTTCAAACCAGTACCGTTACCAGTTGAATTTTACTGATCATTATACAAACATGCCAGCAATAAATAATTTACCAAATGTCACACAGCTACAGGTATCTAAAGCTGACTTCTAACTTAGAAAGTCTGATCCCAGACTTCATACTCCTAGCAACTGTAAGATGGAAACAAATAAACATATAAATATAAAATAAAAGGATAAACCCTTGAAGCTAAAGTAATGAAAAAGTCAAGACAACTGCTCAAAATAGCATACAAGTGGAAGTACCTAATTAAAAAAAAAAAATTAGATCCCACTCTTGTGGGATCTAATTTAATGGCCTAGAAAAGCATTAAGACACAGAGCACAGGAAAAATACAAATGAGGAAGAAACAGTGAATGCCAAGTAAGTTCACTTCTTCCTTTTGCAACAGACACTTCGGTTCCTATCCTACAAGACCTTGTAACTGAGATAGAGAACCAAAACTTCAACAAAG
Source organism: Mustela erminea (assembly GCF_009829155.1). Classification (NCBI taxonomy): domain Eukaryota; kingdom Metazoa; phylum Chordata; class Mammalia; order Carnivora; family Mustelidae; genus Mustela; species Mustela erminea. The sequence continues at coordinate 43,168,173 of NC_045623.1, forward strand.
AAAACACGAAGTATACTGCAAATATAAATTCCAACAGCCGACCTTTCAGGAACAGTTGTGCTGACCAGAAGAGTCACTGTGTCCTGTGCTATACAAGGAGGAATCACTCGTTTAGCATATTTCTTTCCCTCAGAGATATTTCAATTTAGTAAGGAAGATAAGATGGGTTCATGAATAATTTAAGATAGTAAAAACTAAGACCCATTTATTGCTACAAATAATAAAAGCTTTAGGAGTTTAGAAGGAGGACAGACCACATGCGACTCCAGTAGTAATGGGCATGTAAATCAGAGCTCGGAGGTTAAGTGAGACCTAAAAAGAAAATTAGTACCAGGATGAAAGGCATAAATAGAACAGGATTGGAACTAAGAGATGATAGTAGTGATTGGATGTCTTCAGGAATTTAAAAAAAAAAAAAAAAAGGAAAAGAAAAAGAAAAAAGAAAAAAAAAAGATCCTACAGGACTTGCTAAGTATTTTAAACAGGTTATCTTGATTTCATAGATCAGGAAACAGATGTTCTGAGGGGGAAAAAAAAAGATAAAGGCTGTTACTTACATTTAGGAGTGGAGAAGTCTGAGGAGAAAAAGGGAAGAAAAAAAAAAAAAAGACAAAAAGATTAGTAGAATGCTATGGACAGTAGCTACCCAGAGGCTGGGATGGTGAATAGTCATAGTCATATGGTGCATAGAAGCTCTGGAAGGTATATCCAGGGGCTGGATAGATTACACCCATTTGCATATTCATAGGAATTATGAAAAGAGATGAATTAGATTTCCAGACATTCACAGTGACCTAAGTGTTCCTTAAGCTTCCCCATAGTACAAGATTTCCAGTGTCCTTTAGCAAACTCTTCTTTACTAATCATCTGCCACCGATTATATCCGAGGCCAAGCTGCCGTGGGGGTTACTCTTTGAGGTATATTAATCAGAGCTGGTATCAGATAAGAGGGCTTGACAGTTCTGAATCTCAGAAATAGCCTCAGTAATAGAGACATAAAGCTCCATTTTAATGCTAATAAACACAATTCGGCTGTCATAAATCTCAGAAAAGTTATAAAAGAAAGGATTCAGGTTACTGAAAGAATGAATGATATCAGATCCAGGAAGGTAACCCTAGACCCCATTTTAATATCATTTTGCACAGGAAACAATTCTACAAGGTAGAAAAGTCATAATGTTGCCTTCAAGTGAAAGAAAAAGGGGAAAAATGATGCTTATGCTGTTATTTCAACTGGAAGCTTGAGCTATTTTGACCATTGATACGAACCACAGAAAACACATCCTCAGTCTCCCTAATCTAATGAATGGTTCAGTCTCTGGAAAGTTAAAATGAAATATTTTTTAAAAAGGTATTTTAAAGTTTACATTTTCATAAAAAACAGTTATAGTGTTCCAAGAATGACCATTTATATAGACTTTTGCACATTTCATTGTGTATTTGTTGAAATGCATGAATGGATACACATTTTATATACTCTTTAAATACAATTAAAGCAAATGTAGAAACTACTCAGAACCTTAAAATCCGTTTTATATTCAGTAACTGACCAAAAAAGCAAAATGTCAATCATGTTTTCTAGCTGTATGCTATAATTCCAATCAAAAGAAATTGCTGTTTCACAATTTGGTTTTAGGAGAGTGCTAGATCAATGTTATTGACTTAAGAGATTCATTCATTATTTATTTTAAACTTTGTTTATTACCCAAGTTTCATATAGAGACTAATTATTTAGATGGCAAACTGCAACTGTCTAAATTAATATTAAGAAAATTGAACATTTACCCTGAGGCAGCAAAATTGGACTTTGTCAGGAAGCTGATCTGAAGAGGTAGTATGCTACAAAATGCTTAAAATTGGCCATTAAAGGGAAAGAGTCTATGCCATTATTTCTCACTAGAGCATAATTAAATGCAAATAATAAGGGTTGTATTGTCTCTTAAGTTTCACATTTTCCATTTGCAGAAAATGGATCCATGAATGGCAGCTGTCAGAGGGGTTTGGCTTACTAAGACCGACCACTGGAAGAGTTCTAATTGTGTAGTCCTAAAGAAATGGCACCTTTTATGATGGGATCACCTTTGATGAAAGCACAGGATTCTATGACCACGGCCAGTGGTAACTTAACAAAAATGCAGCTTTGAAATGGAACTAGATAAACAAAGACTCTGGACAAAAAAGATCATATTAAGAACAAGATCTCTTTTCATTCATTCTCAGTACTGCTAAAGCAAACTCAGCAGAGAGTTCATACCCATCCCTTTGATAATTAGCTTGGAGGGCTGGTGGGTCACATAAGGATAATCACTCAAAAAATTTTGACAGCACCTCTCATTAGTAAAATCTTTTCCTATTATTATGCTGACATTTACGAATTCATCTAATGCTCCAAAAAATCTTCCAGGTATTTTTTTTTTTTTTTTCTCACATCCTATTCAAAGCATGGGAGCTGATAGATAGGAGCCCAAAGTTGAAATAACAATGTGGTACAGATTCAGTTGAACTGGCTAATAACTCTAATACATGTAAACCCATCCTTTTACTCCATGTGAAAATATATTATTTGGGCTGTATTCTACATCCCAGATATTGTATTAGGTGTTGCATATAGTATAAGTTATACATATATAATACCAGTTTTGCCCCTATATTCATGGCCTTCAAAAGAATCAAATGGATATATATTCCCTACGGAATACTTAACTGCACTTTTGTGAATCCTATGAATGGTGTATGACTAGGCTTCTCTATAACCCTACAGAGCCATGGAATTGAGAAAAAATAATAGAGGATAGGCATTACGAATTAAAGAATATCAAGAGTAAACATCAATATCAAAAATTTATGTAATTATAACAAATGAATGGTTACATAGAGAGTTTATGTATTGTTCATCATTAAAAATATAATAGTTGGGACCAAAATTTATATACCAGAATGGAATGCTGTCATGATAGACTTCATCTTTTTCATCCCTCCCTTCCCGCCTCCCTGCCTCCCTCTTTACATTTCCTTCCATCTCCATCTTTTGGTAGGATTGGTAAGATGGCTTTCACTAAATCTTACATGAGGCTTAGTTTTATTCACATATCATATATTATTTCATAATTTTTTTGGTTTCTAGAAATAAATTTAAAATAACGGAACTTTTAATAAATGCAATATAATTGTCAAAATATTTTAGAGAGGCATAATGCAATTAATATACCTTCATGAAGATATTCTTTATGTCATAAGAAATACTTTAAGTATGTTAATTTAAAGAGAAAACTGTCATTGAAGATGCTCTTATCCACTGGGATACATCTGATTTCATATCATGTATATGAATATACAGGCCAATGGCACAACTAGATTGGAAACAGATGAGCTATATATTTTCTATATACGTTTAAAGTGTTTTCTCCCTCCCAGGAGGTATGTAGTCCTTGCCACATGATAGCATCAAGGAGCTGCTCTACCATAATGCACATTCCAGCTGTTTTTCACACTTTAGTTTTCTTCCTCATTTTATCCCTCGTTGCTCTTGTTGCCCCTGTTAACCCTACATCCCCTTTTCTGTACACATAAAAAATATTACTATGTGAAAAACCAAATACATATATTATGAAACGATCTGAAATGTTTCTCAGGTCAGGATTCTTAAAACCATGTAAAGCATATCATTATGTAACCCGTTCTCTCTCTAAGACATTTGGATCCTAAAATTTGATTTATTCCTTCTAAAGAAGGTTTCCTTGAATGGGCTTCTTACAATTTTAAAGAGGCCCATTCTATTTTTGGCAAATTCCTCCTTTTTCTTAATGTGCATGCCATTTCCTCTAGAGATGAACTGTAAATTCAACACGGGCATAAAAAATTTAGGGTCACATTTAGTAGAAAAATCTAGTTTCACAGGTGCCAGGTGTAGGGGCTCACCAACATCCACACATTAATGCTCACTAACTGATCCAGACTTAGACAAAAACCCCCCGTTTGCTCTTGCCTGCATGCCTAGCAGCAGCCGAGAGGCTCTGTAAAACACAGAAATAGCATTCCAACCTGAGATGACCAAGGTAGAGGAGGATCTGACATCATTAGACAGGATTTTGTAAAGCCTTGTCAACTTATTTTAATAATCTATCCCAAATCTATAGAGCACTCTGAAAGAATTAACATGGTATAACAGATATAGTAAAAGCCGGAGGGTGACCTTCTCTTAACAAGATCTGTCTTGGATACGTCTTATGCTCAGGGTGCAATGGTATTGGGTACCGAGCTCACATTAAGCAAATAAACAAAATATTCAACCTTTATCTTTAATTTACAAGCATACAAACCTAAAAGCTTACCAAAATCAAGGCATATATGAGAATGGCCATGTGACCAATGAGGCAAAGAGTACCATAGGTTAGAGCAGTCAGAGAAGGTATGAGCAGAGTACTGGTTTTCTGTTACAAGTGATCTTTAAGGAAAAACAAGTTGGACTCTTAACAGAATTATATATTGTTCTATAACCTAATAATTGTCACCATCAGATGTACTTTAATAAATGTTCTAACAAGTTGATCAGTGATTGACAGAAAATATTTAAAAACCTCAAAACTATGAAAGGATTGTAAATCATTTTTAACGTGTCGGATATCTGAAATGGATTTCCAAGATCTTACAACAGATTTTCAACTTTCTATATTAGGTTTTAAAAAAATAGGGCAAATTGGAAAAAATAAAAACAAAAACATTTTAAAAAATAGCTCTTTCCAGTAGTTTTTAGGTCAATGGAATGTAGATTTCAACTAAATAGGCTCCGTTCTCCCAGTAGAAAATGATAGATTCTTTGACGGCTGAATGATAACAAATAGCGTATCTAATTACTCTTTGCCTTCTTTGGAATTTTAATGAAGAATTCTAGTAAATGATTATGAGTCAAAGGAATTTGGAAGGCAACTTGATCAATGTGATTGGCCAATGTATTTGACATTCATTCTCTACAAATATTCTGCAGTAGCAATTAAAATGGCATCAGCCATAAAAACAAATCCATAATTTTGAAATAAATCCAAAAGCAGGCATTTTTCTGAATAGCAGTAATGACTTCAGTGAAGGACATTTCCTGGGGATTACTGACTGCTACAGCTTTATTGGATTCAGCTTTTGCAAAACCCTCAGATTTTCCCAAGCAGTCATTATAACCTGAAATTGCCCTCTGTATTCATTATTTTTACTTAATTAAGTTTCTATACTGGGCGAAAATCATAAACAGTAAGGATGTAATAGTATATAGAATAGAGTTAATTTTTCACCTCATGTTGTTCTTTCTTCCTTGAGGTTATCAAATGATACACAATAGAAATTCCTTTCCTAATAATTCTGAAGCAGAAGGAAACTAGGGTCCTTTAGAAACTGATATGATAGTATTTAAACCATTATGCCTACTGCTTTTCAAAAATCGCCAGAAGCGGGGCGCCTGGATGGTTCAGTGGGTTAAAGTTTCTGTCTTCGGCTCCGTTCATGATCCCAGGGTCCTGGGATCCAGCCCACATCCGCCTCTCTGCTCAGCAGGGAGCCTGCTTCCTCCTCTCTCTCTCTCTGCCTGCCTTTCTGCCTGTTTGTGATCTCTGTCAAATAAATAAATAAACAATCTTTAAAAAAAAAATCGCCAGAAACTTCGGCTTGGCATATTATAATGGCTACTTCTTATATAAAGTATTTAGCCTCCATATACACTGAAAAAAATGACCGTCCTCTATCCCATGTGACTGAAAATGGAAAGACTGCCAAATCATAAGATATATGTAAAAATTCCCAACAATGTTCCAAGGTACGCCAAAGTGACTACCTGATACTTTAAAGCGCGCACACACACACACACACAATTTTAATTTTAATTTTAAATATATATGATAAATATATATGCTATCACATATATAGCTCTCAAATAATGTATTCTTTCAAAAGTTTGTGCTTTGTTGGCTATTTTTGGTAGGAGCCCTCAGCAAGCACTTAGCCAACCTGTTCAGTAGACAAAAATAATGTAGAATGAGCAACCCAAAGAAACACATACATGTCATATGTTTCCCATCAACTTTTCATTGTCGATACAACAGCTGTGATTTTCTTACCAGTAGCCAGTTTCCAATTACAAAGAGTGACACTAAGGTATAGTGGTTCAGAAGACTGTAAGCTTGATAGATGAAAAGAAAACGTACAACTTTGTTCCTCAATTTACTAGCTGCACAACCTTGTGCCTTATTCAGTTTTCTCACCTGGAAAATGGGAATAGTAATCTACCTACTTTAGAGGGTGTCTTATGGTTACATGAATCATGCATGTGAAGGATTTAGAACACTCTGATATAGAGAAAGTGCTGCAAGGATGCTAGGCATTATAATGACAACACCCAAACATATATTCTGCAAAACCAGAAAATTCCTGTCACCACTGCTCCTGACGATTTAGTGAATTCAAATGAAGCACAGGATAAACTACCGTTATACCCAAATTTCGGAGAAACTTCCACTCTGCTCCAGAGAGGGACTCCTAATTAGCAGCTGATGTCATCTCAGTAATGATGGGTACAGCAGACAGAAGTTGTCACAGCCACAGGATCAGAGGAAAATACATATTTGAGCCATGATGTGGGTCTGCTCTCCATTGCCCTCGTCTGCTGCAGCAGCCACCTTGTCTTGTGGGGTGAGCAATATAGAGAAAGCTACTTTTGAGCCCAAGGCCAACAAAGGCAAGCTTCTCCCAAGGGTTTTGTAGCTGAGCCGATAGCCCCAAGTGTTGCAGCTGCACACATTACAGCTAACTCCTGGGCCTCCCAACCTGAGGGGATGGATGCAGCTGGGGCCGCTCTGTTCCAGGCCCCCACCAGACTCTGGGCCTCAGGGCCCACAGATCACTGGTCCTTTTGGCACCATGCTTGAAAGAGCCTGGGAGGAAGTGGAATGACTAGTCATTTCTTTTGCTGACAGAAGTCTTATTTCATCTTAAAACGGTTGTGCTTACATTCGAACACTGTCATCATTCCAACTGTGGAGTCAGAGAAAAAGTGAAAAGCCTTTTGTTAACATTCTTTCGTCGAAATTTGTTTCTAGCAAATTAACTTTATAAAATTTGTGAAGCTTTTGATTGCACTCAGAGTTCATGTTTATTCAGCGCTTTGCATAAAATAAAGGCATGTTGTTTTGAACTGACAAAATATTATTCTCAATTTCTTTCAGTGCCTCAGAGTAGTTATTGGCTTGTTTGTTTGGGAATACATGGTAGATGTTTGATGTATTTCCTTCACTGGTATTTATTGTTTTCTGTTGAAAATAAAATGCATCATCTCATTCTAGCTCATGATTCTCCCTTTATCCACACTATTGTTTCCTCTCACAAGCCGCTACTCTTCTCAGTCTGAAGCACAAAGCTAACAACCAGTAATAATCAGGTGTATTTCGATAAGGCTTACAGCTTACAAAGTCCTCCACATACCTGCTCTTATTTCGGTTTTATAAGCACCATGAGGTGGACAGAATAAGGAATAGTATCTATATCTTAAAGCTAAGGAATCTGAGTTGAAGAGACTTGCCAAAGACCAGTAAGGGGGAAATGGCTTATAGGATCTGGAATCCCAATCATCTGCCATTCCACTCTTGGTTTCTAGGCAGGGTGGCCTAATTGAATAAGCCTGGGCTTCAAGTAAGAAATACTTGGGTTTTGCGGGGGGGGGGGGGGGGGGTTGTTGTTGTTTTTTAAGATTTTATTTATTTATTTGACAGACAGATTACAAGTAGGCAGAGAGGCAGGCAGAGAGACGAGAGGCAGGCAGAGAGAGAGAGAGGAGGAAGCAGGCTCTCCACAGAGCAGAGAGCCCAATGTGGGGCTCGATCCCCGGACCCCAGGATCATGACCTGAGCTGAAGGCAGAGGCTTTAAGCCGCTGAGTCACCCAGGCACCCCAATACCTGGGTTTTGGATCCTGTTCCACCTCTTTAACTAGTTTTATTACTTAGGGAAGTCAACTGTCTTATTTTACCTGGAAGTTAAAAACCTAGATAGTTCAGCAGAGATGGGGTTTAATGAAATATGAGCCACAAAAGCAAAACAAAACAAAACAAAAATACAAAATAACCAGGGCTTTGGGTGATTGGTAAGAGTAAGTAGCAGTTATTGGCTTACCTATATTAAAACTGCAAAGTTTCAGAGTAAATGGTCAAGTATCATCAAATTCATGCGGTTCCATCTAATTCTTACAATGACTTGAAGCTGTCATCTTCTCTACTGCTTTGATGGTGTTTGGATTTTGTTTTTTGTTTCGGGTTTGATAGCTATGTAATGTTTTTTGTTATTGTTGTTGGGTTTTTTTGGCTTTTTTTTTTTTTTTTGGTTTTGGTTTTACTTTAATGGATAGATTTCATATGCATATCTTGGAAAAAAAAGTAAAAGGTTCAAAACAGCATTGTACAGGAAAAATTAAGTCCCTCACTCATCATTGGTCTCTAGTCACCACCTCCTCCTTCAGAAGCAATCACTGACTGAAGGAGCCATACTTTCTAAAGGTGCTTTGTTCATTGACAAGAAAAAAAAAAAAAATCAGTTCTCTCTCTCTCTCTTTTTTTAACCATATGTTTGTCTAATTCATACATTTTACCTCTTGACCAAACAAGGGCAAAAAACCCTGGTAGATAGTCCCCACAGATGCATGTAGTAGGTGAAGGGAATTAATTACCAGTAGAAAACTGATACAGTGTCCTTAAAGAAGAGAGAAGGGACACCATACAATCAAAAACAACAGATGTTGACTTACTAACCAAAGGCCCCAGGCCGAGATAGTAGGACAAAATCAGTGTTTCCAGGACCTCTTTGAAAACAAGTATGCATAAAAAGCTACATGTATAATGGATTCTCCCACTAGACTCTGAGCTCTCCGAGGGCAAGAACTTGAATTTGTTCATCCTTATCCCACAACATTGCAGACTTAGTTCTTGACAGATAGAAGGCATAAATACGTTTTGAGGTCATAAACAAATATTTTGCTACTTAGTGAAATTTTTCTCAAGTTTTTCAGTAAGGTCTATTTAACATTGTCACAATATTACCATCTACTCTTTATCTTTTCTCAGCAGATGTTTTCCCATGTGTAACTTATCTGTTTTGCAGTTCTTCTAATTTCTCCAAATCTCAGTAAACCCTCTAAATTTCATGTCCTTAAATTAGAAGACTGCAGTGGTTATTTCTTTTAAATATATGCTACTGGTAATAAAGGCTTCAGCCAGCACCAAACATATTTTGGACTTTGTTAGCATAGCAGAAATGGGAATGGGACATGAAGTCTGGATGCCTGTTCGGTTAACTCATTGAGTAGTAGATATGGTAATCCATTCAAAAGAGAGCACCACAAAGTATAGGATAAATTGTACTTTTTAATGTAAAAACATTTAAAAGAACACACAGGAGTATTTTCTGTCTCTAGCAAATATAGGTACAATATAAGTACAATGTCTATCGTAAAACTGACACCCAGTTGTCATCCTGTATCTGAGTCATTAGCACAGACCTGAGTATCACTGAAGTTCAAAAAAAAATCACAGAGAACCAAAACATCAAGAGGGGATGGGTAAACCAGCTTCCTTTCATGGGATAGGAATACAATGTCCAGCTTCCCTTCATGGGACAAGAATAAATTCTTTCCCCAGGACAGTATACTAGTTTGGAACACTGAAGTTCAATTCACGAGTACATAAAACAGTAAGTGAAGAAGTGCTTCAACACTATCCAGGGCTGATGGACAGACAAAGGCTTTCTGTTCCAGCAAGGCCAAGTGTGCAGGACCCCAATATCGGGGACTGGTTGAAAAAAAGGAGCTACGGAAAAAGGGGACTAAAAGAGACGTTTACTGGAGGCTAGCAAGAGAGAAAGAAGGAAGGAAGGAAAGAAGGAAGGAAGGAAGGGGAGGGGAGGGGAGGGAAGGGAGGGGAGGGGAGGGGAGGAGAAGGGGGAGGGAAAGGAAAAAGAACGGGAAAATGAAAACAAATGTCCTCAGCTTCATCTATACATGGCAATTAAAGGTTTAATTCAAATTGCTGTTAGACTCAATAGTTACATCTATAAACTTCAAATTGTTACTAGGATTAAATGAAGCTTTATAAACTGAAAAGACTATTATTTGGCTTTCCACAGTATCTATTACATGCATAGTACGGATGAGTGTTCTCAAATGTTGTGGGTTGAATAATATAAAACTTAGATTCTTGTTATCTTAGAATTGAAAGCCTTCCGGCTTAAACTTTCTTACCTACAGTTTATGTGTTCAAATGGACATGGAATTTTAAAGTGACAGATATTTAATGGATGAGGAGTTTTTTTGTTTTTGTTTTTTGTTTTTGTTTTTTGTTTCTTTTTAAATGTGGACCCATTGTAACATAACCTGAACTGGATCGCCTCACATTAGAACTTGGAGATCTTGGAGGATAGGAGATTTATTTAAGGCTCTTGGACTCAGAGAATGACTTCCAAAGTTCTGAACCCTAAGCACAAACTAAATGGGTAATTTACATGCTTTAACTTTCCCTATATGTGGCCCAAAGCAGGCGGGGAAGGAGGAAAAACCTGGAATGGATCTAGGGCCAGGACTGGGATTCCCCTGCTTGGTTGGTGGGTCGCCTTAGAACACAGATTTCCCTTCTCACCATCATGTTTAAGGTATGTAGCTCTGAGCTGGATCTTGTCCTTCTCATTGAAAACTCATCCTCAGTGCCTAATGTGGTCCCTTTCACGCAGTCAAGATAAATATCTTTTGAATGAGTGTTTGAATTAATAATAGTGGATGTCATTATTAGTAAGAAATCAATTATTAGTCAAAATCTTGCAGAGCAGACTGTTAGTATGTAGTGTCTCGAAATCAAACTGAGCCAGTATCTCCGGCTATTTCAAACCCAACCACTATGAAACAACAGTCATAGAAACCAAAGTGGCCTATTTTATGATGAGAAAACGCCAAACGCCAAACTAGACTTTGTGATTGGAATAACAGCCTAGCAGTTGCATGTGTATATATAATATTTACAGAGTTCCTTCTTCTGTTCGGGTTGAATTTGCCCTGCACAGTACTGATCACTTAAAAAAAAAAAAAAAAAAAAGTCTACTATTTGTTGAATTAAAAGACAATCGCAGGGCGCCCGTAAGTAGGTTAAGCCGCTGACTCGAGTTCAACTCGGGTCATGATATCGGGGTCCTCAAGTGCTACTTCAGGCTCCCGGCTCCCCGCTGAGCACAAAGCTGGCTTAAGACTCTGTCTCCCTCCCTCTGCACCTTCTTCCATCTTTTTTTCTCAAATAAATAAATCTTTAAAAATGCATATATAATACAGGTGTTTATATACTCGCTATATAGTTTTATTTATATAAATATTTGTATATAAATATATAAAATTTATATAAATTATATAAATATATGATCTATAAATATATAAGCTCAATCCGTTGAGCGCTGACTCTTGGTTTTGGCTCAGGTCATGATCTCAGGGTTGTGAGATGGAGCCCCATCACTGGCTCCACATTCAGCTGGGAGTCTTCTTGAGAGTCCATCTCCCTCTCCCCCAGTCCCCTTAAATACATAATTCTTAAAAATAAAATAAGATAAAATAAAATGAAATGAAATAAAAAAGGAAAAGAGAATAAATGACAATCTCAGAAGCCCACCTATAACTACTGCTCTGAGTTACAATTTGCCTACTCTGTAAAGTCAATGAGGTATCTGGTTCCTACCCTGTCACTTTCCCTTAGTGCTTCAAAATGAAAGCTATAGAGGACAAAGTGGGGTCGTCGTATATGTGGCTGGAATAAGAAGTACACTGTATAGGTTCTGAAACATATTTCAGCAATTTCACAAATGTCCTGTAATTCAATCATAACCATCAAAACTTTATTAGTTTCATTTTGGTTGAGCTATAAATCAGTTGGTTTCCTACTTAATCACTCATTCATATTTTCCACTATTTTAGTGGTAGTTATTATAATGATGATGGTTTTTACAACAGTTATATTAGAGAAGTACAACCATTCTAGTAACTAATTAACTTTTTTTTACATAAGAATTTATTTCTTTTCAAACAAGCTTCCTTTTAAAAATATGTTGCTTTGCATTCTTCTGTTTTTGTTAACCTCCCAGATTAGCGGATCCATTATTCATGGGTCCATTAATATAGAACTGTCAGCACATAGCTCCTAAGTAATGTGTCCTCCTCCTTCTCACACACACAGTTATGATATAGTTTGATATGTTTATTGATTATATTTAAAAAAAAACAATATAGGAAGGAAAGTTTAAAACTGTTAGCAGTATAGCTTAATTTACTTAAAAGATTAAAGAAAAAGGGCAAAGCTAGTATTGAGTTTAGGACTACATTCTTTGTTGACTTTAAGCTTATTTGTTTACTAAATAATATTTACCTTCAGGGCTGTGTATATTGTGATTTGTAATACATAGAAAATTATTTCTAATGGAAAACCCATTTTATTCTTTAAAGACAAGAATAACAGGTGTTTCTTTGGTATCCCTCTATAATATATAATAATTTAAGAAGTACTGTTAGATTTTTAAGTAATGATATAATATAGATATCATAAACTGACCAATATACATACTTGTATTTATTTGTTTTTCTGTCAGCATATACCAGTGATGGTAAAACAAAACAAAACAAAACAAACCCTACATTTTTTAAATAAACCTCCAAGCCCCTGAACAATAAGCAGGAACTTATTTTGACATGTAATTTATCAAGCTGTGAGACTTCTGCTATTATAAACAAAACAAGACAAAAATAAAGAAAAACACACACACACACAAAAATGAGTAATAAGACTGCAATCTTGGGGAAATTTCTTTGAACAAAATGTGAATTGGGGTGGTTTTTTTTATTGATATAGTCTCTAAAGCTGAACTAACCTATATAATTTAGCCTTTTTGTTTTTTAGTTAAATAATTGAAAAGCAGTAATTGGAAATTGTTGCATTATTTTCACTAAATGTGAGGGAAATCAGCTTTTGATCATGTATTTCTTTTGGTAAATCCTTTCAAAATACTGATATTTTTCATAAACCTCTGAAATTAATCCTTAATACTTCAGAATGCTAAAGCGAGATTGGCATAGGATTTGAAACAGAAGGAAATTTAGCTGATTTTGAAAGGATTATTTTCTACAGCCTATATTAATGTTTACCACACCAAGTATTTTCTTGATGGTGTTTATCCCTCTGCGCTTCATAGTCTGTCTTCTGGTTAAATAATCACAATTGAAGAAAAAGAAAATCTTTTAAATGATTCAAACCAACAGTGGTGACTCTTAATTTGGATCGTGTCACTGTAGTGGGAGGATTCAGTGGAAGGGTAGGATCTAACCTCGGTTTAGGGTTCTAACCTCAGTTTAGGGTTCTAGCCTTGGTTTTGTTCATTTTCTTTTCTTTCTTTCTTTCTTTTTTTTTTTTTAAAGATTTTATTTATTCATTTGACACAGAGAGATCACAAGTAGGCAGAGAGGCAGGCAGAGAGAGAGAGAGGAGGAAGCAGGCTCCCCGCGGAGCAGAGAACCCGATGCGGGACTCGATCCCAGGACCCTGAGATCATGACCTGAGCCGAAGGCAGCAGCTTAACCCACTGAGCCACCCAGGCGCCCTCTTTTTTTTTTTTTTTTTTGATTCGAGTTCTAGCTTTATTATCAAAATGTTGTCCTTATCTCTACGAATTCCCTCGCTTTTCTAAATAACAATTAAAATGGAAAGCTAGGACTTTTGGTGACGTATCAGTTGGAGACTTTCAGCCTTAGAGAATTGATTTCTCATTTCTCAATAATTCAGTCTTTGCTCTCCTTCAGGAAAAGCACAAATAAACTAGCACTTTATGAAAGTATTTTGTGGATCTGGAGGCTTTTTACTCAATGTATTAATCTTTTGTTTAAATCACATTCTAATTATGGAAGCTCATGTAATATCCAAAGGTCCCCGCATAGTCATTTAGAATGTTTTGGTGAGCCTGCTAACTTTAAGAACTTAATGGTCCATGATATTTTCTTCAAATCTACGATGATCTATAGCATGAGTGTTCTGGAAAGACTGGTTTTTTTTTTGCCCTTCCATTCTTTGGAATCAGTGCAGCAAACACCTGACCAACCCAAACACTAGGCTGTACAGCCACTTTCAATAAAATAACACTCTTGGGTTATTCAGATTTCAAATTCAGGTTAGATTTGTATGGATGGAGAAGGCAAGAATAAATTGACCCCGCTATTAGACACGGAAGTGCTTCAGGACTTTCTCCTGATATGGCCTATTGGTATGCAGTTCTAGATGTAAATCTTGACCTAATGAATGCAGCTCTTTGGAGAAGCTGCAAGACCACCAGCCTGTGCTGTGCCTCAAGCAAATGTTAGCAAGTTCTCCAAAGAGCTGTGGAACTTACCCTTCACCAAATGTATTAAATGCAAAAAATAGAAGCAGTGGAGCACCAAAAACAACTTCTCCACTCTGTAATTGGGGATGGGTGTGCACGTTATGTGTATGAGTCTGTATTTATTATTTCCTGTTTACATATATCTATGCTAGAGATGTGTGCGTGTCCCTGTGTGTGGACACATCAGCATTCCCTACCGAAACACACAGAAGTCAAATGCACATATCCCTGCATCTTCTTTTTCAGAGAATTTCATTTTTTTGCAAGTTATTCTAAGTGAGCATCAGGCGTTTGTGGCATGGAATCTGGCACGACGTAATTCCTTATTTAATAGAAGAATGGAGAGCACTTACAGGAAAATATTCATAAATTGTCAGCACATCTGTTGTTACTGCCCTCAGGGCCACATTCATTTAAGCCTCCTGTTTTCCAGACATTTTTCTATTTTCAAATATACGCTGTACTTGGATCTGGCACAGAACCAATCAAGCTGCCTTTTATAACCTGGCTACACCTGTTTCTGCAGGTGTGGTAATGGAGAGAAGGCATTTTTAGGATGGAGGGAAAGGACTACCTGGGATTCATTTTGAGCTAGGCATTTCCTCACTGTGGCCCAGCAAGCAGCTTCTGGGAATTTCTCAAGAAGCGCATTAGTAGGATTTTTCTCTTTCATATCAGTATGGCTTCACTTAGAGCGAGAAGGTCTCCTCTAATGTGTTTTTCAGATGAGAACAGGTATTTTGAAATAATTTTCTTTTTTTCTTTTGTGTAATATTTTGACTTTATTTTACCCCTTTTTGTTAACACTGTCATATGTGAATTTGCATGTTAGTGTTGTGTGTGGGCAAAGACTTTTATATTACTGCATTATCTTGTGTCATTTTTACTTCATCCATTTATTTACTTATTTGACTTGTGCTGATGGTGCACGATTGACAATAACACTCATAATGTAGTAGGGGTCATTTTACCCCGCCTTCATTTGATCTGTTCCCCCAAGATCAAGCACATTTCTTACTTTTGTCAAGCATACTTTCAGATGTTCAAACACACTGGATATCTGCAGCCATTTCACTGCCCCTCTCTGTGACTGAGCTTCTACCAGTTGAGCTGTATGTTTTCCAAGAGTTAGAATCGTTACTTCAAACCATTTATACCAATGGAACTTTCTATCACGATTAGGTAAACATATTAATTACTGCATGAACTTAAAAGAAAAAAAAAAAAGAATGTGAAGTATTTGGTTATTTTTGCCCATTAAAAAACTCAAATGTTTTCTAATAGCCCAGCCATTCACACAATGCCCCATATGCTATTTAATTTCGGTATGAACAATGAAATAATAAACTATTTGATGTGGAGGAGGATGAGTTGGGAACATTCAAATCAATACAATAGCCACTAGCCACATAGAACTCTCCATATTCAAATTTAAATTAATCAGAATGAAATGAAATTAAAAATTGAGTTCTTCAGTTGCTGTGTATTCAATAGCCACATGCAGCTTGTGGTTACCAAATTGAACAACACAGACAGAACATTTCCAATACCATTGAAAGTTCTATTGGGTAGCACCAAAGGGAGACTCCACATTAAGATAAATCTGCAAGTGTCTAATTCCTTGCTCCAAATGAAAGAACTCAAAACCAAAAATTGTAGATGAATAATATCTCTTGTTGTTTAGGCAAGAAATGATTCATAACTTGGGACAACTGGGTGTCTCAATCAGTTATATGTCTGTCTTCTGCTCAGGTCATGATCCCAGAGTCCTGGGATCCAGTTCCGCATCAGGCTCCTTGCTCAGGAGGGAGCCTGCTTCTCCCTCTGCCTACTGCTCCCCCTGCTTGTTGTCTCTCTATCAAATAAATAAAATCTTAAAAAAATAATAAAAGAAATTCATAACTCTAAAAGATTGGCAAAGTATACATGTATATATTTTAGGTTTAGGAATGTGAATTTTTGTATATTATTTTCCATTTTAACCCATGTTTCAATTAATTTGCTATTCATTCCCCATGCTACTACCAGATAAAGCATTTTTACTTGGATGTATGGGATAAGGATGAAGTGTATCTGCTCCAGAGAGTGGTGATTGTACCACTTTCACCAAGGCCCTGTGGCACTTTGGGAAGGTTTGTTTCCAAGCTTTTATTTCTTTACCCACAAAACAGGAGTCTTCATAAAACTTACGTGATGAGTTTTTTTTAAAACTGAATGAATTAATGATGGTAAAACGTTTCTGTCTGTGACTAGCGTAGACAAGGGAATGAATAACTGAAGAGATGTGAACAATTTGCAAAATGTCTATGTACATTATTTCACTTAATTCTCAATTAATTTATTAATTAACTATTGTAGATAAGAAAGAGGTCCTGCAGAGCTTCAGTGAACTGCTAAGTTTGATGTTTGGTAACTCATTTCTCTGACTTCAAAACTTACATCACTATGTTTTTCTTATGTAACACTTCCCCTCATGAACTACTTGAAAAAACAAGCATGCTACTAAATTATTTTCATTTGAATAAAGACTTCTGGTTTATGTTCATTTACAGATTTTATCAGTAACAGCCATGATAGCAAAGTGTCATGATTTGGGACATAGCAGCCTAGTAGATCTATTTCACTTGATGTTGTTTAGTCAATAGAGCAACTCAGTTGTGTTTTGAAACAGAGAGAATAGCAAAATTATTTTCCTCCTGCTGAGCATTCATCAATGAGTTTATGTAAACCTATTTTACAACAGTAGAAAACAAAGAGAGTTTGAATCCATACTTATCTTAATTTTAAGTCATATACTAGTTCTAGTATAAGGTTTTTTATACCAAATCACCTAGATCTTTGCTGATGGAGACGATTTCTACTATGATCCAGGTTAATATCACAATAAAGGACAAAGACAAGTTCTGTAAGTGGTAACATTTGAATGTTCATTTCCTAGCTAATGTTGAAAAACGTATTTAATCCCTAATGTTCGTGGTTTATACTAGTTGTCTCCCTTCCAGAAGTCTACAGACTCGTGAAAAGAGAGAGGACTTTCAAAAACTACTGTAATACAAAGAAAAATATGCTAATACAGTAAGACATGTGTATGGTACTACAGGGAGTTTATACAACATTGAGTTTGCATTATATTAGAGGCGCAGGATTCAACTTCATGGGAGAAGTGGCCTTCAATGTAAGTATAAAGGAGAAATAAAGTGTGAACTGGAAGACATAAGAAAAAAGCCATTCCCTATCATTTGGGTGAGTTAAATTCTCTTTTGGTATCTTTGCATCATTTCTGACATTTTCCACATTTCTCCTGTGTTTCTGAATGTGAGAAACTGAATTTCTTAGCTCTCCTTGCCACCGAAGTTCTCGTTTAAATTCTAACAACGGGAGACCGTGGCATGCAATTAGAAGGCAGAAGGTACCCTTTTCCCTACGTTAGTACCAGTGGCTGCAGTCGGCAGGCCCCGTTTGTACTCATACAGCAGTAAAAGCAACAAACTAGACTCCCTTAGCTGCTCCGTGTTGACTTCTAACGCGGCAGCCACCAAGGAACTCAGAGACAGGCAGAAGCACTCATAGCTTCCTATGGCTCCAGACCTCAGTAATGCCTCCCCACCTTATTACTCTTCCCAGCAGTTTAATATCCTAGTTCTCTTTTCTGTTTGAACTGCTTAGGCAGATTCCTGTTTGCTGGTGGAACACTCTGTGATCAAGTTAGGAAAAACCAAAGCAAAACAAAACAACAACAAAAACAAAAGCAAAATCCATGCAGGTAAAAGAAGTTGGGGCAGGTTTTGGGAAAGGAAGCCTTTCTGGTTTTCCTAGCAATTAGACTAGAACTGCATTTCACAACTGTGTTAAACAGATAGTCATGCTCAACTGTTGAGTTTGTGATTTAGTAGTTTTTGGTCCTACCTCTCTGCCATTCCTTTTTAGAGGAAGTCCTTCATATACTCACTTAAGCCTCATTTTTGTTAGGTTTGGAAAAAAATGAGAACTCATTAAATCCAAGTTAATGAGGATGCCTCAGTTTGTTTTGAGTCCCAGAGATGTAAAGTAAATCCGTGTGTATTGTTTCTAATAATATACAATGAATCCCCCAGGTAATATGCACAGTGGTTTGTGGGGTGGGTACAGCAAAAAGCCAAAGTAAGTAAAAACATGCCACAAAACTTGTCTTGGTAAGAGACAGCTATAGATACTCATTAATAGTTGGCATTTGAAAAATACAAGCTGAAGTAATTGTGTTATGGGATATAAAATAAGAGATTAGAAGAAGAAGGTATACCATTCAAACTATTAGAATGAAAAATCAATTCAAAGAGCAACAAAACATAGGCAGGAAGCTAAGCCATAAAAATAAGACATGGCAAATAGGAAACACAAAGTATGCATCAGCTGGGATAAAGATATATTATCAGTACTCAATACCACTGTTAATGGTTTAAAACCAGCATTTAAACAAACAAAAATCCACAACCAAATTCAAAGCAAAATGGCCTCATTCTGTAAAGGGATATAATTTATACTGATAGAAATAGCAACATACTAAGACAATACAATAGTCACAAATATTCATGCCCCTGAGGAAAAAAAAATATATCTTTAAAATTACTTTAAAATTTAAGGGGCGCCTGGGTGGCTCTGTGGGTTAAAGCCTCTGCCTTCGGCTCAGGTCATGATCCCAGGGTCCTGGGATCGAGCCCCGCATCGGGCTCTCTGCTCAGCAGGGAGCCTGCTTCCTCCTCTCTCTCTCTCTGCCTGCCTCTCTGACTACTTGTGATCTCTCTGTCAAATAAATAAAATTTTAAAAAAATTACTTTAAAATTTAAAAAGTAACAACTAAGATGAAAAATTGAAATCTTTAGGAAGATATTTTATTGCATCTTTCTCAGAAACCAGTAGATCAAAGAGAATAAAAAAAAAGAAGCAGCATATCAAATATTTCAATAAAACAATTGAGTTGTTTACCCCACTAAGTGGATAAGTGTCATTTCAAAACAAATAGAAATTTCACACTTTTTAAAAACATCAGAGAACATTGATAAGGTAACTACTTGTTGATTCTTTTCAATTAACAACGG
Organism: Mustela erminea; assembly: GCF_009829155.1. Lineage (NCBI taxonomy): Eukaryota > Metazoa > Chordata > Mammalia > Carnivora > Mustelidae > Mustela > Mustela erminea. The sequence goes on from NC_045623.1 coordinate 43,187,665, forward strand.
TCTATTGATTTGATAGTTACCAGGTATGTGCTATGTAACACAGTCTTCTCTCTTTCTGGGGAAAATAAATTGTAGTAAGATGACAAATGCCAGGGTAAAAAGATTGGAAAAATGGGACTTTACATTTCAAAAGGATCAGTCTGCTGCAGTGAATCATAAACATAATTTTAACTTTAAAAAGTTCCACAAGATTTTTTAATTGTTTACATATAAAATAGAAGACTAGAAAATTTAGTGCCTATCCCTTAGCTCAATTAGCTTGTATCACAGGCAAGAGATAAAATGCTTCTGACAGACTTAGTGGAAGAAAAAGAAAGAAAAAACAAAACAATGAAAAAAATGTACTGTCCTTGATTTCTCCGTAAGAACTAAAGACATGGGACTGCCTGGATGGCTCAGTCGGTTAAGCGTCTGCCTGCAGCTCAGGTCATGATCCAGGGATCTTCGGATCCTGCCCCACATGGAACTCTTTGCTCAGTGGGAAGCCTGTTTCTCCCTATCCCTCTGCCTTCTGCCCCCCAACCCCCTTCTTGGTCTCTCTCTCTTTATTTATTTATCAAATAAATAGATAAAATGTTAAAAAAAAAAACACAAAGAAACTAAGAACTGGTAAATAATACTTTAAACAAATAGATTAAAGGTAACTTAGAAACACTGATAAAAATTTCTGTGGTTTTGTAGATAGAGAAGACAATATATTTTTAGAGGTAAATGTTCTTCTATACATTATTTTCCCTCTTCCGTGATGACTTTAGAATTTAACTCTCAAAAATGCCAAAATATTATATTTGTTTTCAATATTTACCAGTGAGGCTAACTGCTTATGTGCATAGAAAAAAGAGCTCCTTTAGAAGGCAACTAAAATGTATATTTTCTTATTTACCTGCATGACCAAGCAATTCCAATTCTTGATATTTACCCTAGATATATGCTCATAAATATGAAGACAGGGAAATATTTCTGAGAAAGATCATTCTAGCATTATTTATAATGAAAAATTGGAAGCAGGCTAAATGCTTCTTAATAGATGAATGCTTATACAAGTTATGGCATTTTCTTATCATAGACCACGATGTCGCAGTTAAGAATGAGGAATAAAATGGAAAGGTCTTCGTGACATATAGAGCAGTCTGTTTCACATAGTTTACCACTGTTTAAGTTAACATAGGCACATATGGATATGTGTAAATGCATGGAAATGTTACAGTGGATAAACACCAAACTAGTAACAGTAGTTACATTTGGGATGTGATCTGGTAGAGTGGCATAAGGTAGGTTTAGAGCAGAGTCAGGGTTTGGGTGGGGGGAGGATTTACACTTTATATAGATTTAGGCTTATCTAGAATATTTCATTTTCTCAAAGGAGAATTCATTCTCATATGAATGAGGCATTCACAGTGTAGAAGGACATAGAACACTGAATTGTCAAAGTATAGTTTCAAAGATTAAAAACATGGCTCTCCTACAAATATAGAATGGATACATGTCAGCTCTTTTATCAAATTCATTAATTAATAAAAAACGAATATGATAAAGCTGGTTTCAGAAATCCTTTACGGACTGAGTTTTTTATAGCCTTCAGAAAATATATATTTTTTAAATGTACTTTAAAATAAAGTCATTAGATTTTGTACAAAACTGATTAATATCCTACAGGGCACTAATTAAAATCACACCTTTTGAAATTATGTTTTCTACTGGATAGACATCTACAAATAACATATAAGTGCTGTCAAAGAGCAAAACCAAATACAAATACATTCACTAGGAAAATTAAACAATTCTTAGGTGTCCTTGTAAAATAATAAACAATTCTTAGGTGTCCTTTAATGTTTAATAACATTAAAAGTATGTGCCACACCCTCTTTTTGCTTATTTCCAAATATTGTATAACTTCTTAATGAAATAAAGAAAAACAATAAGACATGGCACGGTAAATAATGATGGTTGAAAAAGACATTATTTTGATTCTGTATTAGGGAAATGTGATTAATTTAAGGAAACAATCATGATAGAAGTATCCAAATACAGATGGTGGAGATGTATCAATATGAAAAATATTATTAATTGTAGAAAGAGAAAATCAAAATTCACTGCAGTTGATGTGCAAGATCTGATACTAGAAAATATCCACTCAAATGCCAACAAGGACATAACAGAGAGAAAATGTTTCAGGTTAGACCAGAAGAGATTGCCATTATCTACATGTCACTTCTTTATTCCCAGTAAGTGATATTTATTGTCCTTTTTTAATCTATTCTGTATGTTATTTTTAGTTTACATATTTTCACATCAAAACTGAATACATAGTAAATTCCCTTAGGTCATTCTACACTTTGTGTTTGTATGTTTTACACATTTTTCTGCTGTAATCAGAACATGAAAAATGTCTCCAGTTACAAAGTTGGAAAACTAATTCTCAATTACAACCAAGGTTCAGGTGACCACTTTGAATTCTGCATACAAAGTATTATAAACTAAAAAATTTACGCTGTGCTTGGTGTGCCATATATCATATAAATGTAAAACATTTGTTTAAAGAAGTTTTTGCATAATTTACACAAAACACTATTTTCAAATATTAGGCTTAAATCAGGATTAGCCTAGTGAGATACTTCCTTGTACATTTTTATTAAGCTTATTTTGTCTTCATTATTTGGAGAGATTTTGCTTAATAGACTCTAATACAAATAAAAGTTGACTGTCTATGCAAAGATATAAAAGAACCCTGGGGGTCCTTAATAATAAGGAAATATGAGTATCTTTACATTTCATGATCTTAGCTGAACTTTCCAATATGCTTATCCTGTCTCCTGGAAATCTAGCAAGAGAGGCTACCAAAGTCAATTAATAAAAGCAGAGCATCAGATTCTATCCTAAAATTGAGAAAAAACTGAAACTTGCCTTCGATGAAAGTTAGTCAGAGGGCTTAGAGTTATTGTTACAAGATTACCTAAAGTATGCAAGGAGATTCTTTCCCAGTAGTATTGGAAAACTAAAGGAAAACTCCAAGATAAAGAATCTTGAAGCCCTATCCCTTTCAAGGACTCTAGGTCACACATATTTATATTGCTTTACATTAAAAAAAAAAAAAACCTCCACCAAACATTGATTTACATGAATTTGCATATGCTACTTAAGTATGTAAAACTAATTAGTACAACTGGAAACAATGTATTCAAGATTCACATTTCAGGTCATTCAAAGAACTGAGGCCATCTAAAGTTTGCAAATTAGGAAATCTGACTCCAGCAGGATGTTTCTCCCAAAGCAGGGATTATTTTCAAAGAGCTTTGCTTAATAGTCAAAGTCTTCCAAGATGCTGACTCTGTAAAAACAAATGTCTACTTCCCAGTGTTAAAGTAGGAATCCCCCTAAAAATTTTTAGTGTGTTGGGGCTGCTAATCTCATGGACTTCCTCTTGTCTTGAGATGGCATGTTATATCCTCCTGCCTGGCAGCTGAGGAGGCAAAGTGAGCTGCCTTGGACAGATCAAGCCCTGATAGGAAGCATTCAGTGCTCTAAAAATGGCAGACAACCCCAAAGAGAGTCTAAAATGATCAGCTCCTCTTTTAAACCTTAGAGACTTAAGCTGTTTATAAAGGGTCCCTAAATAAGAAAGTTTTCTGTTTTAAATAGATAACCTACAAAGTTTTAAAGGGTGCAACATTTGGGGCATTATATTTTCCTTCCCTGAGTTATGAGGGAACTTTAATAAAATGTGTCCATAATCTCAAATCCATTTAAACTTGCTTCCTGGGATGTACTGATTTACTGTGCCATGATCTGCCAGTGATGGATCATAGCTGATCAGGTCATTTGCTGATAAACATATTTCAGAGGATTTTCCTTTCCATTTTCTGTTGAAATTCTTACACTGTAATGGCATGCCCTTGTAGTCTGACCTGACTCCCAACTTTTCTTCTTTCAAGAAAAGTCTATTTTCTGGAAATATAGCTCATCCTGTAGAACTACCCTTGTTATTTATTTACTATCTGGGCCCTGTTAAGTAAATAAAGTGCTAAATACTGAGCTACGAAGTACATTTAATCAAATTTTTTGAGCTCATTGATGCTGGTTTTAGATATTTAAAATCATTAAGGTACTTAGCTGGAGCTTACTCTTTGCCAGAGGATGATTTTTTTGTTTTTGTTTTCCTTGACCTGGAATCTAAGCATATGTTTTCTGATTTTCTGATTATTTATTTATTTATTTTTTAAGTGGACTTCTTTCTCAGGACTACCACCAAAATGTTGCATTTATCTTGCTACAATGCCATTCAAAAACTTTTAGAGACAGCTATCCATTATTGCAGGGGAGGAAAATGTTTCCTTCGGCCATCTTAGGGTCTCTGGCAAGGTCAGAAAATTAAAATGATAGACACATATCAATACAAAAAAAAACATAAAGAGCTACTTAATATAATTTTTCACAACATGAGAGCCTTTATAAGGATATCAAGATCTAAAGAAACTGTTAAACTGATTACTTTTAATGCCAGGTTTGATGAAGAGTGGACAGTGTTGGAGTATGAGCAGGTGTAGTGAGCTGTGGAAAATTAGCAATGCCTGTTTGTTCATTCAGATTCTTCTTGGCACCCCTTTGTCTTCAGAGATAAGGATGCTCTTTTCCTGGAATAAAGGGAGGGCACATTTCACAAGAAGGTTTTATAATCTTTTTCAGGGAAGAAGGGCGGGGGAGGGAAAGTCAGGGTGACCTTCCCGTTTCTGCCATTTTGTCAAAATCATTCATTCACTTAAAATACTTAATATGCTGTTTAGCCTATTTTGAGGTATCATGTCCTGAACTCCATCACTACCTGAAGAATCCAAACTCCACTGTCTGGCATTAGGAGGCCTGCATCTTCTGTCCCTGTCAGTCTTTCTTTCAGATTTGACTTTGAGGTTTCCGCAGTCTAAAATACCTTCACTGGTTCTTCTCCTTTTCCAATTCTTACGTATTTGTTTTTGGATGCAACCTACTTCCCACTTTCTATAAAAGACTCCCATGGCCATTTTATTTCATCTTAATCTTAACCATCTCTCAAGTCCCAACTATATTCTTCCTCCTTAATAAAAGACACCTCTGACTTCCCTTCCTGAAGCTGTATTATTACCTATAATAATATGGTCTCCTATTTATTGTACATAGATCATATGATTTTATAGATAAGACTCTAAGATATAAGGAGGTTAAGAAGATTGCTCAAAGTAACAAAGCTGGGATTCTTGGCTGTTTTGTTTTGTTTGACTCTCTACAAGGCCCTTGCTTGTAATTACAATAAATCTATTGACTTCTGAAATAGTATTCATTCATTTCACTTTTCTTAATACATTATTTTTATCATCCAATAAAATCTTTTATTTTGTTTAGTAGCACTTGTGCATTCATGAAATGTTTAGTATATTTTATATGGGGCGCCTGGGTGGCTCAATGGGTTAAAGCCTCTGCCTTTGGCTCAGGTCATGATCCCAGGGTCCTGGGATCAAACCCCACATCCACATCCTGCTCTCCGCTCAGCGGGGAGCCTGCTTCCTCTTCTCTCTCTCTTTCTCTCTGCCTACTTGTGATCTCTGTCTTTCAAATAAATACACACACACAAACACACACACATATGTATACATATATATATGTGTGTATATATATTTTATGCTTCTTTTTGTTTTCTAAAACTTAGACACACAGTGACCAAATGAAACATTAATATACTTCTTATCTTAGCTGCATTGCAGTCATTTCAAACTAGTGATATGTCCAATATTAGAAAATAAATAGGAGAGTATTAGGGCATCTTATAAACTATGAAAAAAGTTTACTGAATTTTCTTATTTCTTAGATACCACTAATTATAAAGTGAATCATAAATTTAATAATATTTTGAAAAAAAAATCCTGGAGCATTATAAAAACACTTTGGTAATAAAATACACACATAGACACATATTTTCCAGAACATTTGGCCATTAGTGCTTAGAAAAATGGAAACTTTTCTCAATTTTCTATCAGTTATTTTGAGTTATGTGGAGATTTTAAAAAATTAAACACAAAATTTCTCCCCAAATTCTGTGTGCTGTTCATGAATAACATATCAAACTCAAAGTTCTCTGATTATTCCTGACTCTGGGCATTTAATGCATTCTTAACTGTCATTAAGTACTGTAATGAAGGACTGTATCTGACTTGTCTAATTCTCCTCAATTTCATGTAGATAATATTGGCTTCATCTTCTTCTGATGTTTATAAAAATATTAACTTCTGGATTCTAGAGACAAAATCCTAAGAGGACACTGAGCTGAAAAAGAAAATTTTATCTTTATATTTCTGGGACTCTGTGTCTTTTTTAATCCTTTTGGTTTCTTTCTCTATCTTCACTCTTTTTCTTTATTACTTAACTTAATTTTGTTTATTATTTTTAAAGTTTTTATTTTAATTCCGGTTAGTTCCATATAGTGTTATATTAGTGTCAGGTTTACAGCATCGTGATTCAGCACTTCCCTACATAACCCAGGGTTTTTCATGACAAGTGTACTCATTAATCCTTATCTCCCATTTAACCCATCATCCTACCCCCCCCCAACTCATTTTGATTTTATTTTTTTAGAAATATAGAGCATGTGTGTGCAAGTGGGAGGCAGAGGGACAGAGGGAGAAGGAGAGAGAGAATCTAAAGCAGGCCACACACCCAGCACAGAGCCGGATGTGAGGCTCAATCTCACGACTCTGAGATCATGACTTGAGCAGAAATCAAGAGTTAGACCCTTAACTGACTGAGCCACCCAGATGCACCACTAATTTTATTTTATTTATTTATTTTTAAAGATTTTATTTATTTATTTGACAGAGAGAGATCACAAGTAGGCAGAGAGGCAGGCAAAGAGAGAGAGAGGAGGAAGCAGGCTCCCTGCTGAGCAGAGAGCCCGATGCGGGACTCGATCCCAGGACCCTGAGATCATGACCTGAGCCGAAGGCAGCGGCTTAACCCACTGAGCCACCCAGGCACCCACACTAATTTTATTTTTAAATTAAGATTCAACAATCCTATTTTTTCTCTTAATTATTAACTTAGAGCACCACTAAGAAAATATTTGGAAACTATGACAAAGAAATATTATCTTAACTATGGAAAGAACTCTGAAAACTCAGTAAAGAGCAAACAATCCAATTATAGTATGAGCAAAAGACATGAATAGCTACTTCACTGAAAAACATGGTAAATAAAGCACAGGAAAAAGTATTCAACACCTCTAGTCATTAGGAAAATATAAATTAAAACTACAATGAAATATCATTAATTGCCCACTAGAATGACCAAAATTAATTGCCCACTAGAATTGCCCAATAGAATGACCAAAATTAAAAACAGAGATAATACCAAATGCTACTGAGGATGCAGAGAAACTGGATCATTCATATCACTGTCAATATTGTAAAATAGTACTACCACTCTGGAAAATAATTTGGCAGTTTCTTAAAAAGCTAAATATTGTATTATCATATGACCTAATTATTCCGCTCCTGTGCATTGGTCCCACAGAAAGAAAAACACTTTCATACACACAAAAATGAATAATCCATTTTAAAGATGGGCAGGAGACATGAATAGAACTTTTTCCAAAGAAGAGACACAGATGGCCAACAAACACATAAAAAGATGCTCAACATCACTCACCATCAGGGAAATGCAGATCAAAACGACAATGAGATGTCATCTCATACCTGTCAAAATGGCTAAAATCAAAAACAAGAAACAACAGATGTTGGCGAGGATATGGAGAAAACGGGACCCTCAGGCACTGTTGGTGGGAATGCAAACTGGTGCAGCCACTTTGGAAAAACATATAGAGGTTCCTCAAAAAGTTAAAAATAGAACTACCTTATGATCCGCAATTGCACGAGTAAGTATTTACCCAAAGAATACAAAAATACATAACTCAAAGAGATACATGCACACTGACGTTTTTAACAGCATTATCTACAATAGCTACATTATATAGCCCAAGTCAAGTGTCCGAGAAGATGTGGTATATGTAGGCAATAGAATTTGCTCAGCCATAAGAAGGAATGAAATCTTGCCATTTGCAACCACATGGTTGAAGCTAGAGAGTATTCCACAAAGCGGAATTAGTCAGTCAAATAAAGGTGAATATCATCTGGTTTTACTCAGATGTAGAATTTATGAGTGAAATAAATGAGCAAAAGGAAAAAGAGGGAGAGAAAAAAACAAATCAAGAAACAGACCCTTAACATAGAGAACTGATGGTTACCAGAACCATCTGGAGGTGGGTGGGGAGATGGGTTAAATAGATGATTGGGATTAAGGTGTATACCTGTGATGAGCACTGGGTGCTGTATTGGAGTGTCAAGTCAGTATATTGTGCACCAGAAACTAATAACTGGAATTTTTAAAATTCAAAAAAAAAAAAAAATCCCCCAAATCACACATTCACACAAAAAACCTGTATGTAAATATTCATACAGCTTTTGTGTGTGTGATAGCCAAGAATTATAAACAGTCCAGATACCCTTCAAAATGATGCACAGTTAAACTGTGGCACTTAAACACCATGGAATACTACTCAAAAATAAAAAAGAATGGATATTGATATGCAGAAGAGAGAATTATGCTGAGCGAAAACAGCTATTCCCATAAGACAATTATACTGCATGATTCCATTTATATAACATTTGATATGATAATATTTTGGAAATTTAGAAAAGATTATGTTTGCCAGGGCTTAGGGAGTGGGCAGGGTTGGAAGGAGGAAGTTCCGTTCATAAAAATCAACATGAGAGGGGCGCCTGGGTGGCTCAGTGGGTTAAGCCACTGCCTTCGGCTCAGGTCATGAACTCAGGGTCCTGGGATGGAGTCCCGCATGGGGTTCTCTGCTCAGCGGGGAGCCTGCTTCCCTCTCTCTCTCTGCCTGCCTTTCCGTCTACTTGTGATTTCTCTCTGTCAAACAAATAAATAAAATCTTTAAAAAAAAAAAATCAACATGAGAGATTCTTGTGGTGTTTGAAATAATCCAGTATCCTGACTGTGTTGGTGGAGGCATAGACCTATACCTGTGATAAAGTTGTATACATTTAAATATACACTGTCACATCCCTCACCCCTGCACATACAGACATTCATGAGTACATGTGAAACTGGGAAAATATAATTAAAATCTATGGATTGCATCAATGCCGAGCTCTTGGTTTTATATCTTACCATTGGGTAAAGGGTCATGGGATCTCTAGTCTATATATATATTTTTATAACTACATGCGTATCCACAATTATTTCAATAAAATTTTTAATTAAAATAGTAAAATAAAGGTATTTTACTTTATATAATATTGAATAAATGAAAGTGTAAAAATGAATAAGTAAAATCATCAAATAATCATAATTCCGTGAGTCATTCTCCCTACATAGATACTGGTATTTAGTAATAGGAACACATATACAGATATTCATTTTATAGGGCTTGGGCCAGTATTAAATTGGAGAATGAATTTGAAAGTATTGCCCCGTCAAATACATGTATTGTGCAGTAGTAAAAAGAGAAAATGTTTGGGGTAAAGAGGCAAAGTGTGTCAAGTGACTCACTAAGAAATATATAGGTTAGTGGCTCCAAAACTTTATTGTGCCTAAAAATTACTTGGAAAACTTGCTAAATATGCAAATGCCAAGATACAACCCCAGAGGTCTTGAGTCAGTAGATCTGGGATGGGGCTCTGGTATCAACCATGGTGATCTTGACGTCAGTTCACAGATGACAATTTACAAAAAATTAATCACAGGATAATAGAGAATGTTCTTTTTCATGATACAGAGATATATAGAAAGTTACTAAAATAAATGAGTTTAACAACAATTGAAAACTGAAATTTGAATTGAAAGAAATCTGTAATTTATTTACTTATTTTAATTTTTTTAAAAAAAGATTTTATTTCTTTTTTGACAGAGAGAGAGACAGCGAGAGAGAGAACACAAGCAGGGGGAATGGGAGAGGAAGAAGCAGGCTCCCTACCCAGATGTGGGGCTTGATCCCAGGGATCATGACCTGAGCTGAAGGCAGACACTTAATTACTGAGCCACCCACATGCTCCAGAAATCTGTAATTTAAAGACATATCGTATCTGTAACTAGAGTATCATATCGACTGATTGCATTAGAAGAGAAGCATAAGACTCTATCTTTACATTAGAAATGCTTTTGATTTTTATGAATTTAAAATAGTTTTCTCTGTCTAGAAGAGTATGAAATTTTAATGGCTGGTGTCATAAAAATATAACTGATAAATACTCAGTTGGTGCTGATTCTGAAAAATCCAGATATTATAGTAGTTGATAGACTAATTTATTTCTTATGAAGATTTTCTTGACCAGATTCTTAACCAATCAGTAGACTTGTTATATAAACAAAGTAAGCACAGAGCACTCATGTACAAAGTACATGGATATCTTTTTCTATTTTTCAGAATTTTACAGGGTTTTTTTTGCGCCTACATTCATGTTTTAATGTAGATGTGTCCATTAGACTTTCTTTTAGCAGCTACCCTCACTGTAATACTGAATAACAAATACACCCAAATAGAGTGGTTTACATTTATTATTGTGTTTATAGGTTGCAAGTGATCTGGGATGGTGCCAACCTGGGCAGGTCTGCTTCAAGATGCTGATAGGTGGGTAGATTAGAACAAATCTTCTCCACATGTCTCACTTTAGAACTCAGTCTGGAAACATAGGAAATATTTTTCTCATAACAGTAACAGAAGCATAAGAGGACAAGGCCAACCATATAAACACATTTTAAGCATTTGTTCACCACATTTCTGCTAATATCTCACTGATCAAAATGAATAACATGACCAAGTTCAAAGTCACAGAGCATGGAAGTTTGCTTCATCTACAATGACGCTGTGGCAAGAGTAAAGATGTATAGTTCTATTCCTAGGGAGTATAAATTTAGGTGAGATCATTAACTCAAATGATCAAAGGATCACATTCTTAGTAAGTAAGCAATATTACCATTTACACATAGCTTGTTTGGGAATTATAAGAGATACTATATTTATCTCAATTGTCTGTCAGGTGATTTTTATAATTAGCTCTTTAAAAATATTAATTTTAACTAATAACAACTTTGAGCTTCTTACTCCACTTCATCTTTCACCTATGGAATACTTGCCTTCTAAAGTAACATTTGTATCAGTTATCCTTTGCAATGTAACAAATCATGCAAAAGTTCGTGACTTAAAATATCAATTTTTTATACGCTTACGATTTTTTTTTAAAGATTTTATTTATTTATTTGACAGAGAGAAATCACAAGTAGATGGAGAGGCAGGCAGAGAGAGAGAGAGGGAAGCAGGCTCTCTGCTGAGCAGGGAGCCCGATGCGGGACTCGATCCTAGGACCCTGAGATCATGACCTGAGCCGAAGGCAGCGGCTTAACCCACTGAGCCACCCAGGCGCCCTATACGCTTACGATTTTGATTTGGACTCTGCTCAGCTTGGATACCTTGCTCCTCTAGGACCTTCACTGGGATGGCTAAGATGTCTTGGAAGACTGGATCCTTTTCTCCAAATGTCTCTCATCCTCAGAAAGTCTAGGCAAGACTTGTGTTTCTGGCAACAGTGATCCAAAAGGACAAGAGTAGAAAATGCAGACACCATGGCTCTTAGAATCAGAACTCACACAATGACACATCCATTACATTTTATTAATCAAAGCAAGTTACAAGGCCATTCCTGAGATAGAGAATGAACAGTTACAGTCCCTTATATTAAATATAAACTAGGTGCTAAAATAAACTATGTGATTTTGATAAATGAAGTCTATGAAGTGACCTTATATCTTGTACTTTTTCAGCCTTCTTGAGCTAGCATAGCATTGTTAAAATGCTCCATTCTTCAAATTTTCACCAGTGGATTTTTTTTTCTATACTTCACACCTAGAGCTGGATCTTTGATCAGAGATGTCTAAAACTTTTTAATCATGTTTACCATCAGAATTCTTTTGACTTTCATCCTAAACAAAATATGTGATACATTTAATAACTAAATATTACCAATAAGTCATATTTTAAATGACAGTAAAGTTTTCTTTCTTTTAAATTAGTAAAAAACTTTGGAACTTTTATTACATTTTTTCATTCCCTATCAACAGATTATTTTGCTCATCCCTAGAACTGTTTTAGATTATTGGGCAGCTTTCCTAATAAGTTAATTCTTATAATGAATAGTTATATTATTCTGAATAGGCTAACTATGATTAACAGTGAATCTGAAAGTATGGGTACTTAACACAATAGAATTTTGTTCTAACTTACATAAGTAGTACTGGTGGCTGGCAGGTGGTCTATCTAACGATGCCAAGATCAGGCTCCTTCTATATTATTGCTCTGTCCTCTTCTAGGTGATTGTGGTACTTTCTGTTCATCCAGTGGATGAATTAAGGTGGGGGGAAGATACTTACATGGGAGATAGTCAAGGTCTGGAAATAGTAAATATCCCTTGTTCCTGTAGCCCATTGGCAGGAATTAATTTACACAGTCGCATATAAATGCAAAGAAGGCTGATAAATGTGTTCCAGCTATATGCCAAGAGTAAAAGGACGTGGGCTTTGGTGAAGGTATGGCATACTCTGCCATAGTGGAAAATAAGTGGCAAATTATCCTTTACTCTTTTACTAGTAATCAGTGATGTGTAAAGCTATTATTACGTCCTTGAATTTTGTCTGATTGTTCAACTCAATGAGCAGAACTTTTTAGAGACAAGGCAGGATATAAGTCTAGCCACAAAGAATTCCCCTCTATGTATGTTTCCCGGGACTTGTTAAAACAGACCCCAGCTGCTATTCTTTAGACTATAAAGTAAGTTTCTCATTAATTCTGCCCCTTTAGCAGCTGACAGGCAATTTGACTGCTTGGAAAACACACTGGGTTTTTATGACCCACACGTAAGTAATCATAACCAGCCATATGTAAAACCACAAAGCATAAATTGATGGAACTAATACAATTTTAACCAACAATATTACAGGTTATATTTTAGCACTACAAAGTCCCTTTTAACATTTCAGTGTCATCCTATAGAGGTGCATTGGATTTTGTTTTCCTCTTAGATACATAGTTTTACTAAAATTGTTCATTTCTTCAGTTTAACTTTTATCTTCGTCTTGCAAATGTTGTATTTTTAGATTGTTGTGTAGTATATTTTGAGACTTTGTGTTAAAAATATAATAATTAGCATAAACATTTTAAGAGCTATTTCAGAGAGGCATAATTAATAAACAAATTCACTTCCCTGTTTTCTGTTCAAGGACTATGCTTTTTTCACCTATTGTTTTAAGAACAAGTAAGTCAAATATTTCACAAATATCATCTTGGTTTAAAATAACTGACTTTGAGAACAAGGGGTTATTCACAGTAGGGTCATAGAGGATTATGCTATACAGGTATATGCATAGACACACACATGTGTGTCTATATATATGTGTGTGTGTGTGTGTGTGTATATATACACATACACAGGTGTGTGTGTGTGTGTGTGATTGAATTGTGTGTCCCCAAATTCATATTTTGAAGTCTCAACCACCAATATCTCAAAATGTGTATACACACACACACACACACACACACATTCACACACATACACACATGTTTATGTGTGTGTGTGTGTTTATGGTATTGAATTGTGTGTCCCCAGATTCATATTTTGAAGCCTCAACCACCAATATCTCAAAATGTGATTGTTTTTGGAGATACAGCCTTTAAGGAGGTGATTAAATTAAAATGAAGCTTTTAGAGTGGACTCTAATCCAATCTTGTAAGAAGCAGCTTGAACACAGAGACACCAGTGATGAGGACACAGGGAAATGACAATGTGAGGACACAACAAGCCACCGTCTACAAACAAACTGGGAAGGTCTCATAAGAAACTACGTCTGCAGATACCTTCATCTTGGACTTACAGCCTCCAGATCTGTGAGCAAATTTCCGCTATGTAAACACAGAAAAAACACAGAAAAAACATAGAAAACACAGAAAAAAATATGGAAAAAACTGTGTAAACACAGAAAAAAAATTCCGCTGCATAAACGACCTAATCTGCAGTATTTTGTTATGGCAGCTCTAGTTAACTAACAGTAATAACATATGCTAATAATTTATATAAATATATACATATATATGAAGAGAGAAAGAGATTCTATAAGAAAAAAAAGCAGTGCTAAATATAACAAATACCTAATAGCTGTGTTATATATAACAAATATTTAGTAGCTGAAGGTCAATGCGTTTTCATAATACCTTTTGAATATTAAGTATTTGCAAGTTATATTAAAGTTCATTATTTAGTAGCTAAAGTTAGTAATAAGCTTAGTTACACCACAGAAAAGAAATGAAGAAATTTAATGAGATGTCTAATATTATCACAGATGTATAAAATTGTTGGTATTTTTCAGAGCAAATTGTTGCTGATCCACAGTATGTCCAACCTAACAGAAAAAAAAAATCAAAGAAAAATATAAAATCCAAATTTTATAAGGGTTTTATTGTTATTCCAATTTTAAGACTTGACCTGTATTTAGAATTAACTCCTTCACGTACACAGCAGAAAGTAGCTCTATAAAAACAAACACTTTGGTGGAAAAAGATAAACCACTTCTATATCCATTCCTAATCCCATCTCTAGAGACCTGTGACCCTTTCGGTTAATAAATTTTATAAGGGGGCACATGGGTGGCTCAGTGGTTAAAGCCTCTGCCTTCGGCTCGGGTCATGATCCCAGAGCCCTGGGATCGAGCCTCACATTGGGATCTCTGCTCAGCAGGGAGCCTGCTTCCTCCTCCTCTCTGCCTTCCTCTCTGCCTACTTGTGATCTATCAAATAAATAAAAAAACAAAAATCTTAAAATAAATAAATAAATAAATACATTTTATAGGAACTCTGCTCAAATATCACCTATCCAAGAGACTGCCTGTCCATCTCATCATAACTTCCTCCTTATTCAAACTAGCTTCCTTATTGTATTTAATTATTTCTATGTAATTTACTTGACAGTGTATTATATACTTGTTTGTTTGTGTAATATTTGTCTCCCACACTAAAGGAAAACAAAAATTTGTGATTACCTTACTCCTACATCCTTAACCTCTGAAAAGATTTCTAGCACATAGAAAATGTTCAATGACTATTTACTGACTGGAGAGATTAATTAGTATTTACCCATTGTTGTTTATGCTTATTTAAGTCACTATAATTGTAATAGTCACAGAGTTTCATAACTAAACCTCACATGAACCATGAAGATCATGATCTAATTGGCAAGATTAGAGGATGAATGAAATAGGATAATTCAATTTTTAAGCGGTGTCCTAAGTATTCATAGTCACTATGGAAAATGTCAATTCCTTCAGTATTAAAATATAACTACCATATGATCCAGCATATATCCAGAAGAAATGAAAACAGGGGCCCAAACAGAAATATGCACAACATATTTATAGTAACATTATTTACAAGAGTCAAAATGTGGAAGACACACATGTGTCCATCAACAGATAAAGGATAAACACAATAGTATATACATACAATGGAATATTGTTTAGCCTTGGAAGGAGAATCTGACACATGCTACAAGCTGGATGAAACTCAAAGAAATTATTTTAACTGAAATAAGCTGGTTATAAAGGGACAAATATATATGACTCCACTTATACAAGTTATTTATACTCCTCAAACTCTAACCAAACAGAAAGTAGAATGGTGGTGCCAGGATTTGAGAGGAGAGACAAATGAAGAGTTCTTAATGAATGGATATAGAGTTTCAGTGTTGCAAGATGAAAAGTTCTGGAGTTTGGTTGCACAACTATATGAATCTACTTAACACTATTGAATAATAAAGTAACTGGATAAGATGGTAAATATTATATGTATTTTTCCACAATTAAAAAAAAAATGTGTGCTGCCCAAAAATGAATCTATGTAGTTCTTAAAAGAGCAAAATACTTCTGCCATTTCCTCTTAAATAAAAGAGTGGTAATAAAGATCTTATAAATATAATACATTCATTCCTTCCAAGTGTCTATATTATGATCCAAGAATAACATAAGTTTTCGTATCATCTACTGGATTATGAGTCCAATACAAAAAGAAAAATGAGGTTGAATGACTCATAAACAAACCCATTTTGCATCTCCTAAAAACAATTGAGTTTAGTAAAATATTGGAGACTATTACGTTTGAGTTTTTCAAAATTACATGGAAGAGTAAAGTAAGGCCCAAACTCTAAAGTCAGTTGAGATGAAGCTTAAAAGCTAGTCTCCAGACTCATAGGTTGTTTCTATTATAGATTACCTTTTTCTTAACAATATAATAAAAAAAGAGTTGGAATTTCATATACATAATTTCATATGTACTTGAAATTTACAATTTGATTATTAATACTTTCATAATTATAATTTTTTTGTTGTTTTTCAAAGAGACTACCAGACAGTATATTAAGACCAAGGCTAAACTACTTCTAGATGTATTTATGGTTTTATCATGGAGTCATTGAAGTTGAAATTTTCAATTAATATTTATTTGAAATAATAACAGTAATATAAATAATAACAATGAAATATATCTAAATATAATCATTGTCATTGTTAGATTTCTTTTATTTATTCATTAGACTTCTAATGAATAAATAACATTTCAATAGATAGCATTTCCACATGCCATTACACATGGTTTTTCCTCTTAGGTCAATAAAAACTTTTGAATATTAACATCCCACCAAAAAGTATACTAACAGATTACATATTTAGCTATTCTATTCTATTTTTGAATAGATATTTTTCATTTTAAAATCTCTAGGAAGTGGGGTGCCTGGCTGGCTCAGTTGCTAGAGCATGCAACTCATGATTGTGGGATTTTGAGTTCAAGCCCTACATACACTTGGTGTAGAGATTACTTAAGAATAAAATTTTTTAAAAATCTCCAGGAAGAATAAAGTTATTAGGGGTCTTATTAGAAAAGAAGTGTAAGTATAAATATACACTGTCATTGTGAATATATAATCATGTTGTATAGGGAAAAGACCAAGTCACAGGCTCAGTGTTTTGAGCCCAAATTTGTCCTATTTGATTATAAAAGTCTCTGACCTAAAATCTGCCCCTATGATAAGGCCTTTGCCTTTGTATTAGAGACAGAATATCCAGCTTCAATCCAGAACTCCCCTAGGTTTTCTCTGCCTTTATCTCCACTCTTGAGAAAATTCATATTGGAACATTCTGAAGGATGACCCAATGACAATGTGCTTGCATTCTGGGAGAACCTGGGTTCAAATAGGTTTCCATTATCAAGATTTAATGTTGCAAAGATTTCCTAATGCAAAACTTCTAGGACTCTGAAAACTGCCAGGTCAAGTGCTAAGTAGCATCTGCCCTGAACATGTTTTGAAGACACTGGGCCCATTTGGCTAGTGGAAACGTCTCCCCCTCTTTTCATAATGTCACTACAAATAGTGTTTTCTTTTTTTTTTTTTTTTTTTAAAGATTTTTTTATTTGACAGAGAGAGATCACAGTAGACAGAGAGGCAGGCAGAGAGAGAGAGAGGGAAGCAGGCTCCCTGCTGAGCAGGGAACCCGATGCGGGACTCGATCCCAGGACCCTGAGATCATGACCCGAGCCAAAGGCAGCGGCTTAACCCACTGAGCCACCCAGGTGCCCCCAAATAGTGTTTTCTTAATCAAGGCCTATGTTTTATTATGATGACAAAAGTTATAACTGAGTCCAGTAAATTGTGACAGCAGGAAAGAAAAACAATCACCCTGGGGACCAAGAGTTTCAAAATCTATGCCAGTTTTCACTTATGCAGTCTGAGGAGTATCCCATCTTTCTCCTTCTCATGTTTTTCCTTTTATCCATCTCCCTGATGGTTCACCATCATCATCATCAACAACAACAACAGGAAAAAACTTGAGCAGAAGAGGGAGGAAAAGTAGCTAAAGGCAGCTCTTAAAATAGAATGACTCACTCAAAAGCATTTACTCAAATTTAAGTACTTGAAATAACAAGTGGTAAAGCTCCTAAATAATAGATAATGTCAGCCCAGAGTGCTGGTGCACAGGCAACACAAACTACCAAACAATAAGTCTTACTGGGAGTATTCTGTATTACCAGAACTTAAGATTTATGCATTGATCTCAGTATATAGAGAGATTATAACATAGTATGCAGATCTACAGATAGTAAACATATACAGCATGGTGTACATATAGGTTAAATGTTTTGAACATAACTAACAGTAAGGGTCATTTTACACAGTAATTCACTACACATACACATACACATACACATAGCATCCATATACATTAATGTAATAGTTCATGGATGTTTTTATGCTAAATATAGCCAATGCAATTTGATCTTTACCCCTTAATTTTTTTTTAGATGTTGATGGAGAGCTACTAAATAGCTCTATGGTTCACTAATAGATTGCCACAGTAATTTGGAAATAATAATGTATATGCAGTAACATGAATCAAATATGATTTCCTCTGCTAAGTTGCTTTTAAATCATTTTCAACTTATTATGAGATTATGAGGAATACATCGCTTGATATTAAAATGTTATGCGAAAACTTCATTAAGCTATTATTTTAATCCTAAATTCTACCAAATTAAGATTTCATCTACTCTATTCATCCTTCCCTATATCCACAATCAAAAGTACTCTTTGCATCATAAAATTCAAGAGTGGTATAATGGGCTTTTCTCATTCAGTGGCCACTTAATGGTCTGTCTTTTAATAAATCAACAGGTGTATTTGCCTTCCTCATTAGATGGTAAGTTCTTTAGGACTTTATACACTTTGTGTAACTCAACTTTGTATTCCTCATGGTACTAACATGATGATTTCCATGCAAGCACTTAAAAAAATGTTCAGTGAATTCAATTTAGAAAGCAAGAAAAGAGAAAATGGTGAATGGTCATATAGGGATTTCAGAAAGTTATGATAGGTAAGACTGAATTTTTAAAGGTCAGAAGTAAGATATCATTTTTCTCCATTTTAATTACTTGTAAAATGTTCTATCTGAAGAGTTTTTACAATTGCTCTGTATGTGAACATACTTTTAGGTCCTTCCTCATAATTCACATTGCATTACTAGTTCTATATCTATATTATTCACATATGAGCTCATACTATTTAGTTGTTTGTTTGTTTGTTTGAATCCCTACCACAGTAATCTGATCCTCCTCTACTGCTTCTCCACTATATGAATGGCACCTCCATTGTATGGAGAGCCTCTACCTATCTTTTCAACCTGCATCTCATGGAGATATGATGTCAGTCTTTTTGGTTTCAAATAGTAACTCATTATACAGGTATTAACTGATGGGTTGAGCCAAAGATAGATCTATAAATGCTAAAAAGTCCACATTCAATCAGCTTATTTCCAAAATAATTTAATTTTTTTTATTACACCACATAGTGACACAAACTGGGAGAAAAAAGGATAGTTTAAATAATCAAATATGTTCTGAATTTACTGTATCTGTTTGTTTTACTGATATGCATTTCCAGGTAGAATATGTGAGTATTCTGGTTAAATTGATTTATATGCTTAATTCATTTTAGGAGCCAAACTATGTCAGACCCTTAGGTTCTAACAAACATAGTATGTGCACAGGGTGAACTCCAATCTGACATCCAAACCTCAGTGATTGAAGTGGGTTATGAGAAAATTATGCCAGGCATCAAAAGTAATTTTAAAAGGAAAAAAAAATTAAAAGGAAAAGGCACATTAGGCATTAAACCCCAAACTAAACAAAACAGAAGAGAAGATGGTTCCTTAACTCTGATCCATGAAGACAGAAACAACTATTTAGGGAAAATTTGCCATGAGATGCAAAGTAATAAGGGAGTGATATGGCATCCTTTAAGATTAATCAGGGGAAAAAAAAATCCCTACATCTATTTCAAGTAGGAAGGGGTTTAATATAGAAAATAATGTTTCAACATTTAATGAATCATGTAATGTTGCAACATGTAAGGAAAAATAGAGAACTATAAATCTGAATGAGGTACGAGTCAAGGTCCCTCTATGGTCCAGGGAGATGGAACATTTCAGTTGTCACCTAAAGGTCAGGAACCTACAGAAAATTGCAGCTGACATCACAGCAACTCAATTATGCATGACCTTCAGAGTATAGAAATTGAGTCAGCAACTGAATAAAACTCACATCTATCCAAATATCTGCTACATCTTTCAGAAGGAAAAAAAAGAAAAAAAAGGATTTCTACCTCTCCCTCTGTCTTCTAAGTATCTCGTTAGTACATTTCATGTTTAGCAGAACCTGAAAGGTATCAGGACTTCCACAGGAAATTGGAGCTGGAGGGCCATCAAGCAAACAGAGGCCATTGATAGAGAGCATATACAAGAAGCCTATTGGTGAAAAGTCAGAAAGGCAGAGGGGGCCCTCACTTGCCCTGGAATTCTAGAGGTAGCACACACTAGTTGGGCAGGAGCAAATGTCAGATTTTAAGGAAGAGACTGAAACTTCAGCTGTGGGGGTTTTATTAGAGACTTGGTTAAGAAAATAATGGCAAGATGAGAGACGAGGAGGTAATCGCAGTGTGATGGGTCAGAATCTTAGTTGTAATCTCATCCTTTAAGCTCAGCATACATGGGACTGAAAGCACTAACCTCTCTCCTGGTATGATTGGGAGACTGTGTTGCATGCATTGTGACTGCAGTTAAAAAACTTGTTGAACGAATGACATGATTCGTTATTTTATCATGACTGAGTGAGGACTAGCTCTCCTCCTGATGTAACTAAGGGAACTGTAGTCCAAGGATTGCAATTGACCAAGACAGTGCTTTAATTATTAGAGGAGAGCAGCCAGCTTCCATGAAATCAAATCTTTTTGTGTCTTGGACAAATTCACGTTGTGCTCTTTCACTATGCTCTTCTACTTCCAACCTGTATCTGTGAAGACTTGTTTTAGAAACAGATTGAAATTTTCATCCATAAGATAGCATTATCATGCAAATGCTATAACTTAAGCGTATTGGTTCCAAATCTTCCATTCCTACCTATTACAGAAGTATTCATTCATACCTCGTGACATATAATTGTACCTCCTGTTAGGATAGCCAGAGTATATTTTTTGCTATTATTGATATTGAACTTGGCCATATGACTTGCTTTGACCTGTAGAATGTTGGCAGACATGACATAATTAGGAGCTTTAAATATGATTGGTTATCTGTGGTTTGACATAAGAAGATCATATTCTAGGGGAATAACTTGCTACCCTTTCAGCCTTTTTTCAGAAAACTCAAAAGAAGACCCACACCCTTCCAGAACTATGGATTCAGCCTTCTTCAGTTGAATTTAGTCCCAATTAGCCTAATCTCAGAAGACTTAAATACCAGTGAACATGTGAGTGTGGCGTTTGTTTTTATTAGCCACTGAAATTCTTGTGTTTGTTTTTGTTTTTATTCTGTTGTTACATAGCAAAAGCTAATACAGTTTTGTTGGTCGTACTGACTACTTTAGTCTTCAATTATATTCACCTTTATTTTTCCTCTGAATATGATAAAAGGCATTCTTAGAGGTTCTTTTTTGAGTATCTGGCTGAGTACTTCTTCCTATATAGTAGTGATCTTATTTGTCCAAAATAATAAGGATTAATTATTTCAACCAGTATTTTTTCTTCCCCTATTGGTCCAGTGCCATGAAAAGTCCAAAAATTTTCAGTCTCTTTCTACTTCAGTGGGAGAATTGCTGTGTCTTCTGGTGGAATAATTCATCTCTTGGTGATGATAGTCTTTGTGGCAGAGAATATTAGGGCCAACAACCATTAACATCCTTCCTTGAAGTTGATTTAGGGCCATGTGGTTGAGTTCTGGCCTATGGGAATGTGATTGGAGTCTTATAACATCTGGTCTGTGGCACTTTAGAGATGACATGTATTCTTCATTTTCTTTCCCTGCCAAGTGTTAGAAGCCATGTATTAAGAAAGAAGTTCTATAAAAAGGTTAAAGCCAGTCCTTCCACATAATAAGATAAACGAGAGATTCCACCAAATTTTACATGAGCAAGAAATAAAACTTTGTGGAGTTAAACCATTGGCATTTTGGAGGTTGTTTGCTATATGACCAAAACTAATAAATGTGATTACTATAAAATCTAAACTAGCAAAATCCAAAGTTTTGAGGACAGTGAGCGAAAAATTCTTTAATGAGTTATACACTATAGCTATACTGACTTCCATGCTTTGGCACCCCGGAAAATATACTCTAGCTATAAGAAAAAGATCACCATATGTTAGTTACTCATTTAGACATATTTAGAATGGCATCTGAACTTCCAATGTTTTTCTCCTAATTAGACAGCACCTGAGTCTTCAATAAGCTTATTTCAATACTCTTTAGGGCCAGCTACATCTCAATAATAGAGTAAGTCTTAAGACCCATACACTGTGTTGGGTGAAATGATTGCTTCATTTATTTTACTCTAAAATCAGCAGAAGCAGAATTTTTCACGTGAAACTATAATGATGAACTATGTCTATAGATGTTTGTGCCAACAAAAGCTTTACAGGAAGAAAAGGCAAATACACATCCAGAATAATTTTCTTTTATAGTGAGGCATAGAAATTCCTGCTATGATTAAAGAGGTCAATTTAAATTAACTTGGTTACCATATGGTTACTTAGTTCCAATGTTTAGAGAGAAGGTAGCAGCTAATCCAGTGCAAGTGGTGATTAGCCCAATGTTATTACTCATTGGCTCTTTGAAGAGATTAATAGTTAATAAAATAATCATCCAAGTTTATTCCACCTTGATTATCCAGTATTTATTTTGGGAAATCAAGATTATTGGGTTTATGTCCTTGGTGGATATCTCATTAACTGAATGTGGCAGAAATAGGTTAGCTGCTTCTAACAAATCTGTTTCTTGCTAGGCACATAGCTACATTAGTGTGGCAAGTTGCATTTTCTTTTCTTTTTCTTTTTCTTTTTTTTTTTTAGATTTTATTTATTTACTTGACAGAGATAGAGAGATCACAAGTAGGCAGAGCAGCAGTCAGAGACAGAGGGGAAGCAGACTCCCTGCTGAGCAGAGAGCCCAATGCGGGTCTTGATCCCAGGACCCTGAGATCATGACCTGAGCCGAAGGCAGAGGCTTTAACCTACTGAGCCACCCAGGCACCCCGGCAAGTTGCATTTTCTAAAGATGAAACCAACAGTACCTTCCAATGCCCATGCTTTCATTCATCGTGATCTTGTCACTCTCCGGTTGAAGAAATGGTATATATTTCTCTAATATTGCCAATAAAATATGGCAATTCCATAATTTTATATTGAACAGGCAGTTTCCTTTTCTTGGCTTCTTGGAATACTTGCTTTTAGAAATTTCATCTAGAAACTCAGCTGTCATCTTGTAAGAATCCTGTATGACATGAAAAGGCTTCTTGGGGATGTTCTGGTCAACAACCAGAGCTGTGCTACCAGTAAACAGTCGGTATCAATTGCCAATTAGGTGAGGGGGCTATGTTGAATTTGAAGATCATTGGCTAGACTTTTATGGTTACTAAGCCAGCCAACATCAAACTGCAACCCACAAATGGCCCTACATGAAAACCATCCATCTGAGTCTGGTTAACTTTCAGAATAATGAGAGAGAAGATGGAATCCTCCTTAGAAGGCATTAAGATTTAGGGAAGTTTGTTAAGCAGTAATAGATAACCGCAACAAGAAACTTTCCAACGATTTACATGGTTAGGACTGTGTTCTGGCCAATGAAATATGCATTGGAGATGTTAGGTACTATTTTCAGACTTGGCCCATAAAAAAACTGCCACATAATCCAATGCTCTCTCTCCTTCTGGAAGTTGGTACACAAGATGAATCTGGAAACCACATGGTGAAGAAGTCAGAGTTTAAGTCATACTGGGGCTTTGAAGAACTATGTAAAGCAGAGACCCCACAACCAGCACAAATGAAGCTTGGACTAGCTCGACAAAGCACTACATATTTGTGAGGTTAAACAGTTAATATTTGAGGGCATATGTTAGAGCAGAGTTATATTAACTTATATTATGTGATATCCTGGCATGCCCCTTAATTTCCATGTCTGCAGAATAGGAATAGGAAGCCCTGACCCTCATGCCTCACTGGCTTCTTATATAACCGATTGTATACCAGTTCTTAAGATGTTTTTTTTAAATAAAAAATAGAATAAAATAGCAATCGTATTGATAATTATGGCTCTCTCTTGAAACAAAGTCTTTTAGAAAGGCTACAACCATGGACTTTGGAATCAAATGTATTTGATCCATCAGTCCTTATTGTATGACTTGGGAAGTTATTTGGGCTTTTTGTGAAACTATAATAAGATTGTAATGTATAATTTGCTGTAATTAGAACCTATTAGCACTCAATGTACAAGGATGCTCTTCTTAAAAGTAAATAGGTCAATAACTGAAAAGAAACGTAATTAGTACCCATGCTTCTAATGGCAGAAATCCTGGTTAACTACCAGCTTCAGAACTTAAAACTTCTCTGAGAAATCCTTTTTTTTTCTTGGCTCAATTCTTCTTTTTTATTGGTAACTACTCAAAAATAAATTATTATAAATTTTGCTTTCAATTTAACACTTCTGTAAACTGAGGGAGAAAACAAGAAAACAATAATTCACTCTTATCTTAGCAGAAACAATGATATTCTTCTTCACCAATATAACAAGTAATTAAAGAATTATGTATAAACAGAAAATACAGGTAAATGAGGGAGAGCAATTCTCATGAGGGCGGCAAGGCTGGAGAGATTAGCATTCCTCTGTCAAACGTGATCCATAAGGAAGAAAAGAAGAGAGTTCTAATTTGGGAAATACATTCTAGAATACAAACTGGGAAAAAAAAAAGTTACGTAAAATAAAGACATTTACTTCAAAAAAGATATGCAGTTAAAGGATATGATTTTGAAATAAAGAAAGAAATACAATGTTTGGGATTTCAAGGAGAATGAATCATGAGTTATTGACTCATTAAAATGACTGGAGGTTCACATCAACACTGCTTAATCTACAATATGACAAATTTTCCATCTTATAAATATTTAACAACAATTTAAGCAATCATTATAAAGACTATGGCCAATTAAAAGTGCTATAGACTGTATAATACAGAATGCAGCAACTTTTTTTTTTCAGTTTGAAGTAATAGTATATTGCCAATAGTTTGTGACTCTACCTGAATAAAACATTTTAGCATTTTGTGTTATTTCACATATAATTAGGGAAATGAACACTCGCTCTTGATGTGTGGAGCAGTATAGAAACCATTGTGTAGTCTCCTAAAATATTTTTAATTGGAAAGATACTTTACAGATTTAATATCTCTCCATCTCTGTTTCATAATTAACTTGAAAATGGGAGTCCATATGGCAGATGAGGAACATTTAATAAAAATAGCTGCCTTGCTTGCCAGAAACGGTGGTGTTATAGTGAAAAGATTTGCACATTACATAATTCATGATTTTTATGGGATACATAGGGTTAGTCATAAGAACTGCTTTGAGTTTAGAACCTAACCAAGATATGCCACCGTTTCAATAATGAATAATGCAGATAACACCTACCCTCCATGAACTACAGAGCACAGAAAGCAGCTATCTACAACATCTCATTAGGAAAAATAAATAAATAAATGTGGAGAACATCTAGCTTGATGGAACTTGATGGAAATCTGAAAAGATGTTTTTGTTTTCTGTTCTTGAGTAATTTGTAAAAACAAGTCTGCCCGTCCTGTTAGTAAAGTCTTTGGCAAACTAAAGGCTAATCAAGCAAAATGATCTTTTTTTCCCCCTTCTTTTCATATGAACTGGTGCAATATTTTATCATGAAGTTTTATTAGTGTGACTCATGCAGGTTATCAACATGATAAGCCTTTAAAAATAAATAAATAAAAAGCTCATGCCTGGAAAGACACAAGGAGCCCAACTCATTACTAGTGCCTTTCCAGCCCCAGACGGGAGTTTGCGTCCTGTCAGCATTTCCAGGACTCCTGCTTCTGCTGATTACACAAATGGAATGAAAGATTCGTTTCAGTTTCCAACTCAGACTTCAATAAATAAAGTGTACTTTTTTGGTCAACTTCTTGGGAAATTCAGAATATGAAGCATTCTCTTCTTACTAAAAATTTGAGAAAGCATAATTCTGCAGTCTAAAAAAAAAAAAGGGGGGGGGCTTCCCCCTCTGCTTTTAACCATAGCTTCAACTTTTAACCATAGCTTCAAGAAGACAAAATTTATTTTTCTCTATAGTTTTATTTATTGTGCCACATTTGTTAGTGTTTAAAAGTAATTATATGTTTATACAGAAAAAAATAAACAAATGGCATATCAGTCACTGTCTAAAAATCTCTGTTGACAGTTGTTTGAACATGGTTTAAAAATCCAGACGTTACAGATAGACATCAAAAGCTGTCTTCCCTCACTCCATACTTTTCCCAAAAAGTAAAAGTGTTGACCGACAAATCTATGTTCATCTTTGCAGAACTTTGGATATACATAAAAAGAATCACACTGGGTGCATTATTAGTCCACAGCTTGCTTTTTTCATTTAAGTGCCTATTGTTTTCATCCTTTTGTGCCAGTATGTATATAACTATGTGACACTTTTTAATGGCTACATAATATTCTGTTGGGTGGATATGTCAAAATTAATCAACCAGTACTATCCAGATGGCTAATTTATGTAGTTACTGCTTCTTTTGTCACTATAAACAATTATTTGTTGACCATACTTAGATATCATACTACCTTCTGATTAGGATGTGAACTCTTCCGCTTGTTAACACATATTGTATTAAAGTACCTTATCTTCCTTGTTAACCTTTATCTTATCAGCTGAAAGAATATTTCTGTTAATAGGTGAACTTCAATAAACATTATATATTAGTAATAAATACATTTACATAATTTGTGTGAATACTAGTTGAGAAAATTTTTAGCAGTGGAATCTAAGTCAGTTGGTATACATATGTTTAATTTTAATAGATATTGCCAAATTTTCCTCCAAATAGCTGGCACCAATAGTAGTTGAAACTTATATTTCTCCATTCCTTCATAAGCTCCAAATATTATCAAACATTTGCATGTTTCAGCATCTATTTGGTAAAAAATAAATAATAAAAGTAGTATCTAATTTTTATTTGATTTCATTAAATTTAAATAAGAAGGAAATATTTTCTAATGCTTACTGAGCATTTGTAATTTCTTTTTATTCAATATGTCTGTTTTTCTGGGATGCTACTTTTCTTGAATCCACTGTAAACTAAAGAAATTAGCTCTTTGTCAAGTTTTTTTGGGGAGGTTTTTTTTTTTTTCTTTCTGTGCTTCTTATTCTAATATTAATATATTTTATCTTCTGCATAGACTGTGTTATAGAAATTCCATTTTTTTCTCCTACACATTTCATTTTTATGAAACATGTATGTATTGACCGTGTTTAGGTGGCAGATACTCTCCCGGATGCTTCGGATACATTGCTGAATGAAATAAAGATGTTCATCCTTATAGGGAAATATTTATTGTACTAATAAATATGGGTGTTGATATTAGGAATAACAGGGGAAACCCAACTTAATTTTTCCACAAAATTGGGTTGTCTGTCTTAAAAAAAAAAAAAAAGACAAAACTACTGAATTATTCCTATTAATTAGAAATATCCTTTTTATAACAATTTAAATGTATTCTGATCTATTTATAGCTCCCTGCTCTGCCTTAATTTCATTTTTAGCAATATGAAATCTAGAAGATTCATAATACATTTTAACATATGGAGGTGCTAATCTTTCCTAATTGTGAATCTTATTTTTTGAGATTTTCATGCCTGCATCTCTATTTTTTTGTCTAAATAAGTCTCAGTACTTTTCATTTCCCCAAAAATACAAAAACTTAATTTGTTATTTTTATTGCAATAGCAGTTGATGGATAAATTAATTCCAAGAGAACTATCTCCTGTTTCCAACTGTGACTTTCTAACCAAAAGCATAACTTTCTGATTATTCAAAGGTTGCATATTTTTCTCATTAGCATTTTAGAATTTTACTCAAATATGTATTGGACATATCTAAGCAAGGTTAATTCTTAATTACATTTATTGCATTAAATTAAAATTTAACTTCTTATTTTATTTTGAGTGGTATTTTTCTTCCCCTATATTTTCTTCCCGGTTGTATCTAGTTATATAGAAAAACATCCATTTTTACATTTCACATTACAAAAAGATGTATTAGTTTCTCAAGACTACTGTAAGAAGTTACTAAAAGCCAGTGGTTTAAAACAACAGAAATGAATTCTCTCTCAATTTGGAGGTGAGGAGTTCAAAGCTGTGGTGTCAATAGGGTTGACACCATCTGAAAGTTCCAAGGGAGAATCTGCTCCTTGTCTCTCCAGGTTCGGGTGGTTGGCCATCCTTAGGATTCCTTGGCTTGTCGGTGCATCACTCTGTTCTCTAACTCTGTTATCTCACTGCCTTCTCTCTGTCTCTTCACATGACTGTCTTACTGCAACAACAGTTTTAAGATTTACAGCCTACTCTAATACAGTATGACTCATCTTAACTAATTACATCTGAAAAGGCGCTATTTCTAAATAAGGTTACATTCTGAAGTTCCAGATGGTCATAAATTTTAGAGGGGCACTGTTCACCAGCACACCAGGCGTTGTACTCAAATTTCTTTTTATGTCTCTCTGTGCCTTTTTTCAGTGAAAGCCACTACCTCTGCCCTAGAAACCACAAGTTTCCTTCATGGCACTATAGATTAGGATTTTCTCTTCTAGAATTTCATACAAATATTTCTTATTTTGTGTCTGGGCTTCTTTAACATTTTCTGCAATTCATTCATGTTACTGGGTGTATCAGCGCTCCATTCCTTACTAATGTTGAGAAGTGCCCCATTGTACTGATATACCACAATTTATTTCTTCATTCACAAACTGAGGTTTATGCTATTTCTAATGTTTATATATTATTAATGAAATTGCAGAAATATTCATGCATCAATCTACAGGTGGGCTTAGGTTTTCATTTTTCTTCAGAAAATTAAGGTTGATAGTTATATAAGTATGTTTTACATTATAAGAAACTACCAGACTGTTTTTTGAAATTGTTGCCTGATTTTACATTCTTATCAGCAATATGTTACAGGTCTATTGATGCTGCATACTTTTTTAACCCTAGGAATTACCATAATATATAGTTGTATACGTAATTCTATAATTATCTCCATGATGTATGTAAGTTTTATAAAGGAAAAATTATTGTCTATTTTTTATTAAGTAAAATCCAAGATGTGTTGCAGGCACATAATAATTGTTAATACAGAATGAGTCAAATCTAAATAGTGACCTAGAAATTGATGTGAGAATAGGTTTTCAGATTTTATTTTATTTTTTTTTAAGATTTTTTATTTGTCAGAGAGAAAGAGAGAGGGAGAGAGAGTGAACACAGGCAGAGGCAGAGGGAGAAGCAGACTCCCTGCCAAGCAAGGATCCCGACGTGGGACTCGATCCCAGGACGCTGGGATCATGACCTGAGCCGAAGGCAGCTGCTTAACCAACTGAGCCACCCAGGCATCCCAGGTTTTCAGATTTTAAAAATAATAGTCAAATCTCTTAGGTTTGATGTTTTTCACAGAAAGTGAAAAAGGCTAGTGTTGTCTAAACTGCATTTTTAAGCCAAACTTACGGCTTTAATTGCTAATCTAAGGATACTTGATTGTACATTCAGTGTGTAGAGTCTCATTTGGATAACCCTGTTTTCTTTTGGCCATAACAAACATGTCCAAACACAAAGATAGCCATAATCAGCAGAGGTATTGATTTCAAAAGTAGAAAATTATGTGAACATTTAGAGATAATGAATTCAATCCAGGAGACTGCCACTTAAAGTGCCTTGAAATGCTTATGATAATGGCAACTTTAAAGGGAATTTTACTAAGAACAATGATAAATTCACTAATTGAACTAGTATTTATACCAGAATATGAGAGGTGTATGGCAAACAGCTAAATAGTGATTTTGGAGTCAGCATTCCACTGAAAACCTTCTTAGTTTAGCGGTCTTTTTTCCTACAAAACAGTTTTTCTTAGGGGAAAAAAAAGTGCAAATGTTTATTGAATAGAATTGTGTTTTACATGATGTTTTTTATACCCATGGCAACACTGAACAATTCAAGAAGTGACTTACTGAATAAAAATAGCCATGATTATCTGCTTAGTCACAGGACAGAAACAGCATTAAACATTATAAAAAATGTGTTTGAAGAGATGAAACCCTCTAAGAATGCTTAAATCATTAATAATGCTATCAGGAGCTACTTTATTAAGTGTATGGCATGGCACTGGTGTTACTCACATTATTTCTTTATGTACCATGAGATCTTTAATATCTGCCTAGAGAATCATAGTAAACTATCATCAATTTACTGTCGTATATTAAGGCCAAATCTTGAAACAAAGCAGAACTTTTCTTCTTTTCTTCTTTTTATCTCTAACAGACATGAATTCATGGCTTAACATGAATTTTAAAGAAGTAAATAAAATTCCAAAAGAATGGCAGCATTCTTTGTAATTCAGGATGTGTGTGTGTGTGTGTGTGTTGTGTATGTGTGTGTGTGTCATTGTTTCCTTTCTCTATTTTTTTTTTAAGATTTTATTTATTTATTTGACAGACAGAGATCACAAGTAGGCAGAGAGGCAGGCAGAGAGAGAGGAGGAAGCAGACTCCCTGCTGAACAGAGAGCCCAATGTGGGGCTCGATCCCAGCGCCCTGGGATCATGACCTGAGCTGAAGGCAGAGGCTTAACCCACTGAGCCACCCAGGCGCCCCACCTTTCTTTTTTTCTTAAGATTTTATTTATTTATTAGAGAAAGAGAACACAAGCAGGTGGAGTGGCAGAGGGAGGAGAAGTAGGCTCCCCTCTGAGCAGGAAGCCTGACACCACACAGGACTAGATCCCAGGATCTTGGTATCATGACCTAAGCCAAAGGCAGACACTTAAGTGTCTGAGCCACCCAGGTGTCCCTATTTGTTACCTTTCTATTAGTGATTTTAAAGAGGAAATATGCTATTTTAAAAATTTTACAGTATGGGGGCGCTTGGGTGGCTCAGTGGGTTAAGCCTCTGCCTTGGGCTCAGATCATGATCTCAGGGTCCTGGGATTGAGCCCCGCATTGGGCTCTCTGCTCAGCGGCAAGCCTGCTTCCCTTTCTCTTTGCCTCTCTGCCTACTTGTGATCTTTGTCAAGTAAATAAATAAAATCTTGGGAAAAAAAAATTACAGTATGGTCACAAAGGATAGTCAATAAACTAAATGTTTTAGTACACATGCTAAAGAGAATAACTTGATTGACTAAAAAAAAAGATCTTTTTTTTTTTTTTAGGAATTGATAGTTAATTGGTAATCTGTTGAGTTTTATGCCCATTGGAAAAAAACTGGATACCCATGATTTAGATTAAGAGGTCTGTGTCTGTAGACATAGAAGATTTATGTATTCATTTTTTTTTAATTTACTTTTCTCCCTCATGAGATTTTTTTTCATCTTTAGCAACGGAAACCAGATAAAAAATAGACATTGGGTACATTCAAAATATAGGAAATGAAACAAAAGAGATAAAAGAAAGAAAAACTGGAATCTAACATTCTGAGTATTTTAATTCATATACAGAGATATAAATTCAGGACAGAAGTTATAAAAGGTAAAACAATTTTTTATCTCTGTGTAATTTTATATGCTAATATTCAGGTGCTCTGAAGGGATGTTTACATTTAAAGATAATTTTTTTAATGCTTTACCAATCAGTTGTCTTGAGCAACAGAAAAAAAAATGCCTAATGGTTACAAGATAGTTTACGGAATAGAGAATTATAGATGAATAGGTCTGAGGCATATATTAGATGTAAAAGGAAAATGCCTTGAATTAGTCTGGAGAGAAGAAGAGGAGAGTGACCAATTTCCAGTTATGGTGGTGATAGTTATAGTTTTTCAATGATATTTCAATACCCTATATATTTAGTGTGAGCTTTCTACTGTAAAGATCCAGGTGTACTGAGACACATTACCAACAGCAGTAGTGTTGCATTTAAATGTGTATTTTTAAAGGCAATGAATTAACTTTCTCAGTTTATTTTTTTCCTCCTAAAGTGTTGTTAAATAATATTGAATTGTTTTGTGACCTAACATGTGACCTATTCTGGAGAATGTCCTACTACACTCAAAACAATTCTCCAAAAATTTAAGAAGATTGAAGTCCCTTTATGCATCTTTCATGACCACAATGCTATAAAATTAGAAAAATTAGAAATCAATCACAAGAAAAAAATCTAGAAAGAGCACAAATATATGGAGGTTAAATAATATGCTACTAAATAATGAATAGGTCAACCAAAGAATCAAAGAAGAAATCAAAAATTAAATGGAAACAAATGAAAATGAAATAAATGGTTCAAAACTTCAGGATGCATCAAAAGCTGTGCTAAGAGGGAAGTTTATAGCAATACAGGCCTATGTCAACAAAGAAGAAAAATCTCAAATAATTAACATAAACTTGCACCTAAAGGAGATAGAATATTGGAACAAATAAAATCCAAAACAAGCAAGAAGAAGGAAATAATAAAGATTAAGGGAGAAATAAATAATACAGAAACTAAAAAAAAAAAAAAAATGAATAAATACATCCATGCATACATACATACATACATAAAAATAAAACAAACAAACAATAGAATAGAGCAATGAAACCAGGTGCTGGTTTTCTGAAACGATTAACAAAATTGATAAACCTCTAGCCAGATTCATCAAAAAACAAACAAAACAAAAATGAGAGAGGACTCAAATTAACAAAATCACAAATGAAAGAGGAGAAACAATAAGCACTACAAAAGAAATTTAATAATTGTAAGAAAATATTATGAAAAACTGTATGCTAACAGATTGGGCAATATAGAAGAACTGGATAAATTCCTAAAAAAATATATAACCTATCAAAACTGAATCAGGAAGTAATAGAAAATTTAAACAGACTGATTACCAGCAACAAAATTGAAACATGTAATAAAAAAATCTCCACCAAATAAAAGTCCAGAACCAGACAACTTCACAGGCAAATACTATGGAACATTTGAAGGACAGTTAATATCTACTCTTCTCAAAGTAAGAGGAAGAACACTTCTAAATTCATTCTATGAGGCCAATATTACCCTGATACTAAGATCAGATAAACCACAAAGAGAAATACAGGCCAATGTCTCTGATAAATGTAGGTACAAAAATCCTCAATAAAATACTAGCAAATCAAACTCAACAACACACTAAAAAAAAACATTCACAATGGTCAAACAGGATATATTCTTGTGATGCAAGTTTGGCTCAATATTCACAAATCAATTGATGTGATACATCACAATAACAAGAGAAAATATAAGAATTATATGATCTTTCCAATGGATGCAGAAAAAAGCATTCTACAAAGTAAAACATTCATGCAATAAAAACCCTCAACAAAGTAGGTTTAGAGGGAAAATACTACAACATAAGTAAGGCCATATATGTAAAACCCACAGTAAACATCATAGTTAATGAGAACAACTGAGAATTTTTCCTCTAAAATCAGTAACAGGAAAAGGATGCCAGTCTTGCCACTTACCTCAACATGTACTAGAAGTCTTAACCATAGCAAAGAGACAACAAAAAGAAATAAAAGGCATCCAAATTGGTAAAGAAGAATTAAAACTTTCACTATTTGCAGATGACAAGACACTATATATAGAAAACCCTGACAACTCCACCAAATATCTAGCACTGACAAATGAATTCAGTAAAATCAGGATACAAAATAAATATACAGAAACACATTGCATTTCCATACACTAATAATGAAACAGCAGAATGAGAAATTAAGAAAACAAGGTCATTTACAATTGCACCAAAAATAAAATACCTAGGAATAAACTTAACCAAAGAGGTGAAAGACCTATACTGGGAAAACCATAAAACACTGATGGAAAACAAACAAGCAAACAAACAAACAAACAAACAAAAAAACTTAGAAATAACACAAATAAATGGAAAGATAATCCATGCTCATAGATTGGAAGAACAAATATTGTTAAAATGTCTATGCTACCTAAAGCAATCTACAGGCTTAATGCAGTTCCTATCAAAATATCAAGAGTATTTTTTCACAGAACTAGAACAAACAACCCTGAAATTTGTATGCAACCACAGGAGATCCCCAAAATAAAAAGCAATCTTGAAAAAGAAAACCAGTCACAGTTTCAGACTTCAAGTTATACTACAAAGCTGTGGTGATGTAAACATTATGGAAACGGCACAAGAGGAGACACATAGATCAATGGAACAGAATAGAAAACCCAGAAATAAACCCACAACTGTATGGCCAATTAATCTTTGACAAAGGAGGCAAGAACATGCACTGGGAGAAAGATAGTCTCTTCAAGAAATGGTGCTGGGGAAACTAGACAGTTACAGGTAAAAGAGTGAAATCTGACCACTTTCTTACATTTTATACAAAAATAAACTCAAAATGGATTAAAGACCTAAGTGTGAGACCTGAAGTCATAAAAATCCTAAAGGAGGAACAGGCAGTAATTTTTCTGACATTGACCTTAACAATATTTTTCTAGATAGGTCTCCTGGGGCAAGGGAAATAGAAGCAAAAATAAACTATTGAGACTATATCAAAATAAAAATCTTTTGCACAGAGAAGGAAATAATGAACAAAACTGAAAGGCAACCTACTGAGCTGGAGAAGATATTTGCAAATCATGTATCTGATAAAGGATTAGCATGGAAATATATATAAAGAACATATAATACTCAACACCCAAAAAACAAAGAATACAATTGAAAAATGGGCAGAGGATATGGACAGACATTTCTTCAAAGAAGATATCTAGATGACCAACAGACACATGAAAATATGTTCAACATCATTCGTTATCAGGGAAATGCAAGTCAAAACCCAATGAGATATTTCTTCACACATGTCAGAATAGCTAAAATAAAAAGCCAAGAAACAATAGGTGTTGGCAAGGATGCAGAGAAAAAGGATCCTTGTGTAGTGTTGGTAGGAACGCAAATTGGTGCAGCCACTCTGGAAAACGGTATGGGGATTCCTCAAAAAGTTAAAAATAGAACTGTCCTATGATCCAGCAATTGCATTACTAAGTATTTACCCAAAAGATACAGAAATACTAATTCAAAGGGATATACAAACCCCAATATTTATAGTAGCATTATCTACAATAGTCAAATTATGGAAACAGCCCAAGTGTCCATCAACTGATGGCTAGATAAGGAAGATGTGCTGTATATACAGGATGGAATATTATTCAGCCACAAAAGAAGAATGAAACCCTCCTATTTGTAAGGAAATGAATGGAGTTAGAGAGTATTATGTTAAGTGAAATAAGTCAGCCAGAGAAAGACAAATAATATATGATTTCATTTATATATGGAATTTAAGAAACAAACAAATGAGCCTAGAGAAAAAGGCAAACCAAGAAATAGATCCTTAACCATGGAGATCACACTGATGGCTACAGAAGGGAGGTAGGTAGGAGAACATGTGAAATAGGTGATGGGGATTAAGGATTACACTTACCGTGATGAGCACTGACTATTGTACAGAATTGTTGAATCACTAAGTTGTACACCTGAAGCTAATATAACTGTATATTAACTATACTGGAATTAAAATTTAAAAACCAAACAAAAAATTAAAACATACACAAATAATATAATGTTTTGTTTTCAGATAATGTTATTATGACTAGATCTAACCTATATGTACCCCAATGTTCCTAGCAGCAATGGCCACAATTGCCAAACTGTGGAAAGAGCCAAGATGCCCTTCAACAGAAGAATGGATAAAGAAGATGTGGTCCATATATACAATGGACTATTATGCCTCCATCAGAAAGGATGAATAACCAACTTTTGTATCAACATGGACTGGACTGGAGGAGATTCTGCTGAGTGAACTAAGTCATGCAGAGAGAGTCAATTATCATATGGTTTCACCTACTTGTGGAGCATAAAGAATAGCATGGAGGACATTGGGAGAAGGAAAGGAAAAGTGAATTGGGGGTAATCGGAGGGGGAGACAAAGCATGAGAGATGTGAACTCTGAGAAACAAACTGAGGGTTTTGAAGGGGTAGGGGTAGGACAATAGGTGAGCCTGGTGGTGGATATAAAGGAGGATACTTATTGCATGGAGCACTGGGTGTGGTGCATAAACAATGAATCTTGGAACACTGAAAAAAATAAAATTAAATTAAAAGAAAGACTAGATATCACCCAATTTTTTACATATGAAAAATAAATTTAATGAGTAACATGCATTCTTCCTTAAATAAATTCTATGGTCGTGTTTGAAAGTTTTAGCCCTGTAACTTTTAAAATAGCAATTCCTTTTCTGGATCAGATCTTTCTGACCATGTTGTGGATGAATATCCTAATTAACTATAGAGTATGGTCTTTTCGTTACATCTAATGAAATGGTTTATCAGCCAAAACTTAGTAGTGTTTGGGGTAAGGTGAGAGGGGAAACGCTTTTGAGCTAGGAGAATTGTTAAAGCCAAGATGAAGTTCTTGAGGACAAGGATTTTGTTTGAAACAAATAGTTGGAAAATAAAGAAATCAAATGAATGCTGGATGGTGATAAGATTGATAGACTATAAAATAAAGACTCCCCTAACTTTAGAATTTAAAATCTCTCCCAAATTTTCTCTTTGTTCACAATGTTAATACTTAACATTGCAGCATATTTCTCTCATTTCTTTATTTGCTTAACAAAACTATGCAATTGCACTATAAATTATTCCCATTCGCAGTTCAGTGAATATGTCCTTTGTATTGCTTACCCTTGAGCCATGGTAAATTCCTAAGTATATGGATTTTTCTATTTCTTAAGTTGTATTTCCCAGATGCATTAGCTATATGCTTAAATGAGCACACATACAAGAAATATTTCTTGATTATAAATACCAACATCTGGTCTTTAGAAGGCAGAGAAAAATAACCTCTCGATGTCTCAAGTCGTGCCACCAAACAGGAGAAGTTAATCAATTTTGGATTTGGCACCTGACTATTGTTTTGTTTTTTAATAACTTTTCTTCTTAAGGTCTGAAATTATTTCAATTGAGTAATAAGAATTTACTTAAATACTACTGTACATCTGGAAATACACACAAAAAAGATCATGACGTTACATCACAAAGATGTATTACAATTTGGCTATACAAAAAGAAGCTATCTACATAAAAATATAACTTCCTCAGAGTTCCTTACCTCTAACCTCAATCTCTCTGAGCCTTCTTATTCATCACTGATAAATGAGATTTCTTAAACAGAGCTCCAATCACAACAACTCCCTGCTCAAAGATCTTCAAGGTCTATATTGAGTATAAATCCAATTAAGTGTAAGTATTGCCTTTGGGAATCAAAACTTTCAACAATGTGATCCAGCATATTTTCTATGTAATTTCCCTCTCTTCCCTATACAAAGCTATGAATGTAGGTAAAGTAGGGTTTTCTTATTCTTCCAACATTCTCAGTAAAATCTCCCTTCTCTGCTTCATTCTGTTTCTTTC
This sequence comes from Mustela erminea, assembly GCF_009829155.1. NCBI lineage: Eukaryota > Metazoa > Chordata > Mammalia > Carnivora > Mustelidae > Mustela > Mustela erminea. Next base: position 43,225,338 of record NC_045623.1, read on the forward strand.
CTTCCCCCCCCAAGTGCCCTTGTCTCTATCACTTCTTGTAAAATCCTCAATCAATCTTTTAAAGTGTTCAAATACCACATTTTTTTGAATCTCTATTTCCTTGCAATGAATATAGTACTATTTCTTTACTCTGACCTGCAATGCCACTATTTTTACTTTGTAGCCATCTTCTTCCTTTTTTGAAATTATTTTATCACATACCCTAGAGCATTGGAGATGAACTTACTGATTTTCATACTCAAATTAAGCAATTGATAAGGTTAGGTATGTAGTGAAGTATCAAATTAATGTTCCACTCAGAAAGAGAACTTGATAACTAAAAGAAAAAAAAAAAGATTCCTTCAAGACAAAATTGTCACATAAGAAGTATCCTCTCACATGGTTCTTTAACCATGTATATGGTATTAATTGTTGGAAAGTTATGGTCAGTTAAAGACCACATATATAAGTTTGCAAAAGAGAAAAGCAGAAGGCAAATTTGTGTGGTAATGAGAACCTGATACTATCTGAATGGTTAGGAGGAAACAGACAATTGTCAAGTATTTTTTGGGTAGTGAGTCAAATTTGTTACATCATTGTGTTGAATTTAACTGCCTTTTGGAGTGAACAGTGAACAGGGAACAAATACGTAATACTGTCAAACTAGAAATATTGATTTGGAGAGGAGTCAATGTCATGATATGCTCTTTTAAGAAGAGGTAGCTGATGGACAAAATTATTATTTTTTACCACACATAAAAGAAGTTTAGAGATAAAATTTCCAAGCTGTAGTGATTACATGAAATTATGAAGACTTGAGTCTTCTTTCAGACTGTTCCACATTCTCTTGACTCCACATCAGAATCCAGAACTCCAAACATCATGTTTATCCAGCAAATATCAAGCAAGAAGTGCTGAAGCAGAGTGTGACCTCCTCTCCTCTGAAAGAAATGTCTTAGAAATTTGTCAAGTAATTTCTGATCAAATCCCATTGTCTATATCCAATGAGATAATAAGTTCTATGTCCACCCTTAATTAAAATGGAATTGAAAAGAGCACATGATATGATAAGTACTGGGTGATAGTCTCAACTAATGAATCAATGAACATTATATCAAAAACTAATGATGTACTACACCTTGGCTATTGAATTTAAATTAAAAGAAAACATGAAAAGGGGAAAAAAAGGAATTGAGACATGTGTGTATTTTAGGTTGTCATATACCTAACTAAAAATTAGAAATTCTCTTTGTTTTGAAAGAGAGAGCATATATTAAGGAATATTTTGCAGTCTGTCAGAAAAAGTCCCTGGATCTTATAAGAAATATCTTTTGAGGGCGCCTGGGTGGCTCAGTGGTTTAAGCCACTGCCTTCGGCTCAGGTCATGATCTCAGGGTCCTGGGATCGAGTCCCGCATCGGGCTCTCTGCTCAGCAGGGAGTCTGCTTCCTCCTCTCTCTCTCTCTGCCTGCCTCTCTGCCTACTTGTGATCTCTCTCTGTCAAATAAATCAATAAAATCTTTAAAAAAAAAAAAAAAAAGAAATATCTTTTGATAATCATTGAGAGGATGTTTTTAGTAGAATGATAAAAATAAAATTACGGAGATATTAAAGAGAGAATAGTCAGGAAAAATGAGATATTATATCCTCTATGAGATAAGGCATCAATCTATGAAAGAATAGTGAGAAAGAGGAAGGTTTCTAGGGAGAGCCTCAAGGGGAAGGGAAGAGAAGCAAGTTTGGTTGGAGATGTGAGGTACAGTTGGAAACCCGGCATGAGAAAAAATCTGAGAAATACCTCCTGTGGATACATTTGAAATTACACATATACAGATTAATGCATGTTGAAAGGAGGAGAATGATAGTTTGGTAGATTCTATCAGATAACCAATAACTTTTCAGTTTAACAAAAGCATAAGTCATGCATTATAAGTGAGGGGAAAGGGAAGTAAAGTAGTCCAGGTGGTGAGTAGACAAATGCTTGAAATACAGATACAGAAGTTGAATAAAATAAAATTATCGGGCATGCCTCTGAATATCTGCAGCTCTTCTGGTAAGAATTGCCTCACCTAGTCTTCGAAGGAAACTCACATAACCTATTAAGAAAGTCCTTTATTGAAGATCTTACCTAACTTGAGTTGCAGGGATATCGCACAACTTAAAGAAATAAGCTCTCTCAGTAGTCATAGAAAAGATATAAATTTTACAAAACTGCAGTTGGCTTCCTATAGGCACTGTTACTGTTTAATTACGGATTTCTCAAAAAAAAAAAAAATGTCTCCTTGAAAATCTTGCTGTCAGAGACAAATTCTTAGCTGGTTTTGCAATGTAATGTTGGCTTCCCAAGCATAAAGGTAGTTACATGAAGTGCTGAAAATTCACCACTAGCTTTTTCATTAAAACTATAAATAACATCTATATTTTGACTTAGAAAAACAAGCATGGCTTCAAAACTTGATTAAAAGTTATTGTTCCCCTTTAACTTCTATGTAGTCATCTATAAGCCAAAACTCATAACTTATATTTTATCCTTAGCAGATAAAGATGAAAGTAATTGGTTTGTCTGACTGTGTATCCATTCCCAAAATAGTAAGGAAAACATATTTGGAGGTAGGCTGAGAAAACTTCTAAACATTTAGGTGACAATATCTCTTTTGGATTAATATTTAAATAAGGTTAAAGGTCCAGTTTTTAAATAACATTCTCCCAATTTTTATGTTTTCTGATCACTCTCTAACTATTTATAAAACAGGAATCTGATTTATTGTAATGTATACTATTCTCCTGCAGGTATTAAAAGAAATATGTCCTTTAAATAATCTGTCCCAGACAGGATGAACATATTGTTTAAGTAAAATGACATACTTCATTTTATAATTGGTCAAAAACACCAGAGAAATAGCTGTTCAGTTTTTAAAGGTATATGAGTGAATAAATAGCCTCCTTCGTTTAAAAAAAAATTATCACAATGCAATATTTCTGTGATTCAAAGTTTATCATAAATAATTTAAATCAACATAGGAAGGGAGTATTTGTGTATGAGATGAAAAAGAAAGACAAAGGGGAATACAATTATAGTTACAAAACCTCAAGCAATAAGACTTGTTTTAATGGGTTATCTTTTCACTTTCCCACTCCCACTTACATCCAATAAACCTATTGGGGGAAAAAAAAGCCTCTTGGTTCCTTTAATGTATTTCTCTTTTGAATTTAATGGACTTAAATTCACTCTATATATTTCTGACCCAAATCCCAGAAAACCTAATCAGAAAGAATCCATTCCCTCAAGAATATGGGAGCAAATATCTGGTTTTCTTAGAGCTCATATAAAAAGGTGCAGTCAGCACAATACATCATATCCTCACCAGAGGCTCATTCAGAATGAATTTGGAGCAACTGATGTAGAAGAAGAAGGCAGCTGTGCTTGGAAGAGACTGGAATCTTGACTCTTTTGAAATAGTAAAAGAGGTGAAAGGAAATAACCCAGACTTTTGTCTGGAGTATGCGATATGGTCTTTGAAGTGTCATTACCTTATTATAGAACTAGCTGTTCCATTTTCTAATTTTGTTGTTGCTGTAGAGATTTATGCTAGGATGTGCTTGAGGAACTTGAGCTCAGTTTTTAGATAGACAGCAAAGTTTTATCATGGCAATTACTAAGGAAAAGAGAGCTTAAAAGATAATTATTTTTACATTATTTTGGAATTCTGAAAGGAGCTGGGCCTGGGTACATTAATAAATTAAAAATAAAGTTACAGTTTCAGAATGCATTATTATACCAAGTATCACAGTGAATTGCAATTATTTACTTCCATTTCTTTTTCATTCAGACTTAGATCGTAAGAGAAAATAATGCACTCTATTCAATTTTTTAGTCCCCAACCTGATACAAAAATGCTTGTCAAAAATATTTGTGTAATAAACTAAACTGACTGCATTTACCATGTTATCTTCCACTCTTTTTTCTTTCTCGTTTTCTTTCTTTCTTTTTTCTTTTCTTTCTTTCTTTCTTTCTTTTTCTTTCTTCTGTATAGGCACTTTCTCTTATAAGTCACTATTCTTAATCAGATTTTTACTTTTAGTGAATTTAAGTGTATGTTTCATTTTATGAAAGTCATTAGAAAGTATAGAATTTATATAGCAGGAGTTAAAGAATGAGAATAGATTTAAAAACTGCTTCTTATGAGAACACAGTACACAAATGAGTCCAGTCAATGCAGTGGCAGGACATGAATGAATGGTCTTCGAATTCTTGAAGGGCTGTATTATGAAAGAACAGAGTCTGCATCTCTTAGCAAAAGACACATTCATAGGGGAGTTTAAATCAATAGAACAGTTGTCCAAATATGCAACAGTTGCCATTTAAGGTGTGAGATTCCTATGCTGGTGGGGTAAAATGGAGACTAGATTGTCTGTTTATAGGGATATTCTCAAGAGCATTCCTTCCTGGAATGGAGGAAAGAATTTGTTGATTCTTTTACCCATTCCTCTTAGGTATAATAGTTACCTCATCACTAGACCAACTGCTAGCCACCTCATGACAATGTTTATGAATGGATCTCTGACACAATTAACAAACTGTTGTCATTCACTCCATATGTAGTTTTATTTGGGGGGAGGAGTGCAGATATCTTTCTTTTTTGATGAGTTGTAAAGGATCTAGATCTAAGTACCTTGTCAGATATCTCTCTTGGAAAACTTTTTCTCTCATTTTCTAGGTCATCTTTTCACTTTAAAACAATATCCTGTATAGTTAATATACAGTTTTATATTAGTTTCAGGGGTACATATAGTGATTCAACAATTCAAAGCGTTACTCAGTGCTATTTATATGTACTTTTGACAACTGTTGTGCTGTCTTGAGGGAACACAAAGATTAATGAAGACATTTTTCCCTCTGGAAGCCCATAGTTTACAGTTGGAAGAAAGGTAAAAAACATAACTTGTGATGTAATGGGTACAATATAAGCAAATTTGTCCTTTTTTTTTCTCTCTTCTGAATACTATGTCTGCCAAAAATATTGTTGTTTTGCAAATATAATTGGAAAATGCACATATCTATTCCTTGCTGACCTCCTGGGTTTTTCTGTATTCTGTTTCCAGGAAAGAAAACCCTTGTTGGAATGTTGTTGTGAAAAAGGACTTTTGGCTAACCAGACAATATGTTCATGTTCACATAAGGAATCAGACTTCACTTCCATAAAGATCCAATGAGTTTTCTAAGATCTGCTTGTTGAGTTTTGTGGAATCTACAATCTAATACTACATCTGGGATGTGGAAGGTAATTTAACCAAGGCAGAAAAATGATGTGGCAAAATTAGGCAACAAAATCATTACAAATTTATTAGCTAAGTGACACCTCATTTGTTTAGGGAAGCCAAAGATATATGTTATTTTCCTATTATTGTAATTTAAACTTGATGTCCCGCAGTTCAGTATTCCCCATCATATTTTAATACATTTTTCAATGTGCAAAACTCTCTTTCAGTTTCTGGACTTTGCATTTGTAATTCTGTTTAGAAGTTCTATCCCTCCCCAATTCTTTGCTGATATAACTCATCAGAACTTAACTTTCCCTGTCCCTCATAAATTAAGCCTGATCTCTACTAGTTATATAGTTTCATTGCTGTAGATATTGATCCTTTTCATGATTTTCAAATATACACATATATGTATGTGCAAACAGTTGGTTATAGTCATTTATAATTAATTTATTAATTAGTGTTTTCTGCTTTATTATATTATAGACCGTTTTAGCTCAGAGCTTCTAACTTTTTTGTTTACTTTGGTGGGCCCAATCCTCAGAAGAATGTTTGGCAAATAGATTTTGAGATGCTGAAAGGAAGTTTTACAGCTTACTAAAGACTAATTGTATTAGCAAAAAATAGAATTTAGAGGCTAGCCAGCCTTCCATCCAACAATAGCCAGATTTTTTTTTTCATTTATTAATTATTGCTCAAATGTAGAGTTTTCCTAACCTTCTATAATAGAATGATTCTACTCTTCTCCTAGAATTCTCAGAGTTCTATAAATGAATAAATAATAGATTATTTCCAATATTTTTCTGCACTGGTTATGCTTATAAGATTTACAAATATGGTGATTATCAAGTATTTGAGTGGAATTAATATTTACATATTTATATATAATTATATATATATGGAATTAATATTTACATGCTGTGTCACTTTAAGTGTATTATACAGGTGTACATTTAATTTGATTAGCCATCAATATACAATATATGCAAAGGAAAGGGACTTCTGCCAATCACAATAGTTTTTATTTTGAAAAAGATTGTTCTACTCAATGTTTAACTTATTAATAATATGAGATAGAAATATATATGTTTATTTTTAGTTTTATCTTGAAAAGCCTATTACATTTAGGAAGTGATTAATCCTCCATTTGATAGCTAAATTAAAACAAATTCATTACAGGTAAACTGATTTACTCTCATAAGCACTGTTAGCATTGCTCATTTCAGTTACAGAGACTGTATTTTCTCATCTGTACAAAGAGGTGCTTCGACTAATGAGCCCTAGTTTCTTGCCTGGTTTACCATTCTATGATACTACAAATTTTAGTAAGCTAATTTTATGTTTCATCTAAGAAGATAAAACATAAAATTTTTTTAAAAAGAAGATGAATTTTATGTTTCATGCTAAGAAGATCATAACAGAGAAATAACACTCTAGATAATTGTATTCTTTGGCTATTTAAAGTTCTCTGTTAACGAGAATGAAGATAAATGATGGAGATATCAACTCTTACATCTATTCTCTGTTAGTAATCAGAAAAGAAAATCTACATTCTCAAATAATAAAACATTAGCATTTTGCTAGAAGACTTAATTTCTTACAAATCTAGGTTCTCTTTTTTGAATAGCTTTTATCAAGCTTGCTCTTTTATGATCGCAAGATCATCCACTCTCCTCACTGAGTATCATGAGATCTTATCTTCCTTGCCTGACTGTAGTAAGGGACCGCTTCCCCTATTGGCCACAAGCAATTCTTGCAGTGGGACTTGAGTTATCACAAAGTATAAAAAAGAAACCCTTATATCTTTGTGTTAAGTATCTGAAGCATGGTCATGTTCAGGATCTAGTTTATGAATACTCCCCATCTTTTCTTCATGAGCCGCAGATGTTAATAAACAAATAAAGGGTGGTTTAGAAATCGAGATCTCTAGTCTTATTTGTCATCACACACTCCAAATGTCTTCTATTTTACTTTCATGTATGAAGATAAGTTGATTAGGCCAGGTAATAAACTTCATTCTGTGAAGGTAATAACTCATTGATTGCAAAGAGTGTAGAGAATATCAAGTCATGTTGCAAATGATTGTCTTATTATTTCATAACTTCTGGCCTCAGATTCTTTGTGGCTTGGAACTGCAATAAATCTTTCTCACATATGTTAAGAAATCAGAAATGATCTCTTTCAAAAGTCTAGGTAATATATATACTTTCTCTGCATGTATTTCAAGTCCCATATATTACATTCTGCCCAACTCAATAGGTGTACTTAAAATTTCCATTTATCTGGGGAAAGAATTTAAATGTTTAGCAAGGAAACAACCTTGATCATCTTGACATTTTGGCCGTAGCACTTTAGAAAAAAAAAATGAAATCCAGAATATTTTCAATCCTGATAATTTTGAAAACTTTCTAAGAATTCTAACAATATAAATTGGCTTTAATTTCTAAAAAATCCACCTTGTTTGGTATTTTTCAAGAGATTTTCTCTAGAAAAACTTCAAATAAATTCAAGAGCATTGTGTTGCTAGTATTGGCCTACTTGCTGAATCAAAAAAATTAATATCTGCCAATCAGATTGGGATTAGTTTTACAGATTTATCCCCTAGAAGTTGTGTTTCTGGACCAAAAAAGATTAGTTAATGTCAAGGGAAGAAAATACCAAAAATCTTATTTAATTTAGTTCTTTTTCAATGACACATTCTGATCACATTCTGATCACATTTCTCCTAGATCATTTCTTGCCCCAAATTTATATTACTCTATTGTTCACATAAAGGCAGCCATATGATTATATTTTAATTATTTTACGGTATCAGTAATGATGAAAACACATTGTGCATTAACAACATATTCCTCAAAATTGAAGCTTATATCAGTTTTGAAAACATGTTGCAATATTTTCTATAATGTTCGTGTTATAAACTCTTCATTTATTTCAGAAGCAATTACACAACAATCTAATAATGTTAGAGTATATACATTTGTGTGGACTTACTAATAGCATGATAAGTTCTGTAAAAGGTAAAGAATGTTTGTTTATAATCATGTTCTATGCTTTAACCCAAGTTATTGATTAAAGTGAAATCAAGAAGTGACAGTAATCTTTTACACAATACACTTCCCAGAATAAGAAAGAAGATGAATAAATTAGTTTTCTAACCCCCAGTAAAATTCAAGCAAGATTGATTTCATCTAAAATTTTTAGAGGCAAGATTTTTTTTATACAAGTTCAATTACAATATTGTCATTTTCTTGTAGTGCATATTGTATTTACAAAATGAATATTATGAATATTTCAAATAAAACATAAGCAGTAATACAATTTATATGCAACATTATATTTTACTTGCAAAACTGTCAGGCACTTTCACAATGGCTATGAAAATATCTGATGAATATACTTTGTATTATTTAAAGTTGGTGGTAAAAATGAATTATGGTTATTTGATTATATTTTAGTGTTAAGATGAATGAATATTAAACACAAATTTTTATGCATCAGAGAATCAGGTTTAGAAAAACTCTAGTTCTTATACTAAACTGCCTGTAAAAGTGTTAAATGTTGAGTTTAGATCAAAACATGACTTTTTAGGGCACCTGGGTGGCTCAGTGGGTTAAGCCTCTGCCTTCGGCTCAGGTCATGATCTCAGGGTCCTGGGATCGAGCCCTACATCGGGCTGTCTGCTCAGCGGGGAGCCTGCTTCCTCCTCTCTCTCTCTGCTTGCTTCTCTGCCTACTTGTGTGCTCTCTCACTCCTCTCTCTCTTTCTCTCTGTCAAATAAATAATAAAAAAAAAAAACATGACTTTTGAAGTACACTTTTTTTTCATGTATTCAATTATTTAAATCTGAAGAGTTCTAAAAGCAGGTAGAATCCAGATTTAACATACTTTTTTATGAGTTTTACTTGTTTCATAATGGCTATCAAGAAAATAAAAATGACTACCAAGTTGAAAAGTAATGTTTTAAACATTTCATAAAGCCCACATCTTCCTCAGAAGAGTCAAATGCAGAAACATTTCTGCTTAAAAAGAAAGGGGTGTGGGGGAGAGGTAGACAAAGAGAAACAAAACCACAAACATAATCTTTTAATTTAATTCAATAAATCTCAATTTGCACTTACTTTGGAGTATCAGAGAATCATATATCTTTGTCAGACTTCTTGGTAAGGTGATGATTATGTTCATGAAACAATACAAAGAAAAAAAAAACATCCAATTGAGAGTGTAATCAAATGTCAAAAGGATATCAGAGCAGATATTAGTAGGTAGTCAAATCTATCAAACAACAACCACTTATGGAGATTCTACTACATACTAGTTACAGTGCATGTGATCATAAGTGTTTCTAATCTCCACATTGATATTCATGAGGGTCCCCTCGTTTTTTTTTTTTTTTAAAGATTATTTATTTATTTATTTAACAGAGAGATCACAGATAGGCAGAGAGGCAGGCAGAGAGAGAGGAGGAAGCAGGCTCCTTGCTGAGCAGAGAGCCCGATGAGGGGCTCAAACCCAGGACTCTGGGATCATGACCTGAGCTGAAAGCAGAGGCTTTAACCCACTGAGCCACCCAGGTGCCCATGAAGGTCCCATCTTAACCATCATCTAGGAGCTCATTCATCCAGCAAATACTTATTATCAGGTACAGCGCTATTTAATGTGGATACAATAATTATTAAAAAAAAAAAAAAAAAAAAAAACACAGACTCGTTCTCTGCATGCCCTGAATTCACATTCTACTCTGGTAACATATACTTACCAATAAATCACACAAAAGTAAATTTATACTGTGAGAAAGAGATGAGAGGAAGCAATGCATCATGATAGAAGACTGTAAATTAGAAAAGCTAATGTATTTAAGGAGATAGGGAAATCTTTCTTTAAATATATTACATTGCCTTGGTTCAAAAAAAAAAAAAAAAGTCAATCAAAGGAACAAAGGTTAGGAGCTGAGAAAAGCCATCCGAAGAGAAGAATATGTAAAAACTCTTGCAGAAAGAAGGTCAGAACTTCTCCCAATATCGGTAACAAGAAGCCACAAGAGGCACTATGCTGGAAAGGGTAAAACAAAACAAAACAAAACAAAACACACTAACTTGTTAGCTAAGGTTGGCAAACCCTTGAGTAATATTAGTGGTTAAATAGTTCTCTTTGACATTATGGTGACTTTACTATCCAATGGCACCAAAGGAAATCAGATTAAAGTTCAAGCTGAGATCACCAGTGTTGGAAATCACATTTAACACTACCCAACTACAATTGACATTGTGATATGGGTTCTTACCACCTAGTCATGTCTGGAAATTGCTAATTAAAAATAACATTATTAAACTACAGAAGGATTTAGGATATAATGAATTATTTATCAATATATTTTCTGCATATTCTTACCAACTAAGCATGTTTCTAAATAATTTTGTTTATTTAAGGGAACTTTCATAAATTTATTTAGTTGAAGAGTCAGCCATAATTCAAAACTTTATTGGGAGAGTAGCAAATTTTTTATTGATGTCTCACTTTAAGGATGTTAAAAACATTACCAAGATTTTTGCTGGTGGTTGTTTCTTTCTAAGTCTGAGTCCAAAAGCAAGCTCTATGCCAGGCACAAGTATGGAGTGGTCTCAAGGTATATATATATATATATATATATTTTTTTTTTTTAACATATCCTTGGCATGGGAACTCCCAGAATAGGCTCAACTTCACTTTTGACATAAATAATCCATTGTCATCCTCTTGAACAGAGTAGCTTGGGAGGGTAAGTAACAAGGTGCTTCAAGGCAGACTACCTTCAATGATATCCATTCTATCCAACACAATTTTACATGCACCTGTTGTTCCATGTGGGAGAGTGTGTGTTTCCCCTTACCACACTCCCCACTGGCTCTGCCAGTTTGCTTCTTTGTTTTGCTACTATCCAAAGTCTAGTCGAAGCAAATGTATGTACTAGGCAAGTGAAGAGCTCAACAGAAGAGTGATGATTAGAAGTCTGAAATCACGAAGGAGGAGGAAATGGTTAGTTTTGTTGCTCTTGTTGTTCGTTTTGCTGTGGCAAAATATAAATAATATTACATTTATTATGTTTTCATTTTTAAGAGTACAACTTGTGGGCAAATTGGGCCACTGAGGCTTATATGCTATTTTGAACTAGGGAATGGGATAGGGGCATGAGTCTTTGAAGAGGAGGGGCACAGTTCACAACACTGTAAGAAAAACAGACTTTATTCTTTCTTTCTGAAATTTCACTATGTATTCTAAGGATTATGGTGTTAAAAGCCAAATTTAGCTTCTCTTCAGAGTTCCATAGTATGTTATGTTTGAAGGTTATCACCATGGACAGTTAAGACTGAACATAATAAAATGGATACCCCTGTTTCTCTCCCTTTCCCCATTTTTCTCCATTTCTCTGTACCTACTACACTATAGGTTCTCAATAAATCTTTGTTGGATAAATTAACAGATGAATGGGTGATCTAAGGAAAACCTCCAAAATTTAAAATGAAAATTTGTGAAGGTGAAAAAAAAAGAAAAAAAGAAAAAACAGACATTTGGGAATTAGATCATACAAATATGTCATTCAGATAAAAGTTATGTCTGGTAATAGGTCTTAGAGTTGCCCCCAACCCCATCTAAATTATTTTAGGTAGTTAAGGGATAGGTAAAATTTTTCTTGAGTCTGCTAGATCTTGATGGCTTTGGGCTCAAAATAAACCCCATGTCAAAGTAGTATATTATGGGGTCAAGTCTTCTGCTCATGTTTACCAGAAGGTTAATAGGTGTCAAAACACACACACACACACACACACACACACACACACACAGAGTGCTGTGGGTATGTCACAATGTCAAAGGGATGCAGGAGCCAAATAATAGATCTCCCAATGCCTAAAACTGAACAATTTGATCAACAAATAAAGTAGTAGTAGATTACAATCCAAAGTATAAACTGTGTAGGAAAGCCCCTTGGTAATACAGGTTAATTAGCATTGACATTGATTGTTATGTTGATAGTACATACTCTTGATATGTCATGATGGAAATGACAGTTTATTTGGGGTATCTTCTTGTCAAAAACGTACAACCCCCATCTAATCATGAGGGAAACACAAGACAAATCCCAATTGAAGGACATTTTACAAAAAAGAAACGAACGGATAAGATGACTAGTACTCAAAGCTGTCAAGGTCATTAAAAACAAGAAGTCTGAGAAAGTGTTACAACCAAGAAGACCCTTAGGAGACATAGTGATTAATTTAATGTATTCTGGGTGGGATCCTGGGACAGTAAAAGAATGTCACATAAAAACTAGAGGGAGGATTTTGGTTAATAATAATGAAGTTTTATTAATTGTGACAAATGTATCATCTTAATGTAAGATTTTAATGATATAGGAAACTGAGTGTTGGGATATACAGGAATTCTCTATACTGTTTTCACAATTTTACTATAAATCTGATTTTTTAAAAAAGTTTTAAAAACCCACTATTTTTTTAAAGATTTTATTTATTTATTTGATACAGAGAGAGAGATCACAAGTAGGCAGAGAGAGAGGGGGAAGCAGGCTCCCCGCCGAGCAGACAGCCTGATGTGGTGCTCGATCCCAGGACCCTGAGATCATGACCTGAGCCGAAGGCAGAGGCTTAACCCACTGAGCCACCCAGGTGCCCCCCAAACCCCACTATTTTAATAAGAATATATACAAATATCACTTTATGGACATTTCCTCCTATAAAGATCACTACAACCCTTTGAATCACCACTACAAATATTTAAGTAGTAAAGTTAGGCCACAAGTCCGCAGTTGGCAGTCTTTATACATTTTGAAGCAATAGTCTCATTTAAAAAATAAACTTAAAGCACTCATTTACATTTGATTTCCCTGGTAAATCAAAGCATTACAATCCCCCTGTTAGAGTGATAGCTTCAGAGATGAATGGTCAGAGTGAGTGCTAACATTTATGTGGTGTCAACCTGAAAATACAGAGCCACAAGAAGAGGTAAGTGAGCATTTATCTGGTATCAAAGAATTGCAATTCGGGGAGCACAGATTCAGGTGTAAACTCAAAAGATGTCTAGCTTGTCATGTAAAATCATAAGGCTTTGCTGAGGGGAAAGGATGGGTGGAACCACAATTAGATGAGTTAAGAAGAGAGAAAAAAAAAAAACAAGAGCTTTAAAAAACTAACCTATTCTGGATTATACCTTGATTAACTACTGATTCTCTCTTCAGAAAGTCCACACCCTTCAGTTGTAGGGTCAGGATGCCCTGTTTACTTCTCAAGTTACTGCCAAAAACAATTATCATTTTCCCCAATCCAAAGATTTGGTCCCAGTTTCTCCGCAGTGGCCAGTCTGGCTCAGTTTAAAGCGGCCCCATGTCAGTTTCTCAGGGTGGGAACTAGGAGAAATGAGTTCTTCTTTCCCATTAGGTCTGACTCTGAGGCACTGAGGCTACTACGACTACACACATCTTTCACCACAATGGAACAGGAAAAAAATAAATAAATAACCAAAAGCAAAAGCACAGGCAGAAGAAAGAAATATCACCAATTGAGAAAGAAGAAAATGCCTTTAATTATATTGTTTATGCCCCAATGTGAGATCATATTTGAAGTCTATCCCTAGGCTTGTTGTTCATGTGGAATGATATATTCCTTTTAGTTTGCAAAAAGTAGCTTGGGCATATGTCTATACAGGAGTCTTAACTTGGGGTTCCTGGGTGCCTCAGGCAGTTAGGTGCCTGCCTTTGGCTCCAGTCATGATCTTGGGGCCTGGGATCAAACTCCTTGAGATCCAGCCCAGCCTCTGGCTCCTTGCTCTCCAGGGAGTCTGCTTCCTCTCCCTCAGGCCCTGCTCCTGCTCACTTTCTTTCAAATAAACACACAAACTCTTAAAAAAAAATACAAAACAAGAGTTTTAACTGATACAGAGGGATTTATAGTTGAGCAAAAGAAAGACGCTCAAGTCATTGTTCAAATTGTTTTTTTTTTTTTTTGTCTTAAGATTTTATCTATTTACTTGACACAATACAAGCAGGGATAATGGGAGAGGAAGAAGCAGACATCCTGCCCAGCAGGGAGCCCAAAAGCAGGGCTCGATCCCAGATCCCAGGCCAAAGGCAGACGCTTAATGACTGAGCCACCCAGATGCCCCCTTCTGCTATTTTTATCTCATCTTCTACTTCATGCAGCTTACTTTTTTGAAGACAGAAACAAAACAACCCAGAGTTATGTGAAAGGAATTCTGGTGACAACAATTAAGGTACTATATTTTTCACCCACTTCTTAATACACATTGTTGTTGATTTATTTATATTTATTTATATCCACCAATAAACTATAAACTCCTTTAGAGCAAAGTCTCTTTCATATCTGAGTTTTATTATTAATCTAGAACATACCGTATTGCCTGATAAATAAACAATACTTGAGGGTTATACATTATTGTCTGAGAGCAGACAAATAAATAATAATGTATAGTGAAAAGGTATCTGAACAGACTTGATTTTGCTGTGATGTTACTGTCCTTTATTTATGTAAAATAAAGTAATCCATTTTCAGGCACCTGGGTTGCTCAGTTGGTTAAGCATCAGTGTTTGGCTCAGGTCATGATTCTGGAGTCCCAGGATTGAGTCCCATATCAGGCTCCCAGCTCCACGGGGAGTCTGCTTCTCCCTCTGACCTTTTCCCCTCTCATACACTCTCTCTTTCTCTCTCTCAAATAAATAAATAAAATATTTTTTAATCCATTTTCTTCTTTTATGAAATAAAGTATTCAAGCAAAAAAAATTTAACTACTATAATTCTAAAACCTATGGATCCAAAAGCCTTTTCAGGCAGCTTCAACTACTTTAGCAACAATATGGTGACTACAGTTTTATGCAAGCCAAAATATTCCATTTTCCTCTATTCACCATTGTCCTAGGGATTCCAAGAGTATTCTTAGAACAGCATATGCAGTACTATTCACTTGCTAGTTCTAATTTTCCTAGAGCCAACATAGAAAATAGAAACACAATCAATATCTTGCCATATAGTTTCCATAAGATCAAAATAAAAATAATTATTCAAGAAAAGCATTATTCTTACTGATACTGAAGTCAAAGTTGATTTTGTTTCAGGCCTCCCTCTGGAAGGTGGTAAGGTCCTTCTAGTCAGAGTGAGAATCAAATTGACATCAGAAAGACTAACAGGATAAGATCAAATTTAATAGCATATGTACAGGGAATCCATGTAGATATGGAAATTTCAAAGACAGGCAAAATGAGATACAGATGTCATTCTAAGCCAAGGAGAGAGAGGTAGGAGGCTGTGACTTACAAGGATGGGAATAGAATTCAAAAGAACACGGAAAACGGTTAATATTTGGTAAACAAATATTTGGGGGACACTGGAAAACACAGGACAGAGGTTTTTGATCAACCTTAGTAGGTTCCTCCCTGTCTATCATACCTAGTTTATTTCACAATGTATGTATGGTACTAGCTCTTTTCTTGGAGCACATTATCTGAATCGTTTTAAGACAGTTTAGGGGAACGGGGATAGAGCTTTCCCTGAATCTGCAGAGTTTACATTTCTTTTTAACTCAAAAATATCTTCATACCAAAGTGGCCCATTTGGGATATCCTGCCCTTGGCCCTATAGTGGGTAGAAAGATATGGGGAAATTTATTGAGTATTTACTATTAGCATTCATAGACTATTTAAAAAATATATAGCAACAGAAAATAATCTGCTGGTACCCAACTGAACAGACAAGTAAAAAGAAATGACAGTAATACATTTGATTTGCATTTTTTAATGCGTGAGATTTTTAAATTCCCATTTTTTATCTACAAAATAGGAAAAAGAACTGTACCTTCTAGTTTTACTGGAGAAAGTAAGTACTTAGAGTATGGCCTGGTTAATTGTTAGGGCTCAAAACCTATTAGTTAGTACAAGATGATTAAGAACAAGTACCTGGATTCTGAATAATTTGATTTTACACCAAAGTAAATTTTTTAAATGCCTGGAATAATGTTTACTGTATCTAGAAATAACTTCTTTATTTTGCTGGTTGCTAAATTCTCAGAGCCTTTAATGTACTAATGTGCTGTTGGAGAGATAAAATAAAATTTTCTCTCTACACTTCTAGGTTCTTGTATGAGATGCACCTTTAAAAAAAAAAAAAAAAGAAGAATAGCAGAAAAACAAACAGGATTTTAACAATGTGTATACCACCCATATATGGGAGATACTTAGGAAAACCGAATAACTCCCCCAAGTGTTCCAAACTGCCACCTTAAATAACATCTTCAGCTAAAGGCAAAACAAGATATGGGAGGTGAGGAATCAGTTATGAGAGGTTAGCAAGAAAAGCACAGTAAATAAAGGCAAGGCTGTTATGCAGATTTAAGTCATTGCCTGCTCCACAGATAAGAGTTTTAGAAATTTAGAGTCATTTTTCTCTTCATGCCACAGAGGAGACACCTCACAGATGGAGACTGTACATTTCCCTATACATGTAAATGTCTCGTACAAAAGGGTAGCTTCTCAGTTTTTAAATCTTTTCCTACATCAGCCGTTTCTTTAAAAAAAAAATCAGCTTAAAATGGTGTTTATGCCAAAGAGGCATATTTTGGGGGTGATTATATTCTGCTCCCCTTCATTGCCTAGATCTTCTGACATATGAAATACATATACACAGATTTCCTGCATGTGTCTGTTCAAAACCCATTTTATTCAGAGCATCCGAGAATTCCTTAGAATACGTTTAGGGCATTCTCACTAGAGAAATGGGTAGATAGTACAGTCTTCATAAAATCCATCAAAGATGTTATTTCTCTCAGCCAATTTTTAAAAATTGAATTACAGTGAATTCGAGATCACACTTCATTTAACAGGAGCTCACATAGCCCATCTGGTATTTGACCATTTAATGATATACTGTATTAATCAGTACAATTTTAGGTAGGATAACCATTCTCTTGTGAAAAATGAAGGGTCTAGTAAGCTGCCTCACTTCTTTAAAAATAAGAACCAAAGTAGTATCCATAAACAGGGCTATAGTTTGTTTCATAAAACAATTTAGATTTTACTCCCATAAGAAAAAAAATCATCCATGACAAAATGTCCACATCAAGAACAAAATTATAGAGTAAGTAAAACTAAGATACGTCGTAACATTAGATGTGGAAGATGAAGAATTGGTATAAAAATGATCCTGAGTAAATTTTATACATTTCAGTACCTGACCTAGTTTATAAAACTGGCCAAAATGTCTTAATACTTTTCTCCTTCCTTAGTGTATACAAATATTGGAACTCTTCATAACCAGAATTACATGCTTTAATGGTCTCTTGCAGATGGCGTGTCAATTCAAGTTTAGCTTACAGTATCACCCATTTTTATTTCAATTCCTCCTAAATGACCTACCTCATAAAGTGATTGGAATTGAAAATAGGTTATGGATTGAATCCATGTTGTTACTCAATGGTGATCCATGGTATAGCCACATTAACCCCACATAGAAGCCTATTACAAATGCTGAATCTTTGACCCCCTCCTCAGAAATACTGAGTCATAATCTAAGTTTACAACATATCTAAGTGAGGCGTATGTACACTGAAGTCTGAGAAGCACCACTTATTAACAATACAAATTCCTGAGTTGCATACTCAGAGATTTCTTTCAGTAAGCTCCCAGTAGTGTCCAGGAATTTGCAACTAATTGCCCTAGTTGATGAGAACTGTGGTGGTCCAGAGACAACACTTTCAGAAACATGAGCTTATTGTGAGGATCATCCTGGGTGTATTAAAATAATAATGTGGGGGATTCTAGAAACTCAGCTTTTTAAGCCAAGCTAATGCATTTCAGATGGTATGCACAGCACTCCCAGAGCTGGGGGGAATGGTTTTGGCTGAGGTTGTTTTATTTAATGTTCTACACTTCTAGCATCGATACAGAAAGCCAGTGGACATTGTAGACCCAGGCCCCATCTGACCAAATGTACTTCGATGGAATGCCTCATGTGCATTTTGTTCAATGAAAAGAACGGCTCGTGGGCAAAATAAGAAAGAAGCTTATAATAACATTCAGTTAAATAACAGTCCCATTTTTGGGGTTCACCTCTGTATCTAATCTGATCTTGTTTTCTCTTCTACTCTTTCCTTCAGCCAATCTATGAGGGACCCAGAAAAGTTCTCTGTTGTTTTGAGTTAGAAGTACCTAATTTGATACTTCCCTTATAATAAAAAACCATGTAGTCATAAAAGTAACTCAGAGGTAAGGGAGTAAAATTCACCTCAAGTGCTGTAAAAATGTGATACTATTAATTCCCAGTCCCAACCCCACCCCAAAGCAAATTAAAATCACAGTGTCCGTTTGCTTCTGGCAGGAACATAAATTGGTACAACCTTTCTGAAAAGCAATTTGGCATTATGTTTCAAAAACTTTTAAAATGTTCATACTCTTTCAACTAGCAATTCTCTCTCAAGTAATTTTTCCTAAGGTGATGCCAGCAAAGATTTATGTACAGAGACCTTCATGGCTATGTTATTTGTAGGAACAAAAAATGGGACATTACCTTATATTCAATAATAGGGGAGTGGTTGAATATTGTGGCAGACATATGGTGGGGGCATGAACAGTTATAATAATTGATTTTTGACAGAGTTGGTAATTAGCAAAAAGTTGGACCAGTGTCTTCTCTAAATGGGGGAACAAAAGCTTACATGGATATGGATTGGATTGGGCAGAAAGCTAGTGGAAAGAACACTGGATTTGAGTCAAGAACTGTGTTCTAGTCTAGGCTCCAGAATGTACAAACTGTGTGACTAAATCTAGTAATTTACCAACTCCAAGATTCATTTTTTTTTTACTTGAATCATGTGAATGTTTTTATGTGGCTGAACCTGTGAACTGACTAAACATCTTCCATACATGAAAGTTTACTTTAGCTACACAGTATTATGTAAATGTTAGTTGAATGATAATGCTTATGAAGATCTGGAACTCAGAGTGAAAACTTTAGGTTGGGAGAATTTATAGGATACAAGAGTTCTGCAAGTGATATTGGGAAAACTTGACAAGGTATAGATTTAGTAAAAAGATATATTTATTACAGTATTTCTACACTTACCAGGGCCACTGATAGTAGCAAGAACTCTGTACCTGAACAGGATATAAAACTGTTCAGAAGAAATGTGCCCATTTTCTCCACTTTTGGTCTGTGTTCCTGTGTTATAGTTGATTCTAAGTGCAACATTCAAAGAGGAGGTATGATTTAGGCCTGGCCCAGATTACACGTGACTATAGTTAACAATACTGTTTGCCTATCTGAAAAGTGTTAAAAGAGTAAATCTTAAATGTTCTCTCTCTACACACACACACACGCATGCACACATACACACACACACAAATGATAACTATGTGAGCTGTTGAATATGTTAACTGACCTCATTGTGGTAATAATTTCACAATATGTACATGTATCAAATCATCATACATTGTATACCTTAAACTTATACAATGTTATATATATCAATTATATCTCAATAAAGCTGGGGGAAAAGGAAAATGTTGCGGGTTGCGTAGCTGACCCAGCCAGAGAAATTAGTTTATGATGACTCTTTTGTTGATGTTGTTGAAAAAAAAGATTGCCAGCCTTCTGCCACTAGGCTTAAATTTTGAAGCACGTACTTTGAGCCCCTCTCAGCCAGTTTGCTTTCATGTAACCCCTAGACCTAAAACCAATGAGGGGAGAGCTTTGTCAAAAGATGGAGGGAGATGGATTCTTATGACTTCATTTGAATTAAAACTTCCTTTTAACTTCATCCTAGGTACTCTGAGTGTTTGAATAACCCAGTAAAAACTTTTCTATCCCTGGTCAGGTTGAGTTTGTTTTTCAACCAAGTGTCTTAACTGATAATATATAAATACCAGTTGTTATTAAATGCATTGTTTTCATGCCACACAAATATAAAAGGACATTCCTTTTAAAAATATAATATCTGTTACTATAATGAATGATTTGATGATCATTTGAGGAACATAGAAATATAAATTCATTAGCAAGCACTTTTTAAAAATAAATATCCAGAAAAGCCCACTATAACAGCACATGATAAGTTATAAAATGACTTAAGACAATAATTTTGCTTACATTTAAGAAATCTATTAAAATTCTCAAAAAGAGTTAAAGAAAATAAGAGAAAACAAAGGATAAATTAATTTAGTGACTAGATTATAAATCACTTGGAAGACTCTCCAGCCCACCAGGAAGGTTTATAACTACTTCTGTTGCAAGCAAATCAACATCTCTGAACATGTTTTGCTATTTGAAATCACGTGATAATTAAAGTTGTCCTCAGTGTTTGAGTTTCTTCACATGAAGTACAGAGGGCAATACCAAGCACACATGGCAGCAGCTACCGCTAGGTACTCAGTGAGTCTTAATCTTCTCATCTCTTTCCAGCTGTGCTGTAAACATGTGATATTCTGACATTTGGAGGAAATCTTAGAACTCATTTACTCTTCTATTAATTCTGTATCTTCTCCCAATCCGGCACTTACACAATATTCTAAAAGGATAAAAAAATTCAATATATACTTGTAGAAAGACCTTTCACATTAGAAATTCACTAAAAATGTATTGACAGCTCACATGGAACTGGTAGAATTTACTTATGGATAAATGTGGATTAAGCTATTTGAAATGAGGAGTGCATATTTCTCCAGAGGAAACAACTTCATAGCAGGGTGCTCAAGATGCTCATAGTAGGCATAGGGAAGTTAAGTTCTATGAGTGATCTGGAGGATATAGTAGATAGTGAGGTGTTAAATTTCTGCTGATCACCACAAATTATATAGGTTAGTGAAAAAACATGCGGGATTATGAGGAAATCCAGAAGGATCTAATTAAACCGGGCGATTGGGCAACGTGTTGACAGATTAAATTTAGTGCAGATAAGTGCAAGGTAATGCATATTGGGGAACATAATTTAAACTTTCCATGCACACTGATGGGTTCTGAATTAGCCTGAACCTCTTAGGGAAAGCATTTAGAAGTCATTATGGATAGTTCAATGAGAAAGCTGCTCAATGTGCAAGAGCATTTAAAGTAGCCAATAGAACACTTGTAGGTATTAATTTGAGCATGCGGAATAATATGAAAACTATTAACATGAAATCACATAAATCAATGGGCGTCTCATACTTAGCTATATTTATTTCAGGTACTTTGTCAGAAAACACTTGGGAACAACTGACAGTGTGTTCAATTGTTAAATTAAAAGTGGACAAATAGATTGTGTATTTGTTTAGGAATACAATAGCAGCAAGACACAGACTTAATAGGCTCAAAAATAATGAGTGGTTCAGCAAAAATCTTTGGAACATTTCCTTTCAATAAGTACTAAAACATGAGGATAAGATGACATTGGGGAAACTAAAATCTACATTTTAACAGAAATACCTTTATTATGACTCAGAATCAATCTGTAATTCACTATTGAAGTAAATCATTGAGGCAAATAGCTCCGCAAGATTTGTAGGGATTAGATATTTATATGACTATGAATAACATTTGCAGGCACGAGCTACACCAGGTCCAGATGCCACAGAATACATCACTCCCTTTGCTCCACAGTTAAAGAAATTACCTCAGAGGCTCAGGGGAGATATGTTTTCCTTAATTTAATAATGTAATTCATAAATGACTGGAAAAACAATGTAACAATGGGTCATTACGTCATTTATTTTAAAGAAAACTATTTTAGGTGTTATTCCATATGAATTTATATTTTTAAAAAATAACTCTGTGCAGTCATGTATTTATAATCGGGGATAAAATTGTTGATGTAGGTATTGCCCACCTTGTTACAGGGATACGGCAAAAATTTTAATTAAAAATAACTAAATAAATATAAATGTACAACTTATATTGGCATTTTTTTTTGTATTTTATTTTATTTTTTTTAAGATTTTATTTATTTATTTATTTATTTATTTATTTATTTATTTTATTTCCAGCATAACAGTATTCATTATTTTTGCACCACACCCCGTGCTCCATGCAATCCGTGCCCTCTATAATACCCACCACCTGGTACCCCAACCTCCCACCCCCCGTCCCTTCAAAACCCTCAGATTGTTTTTCAGAGTCCATAGTCTCTCATGGTTCACCTCCCCTTCCAATTTCCCCCAACTCCCTTCTCCACTCTAAGTCCCCATGTCCTCCATGCTATTTGTTATGCTCCACAAATAAGTGAAACCATATGATAATTGACTCTCTCTGCTTGACTTATTTCACTCAGCATAATCTCTTCCAGTCCCGTCCATGTTGCTACAAAAGTTGGGTATTCATCCTTTCTGATGGAGGCATAATACTCTATCCCCAGGGGTACAGGTCTGTGAATCACCAGGTTTACACACTTCACAGCACTCACCAAAGCACATACCCTCCCCAATGTCCATAATCCCACCCCCTTCTCCCAAACCCCCTCCCCCCAGCAACCCTCAGTTTGTTTTGTGAGATTAAAAGTCACTTATGGTTTGTCTCCCTCCCAATCCCATCTTGTTTCATTGATTCTTCTCCTACCCACTTAAGCCCCCATGTTGCATCACCACTTCCTCATATCAGGGAGATCATATGATAGTTGTCTTTCTCTGCTTGACTTATTTCGCTAAGCATGATACGCTCTAGTTCCATCCATGTTGTCGCAAATGGCAAGATTTCATTTCTTTTGATGGCTGCATAGTATTCCATTGTGTATATATACCACATCTTCTTGATCCATTCATCTGTTGATGGACATCTAGGTTCTTTCCATAGTTTGGCTATTGTGGACATTGCTGCTATAAACATTCGGGTGCATGTGCCCCTTTGGATCACTACGTTTGTATCCTTAGGGTAAATACCCAATAGTGCAATTGCTGGGTCATAGGGCAGTTCTATTTTCAACATTTTGAGGAACCTCCATGCTGTTTTCCAGAGTGGCTGCACCAGCTTGCATTCCCACCAACAGTGGAGGAGGGTTCCCCTTTCTCCGCATCCTCGCCAGCATCTGTCATTTCCTGACTTGTTTATTTGAGCCATTCTGACTGGTGTGAGGTGATATCTCATTGTGGTTTTGATTTGTATTTCCCTGATGCCGAGTGATATGGAGCACTTTTTCATGTGTCTGTTGGCCATCTGGATGTCTTCTTTGCAGAAATGTCTGTTCATGTCCTCTGCCCATTTCTTGATTGGATTATTTGTTCTTTGGGTGTTGAGTTTGCTAAGTTCTTTATAGATTCTGGACACTAGTCCTTTATCTGATATGTCATTTGCAAATATCTTCTCCCATTCTGTCAGTTGTCTTTTGATTTTGTTCACTGTTTCCTTTGCTGTGCAAAAGCTTTTCATCTTGATGAAATCCCAATAGTTCATTTTTGCCCTTGCTTCCCTTGCCTTTTGCGTTGTTCCTAGGAAGATGTTGCTGCGGTTGAGGTCAAAGAGGTTGCTGCCTGTGTTCTCCTCAAGGATTTTGATGGATTCCTTTCGCACATTGAGGTCCTTCATCCATTTTGAGTCTATTTTTGTGTGTGGTGTAAGGAAATGGTCCAATTTCATTTTTCTGCATGTGGCTGTCCAATTTTCCCAGCACCATTTATTGAAGAGGCTGTCTTTTTGCCATTGGACATTCTTTCCTGCTTTGTCGAAGATTAGTTGACCATAGAGTTGAGGGTCTATTTCTGGGCTCTTTATTCTCTCTATGTGTCTGTTTTTGTGCCAGTACCATGCTGTCTTGATGACGACAGCTTTGTAATAGAGCTTGAAGTCCGGAATTGTGATGCCACCAACGTTGGCTTTCTTTTTCAATATCCCTTTGGCTATTCGAGGTCTTTTCTGGTTCCATATAAATTTTAGCATTATTTGTTCCATTTCTTTGAAAAAGATGGATGGTACTTTGATAGGAATTGCATTAAATGTGTAGATTGCTTTAGGGAGCATAGACATTTTCACAATATTTATTCTTCCAATCCAGGAGCATGGAACATTTTTCCATTTCTTTGTGTATTCCTCAATTTCTTTCATGGGTACTTTATAGTTTTCTGAGTATAGATTCTGTGTCTCTTTGGTTAGGTTTATTCCTAGGTATCTTATGGTTTTGGGTGCAATTGTAAATGGGATGGACTCCTTAATTTCTCTTTCTTCTGTCTTGCTGTTGGTGTAGAGAAATGCAACTGATTTCTGTGCATTGATTTTATATCCTGACACTTTACTGAATTCCTGTATAAGTTCTAGCAGTTTTGGAGTGGAGTCTTTTGGGTTTTCCACATATAGTATCATATCATCTGCGAAGAGTGATAATTTGACTTCTTCTTTGCCGATTTGGATGCCTTTAATTTCCTTTTGTTGTCTGATTGCTGAGGCTAGGACCTCTAGTACTATGTTGAATAGCAGTGGTGATAATGGACATCCCTGCCGTGTTCCTGACCTTAGCGGAAAAGCTTTCAGTTTTTCTCCATTGAGAATGATATTTGCGGTGGGTTTTTCATAGATGGCTTTGATGATATTGAGGTATGTGCCCTCTATCCCTACACTTTGAAGATTTTTGATCAGGAAGGGATGCTGTACTTTGTCAAATGCTTTTTCAGCATCTATTGAGAGTATCATATGGTTCTTGTTCTTTCTTTTATTGATGTGTTGTATCACATTGACTGATTTGCGGATGTTGAACCAACCTTGCAGCCCTGGAATAAATCCCACTTGGTCGTGGTGAATAATCTTTTTAATGTACTGTTGAATCCTATTGGCTAGTATTTTGTTGAGTATTTTCGCATCTGTGTTCATCAAGGATATCGGTCTATAGCTCTCTTTTTTGGTGGGATCCTTGTCTGGTTTTAGGATCAAGGTGATGCTGGCCTCATAAAATGAGTTTGGAAGTTTTCCTTCCATTTCTATTTTTTGGAACAGTTTCAGGAGAATAGGAATTAGTTCTTCTTTAAATGTTTGGTAGAATTCCCCCGGGAAGCCGTCTGGCCCTGGGCTTTTGTTTGTTTGGAGATTTTTAATGACTGTTTCAATCTCCTTACTGGTTATGGGTCTGTTCAGGCTTTCTATTTCTTCCTGGTTCAGTTGTGGTAGTTTATATGTTTCTAGGAATGCATCCATTTCTTCCAGATTGTCAAATTTATTGGCGTAGAGTTGCTCATAGTATGTTCTTATAATAGTTTGTATTTCTTTGGTGTTAGTTGTGATCTCTCCTCTTTCATTCATGATTTTATTTATTTGGGTCCTTTCTCTTTTCTTTTTGATAAGTCGGGCCAGGGGTTTATCAATTTTATTAATTCTTTCAAAGAACCAGCTCCTAGTTTTGTTGATTTGTTCTATTGTTTTTTTGGTTTCTATTTCATTGATTTCTGCTCTGATCTTTATGATTTCTCTTCTCCTGCTGGGCTTAGGGTTTCTTTCTTGTTCTTTCTCCAGCTCCTTTAGGTGTAGGGTTAGGTTGTGTACCTGAGACCTTTCTTGTTTCTTGAGAAAGGCTTGTACCGCTATATATTTTCCTCTCAGGACTGCCTTTGTTGTGTCCCACAGATTTTGAACCGTTGTATTTTCATTATCATTTGTTTCCATGATTTTTTTCAATTCTTCTTTAATTTCCCGGTTGACCCATTCATTCTTTAGAAGGATGCTGTTTAGTCTCCATGTATTTGGGTTCTTTCCAAACTTCCTTTTGTGGTTGAGTTCTAGCTTTAGAGCATTGTGGTCTGAAAATATGCAGGGAATGATCCCAATCTTTTGATACCGGTTGAGTCCTGATTTAGGACCGAGGATGTGATCTATTCTGGAGAATGTTCCATGTGCACTAGAGAAGAATGTGTATTCTGTTGCTTTGGGATGAAATATTCTGAATATATCTGTGATGTCCATCTGGTCCAGTGTGTCGTTTAAGGCCTTTATTTCCTTGCTGATCTTTTGCTTGGATGATCTGTCCATTTCAGTGAGGGGAGTGTTAAAGTCCCCTACTATTATTGTATTATTGTTTATGTGTTTCTTTGATTTTGTTATTAATTGGTTTATATAGTTGGCTGCTCCCACGTTGGGGGCATAGATATTTAAAACTGTTAAATCTTCTTGTTGGACAGACCCTTTGAGTATGATATAGTGTCCTTCCTCATCTCTTATTATAGTCTTTGGCTTAAAATCTAATTGATCTGATATAAGGATTGCCACTCCTGCTTTCTTCTGATGTCCATTAGCATGGTAAATTCTTTTCCACCCCCTCACTTTAAATCTGGAGGTGTCTTCGGGCTTAAAATGAGTTTCTTGGAGGCAACATATAGATGGGTTTTGTTTTTTTATCCATTCTGATACCCTGTGTCTTTTGACAGGGGCATTTAGCCTATTAACATTCAGGGTAACTATTGAGAGATATGAATTTAGTGCCATTGTATTGCCTGTAAGGTGACTGTTACTGTATATGGTCTCTGTTCCTTTCTGATCTACCACTTGTAGGCTCTCTCTTTGCTTAGAGGACCCCTTTCAATATTTCCTGTAGAGCTGGTTTGGTATTTGCAAATTCTTTCAGTTTTTGTTTGTCCTGGAAGCTTTTAATCTCTCCTTCTATTTTCAATGATAGCCTAGCTGGATATAGTATTCTTGGCTGCATGTTTTTCTCGTTTAGTGCTCTGAAAATATCATGCCAGCTCTTTCTGGCCTGCCAGGTCTCTGTGGATAAGTCAGCTGCCAATCTAATATTTTTACCATTGTATGTTACAGACTTCTTTTCCCGGGCTGCTTTCAGGATTTTCTCTTTGTCACTGAGACTTGTAAATTTTACTATTAGGTGACGGGGTGTGGGCCTATTCCTATTGATTTTGAGGGGCATTCTCTGAACCTCCTGAATTTTGATGCTCGTTCCCTTTGCCATATTGGGGAAATTCTCCCCAATAATTCTCTCCAGTATACCTTCTGCTCCCCTCTCTCTTTCTTCTTCTTCTGGAATCCCAATTATTCTAATGTTGTTTCGTCTTATGGTGTCACTTATCTCTCGAATTCGCCCCTCGTGGTCCAGTAGCTGTTTGTCCCTCTTTTGCTCAGCTTCTTTATTCTCTGTCATTTGGTCTTCTATATCACTAATTCTTTCTTCTGCCTCATTTATCCTAGCAGTGAGAGCCTCCATTTTTGATTGCACTTCATTAATAGCTTTTTTTATTTCAACTTGGTTAGATTTTAGTTCTTTTATTTCTCCAGAAAGGGCTTTTATATCTCTCGAGAGGGTTTCTCTAATATCTTCCATGCCTTTTTCGAGCCCGGCTAGAACCTTGAGAATTGTCATTCTGAACTCTAGATCTGACATATTACCAATGTCTGTATTGATTAGGTCCCTAGCCTTCGGTACTGCCTCTTGTTCTTTTTTTTGTGTTGAATTTTTCCGTCTTGTCATTTTGTCCAGATAAGAGTATATGAAGGGGCAAGTAAAATACTAAAAGGGTGGCAACAACCCCAGGAAAAAATGCTTTAACCAAATTAGAAGAGATCCAAAATCGTGAGGGGGGAGAAAGGGGATAAAAAGAGGTTCAAAAAGGAAGAAAGAAAAAAAAAGAAAAAAGAAAAAAAAAAAAGAAAAGAAAAGAATTTAAAAAAAAAAGGAAAAAACCTAAGAAAAATGTAAAAAAGAAAAACTATATATATTAGATAAACTAGTAAAAAATCGTTAAAAAAGAAAAAGGTAACAGTTAAAAAAAAAAAAAATTTTACCCGAAGGCGAGAAAAAAAAAAATGAAAAAGAAAAAAATTAAATTAACTGCAAGACTAAAAAAAAATCACAGGGAAAAAGCCATGAGTTCCGTGCTTGGCTTTCTCCTCCTCTGGAATTCTGTTGCTCTCCTTGGTATTGAAACCGCACTCCTTGGTAGGTGAACTTGGTCTCGGCTGGATTTCTTGTTGATCTTCTGGGGGAGGGGCCTGTTGTAGTGATTCTCAAGTGTCTTTGCCCCAGGCGGAATTGTACCGCCCTTACCCGGGGCCGGGGTGAGTAATCCGCTCGGGTTTGCTTTCAGGAGCTTTTGTTCCCTGAGCGCTTTCCGTAGAGTTCCGGAGGACGGGAATACAAATGGCGGCCTCCTGGTCTCCGGCCCGGAGGAGCCGAGAGCCCAGGGCCGCACTCCTCAGTGCGCCCTCAGAGAACAGCGCCCAGTCACTCCCGTCTGCCTGACCTCCGGCTGCGCTCCGAGCTCACCGAGCCTGCGACCAGTTCAAGGTAACACCGAGCTGCGAGCTTACTGTCGGCTCTGTCTCTGTAGCCGGCTTTCCCGTTCCAATACCCGCAAGGTCTGCGACACTCAGACACCCCTGATCCTTCTGTGACCCTGCGGGACCTGAGGCCACGCTGAACCCGCGTGGGCTTCGCCCCGGTTTAGCCTCTGGAGCGATGTCCCTCAGCGGAACAGACTTTTAAAAGTCCTGATTTTGTGCTCCGTTGCTCCGCCGCTTGCCGGGAGCCGGCCCCTCCCCCCGGGGTCTATCTTCCCGTCGCTTTGGATTCACTTCTCCGCCGGTCCTACCTTTCAGAAAGTGGTTGTTTTTCTGTTTCCAGAATTGCTGTTCTTCTTCTCTTTGATCTGCCGATGGATTTTCAGGTGTTTGCAATCTTTAGATAAGCTATCTAGCTGATCTCCGGCTAGCTGAAGCAGTCTCAGCCTGCTACTTCTCCGCCATCTTGACTCCTCCTCCTATATTGGCATTATTATTATGGTTCATTCATTTGATAAATATCCATATTCAGGTCAGAGAAAGCAGTCTGAGAAAGCAGACACCAGAAATCGGGTGTTGGAGGTTTTGAATACCTGTGTACATCAGTAGACTGGCTCATCCAGTCCAAGTCTTAATACTTGGCTGTTTTCTGATAAAACTTAATTTGGAAAGACTGGTTTCAGATAAAACCACTAAAAATCAAGTGTGTTAATTAAGAGTTAGTTTAGAAGTTTGCTGTCCTAGTCCCCCCAAAAGATCTACTATTGATATAATTTTGGTGAAAAAATATACTTTTGGTGATATAATTTTGGTGAAAAAATATTGGTTGAGGATGTATATTTCTTAGACTTTTTTTTTAATTTTTTTATTTTTTATAAACATATGTTTTTATCCCCAGGGGTACAGGTCTGTGAATCACCAGGTTTACACACTTCACAGCACTCACCAAAGCACATACCCTCCCCAGTGTCCATAATCCCACTACCTTCTCCCAAACCCCCTCCCCCCAGCAACCCTCAGTTTGTTTTGTGAGATTAAGAGTCACTTATGGTTTGTCTCCCTCCCAATCCCATCTTGTTTCATTGATTCTTCTCCTACCCACTTAAGCCCCCATGTTGCATCACCACTTCCTCATATCAGGGAGATCATATGATAGTTGTCTTACTCTGCTTGACTTATTACGCTAAGCATGATACGCTCTAGTTCCATCCACGTTGTCGCAAATGGCAAGATTTCATTTCTTTTGATGGCTGCATAGTATTCCATTGTGTATATATACCACATCTTCTTGATCCATTCATCTGTTGATGGACATCTAGGTTCTTTCCATAGTTTGGCTATTGTGGACATTGCTGCTATAAACATTCGGGTGCACGTGCCCCTTTGGATCACTACGTTTGTATCTTTAGGGTAAATACCCAATAGTGCAATTGCTGGGTCATAGGGCAGTTCTATTTTCAACATTTTGAGGAACCTCCATGCTGTTTTCCAGAGTGGCTGCACCAGCTTGCATTCCCACCAACAGTGTAGGAGGGTTCCCCTTTCTCCGCATCCTCGCCAGCATCTGTCATTTCCTGACCTGTTGATTTTAGCCATTCTGACTGGTGTGAGGTGATATCTCATTGTGGTTTTGATTTGTATTTCCCTGATGCCGAGTGATATGGAGCACTTTTTCATGTGTCTGTTGGCCATCTGGATGTCTTCTTTGCAGAAATGTCTGTTCATGTCCTCTGCCCATTTCTTGATTGGATTATTTGTTCTTTGGGTGTTGAGTTTGCTAAGTTCTTTATAGATTCTGGACACTAGTCCTTTGTCTGATATGTCGTTTGCAAATATCTTCTCCCATTCTGTCAGTTGTCTTTTGATTTTGTTAACTGTTTCCTTTGCTGTGCAAAAGCTTTTGATCTTGATGAAATCCCAATAGTTCATTTTTGCCCTTGCTTCCCTTGCCTTTTGCGTTGTTCCTAGGAAGATATTGCTGCGGCTGAGGTCGAAGAGGTTGCTGCCTGTGTTCTCCTCAAGGATTTTGATGGATTCCTTTCTCACATTGAGGTCCTTTATCCATTTTGAGTCTATTTTTGTGTGTGGTGTAAGGAAATGGTCCAATTTCATTTTTCTGCATGTGGCTGTCCAATTTTCCCAGCACCATTTATTGAAGAGGCTGTCTTTTTTCCATTGGACATTCTTTCCTGCTTTGTCGAAGATTAGTTGACTGTAGAGTTGAGGGTCTATTTCTGGGCTCTCTATTCTGTTCCATTGATCTATGTGTCTGTTTTTGTGCCAGTACCATGCTGTCTTGATGATGACAGCTTTGTAATAGAGCTGGAAGTCCGGAATTGTGATGCCACCAACGTTGGCTTTCTTTTTCAATATCCCTTTGGCTATTCGAGGTCTTTTCTGGTTCCATATAAATTTTAAAATTATTTGTTCCATTTCTTTGAAAAAGATGGATGGTACTTTGATAGGAATTGCATTAAATGTGTAGATTGCTTTAGGTTTCTTAGACCTTTTGTCTGGTGTTGACCTGGGGGCCAGTTTGGAGGTAATTACTAGGGTTTTCTAAACTTGAATAGTATTTGCCTGGGGAATCCTGTATCCCAGGTTGACTTTAAAAGTCAGTACATCCAGGGTGAGAGACCAGTATTTATCACAGGTGTCACAAGGAATTCCCTCACTGACAACTATGGAAATTTCTCCTCTAGTGTTTTCCAGAATACTGTTTACATATGGCTATTTCCATTCCTGAAAATCAAATGTTTTGTAAAATTATGCTAGTAGGAAGCCAGTTTCCTTTTAAAAAAATAACATTTATGTCAATCACAAATCTAAATATGGAAGAAATGTGTCATAAATTACCTATATATTTGCATAAATAACCACATTGGGAAATGAAATCCTTAAAACAACCACTTGCTGATTACCAAAAATTAATATGTTTGTTAAGGAATTGTTGACTTTTATACTGTGATGTCTTCTTTTCCATTATAATGGTTTTTCTCATTCATTTTGCTTCATTCTCCACTATTTTCTCTCACTGTTGCCAGATATTTTGTATTATCTATTCAAAACCAGGTAACATCAAGAGCCAAACATTAAAGGCATTACAGAAATGTGTTCCAGAAAAGCACATGCAGACAAGATAGCTGACAGGGCATGACATTGAGGACTCTGAGCCATTTTTATAACATGTCCAAGCAAAAATGACATTCTATCAACTGCATCTGTCATGTAATTGGAAACTTACCTTTGCACATCCTTTTGTTGTAACATTCATGGATATAAATGTGGCCATATATTCATGGGCCAAAATAGTGGTATTGAAAAATATGTGTCCTCTGTAAAATTTGGCTATTAAAACTCAAAAGGTATTGGAGAGAATGGACAAATGTTCCTTTCAGAAGAACCCTTTAATGTGTGGGTTGCACATAGTGCCTTCCTTCCAAAAAGCACATAGGGAAAGAAGGAAAACATCATAATTTTATAGTGGAGAAACTTTGCAAACACTACCCCAGCCAGGTGACCTGGTCAATGTCAACAGCGATAATATGAATGTTGGCAGCATGAGCCCTTAATGTGATATGATGAAACTGCTGTTTTACCTCTGTGGCTTTCCTCCCTAAAACCTTTAACACAGTGTCATCATGAAAAAGATATCAGAGAGACCCCGGGTGAGCAACATTCTTCAAAATATTTTGCCCATATTCCTCAAAATGGAGGACATCAAAAACAAGGAAACAGGTAATCAAAAACAAGGAAAGCATGACAAACTGTTGAGGTCTAGGAATTAAGGCAATATGGCTACTAGATTTAGTGTGGTATCCTGAGCGGGATTCTGGCATACGAAAATCACAGTAGACAAAAACTGAATGAATTTGAAAGCAGGATGAAATTTAGATGATAATAATTTATTATTATTGCTTTGTGAGGACAAGCCCCATAGTAATGTAAGATAATAATAGGAGGAACTGAGTGTGAGATAGAGGAACACTCTCTTTGCAACCTTTCTGTGACTCTGAAACTATTCTGAAATAAGAAGTTTATTTAAAAAAAAAATAGATGTGGTCCATATACACTATGGAGTATTATGCCGCCATCAGAAAGGATGAATACCCAACTTTTATAGCAACATGGATGGGACTGGAAAAGATTATGCTGAGTGAAAAAAGTCAAGCAGAGAGAGTCAATTATCATATGGTTTCACTTATTTGTGGAGCATAACAGATAGCATGGAGGACATGGGGAGTTAGAGAGGAGAAGGGAGTTGAGGGAAATTAGAAGGGGAGGTGAACCATGATAGACTATGGACTCTGAAAAACAATCTGAGGGTTTTGAAGGGGCGGGGGGTGGGAGGTTGGAGGAATCAGGTGGTGGGTATTGGAGAGGACACGGATTGCATGGAGCACTGGGTGTGGCGCAAAAACAATGAATACTTTTATGCTGAAAATAAATTTAAAAAATTAAAAAAAAATAAAGAGACAAATTACAGGTTTGTACAATTTGGTTTGGCATTTCTGTGCATCTCAAACATCTTTGACCTATAGCTCACCTAAAAGGTTCACATAAGGAAGTGAATAAGACTAAGTGTGTGTGATGGAGGGGAGTCGTCGGGGGTGACGAGCAATGTGGTTGAAGAAAATCCAGTTGTGCAAAATCAACACTAGGTCACCCATTGCACCTTTTCTTCACCTCAAACTTCTGTGAGTTTAGCTAGAAGATACAATCTGAAAGCCAAAAACAGCATTACCTTCTAAACTAAAATTATCATGACTTTCCAGTTGTTCAAATTAGCCTTTTTTCTACAAAACCCAGACTCTACTAATTTGGAGCAACTCTTTTGTACACAAGCATAAAGCTAGACATTAAAAGTTAAGACCTGAATTCATTTAAACACATTCATTTGTTAAAGCTTTCACACTGGAACCTCTTAAACCTCTTAAGGTTTGCTTAACCTCTTAATCTCTTAAACCTCAATTTCTTCACCTGTAAAAATAAGGATGACATGCATTTCTAATTTAGTTATGGAGATCAATCATGGAGAAGTTGTTAAATTCTTAGTGCGTTGCTCTATGTTTAAGACAAATAAGTTAAATAGTGCTAGCTCTACTAATTTTTATTGTCTGCTTTTTGACATTAATTTAACCTATATTCCCAAATCTCTAATGCTTATTTGATAGGTCTAAGGTATAACATGAAAATACTTTTTCCACCCCTGGTTTTACACATTAATTTATGTTAAAAAACTGTTAATGGGTACTTATATCCTTATAAGTAAACCTAAATCAAGATATCCATATATGTATAGAGTTGCATCTTTGCATAAATCACAGAGGAAGACACTAACATCCCATATAATTATTTTCTTAAAATAATAACAATAATAGCAATAATAATAATAATGGTTAAATAATCTCTGTATTTACTTCTTCCATGTCCTAAAATATAACTTTGAGTCTGGAGGAACTTGCTGTTCTAATGGAATTATGTAATCACAGATCCTCATAATTGGAAATGTCTATAAAATCAACCAATTTGATCTATTAATAACAATAATAGCTACTTTTTTTTTCAGAGCTAACTATGTGTAGTCATTGTGATAATTATTTTACAGTCTCTCATTGAATTTCATTTAAGCCTCACAATACCCACAAAGGTCATTAACTTCATTTTTTTGGTAGAGGAATTTGAAGCTCAGAGATGTTGAGTATCTAGCTCAAGGTCACATAGCTACAAAATGCCTTAACTTGGACTTCAATATAAGTCTGTCTGTCTCTGAGTCTTTCTCAAAATGGTGGTCTTAATCACAATGTTTCCTGTTCCCTGAGAGTTTTTCTCTATAACACAGACATCAAACAGTATTCCTTCTGATTTCGTTCCATCCTGCAGGGTTGCAAAACTCGTTACTCGTAGAGACAGTTCATTCTATCTTTGGACACTTTTGTTCTTGTGCTGGGATTGTCTTCTTGTCATTTATAATAACAGGTTCCGGTTCTACCCTGGAAGAGATCATTCACTATACCATTCCTTGTAAGTCAACTTAAAATATTTGGTGAATGGCCACAGTTTAAAAAAAATGTTCTTAAAAAGTTACAAACAATAAAAGAATATATTCCTGTTTTAAAAGTTCTCTTTGCAAAGCTTCTCCAGCTAGGAGCAAATGCTTGAAGTGTAGAAATTTGAAAATATGTTTCAGTGTTAATCTGAAGAGAGGGACAAGGTTGAGTTAGCCATAAATATGCAGTAAACATGAGTTGCAGAGGTGCTAAGATAAATGTGAACTAGATTACAGAAGACATGCTGGGAAAGGAAGATTATCAAGGTAGTAAAGTTTTATACATTCAGAGGGAAAAAGCAATGACGAGAACACAAAAATAAGCTCTACTTAGATGGTGAAGGGAAATAACACAAAAGTTTCTTTAAGGAGAGCAGCTCAGAAAGGGGTAATACTGTTTTATCAAGAACACTAGGGGAAATATTTAAGAAATGTAAAACAATAGTGCTGAACTCTCGGATTACAAATTAAGCATCATAAGTAACATGAAAATCACAGCCATGAAAGAAATAATAATATTAAAAATCAACAATAGGAGAAAATATGCTTGCAAGTTCTGCTTCCTGTATACTTGATAACCCATATTTATACAAAAACTGTTGTAGTTAAACTGTTCTTCATGAAAAGTAACAACTGTCATACATGACCATGTAATTTGTTGTAAGTATAGATAATATATATATATATATTAAATAAAATACATAAGTGATAAAGATTACATATAATATATAGCATATATGTATACATATATAATATAAATTTTCTATATGTTATTTTATCAGTTAGGGTCCAAACAGATAAAAAGAAACTATTCTAACTACTTCAAATAGAAGGAATTTAATTCAACCATAGTACCTCTCCTCCTCTGTAATCTTATCCAAATGCATGGCTTAGAATATTTAACATGCAAACTTCTCACTGAAGCCTAGACTTTGCCTTGAAATGCAAACTCATATACCCAACTAGCACCCAATAGCTCCACTTGATTGTCCCAAATATAAATTGTTCTAAAATTAACTTGTTCTACCTAAAGAGAGCATTTTATATAGGATTCTTGTAGTCTCTTCCATCCCATTGATTTTGGTTTTTCTCTATGTCTCAAAAGCAAACACTCAACCATAATTCTTTGTTCTTAACATACTGCAACAAATCTATTAATTAACATCGCCTTTCAGCTCTACTCTTGAGCTATGTGTGGAATATAAGCATTTTTACCTCTGTTTCTCCCAATCTTAGTCAAAACCCCCTTATCCATTGGGTTTTATAAGTAACTGGTAGATCACTAAATTCTACTCCTGACAACAATATTATACTATATGGTAACTAACTAGAATTTAAGTAAAAGTTTGAAAAAAAGAGAAAAAAAAAACCCTCATCTCTCACTAGAATCAGTGCAATAGCTTTGTACTAATCCATTTCCATTCTTGTCTCTTCACAGATCATCCTTCACATAGAGTCAGAGTAATCTCTAATATGCAGTTAAGATGATGTAACTCTACTGTTCATGGTTTTCTATTGCACATAGCATAAAATGCAACTTTTTAATATGATCCATAAAAAAGCATACAAAGATCATAGTCTATAGATAGTTTTTCCCTAATCAGATTATTTTTTCTGGATGTAGAAATAATAAATCACTAAATTTATTTATCCATATATAGGTCTCTTGAACTAAAGGCCTCTATTATCTTCTGAAACTCAGTATTTTTTTTTTAAAGATAACTTTTTAAGAAATCCAAAACACTTCAAAGGCAAGCACTGCAGCCCATATCTTAAATTCCTGGAGACAGAGCCCAGCAGTGGAACTCGAACCAACTCTCCATTAACAGAGATATGCCTTTATGAGAAGCAAAAAATTAAGTTTGTTGGTTTTCCGGCTATCATTTTCAGCACCTAATGATGCAATTCCAAGGACTTCGGGCCCAAAAGCAATCTCACCCCCAACCCTATATGAAAAGCAAAGAAATATCAAATGGAGATGAGAGAATTACATGAAAGATTACCTGTGACTGTGGCCTGCTGCCACTTGGTAGGACAATCAACATGCATGGGGGATTAAGCTATATAAACTCAGTTGAATTGAATCAGCTGTCTTAATGGGCCAGAAAATCAACCAGTCTGAGTGAAAAATTCACTTGAAATGGTCCACTGGCACTAGTTGAAGAAGCAACTGAAATTTGTAGAATCCTTAAAATGCCCTAAACTAAGAGAAAAAAAAAAAAAACACAAAAACATATATATGTATGTTTTGTTTTGTTTTGTTTTTTCCCCCAATTTCCTTCTGAGTGCTTGCCATAGTCTAGACATATCCTTGGAAGTTCTAAACCAAAACACACACACACGCACACACACACACACACACACACATACACACACACACACACACACACACACACACAGCAATTGCATCTCCTTAATCTCTAAACATATCCTTTAAATTCTCAGTGATACCCATTACCATGTAAACCAAAGGCAGGTGGATCATTACTCTGAACAACTTATGTTGTTACTTCATGAAGAATTTACTCAATGGTCTTATATATTTCTAAGTATCTTCCTTTCTTATAATGATACATATTACTAAAACACTTTGCTTTGTATATTGAGTTTTCACATGAAATATCCCCAAACTTCTTAAATTAGACGCGGTTATTCTTACTGCTCAGAAGAGAAACCTGATGCTCAGGCATAATAAATATTTATTCAAAACCACACACATGTAGAATGATGAAGCTGGGATTCAAATCAGAGTCTTTAGTAAATCTATCAGGTCACATTTTTTTCTTCAAAATTCCCATTCTTAATAACCAGAAACTGTGATAGTTTCTCAACTGTTTGCCTACAAATAATTAAAGCCAGACTGTAATGCCCATCTATTAAGCAGACCTCACTTTAAGAATCTATTCATTTATTAAGTGACTTGTAAAATTAACTATGATTTAAAAGTCCAAGAAAGTCTAAGACCATATTTACCATGACTTAATAAAACCAAAAAAAAAAAAAAAAAAAGGAAGAAAAGCCCTTGTGCATGTAGGTGATTTTTTCCTAAATTATGCATTTGTATATAGATAAAATTCTTACAGCTGCCACAGTCTTTCATTCTGAAAAGCCATAAAATGCTTTGCAAGGAATCACGTTCTATCTTGAATAGAGTAAATAAATAGTTCATTTTAGTAGAAACTGTATTGTCACTACATCAGCAATTCACATTTTAAAAATGTGCATTACTTATTCAGCTATTTGAAAGATGGTATTAAAGAGGAGCTATTTTGTCATTTTTTTTCATCTATAAGTCTTCATTTTTAAACCTGTAACGTTTTGTGTTTTTAAGATATCAATTACCATTTTAAAATGTGCCAGTCTATCTTGAGTTTCTCAGCAAGTTTCTAGGCCAAAGAAAACACTAATCCTTTCAATTTATTGGGAATCAATGTTTAATCCTCTTTTTTGTTCTCATACTTATTACAAATCATAAAGAATTCTGAGTGTCAGTTTAAGAAGTGAAAGCCTTATGTAATATTCCTATTACTTATTGATCATTTTAAATTAAAAATTTTAGTACTTTCTATTTGAAAAGTAAAACAAAAAAATTATGTTTCACATAGAAATGCTTCCAAAACATAATAAGAAGAGTGTGCTTATGGGAATGTTTCATACTTTATTTTAAAATCCATAAAAATGAAGTTTCCATTATTAGCTAAATTCATGATGATTACTTTAAACTTTTATAATAGGCAAAGCAACCTTTACTTAGCTTTACTAGGAATGAAGAACCCGGAGACTATGCTGTTGGATATTTGAAAGCAAACTCTAAAATAGTAAAAACATTCTAATTTTATACATAGCCCTTTAAAAATCTAAAGTTCCATTAACCCTTTTAAAACTTCAGATAACAATAATTTCTTCATATGGTTCAAGATCTCTCAAAAGTTCCAAAGTAATCCATTTTCTTATATTTCTGTGAAATACTAAACTATCATAACATATCTTCCTGAGATTAATATATTTCAAGTGTATTGAAATTACAGGAGATTCTGCATAGACATTCATTTTTAACTTTATTATTTTTAAAGGTTTTATTTATTTATTTGACAGAGATCACAAGTAGGCAGAGAGGCAGGCAGAAAGAGAGAGAGGAGGAAGCGGGCTCCCCACCGAGCGGAGAGCCCAATGTGAGGCTCGATCCCAGGAACCTGGGATCATGACCTGAACCGAAGGCAGAGGCTTTAACCCACTGAGCCACCCAGGTGCCCTTATTTTATTTTTAATATTTCCTTATACACATGCATTTATTTTTATGATGGTACATACATTAGATCATATTATCTCTTTGTTTATTCTCTAAACACTTACTAATTACCAGCCATATGTCAGGCATGGTTTAACATCAGAGGACAAAGTGTACAAAATGCCTCCTCCCCCTTTAACCGCCATTCTAGAACAGACAGCAGACAGAAACCAAAAGGAAAAATATAAGTTGTGTTTATGTTAATAAAAATGCTGTAGATAAAAATAAAGTAGGGAAGGGTGAAGATAATGAGACACAAGACTAAAAACCAATGTGAGGATCTTGACTTTTGCACTTATGCAGGGAATTAAGCAGAGAGAGACACATCTGACAACTCCATCCATTGTGTTACAGACAGAACTGAAGTGTGGAAAATCAGACAAGACTTTTTTTTTTCTTTTTTTCCAGACAGGACTTTTTTTTACCAATGTTGCACACTATTGATTTCTCCTACAAGTCTGGTGGTAATGGAAATATGGAAAGTGGTCAGATTATGAATGTATATTACAAGCAGAATATATAAGATTTACTAATGATTAAATAGGGATCTAAGGAGAAAACAAGCAAAAGCAAGGATAAAATGATGTCATTGTCAAGACTGCGATAGGGAAGTTGTTTTAAGCCTCAGGCCTAGGTGGGATAACCAAGAGAACAGACATCAGCAGACAACACGGCAGGTAGAATATTTTAGTCTGGAACTCTCTGACATTGCAAGTTCAGTCAAATGCAGAAAAAGAAATTGCCGGATCCAAAGACAATCTATTAGTAAGAATTCAGTCCTGGAAGCCAAGGGAAAAAAAAAAAGGTGTTTGGAAAAAGAAAGGAAATTATCTAATAAATTAAATAGTATTAATTGATCAAGTAAGAGGAAAATGGAAGATTGGCCATTGGATTTATCAATATGAAGGTCATTCTGAATTTAACAAGAGCATATTTGGTGATCTGCTATAGAACATGAATAGCGCTTTGTGGAGTTTTGCTCAGAGGGGGATAGGGTATGGCTGAAGGTAGCAATAGTCTCAAAAGAGTCTGGAAAAAGGAAAAAAATGATGATGAAGACTAAAGAAGGAAAATTGATAGGGTGCTTTTGTTACAGGGTTCTTATCTCACAGAGTCAAAGGTTGAATCTCAGGGGCACAAAAGGGTGAAGTGATAGTTTATTAAGTGAAAGTGAGAACACAAACAAAAAACTCTAGAGTAAGAGGAATCCCGAATAGGTTGCCACTGTGAGCTTTTATGACCCACAGTGTTTTATTGAGAACTGACTAGGAAGCTTGTGGCTGGAAATTCTTGTGACATCTTGGTTTGAGCAAGGCTATTGATAACATCCTTAATGGCTTTCTTCTTTTTCTTTTTCTTCTTCTCCTCCTCCTCCTCCTTCTTCTTCTTCTACTTCTTCTAGATTTTATTTATTTATTTGACAGAGAGAGAAAGAGGCATTGAGAGAGGGAATACAAGCAAGGCGAGTAGGAGAGGGAGAAACAGGCTTCCTGCTGAAAAGGGAGTCCAATGCAAGGACCTAGGACCCTGGGATGATGAGGTGAACCAATGGCAGATGCTTAATGACTGAGCCACACAGGTGCCCCATGGCTTACTTTGAGGTCTGGTCATTTTCTGTGGTTATAATGTAACAGCCATTAATAATATCCCCTGACTTCCAGGACAGGGTTGTCTCTTTCATTGCCCTTATCTCTTATTTTGCTCTGTTTCAGCATCTCTGCATGACAAGAACAGTTCCAGAGCTGGTCAGGGGCCTCCTACCTCTCCCTGCCTATACCCTAACTCTTCCTTACTCACTTTTAGTTTTTGAAAGAAGATAGACTTTGTGGACAAAGAGAAATTGGCTGTTTCTAGGAAGATGGATAAGACAACAAACAGATAATAAGAGCATAAGCATATATGCTTGGCAGGTTTTGGTATGTGTGTGTCTTTATTATATATTTTTTGAAAAATTTTAAATTTATTTTAAGGAAAGAACGAGAAAGAGAGTATGACTGGGGAGAGGAGCAGAGAAAAAGGGAGAGAGATACTCTCAAGCAGACTCCCACTGAGCCCTGAGCCCTATGTGGGGTTTGATTCCAGGACCCTGAGATCATGACATGACTGAAATCAAGAGTCAGATAATTAACCTACTGAGCCACCCAGTCACCATGGGTCTTTATTATATTTTATTGTTCTTTGTTTAATTTTGTTTCATGTAACTTTTAACATTAGCTGCTCACTATCAATTTTATTCTTTTCCACTTACATCAAGACAGGAGCAACCCTCCTCCTTCTAATTTGTATATTGAAATACACACACACACACACACACACACACACACACACACACATATATATATCTATCTATATATATATATATTCATAAGAATACATAAACTCAATAATTATTTTTTACCAGAAATAGAGTCATTTCTATACATGTTTATGAAACTTAATTTTTTCCCTAAATATTTCATGTAACTACCATTGTTTAATTCACTCTTTTCATGGTATTTTAATATTCCCTGGAGTTGTACCAAAATTTAATCATTTT
This sequence comes from Mustela erminea, assembly GCF_009829155.1. Classification (NCBI taxonomy): domain Eukaryota; kingdom Metazoa; phylum Chordata; class Mammalia; order Carnivora; family Mustelidae; genus Mustela; species Mustela erminea. The sequence continues at coordinate 43,266,673 of NC_045623.1, forward strand.
CAGCTAAAATGTAAACTCATTTTTAGTGTTTTGTTATTTCAAACAATGCTTCTATAAAAAAATAATTTCATGTATACTCATTTGTGCTTACATTTCCATATCTGAAGACTGAATATCTTCCAATCCCCAGAATGAGATTGTGATATAAGAAATACTTTTTATTTTAGCATTACTGTTTCTTTAAAGACTATTTTCCACTCTAAAGTGCACATATACCAGCAATGCTTTAATTATTTTAGACATTCAGATTAGCATACAATGATATCATTTACTTTATTTTGCCTTTTCTTAAATACTGTCAAATTTGAACAATTACTTAAGTTTTGTATCCTTTTGGGTTTGCTCTTCAGTACATTACCTATACTTCACTGAACAAATCATGTTTATTTTTCTATTATATAATTTGTCTTTCTTTGGCCACTAAATAATTCCCTATATTAAAGATATTAACCTGTTACCATTAGTTAAATATTTTTCTAAGATAAGTCATTTATGTCTTAATATTTAGAATTTTCCCATATACATATATCCATATACATATATGTACATATATATATACATACATATATATATACATATACATATACATATAATCACATAGGTGTCCCAACCTCAGGGAGGTGGATCAGTCAACATTTCAACTCCATTTGTGTCACTAAGAAAATTAGACATGTTCATAGAAGCTTTATGCCAATACATTCTTCATTACTATATCTTTTTTTTTAAAGGTTTTGATTTATTTATTTGACACAGAGAAAGAGATCACAAGTAGGCAGAAAGGCAGGCAGAGAGAAAGGGGGAGTCAGGTTCCCCACCGAGCAGAGAGCCTGATGTGGGACTTGATCCCAGGATCAAGGCACAGGCTTAACGCACTGAGCCACTCAGGTGCCCCTCCTTATTACTCTATCTTTAAACAATGTCTTCCTGTGTTTCCCCTCTTTTATGTTCTACTCAGGTGTCCAGAGGTTCCTCCTAGGTCTTTGCCCAGGACATAGAAAAAGAGAGGAAGTCCCACCAAATTTCCTTTATAAGAACCCAAAGCATTTCTTGAATGCAGCTGATCTTGGTCGCTGGGAGCTATTGCGATTCAGTGAAAGAGACTGAAATGAAGATTGGGGTGGTAGCTGGATTCAAGCTACCATACTCAGGTAATTTCTCTACATACCTATTGTTTAAAATATGTATTTTTTTACGCCACAGATTGAGACTTACTTTTGAGAAATTTTATCTGTCATACACTTATTATTATGCTCACAATTCCTATGTCTTAAGGAGAAAAGTTGACTTAAAGTTTATTTTTTTAATGTCTTTTTCCAATTGGTTAAGAGTTCTGGATAGGCAAGCAACTGAAAGTATAATGTAATATGCTTTTTCTGGTATTACTTCTGGTGGAAATCCTCAAATTAAAGCATCTGAAACCTAAAGATAAGGCACAGATGCCTCACAAACTGTGATATCACTATAAGATTTTTTAGATTTCCTATCTTGATTTATTTCTTCCCTTATTAATTCATTCAATAAGCACTCTGAATACCACCTTTAAGCAAAAACCAAAACCTAACCAAAACAAAAACAAAAAAACTGTTCTAGACTTTAGGTATACAGAATTATAGACCCTAGGTATACAGCTTGTTGGAAGAGATAGACATTATACAAATAAACACATAAGTATAAATGTAAAATAAAAGTATAAAGATAATTGTAATAGTGATAAGTGTTAATGAATTAGAAAGGTCATTTGACAGAGATAAACTGATCTTGCAAAAAAAGTAAGCATTTAAATTAAAGTAAAAGTAAGCATTTAGATTATCTAAAGGATAATCTAAAAAAATGCAAGAACATTTGCAAATCCTGATCCCCTTTTACCTGAAAGCTAAATGCATATTTTATTATTATCATTGGTTTTATAGTTGTTTACAATTGTGCTGTTGGTAATTATGTAGAGAGAGAAATAGATTAATATAGACACAGATATATATATATATATAATATACACACATACATACACATACAAAAAATATATACATGTAATAGATAAATAGTATATGTATGCACACATATATATACATATATATTATGTTGTTAAAATATATGTTTATGTACATAAATATTTGTGGTTATAGCAAGGATTAAACCAAATAATATAAATAAATAATAGCTAAGTGCTTAAAGCAGTGTCTAGCACAGAATAAGCACCTTGTGGACATTTTAAATATAAACAGAGAAGTAACAATTTGTTATGGTTCAATTAGAAATCAAAAGCAAAAAAATGAGAGGAATGCTGAAAATAAGCAAAAAGGTACCCAACTGCCTATGAAAAATTTATTAAAAACATTTATTATCCTTTACAAAAAATTCCAACTTCTGTGTGTTTAAATGCATCACTACATTTCATTTACCTAATGTGCAAATATCAGATAGCTTTTATGCAATAATAACTGGTAGAGCAAATAGGTGAGTGAAAATGCTGTCTTAGACACATTTCTAGTCATTTTTTTTAAACAAAACACATAAACAGAAAAGTTTTTAAAGCTTTAGCATACAACTTGATAAATCTGCAAAGTAAGCATATTTGTGGACCACTACCCAGGCAAGAAATAGAACATTAACAAAGTTTCAGAAACCTCATTCCTGCCCTCTTAGTCTTTATCTCCCAGTGGCACCACTCTTCTGGCTTTTATTACCAGGGATCACCCTTGTCTGTTTCTGAGCAGGGTGGGAGTGGAGGCATCCTGTAATTACTCTTTTGTGTCTACCTTCTTCAGTTTAGCATTAGGTCTGTGAGTTTCTTCCATGTTGTTGCATATAGAAAAAGCTTATTCATTTTCATTGCATGGTAGTATTTCATTATATGAATATGTAAGAATTATTTATCTAATATTTTATTGATGATTATTTGGGTTGCTTACAGTTTGGTTGGAATTGCTCTAATGATTCCACTATGAACATCTATATCTTGTTCACATGAACATAAGAAACATATGCACATATGAAACATATCTTGTTCACGTATGAAAGCGATTTTGTTGGATACTTTTGTCCATAGGATTGTATATATTAAGTTTTAATGAGCACTGCTATAAAGATTTTTCCAAAGTGGTATGTCTTGTTTATTTTTAAAGTAAATGTGCTGAGAAGTGATATGTAATATTGTAGAGGCTCAGGAAGATATTATCTACTGCCAGACAAGATTCAACTTCTTTAGCCCCTTAATTTGAATGAGAGCAAATCAAGTTGAGTGGGGAGTTACTGTTAAATGGATACAGAGCTTTGGTTTTATAAGATAAAAAGAGTTATGGAGATGGGTTTTGGCGATGGTTGTACACTGTGATGAATGCATTTAATACCATTGAAATGTACACATAAAGTCTTATGATGGTAAATTTTATATTATGTATATTTTGCTAAAATAAAAATAAATGAAATAAAAAAGCAGGTCAAGTTGACTTGGTCAAAGGGATAGACAGTAAAATTTTAAGTCTTCTGAGGGATTGTTTGTTTGTCTGGTTTGGTATTACTCCCAGAACATCACCTTTTAGGGGTCACAACTGATAGCCTGATATTTTTACCAGAGCTACTTTTTAAAATAGTCCCTGAATTCCAATTTCTCTTTCCTTCAGTTCAGGAGTCTGGAAAATCCTGCTTATTTTGCTTGTTTGTTTGTTTTTGTTTGTTTATTCCCCTCAAAAGTTACTTTCTATTTAGTTTCTTTGCCTCAGACTACAGTTCAGTTCAAGAATTCACAATAAGGCTGCTAAAATCTGTAAACTTTCACTTTTTTTTTAAAAGGTTTATATATTTATTTCACAGGGAGAGAAAAGAGAGTGAGCAGGGGGAGGGTCAGACGGAGTAGGAGAGAAGCAGACTTCACACTGAGCGCGAGCCTGATGCACCCAAATCAAGAGTCAGACACTTGAGTCACCCAGGTTTTCCTGTAAATTTCACTCTTTGCATGGTTTTCAAAGTTCAAGTTGGGAATCAGCAATTTCTCCAATTAGAGAAATGGTGGAGAGGGTTAGACTCACCTCTGTGTACTACATTCTTCTTTGAAAAATAATCTCTCAGGTCCTTCCTACTTTGGTTTTTCTCCAGTGTTCTTCAATTTCTAAAGAAATGTTATCTATCTTTAAAATAGTCCAGCTTATGTGATACAAGGTATTTTACCATACCCAGAAACAGAAGTCCTAAGTTAAACATTTTTACTTATCATGGGTTAATGATTTTAAAGGTATCAAAATATATAAAGGGAATATTTAAACACTGTTAAATCCAAGTATCTTCACAGATTTCAGAGAGCTACATGTTTTGGGTCCTCATCTTACTGTGTATAAGTACTACTAAATCCAGATGGCTAGAGATTATAGTCACAGTATTAACAGTATCTATAAAGACAATGTTTACTGCTCATGGATAATCAGAATTGGATTTTCATTTTCACATTTTTCATCTAAATATAATATACCAGAATTAAATATATTATTCTAAATTAATAGTAAACTTTAAGGGCTCTCATTACTGCAATAATATAGTCTTTAAAACTAAAATTAACATTGCTGACTGTAAAACACTTCCACAAACACTATTTCCTTTAATCTCATAACCCAGTGAATTGAATGGTATAGTATTGTCTTCCTGGTACTATGGGAGAACAACGAAGGTTTATAGAGACTAATTTCATGTCCAAATGATAGGGTTTATTAATCTGAGGCTGAAGATCAATCTCACTTCACTCTCCAGATTCTCAGATGGATTCTTCTACTGACTAAAACCCACTGGAAAATTAAAACATCCAAAATTAAAACATCTTTATATGAATAAAGACCCCCCAACCCCATTGGGGGACTCAAAATCAATAGGTATAAAACTGATCATCTTTCCTCAGTTCAGTTTCCCATCACAGTTAATGGAAAGATGGCCTTGAGGGTCACATTGCCTCTAGTTTCCCTTTCATTCCTCCTTGACATCAAATCATATTTTCGTTCTCCAAATGGCTCTTTATCTTTGATTCTCTATCAGGGTGAAGACAACACACAGTGACTTAATACTAGATTTATGTGTTCACTAGGATGAAACAATAATAAATAGAACTTTCAGGCACGATTAATAATTACGATAGGAAATAAGAAAACTGGATCTGTGTCAGCAGACCCGAATGTCTGATCACTGCATTGAGCATGCATCTGGCTTGGATTATGGTCCTGAAGTACATCCGTATTTGTCATTACTGACTCTGGATAGTTTGAAGAGTTGGCAATAAGAAAATAATTATAATGCTTAAGAATTTGAGACACGATGTTAAGATCATCCTAGGCTTATAACCTGGTTCTACCATATAATAGCTGTGAAACTCTGAGCAAATATTAACTTCCTTGGACTGATTTGCTATTCTTGCTTGACAAACTTGCCCCAAATATCATGCTTTAAAACTACAATAATCTATTGTAATTAATGTATCTTGAGGCCAGCTAGAGTTTATCTGATTTAGACTGACTTTAGCTGAAAATCCCTGTTTCAGTCTATAATAGCTAAGCAGCTCTGTTTCTCACTGCAGGTCTGTGTATCAGCTGGGGCAGCATTGACCCATTTTTTTTTCCTTACTGATTTTGGACTAGCAGGCAAGCTAAGATGTGCACTTTATATTGCAATAGCAATGGTGCAAGAAGTGGAAACACACCAGTCCTTATAAAGCCTAGACTTAAAATTTTACACATTCTATTTTCCAAAGGGAGTCATCCTCAATCAAAGAATAGAAAAATATACGCCACTTCTTTTTTCAAAGAAACTATCCCAAGACAAAGTTCATGGGTACAGGAAGTCTCAAGGAATTAACGATAATGATACAATTTACCATTCAGTCTGAAACTTAGTTTCTTTACCTATAAAATACCTATATAATAATAGTCCTTTGAAGGCTGTGTGTTTTATATATAATATAATGTAGTCCCTTGAGGGCAACTTGGCTACTATTTGTTGGAGTCTTTGAGATCATGTCCATAAAATATCTAGTTCATAGTAGATGCTTGATACCAGAAAGCTATTTCTCTAGTTGTATTATTATTTTTAAGAGTGTAAGTTGTGATGATAAGGGTCATTGAGGGAAAACAATTAACATCAGCAATTACTTTTATGTATCTTTTTTGGCCTTTCTACCTGTGTTCTTGGTAGAGATCAAGGAAAATTGTGCTCAGAGCTCAGTGCTATTCATCAAAGGAGTTTCAAAACCCTAACATTTTATATTTAAAGTTCTAGAAAAAATGATGTTTTATCCTTGTCTTAGCATGTTTTTGTGATTAAAATTTCATAGAACATAAAATCAAATGCATTTATAGAACATTTGCTCTTCTGTTAATTTACTTTTGATGAAACAGGTAAAACTGTATCTAAAATGTAATTATAGAAACACCAAAAATTCAGAGCATTTAAGTAATCTAACAGAAAAGTAGAAGCAGTTTTATTCAAAATGCTGGAGGTTGAAGCATTTAACTTTATAGCTGAATTCATATAGATTTTTCATTTCTAGAATTGACTTTAAAAACTTTACTTTGAATTACTAAATCATGACACACATAAGATGCATTTAATTAATATGAATAATGTCAATATTTTCCATCAAAATGTAATCTGCCATGGTGCTGGTAAATACAAAAAGTACTTATTTTTTCTTTTACACTCATTACTTTGGTTTTGCTACATCTAGAGACATTCCAACTGCTTTTGTCTTCCTAATGTATACTTTAAGAGGATTATTACCTTTTAAAAGTTAACTTCATTTGGTACTTGAAACAACAGTATTAAGACCACGCTACAAGAAGTAATAAATGCATATATCTTCAATATAATCGGATTCATAGCATATCGGAAGCAACGAGACTGAGTGTCGATTTGTTGGGATGATTTAACACCAGGCAATGCCAGGTAATAAGGTACCAGTAATTAATTAGGGAAAATATTTTTATACTGATCTGCTGGTTTGCTGGTAGTTCATACCATATTGATGTACTTAAGTAAAGAAAATGGGGTGAGATTTATCATCACTTTTGATTGATGAACCTCAAAAATGGTAACTATGATTCCAAATGCCAGCTCCAATTAGTCTGAACATAAGGTCCGGGTTAAATATATGCTCCGAGAGTAATAAAACTGTTTCTACTTACTCAGTTCTCTTTACTGGGTTCATTGCTCTTTATTATTTTTTAAATAATAAGACTACCTTTTTTAGTCTAAGCTTGGATTGAAATATATCTCATTCATTTATTTAAGATTTTTTTTTTTTTTGAGCCTCTATAGTATGGGAAGTTACTACCTTTGGTGCTGGGATACTACAACAAATAAGAGATGAGGAAAAAAGAAAAGACCTGTCCAATCCAAAGGGAAGTGATACACGTAAAATAAAATAGCATACCTTGTTCATGAGACAGCTGTAAGTTTGATGGAAAAAATGATGCAAGTTGGAAATATTAGAAGAATCCATCTTGGTGGCAGTTTGCATGGTCAAAGAGCTTTTGACTGAGTAGGTGGTTCTGAATAAAGACTTAAAGAAGATGAAAAAGCATAGCCATGTGAACACCTGGGACAGAAGTGTTTCATGCAGAAAGAGCCCCAAACGCAATGGCCTTGAGGCTGGACCTCACATGCTGTGACTAAAGCAAATCAAGGAAATCTATACAAGTATATAAGGACAAGGGGTGAAGACAAACAGGTGGGAAAAGTGAGGTGGTGGTGGTGGTAGTAATGGTGGTGATGGCAATGGTGGTGGTGGTGATGGTGATGATGGTGATGGTGATGGTGATGGTGATACAGATTGTATGGAATCAGGAGGCCACTATATTGTTATGTGCTGAGTAGGATAGAAAGTGATTGGAAGGCTTTAAACAACATGACATGACTTCATTTTCAAAAGGTGATTCTGAATTTTATATTAATAGTAGACTCTACAGGGACAAGAATTGTCAAGAAGGCCACCAACTAGTGGCTAATATGATGAACTGAGGTGACAAGAGATCACTACTTGAGGAGAGTGGTAGTAGCAGAGGTGGTGAGAAGTGGTCAGACACTACATTTTTAAGTAGATCCAATAAGAATTCCTCACACATTAGGTGGGGAGTGTAGAAGAATGAAGTTGAGTGTGAAGTGAAAGCTTTGTTGGCCTCTGCTACTGGAAGGAAGGATGAGATAGATATTTCCTGACATGGGAGTAAAGACGGAGAAGATGGATTTAAAGATTAACTTTGAAAGGTCCTTAAGACATGGAGATGGGCATGTCAAGGGCATAACTGGATATCCTGGAATCTGGAGGAGAGGTCTGTATAAAAAGTAAAAATGTGGACATTGGCAGTTAGAGCTAGTTCTATAAAGTCACAGCAGTGTTGTATCACCAGAAAAGTGAATTCAGATGAGAGAAGAGGTGCAGGAACCGAACTCAAAGCCTTCCAATATTTAAAAGATGAAGAGAAAGGAAGTAGCAAAGGAAACTAGTAAAAAGTAAGGGAGATGGACGAAATTAAATATATCCACATCCTAAAAGCCAAAAGAAGGCATTTCATGCGTCAGATACTATAGGTACAAGCAGTAAAATGAGAACCAAAAATTCCCCATTGGATTTTTAACACATGATCACTGGTAAAACTGATAATAAGATTTTCAACTGGAGTTGCATGGATGAAAGCCTAATTAGAGAAGGTTAGAGAGAGACCAGGAAAATGATGCCTAGATACAGAACAGAGACAACTACTGTATTTCATCAGTTCTAAGATAGGTATTATTTCATAGTTTAAATTTCTGAAATTGAGATAGATATTAAAATGAATAACATTTTATGCTTATTACTACCTAGGCAGTTATTCTGATGCAGTTGTCATCGCCTGCTTATTCCCGAGGTTTGTTACAGTTGTTTAAATTTTCATTACTGCTACATATATAAAAACTAAAAACTATTCCAATATACATAAAATAAAAATTCTAAGTGATATGAAAGCTTTGATCATAGCTTAATTACCATTTTCCTTAGTGGTACAAACATTAACTGCATGTTATAATCAATGTGACTCAAATATAATAAATATGATTATCATGGAGTTTAGCCATAAGAAGAAAAAAGAATGAAGTGAAGTGATAGAAGGGATTAGGAGGTCAAGAGCAGGTTTCCTTATTTATTTAGGGATTTTGTTTATTTAACATGGTCAAAATCTGGAGGTGTTTGCATGCTGATGGGAATAAGCTTATAGAAAGTGAAACTTTGATGCAGCATGATATACTTGAAGTATGTGTTCTCTATATTTCTGATTGAGAAAATATGGTTGCAATAGAGCTTATCTCTCAATGGTGTGTTCCTGAAATCACTTAAGATCTCCATTTTGGAGTGCTTGGATGGCTCAGTGGGTTAAGCAACTGTCTTTGGATCAGGTCATCATCCTCTCTCTCTCTCTCTCTCAAATAAATAAATAAAATCTTCTTTTAAGAAAAATATTGACCATTTATTTATTTATTTATTTGACAGAGAGAGAGAGAGAACACTAGTGGGAGAGGAAGAAGGAGAAGCAGGCTCCCTGAGGACCAGGGAGCTCCACATGGGACTTGATCCCAGAATTCCGGGATCATGACCTGAGGCAAAGGCAGACACTTAATGACTCAGCCACCCAGGCACCCCAATAAATAAAATCTTTAAGAAAAGAAAAGAACTCCCTTTTGTATTCACAAATTAGAGGTTGCTCTAAAATCCTCTGCATGTTTACAGATATAAGGATCAAACCCAATGAAAACTATATTCTCATGTATTTGAGAAATATCAACCACTGATAATAAACATTAACTTACAACAGTTCTATACAACTGCTTACATCTATACTCATTCAATATCTTATATAATTCTTACAAATAGGTAATTAAGTTATAAAAGGACTTCAGAAGTCAATACTTCTATTTCTTTTTTACAAGGGTAAAAATTATCTTCAATTAGTATGCTGATTTTAGGGGCACATGCGTGGCTCAGTCCATTAAGGATCTGCCTTCGGCTCTGGTCATGATCTCAGGTGCTGGGATCAAGCTCCACATTGCACTCCTTGCTCAGCAGGAAGCCTACTTCTCCCTCTCCCTCTGCCTGGCTCATTGCCTACTTGTGATCTCTCTCTCTGTCAAATAAAGAAAGAAAATCTTTAAGAAAAAAAGGTATGCGGGAGCCTGGGTGGCTCAGTGGGTTAAGCCGCTGCCTTCGGCTCAGGTCATGATCTCAGGGTCCTGGGATCGAGTCCCGCATCGGGCTCTCTGCTCAGCAGGGAGCCTGCTTCCTTCTCTCTCTCTCTCTGCCTGCCTCTCAGTGTACTTGTAATTTCTCTCTGTCAAATAAATAAATAAAATCTTTAAAAAAAAAAAAAAAAAGGTATGCTGATTTTATATACATACACTTATTTTACCTGAAAACCTCCATAATATATACCCAATGCACAGGTAATAAAGTGCTTTCCAATTTACAAACAGGCTTACATAAACCATAAAAAATGATAATAAAAGTATTTCTGGAGAAATTAATATTATTTGAAACTGTGATAAATGGTATATAGGACTTCCTACAATGCTAAACACTTAAAAAATAAGTATTATGAAATAACTGATTTTACTGATAATGAGCTTGAAATAAATGTAGAGCCTATTTCTTTCTTTTTCCTTAAAGATTTTATTTATTTATTTGACAGACTGAGATTATTTATTTATTTCACAGACTGTGGGGGGCGGGCGGTGAGGAGCAGAGTCCCCTCTGAGCAGAAAGCCTGATGCACAGCTCAATCCCAGGACCCTAAGATCATGATCTGAGCCAAAGGTGGAGGCTTAACCCACTGAGTGACCCAGACACCCCGAGCCTATTTCTTTAGAATAACAATAGTATGTAAGTGGTAGCTAGGTCTTAACTCAATTGTCTATGTTTTCTTGATTTAGTAATTTATGGTTCGTTTGCATTGATCCGTCTAATATAGTTATTTTCCAGTTTCTGTTGCTGGATAGTCAATACTTTTGGGAAGTCTAATAGATGTTTCCAAAAAAAGTTTCCATATTTTATAATTTAAAAAAAGGTATGAAAAGTATAGCTGATTGTGAAAAAAAAATATTATAATTGTAAAAGCCAAGTATGGCATAATGTGTAATTTTTCATTCATGAATAAGTAAGATTAAAACTCTGGGTATAGGGGCACCTGGGTGGCTCAGTGGGTTAAAGCCTCTGCCTTCAGCTCAGGTCATGATCCCAGGCTTCTGGGATCAAGCCGCATCGGGCCCTCTGCTCGGCGGGGATCCTGCTTCCTCCTCTCTCTCTCTGCCTGCCTCTCTGCCTACTTGTGATTTCTGTCTGTCAAATAAATAAATAAAATCTTTAAAAAAAAAAAAACTCTGGGTATAAATTCACATTCACATTTTATCTAAAAACTACCATTTTAAAGGACCTTGGTTTCTTGATGGTCTGTTGTTATTTTTTCTTATAGCTCTATTTTGACATTTTTTTTGTTCTTAATAAAATGGCTATGATTTAATTTATTTAAAATACTATTTTTGACTTTTATAAACATGTAAAAGATGAAAATCACATTTTGACTATTCTTGGCAGCAATTATCCTGTGCTCATTTTTCTTGTCCTGTGTATCTTATCACATTAGGTATTTTATGAGAGCATGTTGTCCTGCCAGTATACAACATACTGTTAAATACTCTGCAAAGTACATTCAAGGAAATCTCGTGTTGTTGACCTAAGCTTGCTCAGAATCCTTCTGCTCATCAAGCTATATACTCTTTCAGGTTGATGTGGTTTGCCAAAGATAGTAATTGTCTATAATGGTATTAGGTCCATGAGAAAACATGTTCTCATACTACTGTCAATATTGAGTGGACTATACATCCTCTCCTCCTCCTCACTAGCTGTGTACAATGGATGCCACAGAAGTAGTGCCAGAGAGGGGGCATAGGACCATGTTTAGAAATACAGGTTCTGCAAGTCTGCATAGGTACCAATGGTAACTAGTTATGAGATCATAGGAGAGTCCTTTGACTTCTCTCAGCTTCACTTTTTACAGTTGTAAAGCAAAAGTTATAATGGCTTCTGTATGATAGGCATTTGAGATTTAAATAATAACGCATTGCTTGGCATACAGTTAATGTCTAATAAATGTCAATAGAACAAATACAGAGATGGATATAGTCATCTGGGGCATATATTACCTTATTCCAAAAATATTCAGATGACTAAAAACTCTTAGATTAATAATTTTAAGTGAATATTGAATATATATATATATTTGCTGTGTATATAGATATTCATATAAATTAATATATGTAAATTGAGTTTGTTTTTAATGTTTGTATTTCTAAAGAAAATTAAGAATTCCATTGTAGCTCTATGTGCATATTAACCATCACAAATCTAAACATTATCACTAATTGACTACATTAAATTCTAGTAGAAAAGCATATTTTACGCAGAATTATTGAGATATATTACAAACAGTAGAGTAATCTATTTTATGCATTTCTAGTGTGAGATGAGGTATATAATTTTCCCTTAATGACTCTACTTAGTGAATAAAAAAAGTTTGGTTATAGATTCTCAAATAATTAAAGGTCTTAAATAAGCTACCTATGAAGTGTTCTTATTTGAGTTTGAACAGTCACTGTGTATTACTTTGCTAAACTGTGCAGTTTTATATGACAAATTTATAGAAGCCGGTTTGTAATATACTAATGAAATTGAGTGTTAATGTTCTGCAATGTGAAAACATGTGCTTACCAGAATAAGCATTCTGAAAAAGAAGCACTTTGTGTAAATCTTCTTGAAACTCAGTGTTTGGCTACATAACTCATGCAGCAAGAAGGTCACCAGCTATGAGCACTTTCCTTCATTTCCATCAACTTGATATTGTTTCTAGTTTGTGAATGTTTATTTTTATTTTTATTTTTTGCTTTGTGGTTAAGCAGATTCTGGGATCTCTGGTTGAGATTAGTGAAATCTTTGATTTTTGTGAAGTTCACCAGGTACCCAGATGGTCATATGCAAAGGAAATTTCACACAAATGATTTAGGCATCTTTGTGCCGGATCTATGATAACACTTGAACTACGCCGTGTGTGTGTGTGTGTGTGTGTGTGTGTGTGTGTGTCTCGTCGCCTGTCTCACTCAATCTCCTTTTTGGAAGGAGGGCTTTTAGAAGTCACCCCTTTTCTTTCACGCAGGCTCATTGTATTACTTTTGCCCAAAACTCTGTAGGTGCAAGACTTCTCTTAGATTCTAGCAAATAGGGAACTTCCTACTCAATATCTGATTAAAGCTATAATTTACTGAGCATCAGACATACCAGTTTATATATATTTATTCCTGATCCCTAAAATAATCCTAGAAGATAGGTATAATTTTCTCCCTTTTTATCGATGTTAAGAATATAAGATGAACAGCCAAAGCCATAGGGCTGGTATTTGCCATATTTGGACTACAAATTCAGTTGTACTTGGATCTGAAGATTATACAGGATTCAATGCTGGCTTGATGGGTAATCTGAAAAGTTAGTTTCTACAAAATAATCAATAACTAATAATGACTTCACAAAATGACTCCCTCAGATCATAGTTTTACTTTTCTTATGGGGAAACAATTGTCTAAACAGAGAACATGACCAGGGCCTAGAGTACAAAGCTGAATAAAGAAAAGTGTTTAAATCGTCTAGCTGAAAGTTTGCTAACTTATGAGTTGATGTGGAAAAAAAAAACGTGACAACTACCAGAAACTATGTATATGAGATTCAAATACTTTGACCAAGTAAGAATAAGCAGGGGTTTTAGATAGGTTGGTTGGTTGGTGTTGATTTTTTTAAATATTTTATTTATTTATTTGACAGACAGAGATCACAAGTAGGCAGAGAGGCAGGCAGAGAGAGAGGAGGAAGCAGGCTCCCCGCGGAGTAGAGAACCCGATGCGGGGCTTGACCCTAGGACCTTGGGACATGACCTGAGCTAAAGGCGGAGGCTTAACCCACTGAGCCACCCAGGTGCCCCGATTTTTTTTTAATGAAGAATGGAGAGGATGACTTTTAAAGGGGACCTACTTTGCTTGACACAAACAAAATCATAATGAGATAGAAAAATCACTGACCTCAAAGCAAACCTATTGCTTATTTACTGGGTTATATGTTTTTTCGTGTATTCATGCTTCAATTTCTTCTAAGAAATACAGATATTTTATTTTTGAAGTCCTTTGAAATAAAATTTAAGAGTTTACACAAAATTGTCATAATCTTATAAATGATTTCTAATAGTACAATTCAGTGAAACATCCTTAATTTTTCTTGTACCTTTTGAACAATCAGCTGACTTGTTTCTATGACTCAAGAGCAACATAGCCATCATTCATCAGGAGTAAGATAAATTGATCAAGATGTTTGTGCTATTACTTTGGGGTTAAAATGCCTTTCAGGTTACGAGGTGCTAAACTCTAACCTAGACATAAACAAGCAGTGTGCTTTCTACCACAGATTTCATCACTCAAACTGAATCAATATGGTTAGTGTGGTAAGTGTTACTAAATGTGCAGAACCTGGGATATAAAATACTTAACTGTCTTGAGGTATATTGTTTTATTGACTTCTGTTATCTAGTATTACAAGCAGAAACTCCAATCATACATTCAAAATCAGTAAAATATACAGTGCAATAAAGAAAAACAATCTTTAGTCTGATTTCCACTTACTATACCTACAACATTCAGATGATTTGAAAGCATCCACAGTTGAATTTGTTGGGACAGTTCAATTCCAGTGAACGAGTTCCCAGAGAGAAAGGGAGAGTTATGACACTGGTTACATTTCTACCTCCTTAAAAAAATTCACCCTCTAAACTTACATTTTCAGTTTCCATGTAAAACTAAAATATGCTCCTATACAACAAGCTCAAGCATTTTACTTTTATTATCTCACTTCTTAAAAAGCTGAAATCTCTGGTTCAGATTTCTTTAGTGACATTTTTAATATTGAATGAATCAAATCTCTAGTCTCCAGAGCATTGTATGTCTTGTATTTTGAAGTTGTGCCATATAAACAAATTGTTTTTCTAATCCTTTTATATTTTTTAAAGTATATGAAAAGTTTAACCTAATTTGTACAACATCATCAAATTTTTATTTCCTAACTCTTATTTTATTTGTAAGCAAAACTCAATTTCCAAAGATATGGATTGTTATTTATATAACTGGATTATGGACTACAAATCAATACATTTGATTTTATTACAGTTAACGTTTCAGAAAATTGTGTCATGAATGGCACTATGCATTAGTCTTATTTTTATTCTTTTTAATAATTCAGTTTTAGTTCTAATATATTTCTATTTTGAAGTAATTTTTCTAAGTATGAGGAAATGACAGGGTGAATTATAATGTGACAAATCATATAAAATAATTTATCTACCTGGCTAAGTTATGTTTTTGTCCAGTATTAGTTTTTATAATGTCAGTATTCATTTACCCTTCAAAAAATGAAGACTCATTGTAAAAACTGTTTTGTTTCACCTACTTGCAAAAGTCAGAAATGATTCTTTTTTTTTAATTTTGAATTTTTTGAATTTAAATTCAACTAGCCAGCTTAATTTCAGATGCACCGTTCAATAATTTATTTGTCTTGAAATGATTCTTAAAAATGCAAAAAGTCACTGTTTGATAACTAATTGTAATTTCTTATTAAGCACTCCTCCATACATTATCTCATTAAAACAATTCTATAGTGTAGGTGATAACATTATCATTTTATAGATTAGGAAAGGAAGTCTCACAGGCTTCCAAGCCAACACCTTACATCTAGCTGATCTGAGGTTCAAAAATATTAATCCAACTACAAGAATAATATTTCTTCTGCTGTATTAAGCCACAAAGATCCAACATTTATTGTTCACCTGTTGTTTACTTTGTTATAAAGGCTTTGGGGTCTTAAATCAAACCTCATCCTCTCTCTCTCCTTCCCTCTTTCTCTATCTCTTATACACATATGCACACACACACACACACACACACACACACACAGGCATATCATTTTTTTTTTGAATTTATTTATTTATTTATTTATTTTGGGGGGGAATTTCTTTTATTTTTTTATTTATTTTATTTTATTTTTTTTAATTTTTTATTTTTTATAAACATATATTTTTATCCCCAGGGGTACAGGTCTGTGAATCACCAGGTTTACACACTTCACAGCACTCACCAAAGCACATACCCTCCCCAATGTCCATAATCCCACCCCCTTCTCCCAAACCCCCTCCCCCCAGCAACCCTCAGTTTGTTTTGTGAGATTAAGAGTCACTTATGGTTTGTCTCCCTCCCAATCCCATCTTGTTTCATTGATTCTTCTCCTACCCACTTAAGCCCCCATGTTGCATCACCACTTCTTCATATGCAGCCATCAAAAGAAATGAAATCTTGCCATTTGCGACAACATGGATGGAACTAGAGCGTATCATGCTTAGCGAAATAAGTCAAGCAGAGAAAGACAACTATCATATGATCTCCCTGATATCAGGCAGATCATTTTAAAGATGAAATTAAGCCACAGAGAAATTAAATAGCTAACTTGTTGCTGTCGCTAATAACCTAGTATGTGTCGTCGTATTACAGCATAGTATTTCAAGTTCAGGCTATAAAGGAAAAAATGCCGAAACTCATCTGTGATTAACCATATGATTCCTATTTGGTGTCTGAAGGTGAAAGTCAATGTTTCAAAGTGCTTGTCTGGTGGTTTAACTCCCTTTCTAGTTTATTGATTTATTCCCCATATTTGTGATTCTTCCCCATATTTTTTTTAATACATTTCATTAAGTTCTGGTCATTTCTTTACTAGTTGCTTTCTATCTCAATCTTTGGTTTTAATCATGTATTTTTCTACTACTAGAGTTGACACACAGCAGACCTGCATTTAGACATTCTTGTCTTTTCTTACACTAAAAGTGTTTCCTAATCACAGGGAACATTTTTCAAGATCACAAGGTAGGCCACAAAATAAGACTTAACAATTTCAAAGCCAATTGAAACTATATCAAATATTTTTTCCAACCAAAATGGAACAGAGGTAGAATTCAATGGCTAAGGAAAAATGGAAAGTTTACAAATGTGTGGAAATCAAACAACAACTCTCAAACAACTATTGGGTCAAAGAGAAATGCAAAAATGAAATTAGAGTATCTCGAGTCAGATAAAAATGAAAACAAAATATACCAAAATAAAGGGGATTCAGAAAAAAACAGTTCTAAGAGAAAAGTTTATGGTGGGAAGCACCTAAAAGAAAGATCTCAAATCAACAATCTTAACATCTCAAGGAACTAGAACAAAATAATCCCAAAGTAGAATATTATAGAAGGAAGTCAGTATTAAAAATCAGAGCAGAAATAAATGAAATAGATAATAGAGAACATCATTAAAAGTAAGATTTCATTTATTGACAAAATGAACAAAATTGGCAAACCCTCAGCTAGCCTAAAAGAGAGAGAAGACTCAAATAACAAAAACAGAACAAGAAAGGGGAAACATTATATCTATGTCTCAGAAATAAAAAGAATTCTAAGAGACTAAACAATTATAAGCCAACAAATTGAATAATATAGAAGAAATGGATAAATAACTAGAAACCTACAACCCACAATGACTAAATCATGAAGAAGTAAACAACCAGAACAGATATATCATTAATTGAAAACAGGAAATACACATGACACTTGTCATATATTTTATTGTTTATACATGATAAATTATATTTCTCTTACACTATTTTCCTCTAAAGTAGAGAATATGTATATATATCTATATATACATATATACACACACATGAACATACATATATATATATATATATGTATATATATATATATATAGTTTTTTAAGATTTTATCTTTATTTGACAGAGAGAGGAATCACAAGTAAGCAGACAGGAGGCAGTCAGAAAGACGGGGGAAGCAGGCTCCCTCCTGAGCAAAGAGCCCGATGCGGGGCTCGATCCCAAGACCCTGAGATCATGACCTGAGCCAGAGGCAGAGGCCCACTGAGCCACCCAGGTGCCCCCAAACATATATTTTTATATATAGAACAGTTTTAAAGTTATAGGTTGTATTTTTATTTGTTCAATGAATGTTTCTGTTCTTTAAAGCTATAATGGAATCAGAGTGCTCCTCTTAATACTCATCCCTTTTGTTCTTTCCTGATAACTTCTGGAACTTTCTTGATACCTTCTAGATTTTGTCTTTTAACTCACTAGACTTCTCTTTTAGAGTGGGCAGGTGGATTGTCTTTCCCAATTCTCTGCTCCCTCCCTATAATTAGGTTAGATATCCACATCCTTTGTCAAGTGGCTTAGCCATGCCTGTCTCGAAAATAGGCAAAATTTATAACACAGACATACTAACTTTCAGTTTAGCCCAGAAATTTTCTGTGACCTTGAAATGTGAGTAGATGTGAAGTAAGCAGAATTGAGCCGAACTTGCTTGTTAGACTTGTTCATTTGTGATTCTACCGACTACATTGAGAATAGTCTAGAATTAGCAGATACATGTGTAAGAAAAATATATTTCAATTGCTTTTAGCCTAAAATTCTGATATTTTTTCAAAAAGTATAATAATTGATGATTATTAAACCCACCAATTAAGTTATTTTATAATTGTCTTTTTATATAAAATGTTTAGCACATGCAAAAATGTGTATGTTACAAAATACAACAAGATGGTCACTATCTGTAACTCACTACCACACTTCAGAAATAATTCATTGCCAAAGCCACTGAAACTCCCTATTTACTCCTTCCTTTGGTCTCTTCTTTTCTGGATTTTGTGCTTATCATTCTACTGTTTAACTATATAACATATATATTAATATGTCTCCATATAATTATTAGACTTAACCATATTACTGTGAGTATATTTCTTAGATTTTATTCACAGATTTATGGTCAATTAAATTTTTTAAGATTTTATTTATTTATTTGACAGAAAGAGAGGCAGTGAGAGAGGGAACACAAGCAGGGAGAGTAGGAGAGGGGGAAGCAGGTTTCCCGCTGAGTAGGGAGCCTGATGAAGGGCTCCATCCCAGGACCCTGGGATCATAACCAGAGCTAAAGGCAGAAGCCTAAGGGCTGAGCCACCCAAGAGTCCCCGATCAATTGATTTTTTTTGACAGCACTTGTACTGGTTGCTGAGTGTAGCTCTAAAAGCCATCAATCTCCTCTCTATACTCTGTATTGAGATGTGGAAAATAAACTAATTCCTCAGTCTCAACATGCCTAGAATAAGTAGCCAAAAAGGAACTTTTATTTAAGACTCTCCTTAAAGTGTTATTCTTTTGATATCAGGATTGAGGATTTTAATGGCCTAACTGATTATAATTACAGACATTTGTTCCATAATACTCATAAATGATGAATGATTAAAAAGGCAGTCTATTGAATTCATATTTTTCTAATCTATTTTTAAATTAGAAAACTCTGTGGCAGTAATTTAGAGTAACAAAGCAAAGATTGTTTTATGGTCCCAGACTTCTCCTTTATTTAATTAAAATTGCCTTAAAAAATAATTATTGGGAATAAGGTGTTTTGTTTAACAGGATATTAGAGTGTAACACCTTACCAAGTATACTTTTGAAAGACGTAATGCTAGTTTTCTCAAAATTATAAGTGGAAGTTTGCATAGAGGATGCACATTTCCAAATAAGAATTATACATTGTTTGTCTTTGGTCTATGGTACTGTAAATATACAGTTGGCTTTCAGGGTATTGGTAGATGGAACATGTCAACTTCAAATCAAAATGAAATTCATTTTGTGAGACAGTTTTCTTTCTTTTTTTTAAAGTTAAAAAAATTATCACACCATATCACCAAATTAATTTTTTCAACATTATCTCTTTTAATTGCAACATATAATGTATGTTTAAACATGATACATACCATGTGTGTTATATGTTATAGTGTATAATATGTTTTATAAGGAAGCATGTTCAACTACATGTAACATATGTGAACATATGCTAAATGATGAGGATCCTTATTGTATTTGCATTGAGATAGGAATGTTCAACTGATTAAGAGCAGTTCAGTGTTCTTTGTAGTTTCAGAATGCCTCTTGGCCCTAATTATTGGCAGCGCGTTAGTGTGTGTGTAGCTTAACATCAGCAGCAGAGAAGATAGTAATGAACACAGTTTAATACTTGAAACTTGCAAATACCCTTTGAAAGGGAGTAGGGGTTCATCACTGCTTATTACTTTATTTGGACCTTCTTTGGGTTTTCATTCCAGGTAGTACTACAAGATACAGGGATGTTCAAAATATTTATTACCTTATTAAGGTAAACTGTCTTCCCTGCTGGTAGATGATATTTTGTAGAAAAAATACAAAATCCTATAAACTTCATGGTCGGAGTCCTGCCACTTTTTAGCTGACAACACTGTAATCATTACTTTTATTCTAATTTTAAGGACAGTAGTAGCAGCACTTCAATTAACCAATTAATCAAAATAATATTCAAGTCTCTGCACATCTAGTTCATAAAGACTCTCCCTACTGCACATTATTTCAAAAGGATGCCACCTCCTGCTACGGTGGGTGTTCAGTTCAGCTGTCCTAGAAAAGCACAGAAGTGAGCCCTTTTCATTGCAGTGAAAGAAGTTAACAACACTGACACTTAAGTGACCGTAATTAGTCCATTGAGATGGATGTGGGAACTTTGTACCTCCCTAGTGTCATTGTCACAGACTTATGACACCCTCTAAATTGCAGTAGTTCATTGGTTCATTTTCCAAATGGTTTTCTCACTTAGATTGCCTAGAAGCCCCCATTTTTTTTTTTTTTTAATAAAGGTCTTGGGTACTCTAGAAAACAACTTCAATAGAAGAAAGTCTAAAGGGAGACCTTATGCCTTTCAAACTGCTGTGTTTTCTCAGTATTTATATATATGAGAAAGACACATCAAATGATCATATAGAAAAACCAAATCCTCATAATTGATAACATTAAACATTTAACAGAGCAAGTGTGAAAGTTGAGAGATGAGTTTTCCATGAATACAAGTTAAAAATCACAAAAGAGTAATAAGAAGGTACGTCCTGCCCTATTCAAACTAGTTCTTCCAAAGGTTTGACATGCTTTATGAAACTAAGCTTATAATAATAAGACACAAAATATGTTTTCAGGTGACAGATCATGCAACAACTAACATGCCAATTTTATTTTAATGCCTTTGCGCAGTAGTAGAGAACAATATACTAGTGTGTAGTAGTTTTTTTATGTGAATGTTCCTATAAATGATCTATTTTTATTTTTTCTTAAGATTTTATTTATTCATTTGACAGAGAGAGAGAGAGAGCACATAAGCAAGGGCAGAGGAATAGGGAGAGGGAGAAGCAGGCTCCCAGCTGAGCAGGGATCCCAGTGCAGGGCTTAACCCAGGACTTTGGGGTCATGACCTCAGCCCAAGGCAGATGCTTAACAAACTGAGCCACCCAGGCACCCCAAATAGTCTATTTTTAAAATGCAAATGTATCTTAAAACTGCTTTAGATAAACTTCCCTCAAAATTAGGGAATGCAAAGTAAGCTATCAACAATACGCCTGAAAATTCATAAGCAAATTCTTGTTGGACTATAGAGGAAAGCAAAAAACAGAAAAAAGGATGAGACAGAATTGTAGCACACTATAGTATGAAAGAAGTGAAATACTGACTAACAGAATTACATTTATTAACTGTTCCCTTTCTCCTTTGAACCAGCATGGAAAGCAAAAGAGAGCTATTAGAAATCAGAAGAGTTGCCCATAGAGTGAAGAAATGGGTGAGTTGCTTGATTTTCCAAAGCAGTGATATTATTATTTGTAAGGACTCCACCAGTTATTACAGGCACCCAAAAGCTTTAGATAGATTCAGGAACATAATATCTGACGCATACTTTCAGAATGTGTTGCTTCATATCGCAAGGACACTTTAGTATGCGGCTGATTGGAGAGATCCTGGGGCCCAAGCAATGTCATCAGAGATCTCTCGCTCCTTCTCTCAGTTCTGCGTATCTCTGAAAATAATCTGACTACAGTAAATTTCCAACCCTCAGAAAAGATAACCACCCTCACTCTCAAATTAGTCACCCCAGTAAAGATGCAAGCTGTTTGTTCCCTCAGTAACCTCAAAAGAAAGAGATAATAGTTTCATTTTTTTCAAAGTCTTAGCAATGACCAGCTTTTGTGGTGAATCTATTCTAGAGTAGTTAGGCAGGCCAGAGTCACAAAAGCGTTCTTGGAAAAATTCCACCCAAAACACATAGTATCGATTCCATCATGAAAAAAATAAGATCCTTTTACCAGAAAAATGTTGAAAGAGGTGCAGAATTATTGAATACAGAAGTCAGATAATCATCTCATACAATGAGAGGGATTCTGGACACTAAAAACACATGAGGTTGCTACTGGTCTTACGCAAGATTTTCATACAGATTACCTTACAGGTGTTTTGCGGACATTAAAAAAAATCAGAAATAATTAAGAGAAGTCATTAAGTGTTCACTGAAATGAAAAAAAAAAAGACATATCAAATATCTTCATTTACACTTTTGATAGGATGCCAGATTGGTAAATGAAAAAGACCTTAGAGATACACTACTGATTTTTAAAAAAAATAAACTGCTGAATAATGAGATGAAACTTGGACTTAACTATCTTAATAATGGTAAGTTCTTAAACAAACTTTCCAGAAAATGTTCATTAAGAGGTCAATATTAAGGTGAAAGAAAGAGGGGTGCATGGGTGGCTCAGTCAGTTAAGTCTGCCTTCTACTCAGGTTCTGATCACAGGGTTCCTAAATAGAGCGCCTTTGTGGAACTCCCTGCTCATGGGTGAGTCTACTTCTCCCGCTCCCTCTGCCCTCCTCCTGGCTCATGCTCTCTTTCTGTCTCCCAAATAAATAAATAAAATCTTTAAAATAAGTGATATGAAAAAAAGAGTTTAAGGTTTTGTTCTTAATCCTAATTCAAATTCTTTTTTCAGCATTTTGGATGACGACATGGAAATAGGTGAGTAATATGTGTGGGTTATAGAAAGCTTGGAGGGAAATGTCATATCTAAGATCTCAAAAATATCTCAACATAATAGATAAATAAAATAAACCTGAAGAGATAGAAGTTAATCTAAATCCTTATGTTATTTTTTTTTACTTGTACCATGAATCAAGCTTAGAAATAAACAATGAGGATTAATAAGAATCTTTATCAAAAAACTAAAGGAGAGACACCTGGGTGACTCAATTGGTTAAGCAGTGGACTCTTGGTTTTGGCTCAAGTCATGATTTCACAGCGGTGAGATCAAACCCTTCCTTGTGGGGCTCTGCACAGAGCCCTCGCATACAGGCCTATGCATGGAGTCAGCTTCAGATTCTCTTTCCCTCCAGCTTGTGTGGGTGCACTTTCTCTCTCAAATAAATGAATAAATCTTAAAAAAAGAAAGACTAAAGGACATTAACTTGAAACAACCTCAACACACATTAATAATCTTATATTTTCTGCTAAAATGCATTAAAATTATTATTGGATATGTTAACAAAATTTTTTTCTAATAATAATAGGTGGCATGGTCATAATCTGAGAGATGTACAGATAAATATGAGAGTTTCCAAAGATGAATTATTAACACAAAAAACGAAGTGAGAATATCAGATTAGAGGGAAGAATATTTAACAGAATAGTATAAAAACTGCTTCAAAATGCTTGAAAGACTCATGCAGACTTACTCTGTGTGCTTCCAAAAGTTATACCCAGAACTTGTATTTGGATTGTAGAAGTCAGATCTACAATCAAGGACCCTTTTTTTTTTTCTCCCAAATTGTGCACTTTTACTGTTGGTTTTGAAAGTATATATATATATATATATATATATATATATATATATGCATATACATACATATATGCATATATATATGTATGTATACAGACATACACACATATATACATATAATTATTTTTTAATTACTGAATTTTCTACAATAATATGATTCAATATGAGAGTCAATATTATTCAATAATGACATCTCCCAGTGTCATTTCAAGGCAAGTCCACACAAAAAGTATATGGTTAGACCAGATAACTTTGAATCCCAGTTCAAAATATTAATGCTTTGGATTTCTATAAAATTATTCATGGCTGAGGAAGCAGGATATTGGAAGTATCTGGTTGAAAGAGTAGTTTTCAAGGTAGGTCACAGAGAAATGGCCTGTCTAGCTGGCAGTAAGAATTTGTGATCATTCCACAAAGAAATATATACCTAAGACTGAAAAGATCAGACTCCTTGGAGGTTTATGAGATAAGAAAGAAATTCCCTTTCTAGAAATTGTTTTAGGAAATTCCACTATGTAGATATTCTTAAAAAAAAAAAAAAAGCAGCTATGAAGGACAATGAAAGTAGAGATTAACAACTTGAATTAAGGTCAATAGCAATTAGGAATTGTTTTCTTCTTGCTAATGGATACTTAGCATATTGGAATCGAGTATGTAGGTGAGTTGAAAGTATTAAAAAATAATGAGATAATATTTCACACTTACTTATTACATGAAACATACATTTAAATCCCTGTATGCTCTATTTCAATTATATCTCCCATTTCACAGCACAGAAAATCACTATTCTTAATTATATATCTAACTTCCCCTTGGTTTTATATATTGGCTTTTTTTTTAATTTTTTATTTTTTATAAACATATATTTTTATCCCCAGGGGTACAGGTCTGTGAATCGACAGGTTTACACACTTCACAGCACTCACCAATGCACATACCCTCCCCAATGTCCATAATCCCACCCCCTTCTCCCAAACCCCCTCCCCCCAGCAACCCTCAGTTTGTTTTGTGAGATTAAGAGTCACTTATGGTTTGTCTCCCTCCCAATTCCATCTTGTTTCATTGATTCTTCTTCTACCCACTTAAGCCCCCATGTTGCATCACCACTTCCTTCATATACTCTTATCTGGACAAAATGACAAGACGGAAAAATTCAACACAAAAAAAAGAACAAGAGGCAGTACCGAAGGCTAGGGACCTAATCAATACAGACATTGGTAATATGTCAGATCTAGAGTGGTGATATATTGGCTTTTTTGTGGATTTTGTTTTTAAGACTTCATTTATTTACGGAAGGGGGAGATGCAGATCCCCCACTGAGCAGCAAACAAGACACTGGGCTGGATTCCAAGTACCTGGGATCATGAACTGAGCTGAAGGCAGAAATTCAACCGGCTGAGTCACCCAGGAGCCCCTTATGTACTGTTTGCTAAAACATTTGTGTGTGTATGTGTTTTGCATGCTTCCACATCTATACAAATTGATTTTTGTATACATAGTACATATATTAACATATACTCTTCTGCTACTTGCTTTTTTAGCTTAGAGATTCATGCATGTTGTATAGCTGTAGTTCTTATGCTATCACTATGACACTATATTCCAATGTATTTTATGTATTTACTCTTTTCCTGATGGAAATATGTTTGTTTCCATTTTTGTGTATGACTTTAAAAATTGCACAGATACAGTGCAAAATACATTATTTTGACTGACCAGCAACATCATCTGGGAACTTGTTAGATATGCAAATTCACCATCCCTACTCCATACCTGACAAAATTAGCAAATCTGGGGAGCAGTAGGACCCACAATCTTCAAGCAATCTGTGCAGGTGAATCTGATGCACATTCAATTGCAAAATCACAAGCATAAAGGGCCTGTGAAGGTAAGGTATCACTGAGTCATAGTTCTTAAATCCTCAAGCTTACCAGATAAACCTACATAGTTTTCAAAAATGCTTACACAGATTATCAGTTTCACCAATAGTTATCTGAGCTCCCATTGTTCCAATTCTTTAAGACACCTGGAATTGTCACATTTTTCAAAAAATTTGGCAATGTAGTAAGGTGAAGTATTATCTCATTGTGAATTTAATTTGCTTTTCTATAGTTTGTGGTAGTTGTGCATATTTTCTAATTTTATGAGATATTTGTACTTCCTCTTCTATGAACTTCTTATAGCTTCCATTTTACAATGTCTCTTTTCTGAGCCAAGATGCCCTGCAAAAGATGAATGGCTAAAGAAGATACAGTCCATGGGGTGCTTGAACTCACGACCGTGAGATCAAGACCTGAGCTGAAATCAAGAGTCC
The DNA here is from genome assembly GCF_009829155.1 of Mustela erminea. Taxonomy (NCBI): domain Eukaryota; kingdom Metazoa; phylum Chordata; class Mammalia; order Carnivora; family Mustelidae; genus Mustela; species Mustela erminea. Next base: position 43,292,843 of record NC_045623.1, read on the forward strand.
AATACTTATTTCAGGTGCCCCAGAAAGAATTTTTATCTTGTTTCAAAAACTCTTCCTTGAGGGCATGAAAACATTCTACACTTTTTTATTCAAAGAATAAATTTCAAATTTTAATTTTTTAAAAATTTTTCATCTCCCTGAAATTATTTTTATGAATCCTAAGGATCCATTTTCCTTCCACAAAGAGAACCAGTTGTTTCAGAAAACTTTATTCAATAGCTCAGCAGTTTCTAGTAATCTTCAATGGCACATCTTTTATATGCCAAATTTCTGCATATATATGATTTTTTAAGAAGATTTCTATTTCTATTTCATTACTTAATACTTCAGTATCTCTACAGTCTCTTGCTTCCTTAAAATAACTTTATACTAAGCCATAATACCATAATTCATATTACTCCTCCATATTTTTTTCATCATGAGCTTCTTGGTGACTTTTGACTACAGGCACAAACACAGACACACAAACTCACATAATTTTATTTAGTTAGGCATAAAGCATATAGATAGTGGGATAATGAAGATGTCAGTTCTCCCACTATCTATATGCTTAATGCCTAACTAAATAAAATAATGATAATATAATAATATAATATTATAATTAATATAATATAATATTATTATGATATATTATATATAATTTTATATATTATATAATGTAATAATATTATAATATTATTATGGTATGGTATTATATATTTCCATTAATGTCTTTCTTAATATCTTATTATAGAGTTTCATAATTTTCTCTATAAAAGTAAAGCACATTTGTGATTTGCTACTAGGTTCTTTATATTATTATTTTTTTATTTCTCTAATAGCTATCATCTTTTCCTAAATTAAAAGGACTCTTTTTTATCAATGTCTATATAAACAGTTGTCCTTAGGTTTTGGCATTTTATTCAGAAAAGTTAATATAATCTCAAATAAGTCTAGTAATTTATGTAAATTATTTTGAAATTTTAATATAGACATGCTTTTTCTTTCAAAAAAAAAAAAAAAGTCTTGATAGTTTTTATTTTTATCATTTACCTTATTGTACTGACCAGGACCTCTGATACCATTTTGAAGAGAAGTGATAATAGTTATTATTTTTCCGTATACATTTTTGTTGAAGTCATCTTTTCAGGTTTTGGAGATTTGTTCTCAGAGTGTCATAAAAATGTTTTTCTTAAAACCATATATGGATGAATTGATCTTATTGAACGCTTTTTCTGTTACATTTATTACTATAATCATATTTTTCATTGTTAGTGTCCTATTATGATGAATAATCTATGTAGATTCTCTAATCTTAATTTACAGTAGCATTTTTGGTGTAAACACACCTTCACCATTATATATAGCTTTTGTTTTTTTTTACATTGGTGATTCTGTGTCCTAATATTTTTAATTTTGCATCCAAGCTCATAAGTCAGAATGGCCTGTAAAGTTTCCATTCTCATGAACATTTTCTTTTGTCTGACTTTTGAATTGAGACTATGTTTTTGTTTTTGCTTTGTAGAATTTCACATCTGTTTGGGGATATATTTATAATTATGAACTTAATTATTTCAATAGTTTCAGACTATTCAAATTTTAGACTTATTTTAATAAGTTTGATGGTTTATGTTTTACTTAGAATTTCTCTAATTTATCTACTTTTTTAAATGTACTGGCTAACATTGCTCACAATTTTCTCCTATTATTATGATATGTTTTGCATCTATATAGATAAGTCTCCTTTTTTATTTCAAATAATCTTTGTGTTTATATTTATGTACACTTCATTAATCTCACATGTTACTTCTCTTTAGGCTTTTCTAAGCACTGAATGTATAAGAACTTTTTGCTCAAGGACCCCCAAAACAAAGCAATTCATTTCAGATTGACACCAAGTCTCTAATTTTTAGGTTAATGTCTACAAATGGCTACCCAGTTCGTAGCAAATATATTTTTAAAGGAACTGATTTATTAAAGACTACATAATCTTTGAGTTCAGGCCTCCTTTCCTTTGGAAAGAAAGTGATATTTCCAACTAAAAATAATTTCATTCTGGAAATAAAGATATAATGATTCAGCAATGTATTACCAGAAAAATCTTCTATGTGTTTTAATGAAAGTAATATAAAATAAGTTTGCATATACATAATAAGTACATTGCTAATTGACTTGGAAGTTCTACTCTCTCTAAAGATGATACACTCTCACTAGTAAACATGAATTTCCTGAACATGTTCACTAAAAGCAGTGTATTTGACTCTGTCTGAATATTAGAATTATCAGAGGAGCTTTAAATACCTCAGACCAATTGAATAGAAATCTCCCAGGGTTGGGCCTGAGCCCAGGAGATTCAAACATGCAGCAAGGTCGAAAACCACTAGCGTTAAGTTATATATTTGTGAAACCCTATGCCTTAAATTCATTTGTAACATTGACCTGCATGGTTCTTTATTAAGAGAACAGACTATTGAGGTCAAAAACCACTGCAGCTAATAGCAGAGTATTCTTCCTGAACTAATTTGACCATTATAAGACACTTCAAAAGCAATTTCCTAATCTGTATTTTTACACCGTTTAAAATGCTTAAATAGTATGCTGCACTTCGTCAAACATTTTCCCATGTTGTAGAATTAACTGTTTTTATGCTTAAGAATATATTTATCTTACTTTAAACTCTTTCTTGACATTAGGGAATGCTAATCTATTTTTAATAAAAGTAGCCAGTTAATCTCGGTTGGTTAAGGCACATAGTCAATAATACCAAAAAAAAAAAAAAAAAAAAAAGTGGGAGGACTATTACTGTCGAATGTTGTGAAGTTGACATTTAAAGTCTTTGTAACAGGATATTCTCAGAGTTGAATGAGTGATGTGGCAGAAGGAATGGGTGGGTATTTTAAAAATGTAACTGACTTCAATCCATGAAGAAATACACTTAAAAAAAAATGATGTATTTATCTTAAAGAGAGAGAAAGTGTGCATAAGTCAGGGGAGGGGTAGAGGGAGAGGATCCTCAAGCAAACTCCCAGGTGAGGATGGAACCCTACACAGGGCTCGATCGCACAACCCATGAGATCATGCCTGAGGCAAAACCAAGGATCTGATACTTAACCAGCTGAGCCGCACAGGTACTCCAAGAAATATACTCTTGTAAAGGAAAATTTATAATGGTAATGTAGTTGCTTCTGTCCCAATTTAACTTGCATTTATGTATGCATTTATCTTAGACAAGCATGCTTTTATCAATTGAATCAGGTAATTTCATTTCATGTTTTCAGTAATTATAAGGTATAATGTAACCATTGTCCTAAATATTTTCATAAACTAAAAGAATTTGGGTTATATTTTTCTTGACAGTTGTACCAAAATGTAATTTTCTTTTTATTTTGGAGTAAAAAATATAGTGTAGTCTTTAGTAGTAGACAATTATCTGCTCTTCCTGTTTACTTTTGGTGAACTTCTCCTCATTTTAGTCCAAGGTTTTGAATGAGATATATGTCTTAATCCAGCAACATAGGTGGGAACCATATCAGGCCTGGCTGTTGAAAATATTTCATCTAATTGTATGTAGGCAGGTGGAGGGGGCCATTGAGGGGTCCATGACTTAAAGCAAGCCCAGGAGATTCATCTCTTATACATTAGGTTATAAAGATGGTAAAAAAATGGCTATCTTTGCTACAAATGAAAAAACAAAAATAGAAACAAACGACTGACAATGAAATCAAACAGTGCAGAGCTGAGAACTGAATCTTGAAAGAATCCCAGTGATATAATGCAAGTCTTTAGAAACAAGTGTTTCCCACATGCTTTTTAGTATGCTGGCAATACATTCCATATGAAGCTAGTACTTAATAGGTTTTTGTCACTTGTAAGAGGGTTTTGATTACTAAAATATTAAAGTACTATTGATGTTTAAATTCTATCACTTTTAAGGAATATTACTGTATTTTATATGATAATCAGGAAAGAAAAATATAAAAGTTGCCAGTTAAACATTAAGTGTGCAATGAATTTCCGTTTCAAATTTGTCAGAATTAGAATTAGAAATTTCTATTTCAAATAGAAATAATGGTATATGGTAATACAAAAATTGAGAAAGTAGGTCTTTGCAGATGACATTTAGTAAAATATGAAATGACAGAAGCTGAGGCAGAAGATGGTATGCCGGAGATTATACATGGTCAAACTTTTCCCCATGGTAATTTGTTGGATACTGCAACACAGGGCATGTGTTTATGTAGGCTGGAACATTAGGAGAGCTGGTATAAAATGAGAGTGTTTTCATTAGTTGGCTAATTATTAAGTCTGACCCTAAGTAAATTTCTACAAATGAAATAATTTTACTTGAGCAGAACATTGAAGGAAGAAAAAAGAGCTCAACTTAGAATTTTTTTTTTCCAGTGCTCTACATTCCAATAAATCTAATTATAAGACACTCATGCATATTTTAGGGCTGAAAATTCCATATCCCAAGCTCCATACTAAAGGAAAGTAAAGGAAAAAATTAAACAAAACCTGGAAATAAAACAGAAGGTAAGATAAGCTCCAAGAAGAAGATAAGGCTTGGCCATGAATACCTCCCAAGTATCTTCCATCTTACACAAACTGTTTACACATGGTAAAGAAATAAGTCCACGCTTTAAAATATAATAAAAATTAAAAGCAGCATACTGGGATTCACTGAGGAAGGGGTAAATCAACTTTACTGTTTTAGAGATGGAGACCCAGAGAGAAAGAGGAGATGGATGCTAGGATTAAAGGTTAAAAGCTTTAGATTCTTGGTTCTGGTAATTACCCCATGGAGTATGCAAATCAACGGGAAGCCAACATGGTTTAAATGGAATTAGTTGTATTGCCCAATAAATTCCCAAGTTTGGGAAACAAAGTCTTATTATTATTTAACTTTCAAATCAATCCCCAAGTACTGTGATCCAAATATGTACCAATGGGAAAAAATAAATAAATAAAATAAAATAAAAAGTAAGAAAAGGGGCACCTGGGTGGCTCATTCAGTTAAGTGTCTGATTCTTGATTTCAGCTCAGGTCATGATCTTATGGTCATGAGATTGAGCCCTGCATTGAGCTCCAGGCTAAGCATGGAGCCTACTTAAGATTCTCTCCCTCTCCGTCTTCCCCTCTCCCCCTTAGGCCCTCTTTCCCTCTTAATACAAACAGCTCTGTACTAATAGAAAGGCAATGCTAAAGCACAGCAAAGACCAGAAAGGTGTTTTTCCAAATCTCTTTCTCAAATGTGATATTCTGGACAACATAATTGTGAAAGCTTCCAAAAGGACAGAATCAGGAACAGGAAGATTGGTTGCCTGGAGAACTCTTCTGACTGTAGAGTAAGGATTCCTTGCTAGATGTACAAAAAGGACATTGTACCTGGTGTGGAATGATGAATAGTGCATATTCTTTCTCTACTTCCCCGGTCCAAATTAAAGTTTTCATTGAGGATGCCCTCTTTATTGACTGTAACAGCGCACTGAATACAATGAAGGAGAGTTCCAGACCATCAGACGTTACTCTTGCCCAGGCAAAAGAAAAGCTCATTAATTAACCAGGTACCTTAGAGTGGGCGCTGTATGCAGTAATTGCATGAGATACTAGGTGATCCCAGACTAGGAAGAATTTGCAAAATGTCTGAATTAGTTTATGGCATAGTTGCACCATTTTAAGAAAAGATGCTTTAATATTATCCATGTTGAGGAACAGATGGGAATGTCAGAAAAGGTCTCTGAAATTTCAAGCTGTGCAAACAATGTAGGTTAAATATTGTTTAAACTGAGGATGAAGCCAAAGGAAAGCAGAGTCTAAGGAAGAGAAAGGGGTATTGGAGCAGAAACAAAACTACTGGATTTGCTGCATTGCGGTGGTCAGCAACTTAGTTTCATCCCTAACCTTCGCAGTTATGGGTGCCCATAAACTCTCTTTGTTTTGCTGAAACTAGCTTGATGTGAGGTTTTTTGTTTGTTTGTTTTTGTTTTGTTTCGTTTTTTGTTTTTTTTTTTCATTTGTCAACAAGCTAAGTAGGAACATAAAGCTATAGTCACAAATTCAAAAGCTGTGGAGACCAGGAACATCACACAAATAAACGTTGAGAAACTAAGAAGGAAATAAAGCCATAAGAAGGAGTAGGGACAGTGGACACCAATACTTTGCTACACTGATTATGGGAATAGAGACCACAATTTTATTAGTTTGCCTGATCTTTACAAAAAGATCTGAATTTTAAGATGAAATCTTCTCAAAGTCAATTATTTCTTTATTATTTTATAAAATGTATTGTGTAGGCCATTTCTTAATAGTCTATGATTTTTATATAAATACTTACAATGTGCAAATAATAATTTATCTACATTAAAAATGGTAGACATCTAAAAACTAATTTTTGCCTCAAGTCACATCTACCCAATCATCTACCCCCAAAGTTTCTGAGTTTCTGGCAACAGAAAAATAATTGATATTCTATAAATATTTATATACCATGTATTGCCTGTCTTTTAAAACAGAGAATGTAAGCTTCATATATCTCTCTAGGCTGGGAAGGTGATATAATAGAGCTAGTAGAAAGTAGTGGTTAATGTAGTGAAATTTATCCTTGACCAAAAGGCAAGGATTATCCTTGCCCTGCTGCATTCTATTTCAATTAAAAACAAAACAAAACAAAACAAAAGACAAGGTGTGAAACAAATTAGCATGTGAAACTTTATTTCTGAACTACCAGTTTGAGATATCTGTGATCTATTTTTTAAAAGCATGTATGTGTATTTCTCTTACCTGTTTAAAATGCATCCTAACTTTTCAGAAGGTCTTTTAATAACCAACTGTTTGAACACTCGACAAGGTAAAATTTTCTGTGTATATAAATACTTATAGCAATACCCCAGAGGTCTGCAGGCTTTTCTGTATACAGTACCAAGTGAAGGAGGAAAAGGTTACTACATCATTATTGAAATGGCCTCATGTGAAAAATACAATGCATTCTCTGGACAATTTGGTAATCCTGCAAAATTAATTATGCCCTGGATAGGTCTTGTGCACACTGAGGGAGAAAAATAAAAATTATTTTTGAATAATCAAAATGAAGTATAATAAGGGTACAAATATGAGTTCAGAAAATAAAAAACAGAAGTCATATTAATAGGAAGACCATGCTTCTCACTTAACAAGAGTCAAGAGCGCTCTGAAATTTTACTCCTTCCTGTAAGGTGCAGGCATTTATAAATATTTTAGGAGAAATCCAGATACCACAAGGAAAGTATTATGTTCTGAATTGTGTACCCCTCATATCCATATGCTGAAGCCTTAACCTCCAGTGTGACTGTGTTAGAGATAGGACTTTGATTTTTGTAATTAAGGTTAAATAAAATCACAAGGATGAGCCCTTAATCCAATAGGACTGGTGCCCTTATAAGGAGAAGAGACAGTAGGACTGCACACTTAAGCAAAAGACCATCTGAGGACACCAGGAGGAGGCAAGAATCTGCAAGGAAAGGGGAGAGAACTCAGGAGAAACCAAACTTATCGATACCATGATCTTTCTCCATCAGCCTCCAGAAACAGTGAGAGATAAGTATCTGTGCTCAGGTTGCGCAGTCTGTGGTATTTTGTTAGAACAGCCCTAGTAAACTAATACAGAAAGGAAACCTTCCCATTGTCTCTCCACCCAGCCCCAAGAGGTAAAATACCTCCCTTCTGCCCTTAAACCATCAATGGATCTACAAGCCTTAAAACAGAACTCATTCTTTTTCTGTTATTTCAACCCAGGAGCAAATGGGGGGGGGGGTATCCTTTTAGTAGAGAAGAGTGGAATGTCCCGGGAAAAGAAGGGAGAGTGGAAACAAAGGGGTGCAGGATGGTAGGCAGTGGGGAAGAGAAGAGTCAGTGTGAGATGCTAGTTGGTGTGTTTGAAACTCCTTGGGAGCCCAGGGATATGAAATGGAACTTCTCTAAAGTTCTAGGGAGTAAGATGCCACTCCCATCTAGACACAGGGATAATTCAACTAGGCCAAGAACCAAGTATGAGAGACACCTGCACACCAATGTACACTATTTACAGCTACTAGGGCAAGAGGGAGGGAGGGAAGGAGAGAGAAAGAACTCAACTAATGAGATAACGATCCAGTGACCCACAGATGAGTTATCTTTGTAAACACTCTAACTTAAAGACATTCATCTAATAGTGGAAATTTTGAGCAGCATCAAAAAGCAACAAGGATTATAATTTGTGGCTTCAGCTCATTTCTAGTCATATCACATTTGCAAGTGACCTGACCAATCAATTGAGTTCCCACTTATCTATTAATGTTTTCAGCATTATTCATTGAGACAATCAGGAAAGATCCAGCATTATAGGTAGCACAGAGTATATTATCAATCTGAGCACCTCCGTTCATTCGTGGCCAACAATGACAATTCCAAGTATGGACTGAGCCTTATTTTGAGGAAAGGAAACCAGTGAGGAACAAAATACATGTAAAGAGCTATATTCTGTAAAAAGTTAATTTCTAGTGGAAGGATGAATAAGGGGAGAAAAAGAGGCAATTATCTTATGTAACAGGAATGAGCTTAGCGTGTGCTCTAGGAGCCCCTAGAACATGTTTCATGTTCAAGCTTCAGAGGTCAGAGAAAGTATGCCACACTTGGGGACTGCAGAGCCTGGGACTGGTTATGGCTCTGCCATTGACTAGAAATGTAAATCTGGACAAATTCCTTAACATCTCTATCTGTCAATTTACTCTTCTATAAAGTAGAAGTAATAATGGTACCTATCTCAAAGTATGAGAATTAAATGAGTTCATATATACAATACTTAGAGGAGTTCTTAGCATGGAGTCAGTACTCAAAAAGTTTTTTTTTTTTAATTATATTTTTATGAAGGTACCTTGGGTTTTTAGCAGAGAGATAAGATGGACCTCTCTTACACATTAATTTCTCTTTGCCTAGCAAATTTCTGATCTCTGGCTCTAACATTTCTTGTCTTTTGGACTGTCCTATTTATTTTGTGTACATTTTTATAAAAATGATTGAAGGGAATGACCTTGAAGGGGAAGATATATTTAAGCCAACTTCTAAAGATGGCCCTAATACTCAGTGCAGATTTTCATACTGTAAGAAGCAAGACTTGATTCTCTGAGAAGATAACATTTTGGAAAATGATACATGTTCGTCTTATTGTATCACTAAAGGAAGAGTGTGTAGAAGAACACAACTCTGAGGCCCTGGCAAACATGGCCAGGCCGCATGCTTCTTTTGTACTTCTGCAAAATATTTCAGACACCCCCCCACCTCTTTTTTTTCTATAATTTCTGTATAGTGAATTTTAAGGAAAATTGTGGGATAGAAGCCTACAAATCTGTTTCTCACCTCTCACATATCCATCCTAGTGAGAACTTTGCACGTTCTCCTAATTTTGAAAATCCACAAACAGCTAACTGAACATAACCTATGTGCCAAACGCAGCATCTGAGATTGTGCGCAAGTGCCAAAGTCACACGACTCCCTCCGTAAAGGCTCATTTTGTTCTGATCTCTCCTGCCAGCTTATGACTTTCCTGTCTTTGGTCCAGCACCGCTCACCCTCTTTCCACATTCTTCCCTCCTGCTGTATTCTTCCTTTGCCTTTTGGATGGTGCTATTTCTTTTGTGTTCCCATGTATAAAGTCAGTTCAAGGCACGTGAATGTATCTGGTAAGAGCTAGGCTTTAAATGTCTTTAATTTTTCTTTATTCCATTTTGTTATCAACATCAGAGCATTATGTACCTCTACACTAAGATACAATTTTCCATCTTTGAAAAAGAGGCTTATTTTATTTTATTTTTTCAAGATAACTGGTGGCTTTTTAAAAATGAAAAAGGCGGATTAAATGAAGGCAATCATACAGCCAGGTTTACAAGCATGAGTTACTTACAAAGACTGCAAATCGCCAAATAACTTCTTTCTATCTGATATTTTCCTTGACTCAATTCCAAATACATATTAAGTAATGGATTAACTGTTTCCAGGAGAAATGCTGATAATAATTATATCACATATAGCTTCTGGGTGATAGGAATGCTAAATGCCGTTAGACTGAGCCCTGGTTGATTTTCAATTTACTTTCCAAAGCAAACCTTTGGATATCTCCCATATGCCTTTTGATATTTGTGCACTTTTGTTCATTTTCAGTTTGATGAACTTTTAATAAGGTATTAATTAGAACTACACTGATAGAATCATCATATTCATGTCTCTAAAGTCTACCTCCAGGAAATATTTACTGCTTACTCATTTTGTGCTAGGCAGAGTTTTAAAGTCTCAATTCTTTTATAGTTAAACAGTAGATTTTTACAGAGAAAAAGACAACACTCTGTGAGATACAAGAATAGCAGCTTCAGTAAATAAACTTCTTGTTTCTCATTATGCATAATTTATTTGACTTATATGTGGTCTTCATTTTATATTTATATTATGAATAGAGGAGTTTACTTTCTTCATTTAACTTTTCCATCTAAACAAGCAAGAACTCTAAACCACATTCAAAAGAATTTAACACAGATGCTATAATCTGCAGAATTAGATGTTTTTACACTCAAATTTTCTAGACATCATAAATTAGATTTTAATATTTTGCACCACCAATATACAATTATTTATGCATTTTTCCATTTAGAATTTTGTTTTTTGCAAGTTTTGCTAATGACAAATTATCTCAGATTTGCCTTATCTAAAAATGGCGTATCTTTTGAAACTGTTTGAAAACAACTGTTTTCATCTTTGAAGGGTATTTTCAATGGACATAGAAACCAAGCTTTCACTACTGGCAATACGACATTCCATTTTCTTCTGGTTTGTTTTGTTGTTGTTGTTGTTGCTTTGGGGTTTTTTTGAAGGACCTATTTTCAAGGTTTTCTCCTTTCAGCAGTTTGACCAATATACTTCTAAAAAACATTGCTGTTTTTATATTGTAAATAATACATTTACAGGGTTTTCTGAGTTTCCTGGAACTACGAGTAAACGTCTCTCATGGGTTTGAAATGTTCTTAGCTATCATCTCTTCATTTTTTTTTTTTTCTTTACTCTTCTTTCTCTTTCCTTCTGGGACTCCCACTAGACCTATGGTAGCTTTTGACTCTGTGTTGCATGTTTCCCTTAGGCTCCCCATTTCATTTTCAATTACTTTCTCTCTCTGCTTTACTTTTGATATTTTTCTATTGCTCTGTCTTGCAGTTCATCAGCATAATTTTGGTGACATCTAGTCTCATCTTGAAGTCATCTAGTGAATTCTTAAATTTAAGACACGACATTTCACAGTTGTAGATTTTCTGTTTGTTTCTTGATTTGAAACACCTTAAGCATTTCCCCATTTTCATCTATCATTTTCCATTTCCCACTATTTTATGAAACATATTTATGGCTATTTTAATCGTTAATGTGAAAACTCCAATATCTGTGTAACTTATCAGTGCCTTTGTACCTTCAGATTCTCTCTCTCGCCTTTTCTTGTGTGTGTGTGTGTCCAAGTGTTTCTGCTCATCCTCAAATCAAGTGACTGAAACTTCAACATTGTTTTAAAATGGTTAATAATTCAAATGCTGTTTTCTTCCTCATAGATGTTTCAAGTTAGATATGGCAGTGAGCTGAGCTGAGGAAAGTTTACTGTTTGGGTAATACTTATATTCTATACCACTGGGATGAATATCTGCAGGATTTTTAAATGAGAGCCTGGACATTCACAGTATCTTTTCTAATGGGTGTTGATTTCTAATCACTATCTTCTCACTCCTATAAGACTGCTGTAAACTTTGCTATAATTAATAATAATAATCTTAGTTATTTTGTTTTGTTTTTGTTTGTTAGTTTTATGGGTTTTTGTTTGGTTGTTTGGGGGTTTTGGGGGGTTTTTTTGGTTTTTTTAACCTTCACTCTATCTAGTTTCTATATTAAAAAAAACAACAATAACATTCTGGAACGTTGAAAATGAATAAATAAATAAATAAATAAATTCAACAACAACAAGCAAAACACAAAAACAGAAACAGAGTCTAACTGGGAAATTAGCCTTTTATGGCTTCTCAAGTCTCCAAGATCTTCTCTCTAGGCTTTTGATGAGTGCAAATATCCTGCTGGTTTCCTAGTCCCCCTCAGCATAGCTTTGGAACAGGACAATATCAGACCTCAGCCTCGTGCCTGCATCCAGATTCAATAAAGGTTTCTAGTGAATAGCAAGCTATAGAAAATCAGTTTATCTCTCCATATATCTTCCCTCTGTGGAATCTTAATTTCACTACTCCTAGTTGCTCCTACAGCTCTCTGCTACTTCTCTGATTTTGTTTTTCCTCTAGATTTTCATAGTTAGAGCTTTAACCTGCCACAAATTCCATCCTACTCAGAAATACAATGTCTTTTCATTTTTGAGTGATATTTTTCACAGGATAAAAGAATTCTAGTTTTGTAGGTTATTTTCATTAAACATTTTGAAAATATCATTTGAATACATCAAATCTTTTGAATGATCATTTCTCTACAAATCCATCAGCAATTGGTGTTGTCACACTTTTTAAATTTTTTAACCATTCTGACAGGTACAAAGTGGTATATCACTGTTATTTTAACTTACTTTTCCTTAATGATTAATGATGTTGATGACCTTTTCGTGTGTTTTTTCTGTCATCAGGTATTCTCTTTAATGAAATATTTCTTCATGTCTTTTCCCCCACTTTCTAACAGCATTTCTTTCTGTTGAGTTTGAAAGTTCTTTATATATTTCAGTATGAGGTCTTCATCAACTGTGCTTAGAAATTTTTTTTTCCAGTGTGTAAGTTGTATTTATATCATCTTAATAATGTATTTCCTGGAGAAAATTGTTTCGATTTTGATTAAGTCCAGTATTCCCTTTCCCTTTTTACTAATTTTGATTTTGGTGTTAAGTCTAAAAACAATTTTGCATCAGTTTTTATATAAGGTTAGAGACTTAGTTTGAAGTTTTTTTCTTTCTGTCCTTCCTCCCTCCCTCCTTTCTTTCTTTCTTTCTTTCTGCATTTTTTAAATTTTTGCCTGTGGATGACCAATTGCTGTAGCAGCATTTATTGATATTATTGTCTTTCCTCTATTAACTTGCTATTGCAGTCTTCTCAAGAATAAGTTTGGCATAATTTTCTTGGTCTAATTTTGGATTTACTATTACATTCTATTGATCTTTGTGTTTATCTTTCAATTCTACACACTTTTGTTTACTATAGTTATATAATAAGATTTAAATTTAGTTAGACTGTTCATTCTACTTTATTGTATATTTTGAAAACTTTTCTAGCTACTTTAGTTTCTTTGCCTTTCCATATAAAATCTCACTGGGATTGTAAGAGTAATCATGTGAAACCTGTATATCACTTTTGAAACAACTAACATCTTTATTATATAGTCTTTCAATCTATGAGCACAATATGTCTCTTCAATTTTTAGATTTTTTTGACTTGTTTCATCAGTTTTGTAGTTTTTTTATTTGTTTGTTTTGTTTTGTTTTGCTTTCTCAGAGTTTTGTAGTTTTTAACTTTAAGTTCCATACATGTTAGTTTGGTTTATAACAGAGTTTTTTTGTTTTTGTTTTTGTTTTTTAGTGATTTTAAAGGATACTGTACTTTAATGTTGATGTCTATTCATTAAATTTCCTGATCGTGATGAACTTACTACTTCTAAGAAGGATTTTGTAGATTTCTTGTGATTTGCTATGTAGACAATTATTTCCTTTGCAAATAGGGATTTTTTTTTATTTCTTCTTTCTGATCTGTAGGTTTTATTCTATTTTCTTGCCTACTGCATTGACTAGGACTTTAAGTTTTCTGTTCTATTGAGTAAGAATTGTGAGAAAGTATATCCCTGTCTTGTTCCTAATCATAGGAAGGAAGCATCCAGTCTTTCATAATTAAATAAAATATTAGCTGTAGGTTTTTGGTAGATGTCTTTTTATCACATTGAAGAAGTTCTTCTGAAAGTTTCTATCAAGCATATTTTATGTATCAATTAATATAATCATGTGCGTTTTCTTCATTAACCTGTTATGATGTATTATATTGATTGGATTTAGAATCTTTACATTCTGAAATAAAACCATCCTTACATTCTGAAATAAAACTCACTTGGTTATTGTATACAATTCTTTTTTATATATTGTGGATTCTCTGACATAAAGGAAACATATTTTTAAGTTTTGTTTGTGTATTTATGACAGACATTGTCCTGTAATTTTCTTATTTTGTCATTGTCTGATTTTGGTTTTAGGGTAATACTAGATTCATAAAGTGAATTGAGAATCATATCTTCTTATTTTTGGAAGATATTGAGTAGAACTGAGTAGAAAGTATTAATTCTTCTTTAAAATTTTGGTAGAATTCTCCAGCAAAAACATCTTGGCTGAAGATTTCATTTTTAATGAATTTTAAAATTATAAATTAATTTCCTTGATAGAGGACTATTTAAACTACCTATTTCATTATTGGTGAGTTGTGGTAGTTATATTCTTTAAATATTTTTTTCATTTAATATAAGTTGTCAAAATTTTGGGTGTAGTTACTCATGGTATTTCTTTATTATCATTTTGATATCTGTATATCTGTAGTGATATCCCCTGTTTCATTTTTTTCTTTTTTCTTTTTGTCTCTTTTTTATTTTTTAAATTTATTTTTTTAATTAACATATAATGTATTGTTTGTTTTAAAGGTACAGGTCTGTGAATCATCAGTCTTACACAATTCACAGTACTCACCATAGCACACACCCTCCCCAATGTTCATTACCCAGCCATCCCTAACCCCTTGGACATCAGCAAACCTCAGTTTGTTTCCTGAGATTAAGAGTCTCTTATGTTTTGTCTCCCTCTCTGTTTCATTTCTGATATTTCTGATTTGTCTCTTCTTTTGTTCTTTGTCAGTTTTTGCAGAATTTGTCAGTTCTTTGTCAGTTCTATTGATCTTTCTTTAAAAAACAAAAAGCCAGCTTTTTGTTTTACCGAGTTATTGCTACTTTTTAAAAAGTTTCTTTGATGTTGTGTTCTTACTTTATTATTTCTTCTACTTGTTGGAGTTCATTTTACTGTTTTTTTTTTTTATGTTCTTGAAATGAAGATAAAATTATTGATTTGGAACTTTTCTCTCTTTTAATGTATGGATCTGGTGTTAGACATTTCTTTTTCAGCACTATTTTAGTATGACCACAGATTTTGATGTACTTTATTTTTATACTTGATTCAGTTCAAGTATTTTTTAAATTTCTTTTGAAAATACTTGTTTGACACATGGATTATTTAGAAGTCTGTTGTTTAGTTTCCAAGTGTTTGGGAATTATCTTCTTATCTTTCTAGCACTAATTTCTTCAATTCCATTTTGATTAGAGAACATTCTATATGATTTTTATTAATTATAATTTGTCAAAAATTTGTTTTATGGCCCAAGATATGACTGTCTTGTTGTACATTTCATGGATGCTTGAAAAGAATCTGTATTTCCTCTGTTGCTGAGTGGAATGTTCCATGTCAATTATGTCCTGTTTGTTGAAGATGTTGAGTTCCTTCATGCCCTTGATTATTTTTTTCCACTTACTCTACCACTCAAGAAAGGGGTGTTAGTGTACTCAACTATAATTGTGGATTTTTCTGTTTCTCCTTTTAGTTTTATCAGTTATTGTTTCCCATATTTTATATTTCTCTTTTTTGGTCCATAAACATTTAGGATTGCTATATTTTTTTGGTGTTTTGATCCTTCTATTATTGTGTAGTTTTGTGGGTTTTTTTGTGTTTGGTGGTTTTCTAAGCTCTGAAGCTCAATTTATCTAATATTTCTATATCACTCTTGAATTTATAAATTGAAGTTTTTATGATTTCTCTCTTTCCCACCACTTACTCTCTGGTTGGGAAAAAAAAAAAAACACACACACATTAAGGATCATACTAGAATCTAAGCTATATAAAACTTCTGAATAAAGAGTGCTGGTTTGGGTATTCTACATTCCATTTGGTAATACCGAAGCTTTCCAGTGTTAAACTATATATGAATAAATTTACATGACTAAGGTCTACCTCAGAAGTGAGAGGAATGTTAGGTATTTGGATTTGGCTAAAGGGATATTCTCACTCTTACAATGATCAGGGCTCTACTTCATCAATCTTTTGTTTTTCTTCAATAAGTAAGACATACAGTACTTACTGAAGTGTGAATTAATGAAATGACTAAAACTGCATAAGCATTCAAATGAATAGACATATTAAGAAAACTTCTCTTCCTGTTTATTTTATTATTTCAAGAAGACCAGGAAATGATTTCTGGCTTGTCACGTTCCGTGCTGTTATCCCAAAACAACAAAGAAAACACCAAATTAAAAGTTTCATAAATGTTACCTTATATTCTACACTACTAACTTTTCCCCAAAATTATAACTAGTAATTCAAATAATATGCTCTGATATTTTATACCAATACAACACTCCAATAATAATTTTGCTGTTTTTAGACTTACTAATTTGAAATGATAGATCTATAGATCCTAATATTATTTAAAAATCATTTAAATGACCAAGATTCATTGTAATGGCTCTTGCGATATAAAAGTAAACTTCTTATGAAGATCAAATGGATTATTATGGGTTTAATATAGTTGATCAAAGCCCTGCACAACTTTACAAGATTGGTCTATGTCTGAAACAGGAAAGTTATTGTTTTATAAGAATGTAATCTTACATGTTAATCTCTCAAATTTATATAATTAATTCATAACCATTACTATAATAAGGTTATTCTTAAATTAACATTTGATTCATAATTATTTGTTTTGACAAATTTTAGTCTTTTTGATAAATATAATGGTGAGGTATGATAATTTCTATGGAATAAACATTTCTTATGTCTTATGTCTCTAGAATTAATACAAACATTCATACTATAAGCAATGTTAAATATACTAACTAGTATATAACTTCAAAATTTGCATTTCAGTAGATGAATGGATATATAAAGAAATATGAATGATTCAATTAATGTTTTCTTTAAAGGAAAAAAAGGTTGTTCAGAACATTATTTCACATGGATTTTTTTCTTGTAATAAGAGGAGTATACAAAATGAAGTAATTGCCTTTGTGTTATTAAAAACTAAGGTGAGTTTTTACTGATAATTAATGCATTATGCATTGGATAACATGATTATATAATTATCATGTTTATTTGATTATTTAGTATTTATACTTAGTGATTTTATTTTGTTTTGTTGTTTTTTAAGGGATTTGAATCAGCTTCAATACAGTATAAAACAATTCTTTAAACATTCCTTTCTGGCTTGCCAAGAAAAAAAACAACAAAAAACACTTTAAGGGAAGAAAAGAATTGCTATTATCAGGCACCTGTGATGAGTCAATCACTGTAGATAAACACTAAATTTATGTCTGTTCATCTTGGCAGCCAAAGCAAAAAGGAAAAATATGGCTCTCCCAAGGTTGTCTTCAAACACAAACATTTTCTTGGCTCAAAATTGAAGGAAGACTTTAACATGTGCTTTCTTATGTTTGGGGACACCGAAGAACATAATGGAAGATGTCTTCACACATTTTTATGAAAAACATGGACATTGTTTAGCTATAAAACCTACAAGTTTAACATCAGAAGAAATCCAAGGAAGACCTTTCTATGGGACACTGAGATAATGAAGTCCACGTATGCTGTATCCTGAAAATCTAACTTAAAACAGATTGAGCCTAGCAAATCTGGACGAAAAGATAATTAACCTGTCCAAAAGACAGCTCTTTCAAGTATCAGAGGTCTCAAATGAACTTTTGGTAAGAACTGCACTGCTGTCAATTTAGAGGTCCTGAATTACTAATATTTGTTTTGTTAATTAAAGATGGACCCTTCTTTTTGATTAGGTAATGCACAGCCAAAAAACAAAACAAAACAAAAAACTAAAAAACAACCAACCAAACAAAAAACTCTCTTTTACACAAAAAGAAATTTTGTACAAAACATGTAGACCCCAAAATAATGCATTTGACAAAGTAAGTCTTATAAAAGATAGTAGCTGAATAAAATTACAATTAATGAGGGGCACCTGGGTGGCTCAGTGGGTTAAAGCCTTTGCCTTCAGCTCCAGTCATGATCCCAGGTTCCTGGGATCGAGCCCCACACTGAGCTCTCTGCTCAACGGGGGGCCTGCTTCCTCCTCTCTCTATGCCTGCCTTTCTGCCTATTTATGATCTCTGTCAAATGAACAAATAAAATCTTTAAAAAAAAGCACAATTAATGAGATGGCTCAATATTGCAGTTATTTGTGTATTTTCATTATTTGTACTCTACTTCCATTGAAGGAAGAAGATTTTGGTGTTTTTTTTTTTTTTTTTTTTTGGTTCACCTTTGCCTTTTCTACAACAATGAGTAGAAATACCTTCCTTGGTACACATCCAATAAATACCTTTTAATCTGACTGTATTGTCCATTCCTTTGCTAAGACATCTGCCAAAATACAGTTCACTTAGATTTCATGTAATTGATTCTAAGTTGATTTTTTAAAAACAGTAATTACTCAAAAGTCATGCTAGACTAACTTTAATTTTCCCCTTTGAAATATGAAAGGAATGTAATAATGAATCTAAGCTAACCATTTACGAATCTTTTTACAATATTCTTATGTAAGACACAGCAAAATAAAGTTGAAATAGCTTTAGTTAATATACAAGAGGACATTTTTGGAGAAATAGTAGGAAATAAGATAAATGTAGTCCATAACTTTATGGAGATTAAAATATAGTGGGGGAAAACAAAAATAATTTATCAAGTGTGATATACATTAAGAATTAAGAAATGTAAAGAACATGGTGTGATAGAAACATGTAATGGTGTAATGTAAGCTATATTAGAAATTCACAAAAATGCTGAGGAGTAATATTTAATACGAGATTTGAAGAATGAGTTGAAGTTAGCTGAGTAATGGAAGAGTGAATGACAGAATACTCCAAAAAGAAAAATAAACGCAAAATGTAGTCTTGAGGGACAGCATGGCATATCTGAGATCAGAAATCCAGAATGGTTGAGGCTTAAGCAACTGAGAAACAGTAACTGTGAGAAACTGACAGAGTCAGATCTCAGAGGATCGTCAGCTCAGGTTTAAGGTTTCAGAGTGCGATGGCAGCTGAAATGCAGACTATCAGCAACTTATCAACACTTCCTTCTATTCTTCTCCTTTATTTCAGGGGCTGGGTGTCTGAGCATTCTATTTCCCAGGATTCCTATTGTAAGGATCTGGATCAGATCGACAACTGAGTAGCAACTGTATAAGTCTTGAAAGGTCGAGGAGAAACTGAAATTGGTATTTTTCCTCTGGTAGACAAGTGAGTTTTGTCAGAGGAGAGATTTCATAGTGGTTTTGTGAATTTCCATTCCAGTTTGATGTTGAGGGTAATTATGATCATCACTGGCAGTTTCTTGTACTTCTAGCAACTTCCTGATGCCTTAAAATCTACTACCTTTTTGGTTTATGTACAGTTTTCCTTGTTATTTAATTACATAAATCCCTAAATGAAAGTCATTTCTGTTTTCCTAACTAAATCCTGATTGCTACCGTATTTGGTATAAAAAGTGGTGAGTAAAGTGCTATAAAAATAAAATAAAATTTAGGATACGTAACATTGGCTTAGTCATGTAAGGTAAGACAAAGAGAAATTAAATATAGCACACTGAAGGGAGAGAGAATTTTGTTATTCTGTGAAGAAATATGTGGTGACAGAATAATAGGTTCACTAAGTCCACAGTCTATAAAAGTAGTATGAAGGTTTTAGAATTATATTGTGTGCTGAATACTATCTGCTGCATTGACAAGGGATTATAAAGAAGAGGTAAATTCATTCAAGAATTAGATGATTTCAGGGATAGAAGAAAGTGAATGGAGAAAATTCAGAAATGATGGACCTTAAAGTGCTAAAAAAAACAACAAACAATCAAACAAACAAACAAAAACTCTTTCTAGTTGTTTTAGGACTCTGGTTACGAAGGAAAAGACCAGAAAAGTCTTCAGTGACAAAGGTCCTGTAAGATTTCTCACTAAACAATTGGTCAAACCAAACAGTAAATGTCATAGTGATGGTTTTATTTTCACAACAAAGTAATTATCTCAGGCATCCTTAAGGTAGCCAGCAGTAATCTGAGAGAAGAGGTAAACTGATAAAGAAAGGCAAGGGAATCAGACTTGGGAATTATGTGTAGGAGAATGAGATGCAGCTAGAATGTGGATCTGAGTGGAAAGAATTAGATTAGAGAACAACTAACATTTTAAGAGAATTATAGTGCCGAATAAATCATGAGACTAAAAAACTTTGTCCAAGGATGAAGCTATTATTTGAAAAACTACATTTTTACCATTAAGGGATGATATGCAAAATGTCTTCAGACCTCAGAAAGCTGTTTCCTCAGCACATGCTAATGATACAGATATAAAGAACAACATACAAGAAAGAGTTTTCCCCAAAATAGACTTGGAATCCAGAAAACAATGGAAAAGATTCCTCCCAGATATTATCATCACCATCTAATTAAACTATTCCCAACACTTAAGGCAAAAGATCTTAATAAGGTCTGATCACCAGGATGTCTCCATTCTTTCCATTGCACATGGAAGCTATCATTGATGTTATTAAGTCCCAGTTTCTGTGTATAATAATAAATGTGTGTGTTAGGGATGGAAATAATTTCTCTTTTTTTGTGCACGGGTTCCTATACCTGAAGAATCCATAACTGAGTTTTCTGAACTTTGAGTTGTATATTGTGACTGGAAATACATTGTATTGTCTCACTTGGGGAAACAATGAGTGCTTTCAGTGTGTGAGAATAAACAAACTCTATATTTAATGAAAAATAGAATGGACTATATAGGAGTCTCCTCTAAGTGTCACAAAATCCTTATCTTCTTCCTCCAGCCCATATGATTAGATTTTATTTTCCAGTCTTTATTGTAGCGAGGTGTAGTGATGTCACTGGATTCTATTCCATGGTGTGTGAGGGGTGTGAAGTGTGCACCACTTCTAGCTCAAGCCCATAAAAGTCTCCAATACATGATTCTTCATTCTCATTCTTTACTCCCTGGGCATGCATTTCGCTGTGGGGTTCTAGAGAATGGAGGAACCACAGGATAAGAGATGGCTGGGTCTTTGAATTATCACTTTAAAGACAGCCACACAAGAGTATCATGTGACTAGAATAACTAGCACGATGGTAGATGGAACTACCAGTTCCAGCACGACTGGTAAAGGAACACCCTCATTGTAAGATGGAAACGGACAATAATAGATGTGGAGAGACCAGTTAAAACCTTGGGGGAATTGAAGTTTTGGTGAAGGAGATTTTTGCGATAGTATTAAGCACGATCAAAAGCTGCTGAGAGTTTGTATTAGTTTCTTGGAAATGCCATAACACATTATTGCAAACCGAGTGGCTTTAAAAAAAATTTTTTTAGGTCACAATTCTAGGTGCTAGAAATCCAAAATCAAGGTGTAAGCAGGTCTTGCATAACCCACTTGGTCCCTCAGCCACACTGGAGCCATTCTTCCCATTTCTTGAAGGAATACTTGTGTCAGAATCAAATAGCCCTGCTGGCCATTTTTGCTTATCGAATCCTAGAAGTCATGCACCGTTCTTTCATTTCTTCCCATCTCTGCCCTTTTCAGTCCAAGCCGGCTGTGTTTTGTGGTGATGGTTTACTGGACCCATGACTCACAGTCTAATCTCTGCAGCAGAAGTTAGGCAGCCACACTGTTGTTCTCTTCAGAGCACGCTCTATCTTTTTTTTTTTTTTTTTTTTTTGAAATTGGATAGCAACTCTTAAAGTTTTAGTTCCTATTTGCTTTATAGTTTCTTCCTTCATTTCTTCCTTTCCTCTTGTATTTCACTATAAGCAGCCAGGGATAACCAGGCTGTGCTTTCCACACATTGCTTGGAAATTCCCTCAGGTAAATATCCATGTTCATCACCTTCAAGCTCGACTTTCCCCCAACAACAGAACAGAATTCAGCCAAGTTTTCTGTCAATTTATAATAAGAGTCGCCTCTCTAAAGGCATTTCCAAAATCACATCCCTCATTTCTACGTGTGACCTCACTGGAAGAACCTTTAGCATTCATGTTTCTACTAACAATCTCTTCAAGACAATCGAGACTTGTTCTATCATGTACCTCAAAAGCCTTTCGAACTCTACCCTATTCTAAGGTCACTTTAACATTTTTTAGATTTTTTTTTTTTTTTTTTTTTACAGAGGTACCACACTTTCAAGTACCAAAATCTTTATTACTTACCTATAGCTGCCATAATAAATCACCACAAACTGTACAGCTTAAAACAACAGCAACTTACTATCTAGGCGTTCTAGAGGATAAATGTGCAAAATCCAGCTATAGATAGGCAAGACTATATTCTCTCTAAAGTCTTGAAAAGGACAAGTTGGTCCATGCTTTTTTCTTTGCTTTCGGTGTTGCTAGCAATTATTGGTGTTTTTTAAGTTGCAGATGTATCAGTCTAGTTTCTAACCTCCATTATCAAGTGGTCTTCTGTGTGTGAGTCTGTGCGTGTTTGTGCATGTTTATGACTCTTCTCTTTTAATAAGAACATTTTATTAGATCATTTGGAATAGGACCCACCCTAATTCAGTATAACTTTAACATGACTTGATTGCTTCTACAATGATTCTATTAGGATTTCAATGTATCTTTTCTGTGTGTGGGGAAGCACAATTCAACCCATAATAGGGGTCAAATAAGAAATTGTCTAATTGGTTTCATTGGTTTTAGTAATATGAAAATCATTGGTGATCATAAAAATAGCGATTAATAAATGTGTTATATGAGAATCAATAATGTGATATGGCTACTAAAATAAATAATGCACCTTAAGATACTTAGTACAGTTATGTTCTTAAAGGAAAATATTGATATAAGTCTATGCTACTTTTCTTTTTTTTCTGATCAAAGTTGGCCTATGTCACTAAATGTTATTCTGGCATCACAAATTTAGAAGGTTTAGGGAAATCACTAGGATAGTTATGTCTAGAAGCAGTGATATATTTTAAAATAATGTGCTTTGACTGGAAAAGACACAATTTAAGGGCCTTTGATAACCATTTTTGATAGATGTCTCTGATACTTGATAAACTAGCATTTAGTTGAGAGATTAGGCTTATCCTGTGTAACTTCAGAAGACTGAGTTAAATTGAATGCAGGTAAAAAACACTTCATCTCAATATGAGAAAGAATTTAATCATTATAGTTTACTAGAAATGAAATGTTCTTATTTAAATGATATCAACATCTACGTGAGTGGAGAATTTTCAGCTGGGGTAAACAAATAAAAAAGTGGATTATATCATCTTCACATTCTCCCAAACCATGTATTTTATTATTTTTTAATTAATATGTCACTTAAGTCTATTTCTAGCTATAAAAAATTATATAATAGACATAGAAATACATGAGTTTCCCTCTTTGGTTATAACTGGACAACTTTTATTCAATTCACTGAATATTTATACTAAATTGTTTTTCTAATTTTTCTAACTTTCAATTAGCTATAATATAATTCTTAGACTATATTTATCCCCCTACCTTTGGTCTATTCTCCTTACCGTAACACTTACTTAATAATTGTTTTTTAATATCTGGCTCTGACCCATACACTAAGTTCCATGGAAGTCTGGACCATGTTGGTTTTAATCAAAGCTCTTAGTTCTGTATCTATATCTACACTGTCTCATGTATAAAGGCCCAACAAGTTTTTGTAAATAATAAATGCAGTTTTAACTGAATTAAGAAGTTTTAGTTGACTGTCATTCTATCAGCTTTTATAAACAATTGTGATTTTCTTCTCCTGATTGCCTATATATGGAATCAAAGCTTGAAGAGAAATGAATTAAGTATTAAAAAACCATTCCTCATTTATAATATTTATTGCTTAATTTTATTATCAAATTCCTGCTTATTTTGTAGGGTGGTGTTTGTTTGGCTCAGTCAGAAGAGCATGTGACTCTTGATCTCTATCTCTGGATCACAAGTTCAGGCATCACACTGGGTATAGAGATTATTAAATAAATAAATAAACTTAAAAAAAAATGGGGGGAACACGAAAATTGAAAAAGACCAAAGAAATATAAGCTACAACTTGAATCTCTTCACACATAATGAACTATTGTTATCATTATCTTGTACTTTTTAAAAAAAATAGATTGATAAGTCATGGGAATAAAAGGCACAGCATAAGGAATATAGTCAATAATATCACAATAGCATTGCATGGTGACATATGGTACCTTGTGGTGAGCATAGCATAATGTATAAACTTATTGAATCACTATGTTGTGATGAAACTAATGCAACATTTTGTGTCAGCTATAATCAAATTTTTCTTAAGATTAAAAAGTAGATGATTTTCATAGATGTGATTGTACTATGTTCCATAGTTTTGAATTTGGTATTTTATGATACTCAAAACAAAGCCTAAATGCTACATTTTTCTACATTATTGAAACTCTTAAATAGATTAAAACACCCCATCTGTTTAACTCTTTTAAATAATTCTACTATTTACTCAATATTGAGATTGCCTCTAATTCTAGTAGAATTTGTTTAATAAGTGTTTTTATGCTATCTATTAGAAGCAAGGCACTACTTTAAGTTGTAGGAATACAAAACTATACAAAACAAGTCTTTCCTTTTATGACATATATGTTTTATTTGAGAAAGATAATGAACAAGATAATATCCATTGAATGGAATGAAAGAAATTAAGCAAAGTGGCTTGATAGAAAATGTAAAATGGGAGGGAATCTACTTTAGAAAGGAAATGAAAGAAGAGATCTTGGGAAGATGACTCCAGATCTGAGATCAAAATGTAGAAAAGTAGACCCCATGGGAATAGTCTGGGTGAAGCATTCCAAGGAGAGAGAATAGCAAGTTCAAATGCCCATAGCAATACCTAACTCTGTTGTTTCAGTGACGAAGAGAAGTTAAGGGCCAGGAGTGTGGCCAACAATGGTGTCATGGGAATGGTGGTCGATATCAGAGCATGTTGGTCAGAGTGCTGCTCAGTTTAGAAGTTTGGATTCTATTCTAAATCATATAAGAATTCATTAAGAGATTTAATAAAGGTCTGATATTACTGATTTGTTGTTTTAGAAGCTAAATCTCTCTGCCCTATTGAGAAGAGGTAAGGGTACCAAGTAAAAACGGGGAAGTCAGGAGGTGTTGAAGTAAGATTAAAGGCAGAGATGGAACTTCAGCCATAACAACTATGGTCCTGTCTCTGAAACCTGGACTAGAAACAGCCTGTCTGCTGTTGTTGGTTACCAGATGAAATTAACTATTCAGACAGTTTTCGGGCTAGAGTGGAACATGAATCATCCATTAGGAAGGGGAAACTGAAGTTTATACCATCTTTACAGGGATAGAATCTTTAGATGAGACAGTGATAGGGATATCTCAAAATACAGCACAGGAGAAACAGAGATATAACTGAAGGGAGGCAACCAGTGATATTCCTAAATTTAAAAATTAGCAAATCAAATTCTATAATGTGTAAAAAAAAGGTAATATACGATCAAGGATGCCTTACCTCAGTAATGCAGAGACAATTTGGCATTAGAGAAAATTCGATTAATACAATATCCTACATCACATAAATATAAATTCCTATACTATTATAGATTAAAGTAATAATAATAATAATAGGATAAGAAGAAGAGGAGGAGGAAGAAGGAAAGATACAAATATAATATTGGACAAAATTAAATAATCATTCAAGGCAAATACTTAGCAAGTTAAGAATACAAGGATCACTTAGAAAAATCTGTATCTTGGTTCTTAGAAATACATAAGATAAGTATGTTGGGTAATATATATTTTTTAAATAGAGGAAACTAGTATTTATAAACTGGTAGGAAATGAGCAAAGACTTAATACTTCGACTTTTAAACTCTAAGATGATTTTTGTCCCATGTAGCTTGCTACCTACTAAATTCCTTGACTAAATCTATTTAATGTTCAGGAAATGCAATTTAAGTAGCTCCCTTTTAGGAGTACCACATAAGAGATTAAATTGGTTCATTTTAAAAAGTTTCTAGTGATCCATGAAATGTCTACACTGTTAATAGGAAATTACTTATGGATCAATGCTATGTGTTTTGCCAAAGAAACATTTTGAAAAGCAATGGGCCGGATTCTATCTAGTTTATCCATCAAA
The DNA here is from genome assembly GCF_009829155.1 of Mustela erminea. Classification (NCBI taxonomy): domain Eukaryota; kingdom Metazoa; phylum Chordata; class Mammalia; order Carnivora; family Mustelidae; genus Mustela; species Mustela erminea. The sequence continues at coordinate 43,319,045 of NC_045623.1, forward strand.
AGTTAAATAGCTAAATAAATAAATAAATAAATAAATAACTCTCTTTTTTAAATGCTTACTAAATTCCTCCAGGACATGAATATTTTATGCACTACTTTGACACAAAAGATTAAGTGAGTTTTTTAAATATGGAGATTTATTTTCCTTTGCTCAGTAGTTAAATCTTTGATGCAGAAATGGCCATAGTTAATATGAAGAACTAAATACATTGTATGTACTTAATATTAATTATTCCTTTCTTATAGAGACGTGGTTTAGACTAATGAATATGCTATTTTAAGTATTTGAGTGTTTTTTTTTTTTTTTTTTTAAGCCACCAACCAAAGAACATCTGCTTTATACTATTTTTGGGGGGAGCTGGTGGATTTCTTCTGAACCCTCCAGAGCTTACTCATTTCCTTTGAACTACAGACCATACCAGAAATGTCGTTAATTGAAGTTAGGTATACAAGTCAGCAAAGTTCATTGTCCTAGAGATGAAGGAAATATGCCATTGCCTTTTCACTAAATTTTTCCCAAAAGATATAATTTTAAAACTTTACATCCCACATAACATTGTCTCAGTTTCCAAATCTTTATCCCTCTTTATTTAAACACCCATCTGTTGTTTTACCTATGCTCAAAAATTTTAATTGAAAATTTATTCTGTTCCAAGCAATATTTTGGACACGAGTTAGAATGACATTCCGTGACTGCCATGTAAACTTTCCTCTGGAACTTAAATTTTACTGCCACAGACCAAATTTATTCAGATAAACACAAAAATGAATATAATATAACAAGTAAAATAAATGCAAGCAATTCTTAAAAGAAAAAGTTTGTGGTGATGAGAGGACAGTCATAAGTGAAACAGGCCTACCCTGTGAAGCCAAGGAGGTAGAAGCAAGGCTTTCAATTAAAGTCTAAAGAAGTAATAGAAGTTAGGATATATATAGCTGCTTCAATCTGCCTATCAAAAAAGAGGATGTAACCATCAAAAAACAAAAATGACACCAGTGTAAAGCTTCTGCCTTAGGACAATCATACTTTGCTCCCTGAGACAAAATTTTCTTTCCCCCAAGTATCTTACATACATGGTCAAATATCCTCTTTGCATTGAAATCTTCCTTAAATACCCTTCTAAAAATAAAAATCATGGGCGCCTGGGTGGCTCAGTGGGTTAAGCCGCTGCCTTTGGCTCAGGTCATGATCTCAGGGTCCTGGGATCGAGTTCCGCATCAGGCTCTCTGCTCAGCAGGGAGTCTGCTTCCTCCTCCCTCTCTCTCTCTGCCTGCCTCTCTGCCTACTTGTGATCTCTCTCTGTCAAATAAATAATAAAATCTTAAAGAAAAAATAAAAATAAAAAAATAAATAAAAATAAAAATCATTCCCTTAGTCCAATGAATGCTGCTCTTTAGCATGATATATTTTCCATCATAAAATATACTCCATCTGACATATTCTATGTTTGTTTATTTGTTTATTGCTTATTACCTTCCTGTTAGTTTTCCTAAGAACAAAGACTGTATTCCCCTGAATCATTGTCTAGCAAATCACAAGTGTTCAACAAATACTTTTTGAATGCTCTGATAGGTAACCTAACCTTTTAATATGCATACAATGTGATAGTTACTCTGTTATTGTTTTTTTAATGTACATTCTCCCATTCTATCTTCTTTGAACTACAAAGTTTGTATTATTCCTATTATACTAAATGGGACATTTTAGGGTTGGAGAGTTCCCCAGGTTGCCCATGATTACACAATGAGTAAATGGCAAAGGTAGAAATTGGACTTAGCGCTATGTGACTCAAAAAAACCATACTTAAAAAACAAACGAACACTACACTGCACTGTATTTTAAGTTTCTACTTTGTTACCAGAAACTGTGTTACTAAAGATAGAAATAATGCAGAAAGAAAGAAAAAAAGAGTTCCGGGATACAGATTTCTTCTCAAAGGCCTCCCTTCCCTCTGTGAAAAAGAAATAGGTGGTCTAGTAAAGCTACACATTTTGTGGCAAACCTACATACTTACTAACTAGATCTGATTTACCTAGTTTCAAGTGAGTGGTGTATAAATCCAGTGAATTTTTTTGTGTAGCTAATCCAAGTCTCAACTTGGGTCTCAAGTGCCTGGGAGAAAGAAAGAGAGGAGAGAGAAGTGGAAGAAAGAGGGAAGGGAGGAAGAGAAGAAGAGAAATCCCTCTCCAGTGTCTTCACAGCAGATTCAGCAAAGGCGGCAGAAACTCGCTTCCATACCTTCTAGGGTAAGGTAGGCATTTTATTAAAAGGTCTCTTTCAAATGATCTATAAGTCACTGTATTACAATATTTTGCTGTCCTAGTTGGCATAATTTCCCAGTCTTTTCTCCTAAGCAAGCGAAATTCTCACACCAACATTTCTCCATTTCCAGCTGGTTTCTTTCTGGCTTTCCTCTTTGTAAAGGTGCCAGTACATCCCTCTCAGCATATGAGCCAGACCTGGACAATCTCCATAAACATGGGAAGAATCTCCATGACACTAATACCGAGGCAGACTTGGCAAAGGAAATCAGAGCTTTCCCCCAAGCATGGAAAAACGCACAATGGCCATGCCAATCTCCAGGCTGCCCGTGTGTTTGGCACAGTTTTCATCCTTTAAACTATAGATTCTCTGGTATTTGTTACCCATTTTAACATTTCCTTGAGCCAAGCCACCTTCTGGCATTCATGTCACCCAAACAGAGTAAAGAGTTTGTTTTGATATATGTTTGTTTTCCACTTTGAATTTTCACTGCATAGGCAACTTTTTTCCTCTTCTTTTCTCTTCCCCTCCCTCCTACTCCCCCCTTCCTTCCTTCCTTTCCCTCTTTCTTTCTACCTCCCCCTCCTCCTTCTCCTCCCCCTCCTTTTTCCTCCCTCCCCCTTCCTACCTACCTTCCTTCCTTTCTTTTTTTCCTTCCTTCCTTCCATTTTTTTTTGTTGTTGTTGTTCCTATGGGCAGTAATTTTCTCCTTTTCAGAGCAAGATTATAGACATATTATAATTACATCCATAATTCACAATGAAAAACCAATAAAACAAATTTTATATAAACTTATAAAACAGGCAGTTCATCTTCACTATTCCTTATGTGATTCATATTTTACATCTTTGTGGCCATTTCTTACCTTAAATTAAATCTACATTAGTGTCAAAACATGGGAAAAGAAAGGGAGACAGTAACATGAGGTGATGACCAAGAGAAAATGCTTGTTATTATACAACATTATTGAAAATAGGTCACCACTGTCCCATCTAAAACATTCTATCTGGACTTCTCTTATCTGTAAGGATTATATTTCATTAATATATTAGATTACCTCTTGTTTTGGGGGTGCCTGGGTGGCACAGTCAGTTAAATGGCAGACTCTTCGATTTGGCTCAAGTTGAGATCTCAAAGTCATGGTATCAAGACCTCATAGGGCTCCACATTCAGAGAAGAGTCTGCTTGGGTTTCTTTCTCTCTCCCTCTCCTCTATCCCTCCCTTCTTTCAAATTAATAAATAAACCCTTAAAAATTTTTAGGAAAATAAATTATCTCTTGTTTTCTTATGCAACCTTATACCTGAAAAAGCAGACAAGTTTGTTGTAGCCAGTTCAAATACTCATGATCAGAGGATTTATTTAGGAATATTAAAATAAAATAAATGTTTAACATGACATTTTGAACACTTAAAAACTACTAAATGATTTGATTATAAGTAAGCATTCTTCATGTCTTTGGATAAAGGAACTGGATGAATATTACAGCACACAGAACCAAATGACAAATAGAGGGAGGTTATCCTAAAAATATATGGTAATATGGGAAGCTTGAAAAATCAAAGTTCCTTGGTTAAGGATGTCCCGACATTGGAGTTTTACACTTACACATAATATATATTTTTAACTTCACCTGTAGGTGAAGCCTTGAACATGGTTCTAAAATGTAACTAATAATACCCTTTACTATGTTACCATGTTTTATAACTTCCTAGCCATACTGAAAACAACCACCTCGCTAAGTCTGACAGAATTTTAAATTTTTAACATTTTAATAATAGACTTTTATTTGTACTATTTGTTACGAGTTGTTTTTTTTTAAAGACTTATTTATTGATTTGAGAGAGCGTGCATGAGAGAAGGGGCAGAGGGAGAGTAGAGAGAGGATTCTCTCTCAAGCAGACGTCCCAGTGAGCATGAAACCCAACCCCGGGCTCAACCCCAGGACCCTGAGATCCATGACCTGATCTGAATACAAGAGTCAGCCATTTAACTGACTGAGCTACCCAGGTGCCTTGTTATAAGTTATTTAAATTTTTTATTTAATTTTGGTAATTGGTGAAATGCCCTTAATTAAAAATTAAAATAATTATTTCATTGATGTTTTCCTTTAAAGAACACAGGTCTGAGAATCAGAGTCCAAACACCTCCTAGCAGATTTAAAAAAAAAAAAAAAAAAAAGCGTGGTGGATCACATTCTCTGAAGCCTTTTATAAATAATTCAATCTTACTGTGAAAATTAATAGGAGAAAAACTTGTTTAAACTAGACTGAGGAGGCCAGAAGGGGAAGTTCTCACACCCTACAGCTCTTTGACAATTGTAGACCCAACAAGAAGAGAAGTACCTTGTAAATCAATAGGAGTTTAGTTACTACTTCACTGCCCCAGCAGGAAGAAGAAAGACTTCCCTCCTCTCTTGGCAACAGCCTACCCAATGAGGAATAGTCACAATTTGGCCAATGAGAAACCACTATATTTTGAACTCCCATGGACTTTTATGTTTGTAATAGCCCTCTCAACTTCTTTCTTTATAAATGGGTGTTTCTCTCCTTTTTTCTCTAAATTTACCTAAGGTTTTGTTGTATCTTGCTTGTCCCAAATTGCAATTCTCTGCTATGCTTGAATAAAATAAACCCATTTTTCTGGTAAAATAAAATATGAAAATATGTGTGACAGGAGAAAATAAGCACATAATTATAAAGATGAAAAGATGATAAGGAATCTGGATATACACCCTCCTGCATAGTGAGATATGATAGAGCAGCTGCTGAAGAGTCAAATTATTACTGTATATTTTAGTATGTTAGAAATTCAATATGAAGTAATATATAAACCCCAGAAGCTAATATACAGAATTGTTATTCTACACAATATTTCTATCCCATTTTACAAATTAGTGTTTAAACTGCCGCTTTCAGCCTAGTAATTTTCCCCCCAACTCCCAACCAACCCTTTCCCCCAAGACGCTGCCCCACCCCACCATGTTCTTTCTTCCAATCAACTTTCTCTCCCTGGCATCTAATGTCTCAGGGAACACTGCTACAGCAGATTCAGTGAACTATATATTGGAATGATATAAAACATTGCAAGATTCTGTGAAAAAGATTACCTGGACTGGGGGACAAAGAAGAAAATTATAGTCATTAAGAAGGAACGTTAAGTGAAAGGGCATTCAGAAGGACCCTTATGACTTACTCCTTATGTCTAGGTGGAGTCTTGAGACAAGGTGAAAATGACAGAATAACAAAAATGGTTTGAAAGGATCTCAAGTCATAGGGAATGTGTGTGGTTCTTTCTAAAATAATGGGAAGACTCATAATTTTCCCTCATCTGGCCTTGTAGTCTTCTCTGCACAGTGTGGCAGGAACAGTAAAAAAAAAAAAACAAAAAAACAAAAAAAAAACTACCAAGAGAGTAGCCAGTAAAAACTGCAACAGACTTTCATTATTTTCCCAAGCTCACTAGGACTTGAAGAGTAGCAAGTATTTTCTGTGCTCTCAAGAAGGGAACAGAATAGCTGATATAGTCAGACCTGGAATCTCCTTGCAATAAGTAAAATGAGAATAGCATACATATATGGACTGGCATGCAGCATTTAACTTACCTAAAGGCAGATGAGATCATAATTCCTCTAGAGATCTAAATGGCTCCATGGATAGAGTTTACAAGGAGGTGGGAGTGGGGGTGAGACTGGAAAGAATTCTATTCTGGAAGCCAAGAGGAGAAAGAGTTTCAAAAGAAGAGTATAGAAGTCAAGATAGCTAAGGACTGAAAAGCATTTTGTGGATTAGCAACCCAGCAATCATGGGCAAACTGAGTGCCGGCAGGGAAAGCCATGATGGGTACAGACCCCAAATTGCAAATTTGTGAAAAAGTGCAAACAGTATTTTGAGTGAAAATAGCTAATAATATACTTAAGATAACACCACACATATTAGCAATGAGGACAAAGAAAGAAAGCAGTAGTTGAGGGGTATACAGATGAAGGGACGGGGTATTGTCACCATTGTTTCGACTAGTGAAAGACCAAAGAAATAATTCTATAGCTGTTGGAAGAAGCAGAGTAGGAGTGATTAAAAGAACCAAAGAGAAATGGCACAGTTTATGTGGTGAGTTAGCAGTGGGTGTGATTCAGGCCACAGGAGTAAAATTTTATCTTAGAAGGTGTGTCCAGTGACCATTTTCTGTATTAGATGTTTTTCTCCTGGGTATTCAGAGACTTAAGTATTAGCATAAATAAGCCCAGAGAATTGGAGGAGTTATGAAAACATATTTATATGGAAGCTTCTTTTTGGTCACTTTTTATTAAGTTCAATCCTTGTCATCTCATTTTGATTCAGCATGGATTTTCTGTTTTATTGATAGCCTTCTAAATATTTTGGATTCCTGTTCTCTTTCTTTGCTTCTCCTTTTCATTTGCCTGATCTGAGATCCTCTGTACCTTCTGCTCACACCTGATGGCAGTACATAGTTCTGAAAAATGCTGCATTATGTTTAAAGTGTACGTGCATCTGAAAATAGTGAGAATATGACTTCAGACATTTAAGAAACAAAAATCACTATAGCAAAATGTCCCAATTTGTTGGAAGTCTGACCATTTATTTGAACGACAGACTTGTTATAAAACTCACAACACTGGAGCTTGCTATTAAAGGTCTCGTAGTATGCCCTATTTTATTACATTGGCATAACTGTTACAAAAGTGCTCTAGCTTCTGAAACGTTTGTCCGTCCTTCCTTCTTCTCTTCCACTTTCTCTCTCTCTCTCTTTCTTTCTTTCTTTCGTTCATTTTTTTCTTAACATGTACACAATGTACCTGGATGTTCAGGTAATCAAAATTTATAAAGAAACTTTATCCAACAAAGCTGCGTTCCATAAAAGCTCATGGATTAGTTCCAGAAACGCAGTTAGAGTAGATAACGTAATAGTTGTTCAGCATTTTGATCGAGTGGCATGGTCAAAAGATCAAATACCATGGTGACAAAATATATTTTTACCATTCTTTTTTTTAAAGATTTTATTTATTTATTTGACAGAGAGAGACACAGCGAGAGAGGAAACACTAGCGCAGGGAGTGCGAGAGAGAGAAGCAGGCTTCTTGATGAGCAGGGAACACAATGCGAAGCGGGGTTCCATCCCAGGACCCTGAGTTCCCGACCTGAGCCAAAGGCAGATACCCAATGACTGAGCCACCCAGGCCCTCCTGTTTTTACCAGTCTAAATAGAGGCAATACCAAAGTATGACTTCATCAGTAAAAGCAAACTGAGGAGAAATAAGCTTGTGTAGAGACATTTTAGAATATTAGTCAATATGAAGCTTAAAAATACGAAGAACTTATTAAATCAGACCTAAGACAGAGTAAAAAGAAACAGAAATAGTTTATTAATTTTAAATGTCTAAATTTTGCCCTTTGCCTTAAAGAATCAATTGTAACTTTCATAACTGTAATAAAAGAGTATTAAAAGGAATTAAGAAATTTTCTGCCAAACTACCTCAAATTGTGTTCACCAGAACAAACAAATTTGTAAAAATGGTTAAGTTGAATAATAGCCAAGGAAGACAGTTAAGTAATAATTATATATTTTTGATATTATATTTTAATTGTGATGAAAACACAATTGTTGCATCTTCATAGAACAAAGAGAATCATCACTTGCATTTCACATCTCATAAATATAATTCCAATTGTTGAAAAGAGTCCTCTCTATAAGAGACTCTTGATTTCAAGAAACAAAATGAGGGCTGCTGGGGGAGAAGGACTGGGTGGCTGGGTGATGGACATTGGGGAGGGTATGTGCTATGGTGAGTGCTGGGAAGTGTGTAAGCCTGACGATTCACAGACCTGTACCCCTGGGGTTAATAACACATCATATGTTAATAAAACAGAAAAGAAAAAGAAAAGAGTCCTCTCTCTTTGAAATTATGGAAAGGGTAGTACCATCATTTGCTTGTTTTTTGTTTTTTTTTCTTCTTTTCTTACTTTTTTTTCCTTTCTCCTTCTGGTCCTCTTCCTTCTTTCTTACTCTTCTCCTTCTTCCCTTCCTCCCTTCCTCCGTCCTCCTCCTCTCTCCCTCTACCCCCTTCCTGTCTTTTTTTTTTTTTTTTAAAGATCTCAATAGTATATTTACAATTCCAATATCTGGTTTTATTTCTACCAAGATGGTTTTGAAAAAAGCCCTCCTCTGTTTATATGACGCCATTTATTTTACCAGGGCCCTATTTATTCTGATTTTGAAATTTTGTGTTTTACTTATTTATTCTGTTTTTAGTTGTATTATCAAAAAAATAGCTTAGGAGCAAAAAATTGTCTGAGACATAACATATACAAATTTAGAGAACAATGATATTGGACCTACTCATAGTTACCCTAGAAGTTATCTCTCCACAATCACATCTCTTTCCTTCCTCCATAGAGCACCACCAAATGTTGGGATAATCATGTTCTTGCCTTTTTTTTATATAGTTTCTAACACCTGTGCATGTCCCATGTTCTTGAATATTATATAAATAGAACCATCCTTTCTATATTCCATTACGTGGCCTCTTCAACATCATATCACTGAGATTCACTCGTTAGTACATATTACTTTAATTCATTCATTATGACTCACTGTGAAATATTTATCTATTCTACTGTTGATACATACTGGGCTATTTCTATTGTTTACTATTATGAACAGTGCCGATTCTGGATTTGCTAAAAGAAGGGAACTGAATCCACCAGCTACTGCCGGGATATGGGCCATCGCTGATGTGATACTGAAAAGTACAACAAGCAGATGGAAGGGAGCAAAGCCTCCTTTTCTTTCCCTGCCTCTGGTCCGCCCCAGTATTCCCATTTGCAAAACCTAGCAGGAAACCAGATGACAAATGATAAATGTATCCGCACTGTCCCAGCCCCCAAAAGACAAAGGTGATTCAGAAAGGTGAATTTATAGCTGAGAGATAAAAGTTTAATATAAAAAAAATAGTTGAACTAATTAATGCAAAAAATTAGAAATCAAAAGACAGTGATGATAGAAGATTTAAAAAAAAAGGGTGGAGACTGGAACTTACAAAAAGACATTAAACAAATAGGAAATAGAGAAGCAAGTAGAGTGATAAGAGATAAGTGGGGAAGAAAATGCACAAGGTTCCAGAGGGATTTGAATCCGGGTAAGTCCATATACCATGTCTTTTCGGTTATCTTGCTCTCTACCACAGAGGACACTGAGGTTTTTTAGAAAGATGTCCCTATTTAGTTAGACTTACTTTTTAAAATAGCAGAAAGACCATACTTACACCAAGCTTAAGAAGAAAATGTTACTTCTCAAAGATTTGCAGATGGAATTGTGTTTAAAATAGTCTGGTCTGTTTTAGGGAAGGAAAATTACAGAAGTAAATATTTTATTAGTAGTATTTTCAAAGAGGTAATAAAATTATAACATATAAATGAGAGTGTAAGGGAGGTTGATACAAAAGTATATCAAAAAATGGACTGATGGGGTGCCTGGATGGCTCAGTGGGTTAAGCCTCTGCCTTCGTCTCAGATTCAATCTCTGGGTCCTGGGATCGAGCCCCACATCGGGCTCTCCACTAAGCAGGGAGCCTGCTTCCCTCTCTCTCTCTCTGCCTGCCTTTCTGCCTACTTGTGATCTCTGTCAAATAAATAAGCAAACAATATTTTAAAAAATGGACTCATATTTGTTTTCAACAGAAGAAAGATAGAAATGAAAAACAAATATCTAATAACTGGCAAATCCTCAATCATTATGCCTGGACTTTTTTAAATAAATTAAATAATTAATGAATCAGTAATATGAGGTATGATGCTATGCCTTGATCTTTATGTCTTTCTTTCTTTTTTTTTTTTTTTTCCTTCCTTTCAAGAATAAGACAAGCAGTTAAACATCTGCTTTTGGCTCAGAGTCATAGGATCAAGGTCCTAGGTCATAGGATCAAGTCCCACATTGGGTTCCTTGATCAATGGGGAGCTTGCTTCTCCTTCTGCCTGACCCTCTCCCTGCTTGTGGTTTCCCTCTCTTTCTTTGGCAAATAAATAAATGAAATCTTAAAAAAAAAAAAGAAAGGAAAAGACAAGGTTTTCATTCATTTACTTTTATAAAGTCAATTTTTGTTTATATCATGCATACTTCATTTTTTTCACACCAATCCTGTCTGTTTTGTTTGTTTATTTGGTTTGTTTGTTTTTGTCCTTCCCTGGAGTCAGATTAATTCTTCCTAAACTGCATTCTATAAAATTTTAAGTGATAATCTGTCTTTGGTAAACTCAACTTTTGTTGGTATTAAAATGCATTTCACCTACTGACTTAAATTTTATTTTTAAGCAATTCCAGTTGAAACTTGTTTTCCACTTACACATAGCACCTTTTTAACTCATGATCTTTTGCTTTTTAATTTTGCTATTGAGATATCTAGGATTTATTTAACTGTAATCTTATTGTAAGGAATATTTCTTTTTTCTATCTTTGTTGTTTCTGTTTTATTTTGTTTCTAGTTTTTATTTAAATTCCAGTTAGCTAACACACAGCATAATATTAGTTTCAGGTATAGAATTTAGTGATTCATGACTTACATACAATACCTAGTGCCCATCACAGCAAGTGCCCTCTTTAAAAGCCATCACCTGGTTAGGCTATCCCCCATCCAGCACCTCCAGCAACCCTGTTTGTTTTCTGTGGTTAAGAATCTATTTTATGGTTTGCCTCTTTCTCTCTTTTCCCCCTATGTCCATCTGCTTCATTTCTTAAAACTTTTTCTGTGAGTACTTTTAAGTATTGGCACAATGCTCCCCAGAGTAAATGCCTTGTAATTTATCATACTTGAGATTTGTTGTTTTTACCAGGGCTATAAAACCATTCCTTTATTAGGTCTAGAAAATTCTCAGTTAATAATACATTATCATAAAGCATGTTTTTTTTCCTATTTGTATTCTTTTCTGCTGGAATATATATATATATATATATATATATATATATATATTTATTTATTTATATTTATAATGAGATAGATGATAAAGAGATTATATGTGTATGTATATGTATATATACATAGATATACACACATACACACATATATGCATGTGTGTATATATATGACTTCCTATATATCCTATCTCCTCAGCTCTCATGTTTTTCTGTTTTTCTTTCGTGCTTCATTGCAGGGAATTTTCAGATGGTCAGTTTATTGAGTGTTTTTTCACCTGCACCTAGCTTATCCTTTTCCGTGATTATTTATTCAGCTTAACTACTATGTAAAATACAGGCTCCTGACAACATAATGATACATAATTTTATACATTGAAGGCTCTGCCTCCCTTAAAATGTAGCAACACCATTCAACTTCAAAAATGGTTCTGCTCTTTCCACCAGATCAGAAACATTGTATTATAATAATTTGTTTTGGTTTTCACAAGACTAGAAATATTTTTTCACACTTATTCTTTGTGCTATACAGAAAAACCTAGCTTGATACTGTGGCAGCTTCCGACTTTCTTGAATAGTCTGTGAAAATAACTTTTGAAGTTAATAGACCTTATATAATTCCAAAAAAATAAAAGAAAATTGCTAAAAATAAGAGAAATGTGCTTATGTTGCATCAAAGGCTAACAAGAGCTTTCTATGATGTGTATTATTTTTCCAGAAACCAAGATGATACAATGAGAAAATATGAATCCACAGAGGGACCCTAGGGCTGTAAACAGAAAGTAGTTACGAGAACCTCCATTTACCTTAGCATACGTGCTGCTTCATTTGGTTTATAAGTTCTAATGTGGGTTATTCATATAACTGCAATAATTTTTGTCAATCACAATGCCTTAAGACACTCACCACACACACACATACACACTTTTCTAAACAGAAGTACTCGACAGCATAGGTCTATACAATTTTTACCAAAAAAGGTAACAAAATGGAGACATTCTTACAATTTGAACACCATTTGACAGCTTTAATCACTTTATCTGCCCATCATTTTTACATGTCAAAAACACCCCCAGTGTTCATCAGAACAAAATATTACTTAAATTGAAAATAAAACCACCCAAAACTATGTCCCTATTTGGAAGTGAAATAGGTTGCTTTGTTTTGAAAAAAATCACTATATACAAAGCCAAATTAAGTAAAGAGTATAGCATTATTTCAAAATAAAGATAATCTGTGACATTTTTTTTTCCTCCACCCCTCAGATGCTACAATGTGTTATTTTCCTTGGGTAAGATCTTGGGCAATGGAACCAGACCCACAATTTTGAATTCTTGCCCTGTCACTTTTTTTAGCTGTATTACCTTGAATGTGTGATTTTTATCTCTGTATTTATATATTTACATAAAAGATGATGACATCCAACATCTCTTTGATGTTAAGTAAGATAATAGTTAATAGTTAAGATAATAGTGAGGTAAGATAATACTTGTAAAATGCCTGTCATATTCTCCACACTACTTTGGTGTTACTAGTTGTTACACTATCATTATTCAGAGGCAGTGCTATTGACAGCCGGAGTTTCCACTTGAAGTTACGGTGATCCAGGACTATTTGGTGGGAACAGCATCCCTGAACCTTGAAGAACTCTTCAAAGTGAAGATTTGGTTTAAAATACCATTTACTGATTTAGTTCCTGCATTCCAAGTGTCCTCAATTATTGTAATTTCAGTTTGCACAAAATCAAGTTTTTTCAACAATGCCACAGTGATTGTTCAATGACTATTTCCCTTCTACAGGACCCCTTCTGCTCCACTGCCTAGGAGCAATGGTCAGACCAGCTGTGGTTTGTGTCTCATTTCATCTCAAACCAATACCACTACTGAATTTGCCTTTTTTAACGAATGGCTTACATTTTATCTATGAGTTGATTTTAAAAAGTGTGCTGTGCTTATAGTAGACATACTACTTTTAGTTTTATGCACTTTGAATTTGAATGATCTATATGTAAGAAACTGTAAATTGTAATGTTTTTAATAGAAAAGATCATGAAATTGTAGATCTGAAGAATTATTTTGAAAAAAACAAAGTTGTGAAATTTTATAAAGAAATTGAAGAGGCATTTATATAAATTTTTATGGAATGTAATATATAGTTTTTAAAATATGTTATTCTATAACACTTAATATGTTATTAAATTGAAGTAATTTATATACCATGAAATAGTTAGGAATGTTCTCTTTCCAATGTATTCCTATATAACAGAAATATGTTATTTAATTAGGAATATACTTCCGTAGCATCTGTGTGTATTTAACAAATATGCAATAAATATCTACTACATACTGGTCACTGTTCACATACTGGGGATTTAATTAACAATGTAAAGTCACTGACAAGGAGTTTTCCATCTGGCAGAGAAGAGACAATAGGACAGATACAAAAAACTACAAAAGGTGCAATAATGAATTATACACAAAGTGTCTGTAGGACACATAAAAGGCATTCAAAAGGCATAGGATAACCTACTCAAAAGACTGGGTAAGAATGTTCCAGATTGAAGGAGGAGCATGAACAAAGGACAGTAAGACAGAGGATTATGGAAATGGAGTCTGGAAACCAAAATGTGGGAGCAGCTCCTTATAAGAAGTGCATACAGGCTTACCATGGGAGCATGGAGAGTTAAGCAAAACCTAAATCCTAAAGGATGTCATGGGCTATGCTAGTCAATTTTGATTCTATCCTGAGAAATATAGGAAACTACTAGAAGGTTTTAAGCTGAAGGATGATGTGACCAGATTAGATTTTAGAAAGAATCTGACAGAGGACCAGAGAAAGGAGTGTAGAAGCCATGCTCAGAGGAAAAGACCTAGTGGGAGTAGGTGGGCACAGGAAACAGGAGTTGCTATAGCATTTAAATCAGAGTAGCAGTGCGGATAGGGGACCGTAGATGGCTCAACAATTTTGTACATAGAATCGACACAAGTTGGAATCGATCTCCTTATGTCAGTTTTGAGTCACATTTGCTTTTCCATTTCAGGTTGCAGTCTTGCACATTTCTGTGAGTGAAGAGGAACTTTCAGTGCAAGAAACCCTGGCTTTGGTATCCATATGTCTCTTGTGATTGAAAAGACAAACACAAGTCACCAGGTGAACTGCCTCTTTTTTTTTTTTTTTAAAGATTTTATTTATTTATTTGACAGTTGGAGATTATGAGTAGGCAGAGAGGCAGGCAGAGAGGCAGGCAGAGAGTGGGGAAGCAGACTCCCTACTGAGCAGAGAGCCCGATGCGGGGCTCTATCCCAGGACCCTGAGATCATGACCTGAGCTGAAGGCAGAGGCTTTACTGCCTAACTCTTATACCTTGCCTAACTCTATATCACACGGGTAAAAATTAGTTGAGGTAAGAATGATTGCATTGTTGGAAAATGTTAGCCTCATCTACACAAAACTTAACGAAGTGGGAGGAAAAAAGTGTGAAATATCTCAAAATTAAATATTTCAATCACAGATGAAATCATAGTTCAGTGCTGTCACTGTGGTTAAGTCCAAATAGTCATTAAACAGACACCTTTTCTAAGCAATTAATTGAGAATTATTATGTAAGAACTGTAATAATTATTACTAACAATTGTAAGGATTTTACCATTTGCAAAATATATTCCAATCCATTATCTCATCATGAGAAACTTTTCTTATGATATGATGTATTCTATGTGATATTGGCAATGTATTTCATAAAGTTGAGATCACTCAGACTTTCTATGTGTGGGTTAGCAGAGCCATGTTCTTTCTAAAACATATTCTCTGTTGAGTACAACCAGCCACATCCTTACAGGAATTCATCTGTTTGAACATATTACCCTTTATTTGAAAATCTCTTCATTGGCTTCCCATAAAAATCTGTATTGATTTTAAAGTTTTGTTACTCACTTATAAGGCACTTAATGGCCATAGACCAATATGTGTGCTAGATCTATTGTCTCTATATGTCCCTTGTTGCCCATTGAGGTCACAATGAGCAGGCTATTTAGTCCTTCCTAAAGCATAAACTCAAATCCCTTGAAGCTGAGGCTTTTAGAAAATATGTTCCCTGATTGTGGAATATAGTTATAATTTCAATTCGTTATATCCATCTGCCTGCATGTAGAAAGAAACAGTTGTGTTTGGTTACATCTCAAAATACTTAAGATTATTTTTGGCTGTCATATCTCTGTATCTTAGTATATGTATATCTTTAATAAAATCTACTGATATGCCTTATCCAGGTTATTAAGCTGAAAATTGATCATTTTCCAGCTCCACCATGAGACATCAAACTTCCTCCTATGTGATTTGCTCCTGGAAATAAAGGGGTTGTTCTGGCATGTGAATGCCAATAGACCACATAGAAAAACAAATTCTGAAAACAATATAAACTCTTCCCTTTATTCTCAAACATGCACTTCTCAAAGAGAGAATTGTAGATGAGTCAGTTAGGTTTAAAACTAGAGAATTAGAATTATGAAAAGACATTTAAACTGTATATGTAATGCAATTGCTAGCATCTCAATATACAAAATGAAATGGGGGAAATCATCCTATAGAAGAGTTCCAAATAATCTATGTGGACTGCTTTCTTCCAGAAGGTAGAGCTTGATTCTCTTTTACTTGAGTGTGGGCTAAGAGATTAGCTCACTTCCAAATGTAAGTAAGAAAAGAGAAAACTACATTACAGTAGAGATCTTGGCAGACATTAACTTCATCAAAGTTAATATCACCGGGGTTATGTTGTTGGTATCATTTAATCTGTAAAATTATGTAATGAGAAGTCTATTTCACCTCTGTGGCATTCTTCCTCAAAACTCCTAACCCCAGTCTAAGTACAAGAAATCCATCAGAAAAAAAAAAAAAAATTGAAGGACCCTCTACATCACATTGGATTACAACTCCTCAAAGCTGATAAGATCACTAAAAATAAAGACAAAGGAACTTTCCAGACCAGATGAAACTAAGGAGATGTGATTACTAAATGCAATACAAAACCCTGGACTGGATTCTAGAACAGAAAAATGACATTCATGGAAAAGTTCTTGAAACCTGAAGTTAATAGTAATTCATCAATATTAATTTCTTTGTTCTGAGTAATGTGCCATGGTTATGTGAGGTGTTAATATTAGAGGAAAGTTTCTAGAAGTTAGGGTATATCTGAAATTCCACAAAACTTATTTTACAAACATGTATTGAGCACCTGCTATTCTTAAAATGTTGTTAAATATAGCTACACCTACCCTATATTTGATATAATGCTCTTCTTCACATATGTATCAATTTATAATATTAATAAATGTTTTGAGACCAAATCTGAAGAAATGAAACGGTCAAGATGATAATTGCTTATTAGCCAAGGAACCCTTTATAAACATCATGGATTAAAAAAAGTAGTTCATAGTACCTATCTTTGTGATAATAATTTCAATGGCAAAAAACCCCAAAATGTTGTTTAAGGGCTATTTTCATTTTCTTTATTGCATTACCTTTCATACTTTATACTTTATTTTACAATATTTTGAGATTTTTCACATATTAAATATGGAAACTAAATAAAACACGATGTAGCATGTCATCCAATAGAGGCTGCTAGCCAGGAATTAGTCAATGTTCCATCCGTGCTAACAGTTTTTGAGAAATTTTGGCCACTCTGAGCTCTGTCTCATTGAAAACAAAGAAAAGAGGTGATTTGTAAGAGGGACTTTAGAATTCTAAATTTTATAAATCTGAATAATGCTATGAGAGGAGAAATCTTTTGCAAATAATAGCTTAAAATAATTTTTCTCATTTTCAACTTCATATTTTTGTGAAATGTTTTTGGCCAGATGACATACTATTAAAATCACAGCCATATATTCTAGCAACTATAACAACTATGATCTTTTTATGCATATCTTCCTTGACTATTTACATTGTTATGTCTAATCAGTTAATGAATATATTAATACAATTTCAAGTATTTGAAATACTTGATGAGATGCATGACAATGGACTAAGAGACAACCTACTAGAATACACTAGATACAATCTCATACACAGCAAAATTTCTGTCTTCATTCTGGCAGTATCTTCTAAAGAACTTTCTATGTCAGTCTATACCTGTAGTTACTAAAAGGAGAAGCACCTGGAAAAGGGTCACTTTCTAATCCCATGTATTTTCTCCGAAAACATGTGAAGTTTTGATTTTTGAGACAATCTCAATGAGTTTAGACATCTTGTCAGATGAAACTTTCTGCACAACCTTCAGTATTTGCATTTCATCTGTTTTTTAAATATCATGTGAGTCATGTATTTATATTGTTTATAATGTACATTTTTCTTTTCTTTCTTTCTTTCTTTCTTTTTTTTTTTTTTAACAGCAAGACCATTAGGATTAAGGAAACATAGAGCTAGAGGGGAAAGGAATGTGTAATATAAGAAGCTGATGTAGGAAAGGATGCTCTTTGGAAAAAAGAGGGCAACATTAAATAAGATGTTTCTTTCTCAAGTCTCAGTACTTTCAACCAATCAGGGTGCTTGATGCAAAATGAATCACAGCTGATCACTGAGACATGGACTGTGGCTTGTCGAGACCTTGGGCCACACAGATATCGCAAGTCACTCAGTTCCTTTTCCTTTTCGGAAAATCTTTCTCAGCAAGAGGCAGCTAGTTTTTTCACACAGCAAGTAAGACTCAGCATGTGAAGCTTTGAACAATCCTGCACTGCAGGGAATGTTTTGCAGAAACTGCATGACAAGATTGCCAAAAAGATTACCTCTTGATTTCCTTTGTCCTTGGGTTTATTTCATCTAATAATGGGGCGAGGATGGGGCCTTATACAATGAAGAAAGAATTTATTCATGAGTTATATGTGGCAAAATTGTTTTAAAATCCTTGTTCCTCATAATTTTCTAAGAAAACAATACCTCATTGAATATAAAATGTATGTTTTTACTTTTAAAAAATGTTTATCATCCGACTATACTTTGTAAGCATAGAATAATTTGTTCTTGCAACAGCTTGAAGCCAGAATCCTAAAAAGAAGTATTTCCACCCTTTCTACTAAAAAGGTGTGAACAACCATTGGAACATAATATAGGGTCAAAATAAGTGAAAATCAGGACACTTAACTAAAATAGAAAAAAATCTATAAGCAATATAATACTATAAATTTCAAACATGTTACTTTTATCTATTACTTTGAGGACTGGCAAAAAACAATCTTAAATATCAGTTATTATTATGCTAACAGACAAGGCTGTCCTACCCTTAGAAACAACACGAGGTTAGTGTGAGAACATAGTTTTAAGTACCATTTCTATCGCTTAGTGCTTAGCATTTTGGATTGTATTTTCTTAATTATGAATAGAAAATAATGATGGTTAGATTGCCTAATACATACAGTAATTTTGAGGGTATAAGAAAAGGTTACATATCTTCTTAGACTTATAAGGACATAGTTCATAAAAATTAAACAGAAGTCTAGTGCACAAAAAAATTTATCATTGTAGTCTGCCACATTTAATTTACCATAATCATTTTGGGTAGTCTACTGTCATAAAGACACATAGTTAGGAATATATAGAAACCCCACTTATATCAATGAATAGGCCATCAAGGCAGAAAAATCAGTAAGGAGTATCAGCCTTAAACAACACATTAGACCAGATAGACTTAATAAGTATATATAGAATATTCCATCCAAAAGCAGAAGAATACAGATTTTTCTCAAGTGCATGAGAAAATCTTCAGGATAAATCACATTTTGTGTCATAAAACAAGTTTCAATGAATTTAAGAAATTTGAAATCCTATCAAGCACCTTTTGTGACCACAAAGGTATAGAACTAGAATCAAAACTGAAAAGTAGAAGATTAAAAAATTCACAAATATGTGGAGATTAAACCACATGCCACTGAACAACCAATGAGTTAACAAAGAAATCAAAGGAAATTTAAAAAAATATATATAAACCCCAAACCTTGAGACAAATGAAAATAGAAATACAGCATACCAAAATCTATGGAATGCAGCAAAAGCAGTTTTGAGAGGGAAGTTCATAGCAATACAGGGTCTACTTCAGGAAATAAGAAAATCTCACACAAACAATTGAATTTACACCTAAAGGAACCAGAAATAAAAGAACAAATGAAGACAAATTAATAGAAGGAAGGAAATAATAAAGATCAGAAGAGAAAATATGAAATAAAGACTAAAAATACAATATAAAAATTCAGTGAAAACATTGGTCCTTTGAGAAGATAAAACTGACAAACCGTTAGCTAGACTTATGAAGAAAATAAGAAAGAAAGCTCAAATAAATAGAATCAGAAATGAAGCAAAAGTTACAACTGATACCAAAGAAATACAAAGAATCATAAAAGACTACTATGAACAAATGTAGGCCAACAAATTGGACAACACAGAAGAAATGGATAAATTTCTAGAAACAAAATCTTCCAAGATTGAGTCAAGAAGTTAATAGAAATTTTGAATAGACCAATTTACTGGTAAGGAGATTGAATGAGTAATCAACAACCTCTCAACAAACAAAAGTCCAGGACTAGATAGCGTCACTGGGTGAAGTCTACCAAACATTCACAGATTTAATATCTATCCTTTTCAAACATGTTTAAAAAATTGAACATCTGAGATCATTTCCAAACTCATTTTACAAGACCAGCACTACTCTGATACAAAATCTCGCCAAGGATGCCTCAAAAAAAGAATATTACAGGGCAATATCCCTGGTAGACACAGATGCAAAAACCCTCAAAAAATTTTAACAAACTGAATTTAAAAAAATATATAAAAGATCATACCTCAAAATGTTGAAAATAAAACTACCCTATGACCCAGCAATTGCACTACTGGGTATTTACCCTAAAGATACAAATGTAGTGATCAGAAGCGGCACGTGCACCTGAATGTTTATAGCAGCAATGTCCACAATAGCCAAACTATGGAAAGAACCTAGATGTCCATCAACAGATGAATGGATCAAGAAGATGTGGTATATATATACAATGAAATACTATGCAGCCATCAAAAGAAATGAAATCTTGCCATTTGTGACAACATGGATGGAACTAGAGGGTATCATGCTTGACGAAATAAGTCAAGCAGAGAAAGACAACTGTCATATGATTGCCCTGATACGAGGAAGTGGAGATGCAACATAAGGGGTTAAGAGGGTAGGAGAAGAATAAATTAAACAAGATGGGATTGGGAGGGAGACAAACCACAAGTGACTCTTAATCTAGCAAAACAAACTGAGGGTTGCTGGGGGGAGGGGAGCTGGGAGAAGGAGGGTGGGGTTATGGACATTGGGGACGGTATGTGCTATGGTGAGTGCTGTGAGGTGTGTAAACCTGGCGATTCACAGACCTGTACTCCTGGGGATAAAAATATATTATATGTTTATAAAAAATAAAAAATAAAAAATCATACAACATGATCAAATGGGACTTATTTCACGTTTACAAGGATGCTTCAACAACCACAAACTAATCAACATGATACACCACATCGACAAAATGAAGGATAAAAATCATACAATCATCTCAATAAATGCAGAAAAATATTGACAATATTCAACATTCATTTACGATAAAACTCTCAACTAAGTAAGTAGAGAGGAAACATACCTCAATATAATAAAGACCATACTTGACAAACCCACATCTAGACATTATACTCAGTGGTGAAAAGCTGACAGCTTTTCCTCTAAGTTCAAGAACAAGACAAGGATACCCACTCTTTTTACTTATACTAAACATAGTATTGCAAATCCTAACCAGAACAATTAATCAAGAAAAAAAAAAAAAAAAGAAAACAAAACATCTAAATTGGAAAGAAAAAAGCAAAGATGTCACTATTTGTAGACATGATTTTATATATAAAAATCTCTAAATACTCCACAAAAAACTGATAGAACTAATAAATGAATTTAGTGAAATGGCAAGGTACAAAATCAATATATTAAGCTCTGTTGCATTTTTATACACTCACAATGAATTATTATAAAGAAAACAATCTCATTTATAATTGCATTAAAAAGAATAAAATACCTAGGGATAAATTTAACCGAAGAGGTGAAAAATGCATACACTGAAAACCAGAAGACACTGATGAAAGGAATTGAAGAAGATATGAATAAGTGGAAAGATGTACTGTGCTCATGGATTAGAAGAATTAATATTGTCAAAATGTCCATATTAACCAGAGCAATCTATAGACTCAATGCAATCCTGTAGATGAGAAAATTCCAGTATCCTTTTTTACAAACCGGAACAAAGAATCTTAAAATTTGTAGAGAACTACCAAGATCCCAAATAGACAAAGCAATCTTGGAAAAAAACAAACAAACAAACAATCAAAAAACAAAGTTGGAAGTATTACTCTCCCTGATTTCAAACTGCATTACAAAGCTGTAGTAATCAAAATGGAATTATATTAGTATAAAAGCAGACACATAAATTAATGGAATAGAATAGAGAGCCCAGAAAAAAAATCCACATTTATATGGTCAATAAATGTATGCAAAGGAGACAAGAATATACAATGGGAAGAGGACAATCTTTAATAAATGGTTTTGGGAAACTTGGACAATAACATGCAAAAGAATGAAATTAGACTGCTATTTTACACTATGCACAAAAATTAATTCAAAGTGGATTAAAGGGGGCACCTGGGTGGCTCAGTGGGTTAAAGCCTCTGCTTTCAACTCAGGTCATGATCCTTGGGTCCTGGGATTGAGCCCCACATGGGGCTCTTTGCTCAGCAGGGAGCCTACTTCTCCCTCTCTCTCTCTGCCTACTTGTGATCTCTGTCTGTCAAATAAATAAATAAAATCTTTTTTAAGAAAGTGGATTAAAGAATTAAGTGTAAGACCTGTAACCATAAGACTCCTAGAAGAAATAGGTGGTAAGCTTCTTGACATCAGTCTTCACAATGATTTTTTTGATTTGACTCTAAAGGAAAGGACAACAAAAATAAAAATAAATAAATGGGTCTATAACAAACTAAAAAGTTTCTTCATAGATAAGGAAACCATCAATGACATGAAAAGACAACCCACTGAACAGGAGAAAGTTTTTGCAAATCATATATCCTATAGGAGTTAATACCCAAAATATGTAAAGAACTCATGCAACTGAACAACAAAACCTCCAAACAATCCAATTAAAAATGGGCAGAGGATCTAAATAGACATTTTTTTCCAAAGAAGACATACATATGGCCAACAGGCACATTTGAACAGAAGCTCAACATCACTAATCACCAGGAAAATGCAAGTCAAAACCCCCAGTGGGATATCATTTCACACTTGTTAGAATGGTTATTAGCAAAGAATTAGGTAAAGAGAACACTTGTGAACCATTGGTAGTAATGTAAATTGATGCAGCCACTATGGAAAACAGTATGGAAGTTCCTCAAAATTTAAAACTAGAGTTACTATATGATCCAACAATTCTACCTCTAAATACATTTAGCCAAAGAAAATTTGAAAACAAAATGAGGAAGATATACCCTATGTTCATTATAGTATTATTTATAATACTAAATATATGGAAACAACATAGTTTCCATCAAGGGATGAATGATAAAGATGTGATACATAATGGAATATTGGTTAGCCATAAAAAAGAATGAAATCTTGCCATTTGTGAAAACATGGATGGACCCTGAGTGTATTTTGTTAAGTGAAATAAGTCAGAGAAAGAAAGACAGATACTGTGTTATTTCACTTATATGTGTAATCTAAAAAAAAAAAAAGTGAGAAAATAAAACAGGTAAGAGAGCAGGCTAGAGGTTGCTAAAGAGGAAAGGTTTTTGGTGGGTGGGAAAAATGAGTGAAGGAGATCAAGAGGTAGGAACTTTAAATCATAAAATAAGTCACGGAGCTATAACGTGCAGCATGGTGACTACAGTCAGTAACATTATATTGTATATGTGAAAGTTGCTAAGAGAGTAAATCTTACAAGTTCACATCATAAGAAAAAAGTTTTTGTGACTTTGTATGGTCATAGGTGGCAGCCAGTCTTATTGTGTTGATCATCCCTCAGTGTGTACAAATATTGAATCATTCTGTTATGTACTTGAAACTAGTATGTTATATAGCAATTTTACCTCAATTTAAAAAAAAAGTATGTAGGTATGTGAGGACACAGGTGAGTATGGATCAGGAAGGGCTTTCTTCTTGAAGTGACTTGTGATCTTGAGATCTGAAAGATGAATAAGAGGTGACAATATGAAAGATCTGAAATAGAGATGGCTTCCAAGGAGATGACTCAACATGTGGAAAATATGGCAACACAAGGGAAGCTACCAAGGCTGGAGTTAAAAAAAAGAAATAGTGGTTTAGGAGAGCGGTGGCTTGAGTCAATTCTGAAGAGGTATGTAGGTTTCAGTTCATGTAAACAGTTAAATAATAGGTTTCTACTCAAGGAGTCATAAGAAATATTTAAAGAAGTAGAGTAATATAAATAATCAGGTGCCCATTTTTTTTAAAGATATCATATATTTATTCGAGAGAGAGAGCAGGAGAGGGGAGAAGATCAGAGGGAGAAGCAGACACTCAGCGGAGCTGGTAGCCCAATGCAGGACTCTATCCCCAGACTCTGGGATCATGACCTGAGCCGAAGGCTGTGGCTTAACCAATTGGGCCACCCAGGCTCCCCTAAGTGTCCATTTTTAAAAAGATGATTCAAAAATAATGTGGAGAATAGATTGGAGGAGAACAATTATAAACCAGAGGGACTAGTATTTTGGTTATTTCAAAAGTCCAGGGCAGAAATGATAATTGGGCAAGAGAAATGGCAGGATAGATAGAAGTGAACAATGCAGTAGTAAGTTTCGAAGGTGAGGGCTTGAATATGGCAAGAAAGAGAAAAAGGTCAGCAATAACGTGATATGTAATCTAAGCAAGGCAGGCCTGATCAAGGAGTTGTTCTTTGAACTTAAACTTAGGATGACAGGAAAGAGCCAAACACAGGACAATTTGTAGAAAGGAGAGAATGATGAGGGCAAAATCTCTAAGTTTAGAACTCATTGGGTGGGTTTGAAGAAGAGGAAGGATATTCAACAAAATGTAGGTAGGAAATAAATTTTGTAGTATGATAATGAAGTAATATTTTCTGAAGACTTGAAATATTAGGCAATATCATTGTGCCATTGAGGGTAGAACAGAGGATGTTGATATCTGAGGAAATACATGGTGTTTTTTCAAATCATTCAAAATGGTCATTTTGAAGAGTGGGAACATGAATGATCAGAAAGGCATTGTAAGGTTCGTTTGTGTGACCATGCAGAAGAATATATGATCTTACATTTAAAGTGAGACAGTTCAACAGATCAGTGTTTTCTCTTTCCCAGGCCAAGTAATCCATCCTCTTCTCATGTGAAATTTGCAATAAATTGTGTTAAAGATTGTAGCTTTGCCAGAGGAGTATGACAGAAAGAAAATGGGGCAAGAGAGTGATTATAATAACATATGACAAAATGTAAGGTGGGGAAAGAGGGATTAACTCTATGAAACAGACAAAGGTAAAGAGCTAGAGTTTTGGTAAGTGTGAACAAATATTTAAGTAAAAGTGTTATTATGGGGACTGGGTATGATGGGCCAAGAGCAGGATGGTTTACCTTTTGATTTTGCATCTTGTGGATTTAAGGGTGAATGCAAGTTCCACAGCACCATTTGCCAATACAATAGCCATTAGCCACTGTAACTACTTTAATATGAATGTTAATTAATTAAAAGTAAACAAAGTTACAAATACAGTCTCTCAGTTCAACCAGCCCTGCCTCAAGCACAATAACCATATATAGCTAATGATTATGGTGCTGGACACTGCAGAGATACAAGTCCGTCAATGTATAAGGTTCTGTCACACAACGGCAGTCCAGATCACCATCTCTGGAATGGTAGTAGAGAACAAGGATAAAGACTGTCAGTGTAAGTGAGTAGGACAGAAAAATCAGGATCTGTGATGTCCATTGGGTCTTTACAAGTGTACAAAACTCCAAAAAATGGTGACAGAGAGAGATGACACTGTGGGGCTAAAACTTTAGGGTAGGTGACAGCAACAAGAATTTGCAAAGAGAGCTATCATATGATGGCAGAAATAGGAAAAGATGTAAAAGCTTTAAAGCATAAATAGGTATAGATGAGCAATCCAAGGGGAAAGAGGAAGGGAGACCTAGGCTTCCAGGAAGAGGAGATGCCTTGTGCGGGCAATGGAAGCCTAAGAGAAAGATCCTTTTGGGGAAAAAAATAGGAATAGTTTCAAAAGGCTGGAAAAATGACATGTAGAGTCCCTAACATGCTCACACACAAACTATTTCAGGTTAATTAACCTAATCAAATCTAACAATAAGTTCCCTGGGGAGGCTTATTAGGAGACTAGATAGTCTATTATTTAGTTCTCTTGCTTCAGCAGTGTCCTCACCTTCTCAACAATCTGCTTGTGTAAGTAACATCCCTGCTCCCCCTACAACCAAATAAATATGTAAAGTGCACAGTGTAATGCATGTAGTGCTGACTATAGGACTACCTAATGATATCCTGAATAGGGACATCAGTAGTATTGTCAAATCCAGTAGAGATAAAATAATCTCCAATGGCAAAAACATATCTATATGTGTGTAAGTTTTCACATATTCTTGTATGTACATATATGTAATACTATATATGTAAAACATACTATATATGTAAAACACATATATGTGCACAAGATATATAAATCTCTTACAACATCATGATTCTAAATAATATTTATTAAATCTCTCACTTATAAGGAAGATAACTTTTTGAGCAAAATGGCGATAGGAAAAAAAAAATACTTGGAAGAATGTGAGGGATTTTTCTACTCTCCATATGAAATCAAGGGGGAATAGAAGCAATTATCAAGGTAATTCAAGGATAGAAGATGAAAAAAACAATAGTTGCTTAAATTATCTGAATCGTTAGTGAAATACTTGAGTTTAAGGCCTCAATTATCAAGTAAATGAATCTATTTTCTACTGTATTTTGCATGTCCATTTAATGAATAAATTAAATTTTCCTATGGTTCTAATTTGCCTCAGGGGCTAGAGAAGCTCTTTCTTTGCCCTCAAGGTACAATTAAATTTCTGTTGGCCTAGGCTCAATATTACTTAACATATAATATGTTATGTTATTCCAAGGCATGTAATGGTAAACTGTGATCAAAGCATACTAAAGGGGCAGGCTGTGCTTACACATAGCCAAAACCTCCATATGAAAAAGTATAAAGCAACTTGCTTTGCCTAAATGAATACCTTAAGAATATTGCTCATTTGGTAATTAATGAATCTTGATAGCTTAACATTTTCTTTTCAATAACATGTTTTTACAATATTGAAATGATAACCATAAACAATATTTAATTAACATGACCAAAGAGGCCACAGCCTGTTCAGCTTGGGTTTTGTTGGGCATTTTTCACAACCACACAAACTATAAAATACAAAATATTATTTCTTCCCAAATGTTTGAAGTTAGCCATGCTTAAACTTCAAAATTCTAAATTCGTAAGATGTGATCAAGGCATCATTGTTACAAGGCAGATGTAAGAATTCCTTGGCTATAGTGAAGAAAAGAGCTCCTAAACTCATAGTATACCCTTGATAAATGTATTCAATTTAATTGATTTAAATGAATTATTTAAAATAATGGGTGGAGTAAAATTTCCAAAGAGAGTGGTTTTGTTTATTTCAGAAATGTCATTATCATCCATGCTCTGTTGCCATCTCAAAACAAAAGACCAAAGGGTATGACCATAGGGATATTAGCAGGAAGAGCAGATGTTCTGGGCTAAGTCCATTGTAATTCTAACTTTATTGTACAGCACGTTGCATGTTTCAAACCTATATTTATACTTTAAAATTCAGAGATCATAGCTGAAGTGACTTCCCAAATTTATCAATAAGAAACTGTTTAATAAATGAAGTATTGAAATGCTAAGATCATACTCTGTTCTCTGTGATAAATTGAGTACTGTATTGTGAATCTACCTCTGACACCCTTTTTTCTTATACATGTCTAAAATTTGAAATTAGATATGCCTGCAACTTGCCAAGAACGCAGCGGTACTAAAATGCCCTTAGGTTTTCTTCTAGATAAGATTCAGCTGCCTTGCATCTGAAAGCAATTGAGACCCATTTTAACATAAACTGAAATAGATTCAGAATGAATGTTCCATAAATGGTAGAGAGGGCAAATAATAGATTTTTGGAAGTGGTAACAGTATTAGGTCAACCCTAAATTCAACAAGTGAGATACATGATGCCAATGATCATGGTCACAAGAATCAAAAATAAAACTGGATGGTTTCGTGCCACTATGCAGACTGATTGTGGTTGGTCACAGCCAAATACATTTTAATATCTTTACTTATCTATAATTTCAAACAACTTATTCAAACACACATTTGGTTTACTTCAATTCCTAACAAAATTGTGAAATAGTCAAGTGAGAGAAACTGCCCATATTTTCCAAGTAAGAGAAGTGTACCTTTCAGTTATGTGAGTTGTTCAAGGTTTTATGAGTAAATAAGTAGCCTCATTCACCTTTACTCCTAGTCCCAATCTATTTTCATCAGACTATAATATTTTGCCAACACCTAATGATCCATTTATATCCAAGCTCATTATAAACACCATTAATCTGCTGAAAGAGGAAAAGAGCAAAACACTGTTATTTTCTACATGGCTTTCTTTCCTACTTCCTTCCTTCCTTCCCCACCCCGCCCCCATGATAAATGTACTTTTTTTTTTTTTTAAGATTTTATTTATTTATTTGACAGAGATCACAAATAGGCAGAGAGGCAGGCAGAGAGAGAGGAGGAAGCAGGCTCCCCGCTGAGCAGAGAGCCCAGGCTCCATCCCAGGACCCTGAGATCATGACCTGAGCCGAAGGCAGAGGCTTTAACCCACTGAGACACCCAGGTGCGCTGATAAATATACTCTTTAATCCCCATCACTTATTTCACTTACACCCCACCCAATTCCCTTCTGGTAATCATCAGTTTGTTCTCTATAGTTAACAATCTGTTTCTTGGTTTGTCTCTCTCTTTTCCCTTCTCATCTGTTTTCTTTCTTAAATTCCACATAAATTTCTTTCTTAAATTCCACATGAGTGAGATCATGTACTATTTGTCTTTCTCTGACTGACTTCTTTCTTTTAGGATTATGCTCTCTACATCCATTCAGGTTGTTGCAAATGGTAAGATTTCATTCGTTTTTTATGGCTATATAATGTTCCATTCTACATACATACCACATCTTTTTTTTTTTTTTTTTGGTTTTATACCACATCTTCTTTATCCATTCATCTTTTGATAGACACTTGGGCTGCCTCTGTAATTTGGCTATTGTATATAATGTTGTAATAAACATAGGGGTGCATGTATCTCTTTTATTTAGGGTATTTGTATTTTGGGGGGCAAATAACCTGTAGTGAGATTCCTGGATTATAGGTTAGTTCTATTTTTAATTTTTTAGGAACCTCTTACTGTTTTCTAGAGTGTCTGCATCAGTTTGCATTCCCACCAACAGTGTAACAAGGTTTCTTTTTCTCCACATCCTGACCAACACTTGTTTTTTCTTTTTTCTTTTTTTCCTTTTTTAGCCATCTTGACAAGTGTGAGGTGACATCTTATTGTAGTTTTAATTTGCATTTCTCTGATGATGAGTGATGTTACACATCTTTACCTGCATCTGCCAACCATCTGTATGTCTTCTTTGGATAAATGTCTGTTCATATCTTCCACCCATTTTTATTTTTATTTATTTATTTAAAAGATTTTATTTCTTTATTTGACAGAGAGAGAGAGAGATCACAAGTAGGCAGAGAGAAAGGAAGAAGCAGGCTCCCTGCAGAGAAGAAAACCCGATGTGGGGCTCGATCCCAGGACGCTGAGACCATGACCTGAGCCCAAGGCAGAGGCTTAACCCACTGAGCCACCCAGGCACCTTCTGCCCATTTTTAAATTGGATTGTTTTCTTGGGTGTTGGGTTGAATAAGTTCTTTATATATTTTTCCATAGTAACCTGTTATCAGATATATTATTTAGAAATATCTTCTCCCATTCTGAGGTTGTCTTTTGGCTTTGTTGATTATTTCCTTTACTGTGGAGAAATTATTATTTTGATGCAGTCCTCTTCATATGCTTCTTAAAATGAATTTCTAATAGTATCAAACTCAAGTAAATTAAAGGCATTCCCTGAATAAAACAAATGTGGAGGAAAAAAATTCATGACATTATATGCAATAATAAAAAAATTTTATATCTGTAATTTTTTAAATATAATTTTGAATGAATTAATGAATTGAGTTGTATCTATCAACAATTTCTTATTTAAAATTGATGCCTTTCCTAGAATGTTAATAAAAATTATGTAAAACAGGACATACTTTGGAAAGATTTTTCTTATTCTGACATATCAAATATAAAATATACCTAATCTCTAATTTTGAAAATGCACCATGATATGACTTCCAATGAGAATTTTTCAGTAAGAATCTCTACCCTTTTTTGGCACTGATATTTATAAAGTCAACTTTTACTATACATTCTTTTAGTATAGGTTCATGAATTAATTAATATTGATGTTATTTATTCTGTATGAAATGTTACATTTTTTCTCAACATTCTTTGAACTCTTTCAAATGAACTGTATTGAACCTGGCTTTAATACCAGCACAAAAGGATAAGGGTAGAGGTTTTGAAACCAATTTTGTTTGGAGAATTTTAAATTCAGAAGCTGTTATAAGAAATCCTTATGAAAAATGAGAATTAATTGGATCAATTGTTAAATTTCTTAATTTAAACTGGAATTTGTTTAGTATCAAATTTATTTTGTGCCTGTTTTCCAAATCCTCAACAGGTTTCCTACATATTATTGCAATCCATATATATGTAATCTTGACAAAATAAGGTGGCTACTGTCTTCACATCTCTGGGACTTAGTGAAGCATCTTGGGAAGTAATTACTTGGAATTTCAAAAGTAACATTCAATATACCAATCAAGCGGTTATTCTGTTGTTATTGATAAAATTTCACAATAGCAGGGAAGTTGAAAATAGCCCCTGAGGAAAAGATTGTACAAAAAAATAACCAGTTCTTTTGTAATTTGATTTCACATGTACATAATATATCTTTAATAATATTTGAGATATGAGCTGATAACCAGCTTAAGTCAGTTGCCTCCTCCAATATAGAAAATAATAGGTTATTATTCAATTATATTATTTAAATTTAAGTATTTACATATTTTTAGAATTGAGAAAAGCATCTTTCCTCTAAAATCAATGAGATTTGTCAGCTAACAGCAAAATAAGAGCTATGATTTCTTCAAGTTCCAAATATACGTGAACAAAAAATAGAAAACGGTATGCTAGTGTAATTGTTATCTGATGAACACAACTACTAAAAACTGTAATTTCTTTCTTACTCTTTTGGCCAAAAATACTAATGAATGCTTATTGAGAGTATTCTGTATATCAAGCACAGCCCTATCAAGTTAGTATTGTTACAAAGTTCATTTTATGGATGGAGAAACTGAAGTCCTATGAGGTTAAATAAACTGCTTGTGCTCATTCAGTTGACAAGTGAATTTATTATTAATTTATTATTTATTATTTTTATTTTTATATAATTTTATTTTATAATTTATTATTAATTATTTTTTAAAGATTTTATTTGTTTATTTGAGAGATCATGAGTGGAGGGGGGAGGTAGTGATCATGGGTGGGTGGTAGACAGAGGGAGAGGGAGAAGCAGGATTCCCACTGAGCAGGGAGCCTGATGCCCGGCTCAATCCCAGTACTCTTGAGACCTGAGCCAAAAGCAGAAGCGTAACTGATTGAGCCACCCAGGCACCCATTTTGGCAAGTGAATATAGTCATCTAGTTTATCTAGTCCAGAATCCATGCTCACATTTACTAAGCTCATGTAAATCTGCTTCAATGTGTGTTGCTTTTTCTTCCATTAGCATTATTTGACATTTATTGTTAATCCCAGGAACCAAAAGCTTTCTTACTACATTGGATAAAATGGGAATTAAATGCCTTATATTTGATTATATTATTCTAACCCTATTAATCAGGCAGGAAGTGAATTGTCACCTGAAAGAGTTTCCAATTCAGAATTAAATAACTGTGTATACAGTCGAGTTTTACTATTATTTTCAGAGTTAATTTTTGATTTTCTGGATAAGCTTATTTTGTTATGTGAAACATAATCAAAATATTCCCCAAGATCTAATCAATGCATCTTATCTCATTCAAACGATATCAGCTGGATACTCTGAGCTATTCTTTCTTGATAGGTTCACCTGTTTACTTAAAGCCAAACTACGAAATCTTAAAAACAAAACATATTTCCTATATTCTACATTAGAATATGCTGACACTTTTACTTGATTTCTTTACTATATGCATCATGGCCCTGATCTTTGTATTATGTATCTTTGCTTCCTTGATGTCTTCTCAGTGAATAAAAGATGAACTTTAAACCTTGTCAAGTGGTGATCAGTATCAGTCTTCAAGGAATAGCTTACAAAAATAAAATTTCAGGACTCCTTAAAAGAAGACACTGTTCAATTGCTTTAATATATTTTCTGTCAAAAACTGTAGTAGTATGACTGAACATAAGGTACTTTGCATGCAATGTATATCCTTTACAATGCCAAAAATAAATGTTCCTATAGGACAGTTTTCTCATATTAGCTGATATCAACATTTTAAATGATGAACAGTAAGATTTCATCTATACCAACCATATTAATGCATCGCATTATAAATCAAGAATAGCTGTCCATGGTCTTATTTGTTTAAAAAACTGCTAAATATTTTATGCAAAGATATTAATTAAGAAGAACATTTTCAATCAAATTAAGTTATTCTACTTTTCAGTACAAGGGGACAATGATGTGAATAAAACCTAGTAGTCTAGGCTGTTTTCCTTCATTATTTTATGCACGTTTGTGATTAGAAACATATATTAATTATATTCAGGACAGACACAAGGGAAAGGTTTTTATAGAAACCAGAAAAAGCCCAAAGCTATGATTATACTTAAGTTTTGTAACTTAGCCAAGTCCATTATTCATATTTACAATTTAAAAAGTCATAGTACTCTCAAAATATTTAGACCCCTCCTGATTGTATTAATATTTGATATTTGATTAGGTTAAAATGCAAATGTGAACCCTCCATATGGTGCAGAGCAGCAGAGGAACAATATGTTCCATGTGGCCAAGCCACCTTGGATCTTTCAATAATAAATATTCACAAGCTCCATTAACACCACATCATCACTACTTAAATTTTAACCTAGCAGGTTTTGGGTCAGTGATAAAATTTGGTCAGTATCTTCACAACAGCAGAATTAATGCTAGTAGAAAGTACAGGGCATGAGAGTGGACAATTTCACTGAAATAAGTAGAATGAAATCCTGCAACAGATTTTTTTTTTCAAATACAAAAAAAAATGGAAAGAAATAAGAAAATAACTTTAATTTTGGAGAGTGAAAAAAAATATCTGGTAAGACTAAAAATCAGGAAGCAAAACAAAGCAAGAACAAAAACAAAACAGTTTAAACAAATTAACTTCCTGTTTCCTATTTGCCTAATTTTAATTTTAATTGTAAAAATTTATTTTGAGGACTACCTTAAGAAACACTATAGCAAATGGATGTAGAAGGCAAATGAATCCCCAATGATGGAAGATAGTGATTCTGGTCAGCATATATTATATCAGATTTGAGAGTGGGATAGTGAAGTCATTTTGCTAAGGCTATATAGTTTAGATTATTTTGGGAGGGGGAAGCAAAGTATTTATGAAATATATTGCTGAAAGTGTTGTGGTGTTGCTTAGTACATGGAGAAAAAGAGGCCAGAGCAATGAAATTGATCCCTGATTTGGCCGCTTAATTGAAATGTTTCATTTTGGAGATGAAGTTCATAGGGCGATTTTTAAAAAATGATGTATAGTTAAGAAGAAGAGCAAATAAAACAAATAGGCATTTTGGGTTTGCTCCTCAGCATCCATCCTCCACTTTGAGGAACCATGATGAGGAGTAAGAGTTCACCCAAGACCAAAAGTGAGGCTCAGGAAACAGACAAAATGAATTAGTTTGTTCAAGGTGTGGGTAAGAGGACTATTAAGGTCCAGACAGAGGGCACCTTGGAACTTTCAAGTTTGCCTGAGCAAAAAGAGGGTTTCTTTCTTGCAAGTGTGTTGATATGAAAAGTGAAATGCTGCAATTATTTTCAGAAGACAATAAAGCCAGTTTATGAATAAGCCTGATACATTACGCAGGGCACAGTAAAACATAAAGAAACAGATATAGAATCTCAATGACAATGAGAATGACTTGACTGAACCATACTGAAGGTCACAGTATTTCAGGTTTGAATCAATTATCCATGCCAATAAATATATTTTATTAAAGCAAAGTGAATTTTGTTTCTTATTTGTAAAAACAAACAAATAAATAAATAAATAAATTCCAATTAAAAAAAAAGGAAAGCGAACAAATGGACCAAGACCTATTTAACCCTACAATTAGTCAAAAAAAAAAAAGAAAAAAAAAAGAGAGAGGCAAATACACACACACACACACACACACACACATACACACTTACAAGTAACTCAAAGCACATAATTTACTTAAAAGTTTGATGTTATTCAAATTCTAAAAATTCCAAAGTCAGATAATGATCTTTTCCTGTCCTCACTTTCATTATTTTTAGGTCCTTGTTTTTAGCCAGACTTTTCCCATGAGAGCTGAGCATGGAGAATATTGGAATTTTCCTGTGGATCTTAAAAGTCTTATTCCTTGAAGAATTGGGGACTACATTATTCATTGAGGAGTTAGGAAATGCCATGGCTTGGCAATTTCACTACCTTTAAGGAGATGCAGGAGGTCAAAGAGCTTGGATATTTTGGGTCTTCAGATCCCATATGAACCTTTCGTCCTTGTGATGGTCACTCGTCACATGCACATACTTGGCCAGATGGGGCAAGAGCAGCCTCAGCAACTTAATCTGGTGCCTCACTAGAAAGAATTTTCCTTCACTCTCCACTAACCACCTAATCTTAGCTTATTCCTCTGGGAGCCAACACTTGCAGCATTTTCTTTCACCACTCAGTAGAGTCTGTGACTGCAATGTAAGCAACCCCCGAATGGCTCATTAAAGCCATTATTATTAGCGTCAGATAATCCTGGGAGTTCTGCATCAGCTTTTACCCTATTGCATCCTGTCTGTGCACTGAGTAGGACTATATTAGGACAAAGATGCTTCAGCTCCTGAATAAGCAGGAAATATCATTATTAAAAAAACAAACAAAAACAGAAAAACAGCAAAAAGCTTTGAGTTAGTGATAGCAATGGATTTAGAAGGGTTTTGGTAAGCTACACTAATTATGAAAATTAAGATTCCCCCCCCACCCACAACTCCACAGAAGGAAATTCAGAACAGGGCATTTATTATCTCCTTTAAAACTCTAGTTTCTCAATATTGATTTAAAGCCTTTTCAATACTAATTATGTATTATATATGTCATTGGGTACAAAAGGATTTAGGTGGAAATTGATGACATCGACATGTATTTACGTATATGCACATGAAATGCGTATTTCAAGGGGTGACAAAGAAAAAGTACAATTTAACATTGCCAGTGATGGCTTTGTCAATACTAAGATGTGTGGTTGTAAAAGACAATGCCCACGTGTGTATAATGAAAATCGTAAGCTTATCTACTTATACTTGATGTCTTTGAGAATTTTTGGTAAGTCATAATTAGAACTCCCCAGTGCTTGATTCACTCCTCTGCATTAAATAAGTCACTTAGTGAAATATATGATCACATTCTGAACATGAAATATTTTAGTATGACTAAGTAATATGCTGGAGACCTAAAAATTCCATTACCTGGAATTTCTCATTTGTGTCGTTGATGTTTTCTGACCCATTGTTTTTACCTTTTGATCCTTCAATTCAGAGATAAATAACATCCTAATTTGACTGCCTCTCTATAGATCCATTTGAGAGTCATCTCTTTCCCTATACAAGTTTAATCTCTTCAACCATGTGCAAAATACATTGCCAATTCCTTTTTCAATGATTTTTCTTCATCAATTTCATCTTGTCTCTTCTTTATCAGATCATTCTCTTACATATAGAAACATATCCATAATGCCCATTTTCTAATGAAGAAAGGGAAAGAGTTAACCCCAACCTTATGACACACTCAAGCTAACCTCCTCTCATTCTTCCTTGCCCACTAAACTTCATTTATATTAATATTACTCTTCACTTTCTTGCAGTCTAGTTTTTGCCTCTAAAATCACGTTGAGTTCACAAGGAGAAACAATTAAACAAAACAAAACAAAACAAAATTCTCACTTTTCTTCTTCCCTCAGTAGCCTGCTGAATCACTCTATTGTCTGAACCCAGTGGAAAGCAGAGGACATGAGTCTGTTGACGCTGTTGGCCTCCTAGTGCAAATGAAAATTTCCAACCCAAGTGTTCTTGCCAATATCCTACCCATTCCTTTGGAACTGCTCCAAACTCATAGTGTTGGCAGAGAAGATGGATTTAAATAGCTGTACTTGTAACGTATATTCCTGTTCTCATGACCACAGCTACTTAGGGTTGGAACATAATCATTGTCTAAAAAGAACTGATCATGTTCTGTTTCCAAGAAATTTGCATTTAGGGCACAGAGAGCCAGACACTTAGATGCTGTACCAGTGAGATCTTGTGGAATATGGGCAGGAGCCAGAGACATGGTGAGATGAGGTTTGAGCAAGCTGTCTTAAGCAAAGGCATCCTCTCAACTAGAGGAGATAGAAACAGAAAAGCCCAGGATAAATGAGTTCAGAATCCATCAGCCTCCAGATAGAGCAGCTAACTGATAACTTCCCACTTCTGAATGAGCTCAGTGTAATTTCTGTAGAATTTCTATTTTTAAAAAATACACTTTTGAATTTGAGAAAGCTTGCATTGTTTTTCTTCCTTCCAAATGATGTATGATTAAGTTAATTCAAAAAAAAAAGGAAAAAGAAATGTTCAAATGGAAGTTTATCTGTTTCTCCAAAAGACAGAGAAAAAATACACATTGAAAAAAATATTGTCCAAGTGAATACACTTTACTGAATTATATGGTAATTTGGGTCAATTCTTCTATCCTTGATTAGTGCTCAGCCAGTTTTTAAAGTGTAAGTTTAGTTGGGAACTTATTTGTATAAACCCTCTACAGACTACTAATTGGATTTTTTTTTTTTTAAGATTTTACCTATTTATTTGACAGAGAGAGAGAGATCACAAGCAGGCAGAGAGGTAGGTAGAGAGAGAGGGGGAAGCAGGCCTCCGCTGAGCAGAGAGCCCCATGCGGGGCTCAATCCCAGGATGCTGAGACCATGACCTAAACTGAAGGCAGAGGATTAACCCACTGAGCCACCCAGGTGCCCCCAATTGGATCTTTTTTTAAGATTTTATTTATTTATTTGAGAGAGAGATAGAGTGAGAAAATAAGAGAAAGTTATGAGCAGATGGAGGGTCAGAGGGATTGGCATCCCATCAATCAGATTTTGAATAAGCATAATCTGCCAAAAAAAAATCTTATTGATTATCAAGTGATATCAATGTTTTTAAATGACAGTAGCATACACTTTTAAGCATTTAGCATAGAATCTAGAATTCGTATTTCTATTCTGTATGCTTTCTTATGTTTTGTTTTGGACATAAATTTATTAAGAAAGGAAACTAGGGGAGTACGTAGGTGGCTCAGTTGGTTAAGTGTCTGCCTTGGGCTCAAGTCATGATCTCAAGGTCCTGGGACAAAGCCTCACATCAGACTTCCTGCTAAGTGAGGCATTTGGTTCTCCCTCTCTTTGCTCATGCTCTCTCTCTCTCTCTCTCTCTGAATCTCTCAAATAAATAAATAAATAAATAACATCTTAAAAAATAAAGAAAGAAAGGAGACTATGTAAGCAAGTCTTTTGATGCTTCTGAGACATCTAGAAGGTAACTGAGGTTAAGTTACCAGAAATTATTTGTGTGTCTATAGAAACTGGTTTCCATTTCTAGAGTCATTATGGTATACCTACTGAAGAGCAGAAGGTGATGAGAACTCAGGAGGTTTTTTTTTTTTTTTTAATGGAATGTAAAATTAAAACGAAGTCAGTTTCACTGAATACCAACATGTACATTGTGTATAGCACAACTCCAGAGACTACTATTTATGTAGACCATGACATAAATGTTCATTTTTTCTCCTACCTGTGCCATGTAAAATTTGCACAACCATTCTTGGCTATTATGCCACATTAGACATTTTAAATTTATGTTTGTAATATGTAAGCTCTGAAATGCCAGGAATTTTTAGTTCACTATGTTTCTACAACCCCAAGACCAGTGTCTAGGGTATAAGATTTTAATTCCATGGGTAAATGATGAAACCAAAAGTATTGAAATCACTTGTATTATTTAACTAAAAAAAACAGAATTCTGACTTCACTGTAGATTTACTATATAATCACACAAGGGCTGGGCACAAAGATTAATTGACTATTAGAAAAACAATATGTTAGAATTATCATTAACAATTCACATCTGGTCACAATACTAAACAGGCAAACTAAATTCAGGATGTGCAGGGGAAAACTCTAATCCTATACTCTCAATCTAATTCTCAATTAGAGTTTCTCTCATAAGTTTTTGGCCGAAAATACTTAGAGGAAAAGCTTGCATGACAAAAAAGATAAGATAGAGGATTTATAGGGCATTTTATCCGCTCTACACAGTGGTAAATAATAATTTATAAAAGATTGAAAATTAAATAAAACCTAAAGCTTACTTTGAGGTTTTAATTAAACTTGTTCTTATTATAAATAGACCAGAATTGTCTAACTTATAGTCAAAAGAAAAGTTATAAAGTGTGGAGATATAGTTTGCTACGTAAAATCATGTACTTTATAAGACATGACATCATCTTGGTGAAAATTAATATTTACCAAGTCAGTTTCTTGTACTTGAATAATTTATATATTATTTATTTCAATAAATGCTAGATAACAGGGCATGTTACTCATATGAAGAATTAGATAGCTATATGTCTGCTAGAGTTCATACAAAAGTTAACAAGAAGGAAGGGAAGACAAATTAGTAAAGCCATTAATTGTGTTGCTGAGTCTAATCATTTGTTTGTTTTAGCTAGAATTTTCTGCCTTTATTGCAGTCATTAGCACTTGACAGTGAATAATCTTCTGTTGAAAATTCCTAATTAGGTTAGGATTTTTTTTTTTAATATGTTGCAAAACCTGAGATTCTGTTAATATGGGCGGATATAGTGATTCTTAGAGTCAAATCATGGGGTCTAACTTAAGCTAAGAATTTTTTTTTTCCATAAGAGTAGAGCCATGAACAGAGTTCATAACTTTGCTGATGCTTCTTCTCTCTGCAGACATTAGCCATGTAAAGGCAAGAGCATGTTATAAATCAGGTAATGCTTCCATTAATCATAACGGGAGTTAAATGTACGTCAAGAGAGTGAATCCCCATAGGTATTTAAAATGAGTTTCGGTTACTATGCATCTGTTGATGTAGCTTGGTAAGGTATTTTCACACTTTCAAAGAATCACCCCTTTCGGCAAGATGAAATAAGAAAGCATCAGATGAGCATGGCTTTGCCAAGCTTCTGAATTTCAAAGGCTCCTGAGAACTCCAGGAAGAATGTGAGCCAGCATCTCTAAAATGTGTGCACAAGGCTGAGAGAATGATCCAGACCTCTGGCACCTCAGGTAACTTAGAGATACCCAGCATAACACACTGCCAGCTCCTTGATGGATCTCCACCAGATCTCTGGAGGCAAGGCAGTCTCTCACCCAGCATGAAAAAGAGAAATCTGTCCTCTTTGCCAGGTTTAGGTAAATATTATGAATTGAATGTCTGACTTTTTTTTTTTTTTTGTAATTAAGACATATTTAGTACCAGCAAATACAAATAGCTTCCTCATTTAGGCTATTCTCTCTTTATGAAACAAAAAAGGAAATTATTAAATGCCCTCACAAAGATTAAAAAAGAGGAGGAAGAAGAAATCCAAACAAATTTATTTCGAACTCACTGCATTCTTCATGATGTTCGAGTTTCTCTATAATCAAATTAAGGATTAAAGGGTTCACCATATAAATGTAGAAATATTTCTGCCCTGAAACATCTTCACTTTTATGTAATTGGAGTTTCAGTATAGTTGGATCCATAGTAGTTAATAGTATAAAGATAATAAAAATGAAGGTTAAAAAAGGCAAGAGAGAAGACTAGAAGGAAATAAATAAGAGCGTATGGGAGATACCATTGATTTTAAGAATAGGTAGAGGGCCAGAGAGTGAAAGGGACAGAAATAGACTAAATCACATAGCTTCTGTCAAAGTTCCAAACAAATTCTAGCTAAAACAAACAAATGATTTTCTAATAATAGAAAAAAATAAGAAACCAAGAGTCTAGAGGTACTAGATTTTCACAGTTGAGGTGTGGGAACTAGAGATAAAGAGTAATATGGTAGGAATATATGTGCCTCAGGACGGATACATTTCTTTGTGACTAGTCACATCTAATATTTAAATAAATGGCACAGAAAAGAAATACATAATAAGATTCACAATTTTGAAAATAACACCAAACTTCTGGGAAGACAGCAAAATACCAAGTTAATGGCTATAAAGGATGAAGATTTTATGAGGCTGTGCAGCTGGTTAAAAAAGTGGCAGAGAAATTTGAACACATTCAAGCATAAGATCATATGAGTACTGAAGTATAATAAGAATGCATGTGTAAGATGTCAGTTAGACCAGGAAAAAGATTTAGGCGTCATTTTCTTGATGACAGTAATCCAATATGCTATGTGTTAAAAACACAATCCAAAAATATATCATCACTGAAAAACGCAGTGGAAGCAAACAGAAGAAAATGACTAGATATTACAGTGTATCTAATGCAGCAGGCACTACACTAGACTCTAAGGATAAAATACCAGATAAGGTTCCTGATTTCATGGAACTCAAGCCCAACAGAGTGGAAAGACTAGTACTAGTAAGTATAATTGAGGAATGTCAAAGCACGCACCTGGAATTTTCTTCCTGCAGATGTAAGCAGTGCTCACTTCTTCCACTTCTTCAGGCTTTGGCTGAAATCCCATCTTCTCCAGGAGGCTCTTCCTGAACATCTATTTAAAGTTGCAACGCTGTTACATATGCCTAACACCCTCTGGTTTCTTGCTTTATTATTTTTATTTTTTCCCTCACCACTAATGTATCATTGAGTTTATTTATCTTTATTACCTAAGTCTGCCAACTAGAATGTACATTTTATGCAGCCATGGTGTTTTGTCTGTTTTATTTACTGCTATATCCCCAATGTTTAGAAGAGTCCTAGGCACTACAGGTACTTAATAAATTTTCTTGAATTAAGGAGTAATGTCCTGTTTTGAAGAAACAGGATGAAGATTGTTGAGGGTTGAGGGTTATGTTAGAGAGTGTGGTCAAGAGAGCCATTTAAGTAGGCAGTGAGAAATGAGAAAAAGCTTGCCTTGTAGAGATGTGGGGAGAGGCAATGTCATAAGGAACCAGCAAGTTCAGAAGCCAAAGGCAGATATGAAGTTAAAGAATGCCTGTAAGTGGGCGCCTGGGTGGCTCAGTGGGTTAAAGCCTCTGCCTTCGGCTCAGGTCATGATTTCAGGGTCCTGGGATCCAACCCCACATGGGGCTCTCTGCTCGGCAGGAAGCCTGCTTCTGCCTGTCTCTCTGCCTACTTGTTATCTCTCTCTCTGTCAAATAAATAAATAAAATCTTTAAAAAAGAGGGGGGCTGTAAAGAGGGGGCTGGGGATGGGGGTGAGTGTGGATGGATAAGCAGCAGCCAAATTATTATCTTGTAGTCCATAAAGTGTTTGAATTATATTTTGATACTGTTAGAACTAAAAAACAAAAACAAAAGAGAATAAACAAACAAACAAAAACCTCGTAACTCTTAAACTGTTACCTAGGATATTGGTGAAAGGAATACAGTGAGAAATACTAGAAACAGAGAGAGCTTCCAAGAAAATTTTACAGTGGTGCAAATGTAACAGCACTGGAAATAGTGAGAGAGGGGCAATATCCCAGTCAAATCCTTATGCAACTCACAAGCTTAGTGATATTGGACAAGTTCTTTAATCACTACAAGCTTTGGTTTGTTTATCAACAAAATGGGATTAATAAATTTCTTACTTCAAGTCTTGGATGATTGGATGATTAGATCATGGTCAACTGTTTTCAGGTTAAGAAAATTTTAAATCTGATGATTTTTACATGGATTAATTCTCCAGATGTAGATATATGTGCATTATTAGAAACACATGGTAGCACATCTACTAGATATAAATAACAGATACAACATTTATTCCCTCTTGGAATATATGATTCAGAACACTTAAAATTTGGACATATGCCTGAAAACCACCTGCAGATGAAACAAAATACCTCCGAGAGACTCAGAAACTGGGCATATCAAGAGCGCTTGCTCTGTTCGAATTTCAGCTCCCCTTCCAGTCAATTCTCCTCTTAAGCCTGCTTTTATTTATTTATTTTTAAGATTTTATTTATTTATTTGACAGAGAGAGATCACAAGTAGGCAGAGAGGCAGGCAGAGAGAGAGAGGAGGAAGCAGGCTCCCTGCTGAGCAGAGAGCCCGATGTGGGACTCGATCCCAGGACCCTGAGATCATGACCTGAGCCGAAGGCAGCGGCTTAACCCACTGAGCCACCCAGGCGCCCTTAAGCCTGCTTTTAAAATTAATGTGAAAGAAGGTGAGGAGCCCTTTTGCTTAAACCCTGTCAGAATTCTCACATCTGTTCTGTTCAGAGAAAACATGCCCTAAAAGATTTTATTGTTGTTGTTCACCTTACAATGATAAAATTATTCTTGAAAAGTTACATATTCACAATTAAGACACAAAGAACAAGAGCTTATGTGGATATTATACAAAAACACGTTTATAATGTTGATAAACATATTCTCTTCTGTGTTGTCATATTTATTTTCAAAAACTAAATTGAAGACATATATTAAATTAAGCTTTTCTTAATATGACTGTCATTTTAAATATCATTTTCATTGCCAGGGAGTAACACCTAAATTGACAATTGACTGTGAAGCAATATGTGTAACACTGAAAGAAAAATGAAGGGCTCAAATAAAAGTATAAAACACTATAAATCATGAGTAATAAATGGTTTACTGCAGCATAATCCCTTTATCAATATCCAAGGCTCTAAGACTTATTTATTCTCTTATTCTTATAAAAAGAGCCCAAATTTGATTTATTTATCTCATTTTCAATTAAGGAAAATCTCCCAAATCTGTTTGTACAGTAAATCCCAAAGATCTGTTAAGAAAAATAATCCAAACATGGAAACAAGGCAGAAAATGGCTTCGTGTCTTTAATATCATCCTGGAGCTCTGTATAACAGGCTCACCCAGCATCGATTCTCTAGGACAGTCCACCTTTTTGTTTGACTTGCTATTTACTGCTGATTTATACCCAGAATTTATTAAGGTTAGTATTAACTTGTAGATTGTTGTCTAATAGAGAAGCAAGTGATTCCTGTCCAATACAAAAGATAACCACAAAATTTGCAGTTTTAATGACCCATAGGACATTACAGAATTCTTTTTCTAGCTTAGCAAATTTATTTCACCATGCCCTTCCCAACTAACTATAAGAATCTGTGGGTCTCAGATCTTCTCAGTCAACCTTACTATCCTACTGGGTCCTTCATTAGCGAGTCAAATACATCTCTGATATGTGCTCACTCTATATATTTGTTTGAAACATGATTTTGACAAGGAAAACAACACCTTGACAATCTTCAAGCTTCCATCAAAATGTTGAAGCAAATTAATCTTAATTTCTAAAAAGGCTATCCTGTGCATTTTTATTTCCCTTTGGACTTTGGATTAACTCCCAAGGTGCACTATTTTACCTTCACTGAATTTCTCTCTCTCTCTGGCTTTATTTTTGTTTTAGGTTCTTGACAAAGTTCAGGTCTTCTGATGGTTGGTTCATGCTAAAAAAGTCATTCCCCACAGGGAACAGCAATGGTTGAGAATAGAATTTTGTGGTGATCTCTGATGGGAGCCTGTGGTTTATACCAATTTGGTATAAGTTTCCTGTGGTTCATACCAACTTGGTTTTATCATTAATTATTTTTAAAAGCAAATCATGTGAGGTGCTTGGGTGGCTCAGTCAGTTAAGCACCCAGCTCCTGGTTCCAGCTCAGGTCATGATCATGCTCATGGGATCAAGTCCTTCACTGGACCCCATGTTCAGTGCATTCTCTCTCCTCCTCCTTCCCTCTCTGCCCTTCTCTGCATGCACACTTTCTCCATCTCTCTAAAATAAATAAAATGAAATTTAAAAAAATAAAATAAAATAAAAAATAAGTAGAGCATACAATGAGTATTCCTTGATTCAGAAAGAGCTATGCTTTTAAAATTTACATTACCTTCTTTTATGTATATATTTTTAAGTATTATATTATCTTTTTGGCTAGTAGGTGATTAAGGGGAATTGTTTTGCTCAGGCATCTGTGGTCTTATCTTAATCAAATATCCATAACTTCCTTGATAATTCATTTGATTTTGCCACCTCAAGATCATAGCCTAAATTCAGAAAAAATATAATTTTCAAGATATCTTTTATATCCAAATATATCTTTGATATTTCCCAAAAGGCTATTTGCAACAATCATAATATTTTTTTTTCTTTCACCTCAGAAAAGGAGGATACTAGAAATAATTAGATTCGTTCTGGTGTTTCTTTCTTATTAATTAGCTCAACAGAAGCGTATGATCTACAAGGGAAGAGGTGTCCGATAAAATGGGAAGCTTAGCCTCTCTTAGGTTAATTCTGTATAAGTAAAAAATACCAATATAATACATTTTAAAGATGATATCCTTTACAAGATGTATTGATTTCCCT
The DNA here is from genome assembly GCF_009829155.1 of Mustela erminea. NCBI lineage: Eukaryota > Metazoa > Chordata > Mammalia > Carnivora > Mustelidae > Mustela > Mustela erminea. The sequence continues at coordinate 43,363,288 of NC_045623.1, forward strand.
GGAAATGTATCAATGCCTTCATTGTCCACACTATGTTTTTACCCTCAAGGGAAACATTGATCAGTTTCTTAGAATAGTTTATTTCATTCCAAAACAATCTTGTCTATTCTTACACTGTTGCTTGCTGTAATGAGATAACAACCTCTGTTCAGTTTATCATCAACAGATTATTTCTACTTTCCCCCTCATGCTTGCCTGAAGCCTCTGCCACAAACTACAGATTTTGTTGCATTTTTGACAATAAAGGACAGTCTGAAGGCCTTTCTGGGAAAACAACAATAATTTTACCAGGCTCTTAACTATTATTACATCAAAGAAAAGATTCATATATAGGGGTTTCTGAGTTGTCATTGCTTAGAAAACTGTCAGACTATACTGAGAACTGAGTCAGGATTTTCTTTCCCTTTTTAGTTAAGAAATAGGTGACTCAGGAGAGCAGCCTGCTGGCTCAAAATCCAGTGGAAAAAGAATTAATGAAGAAGAGAATGAGATGCTGAAGGAAATCTAATCGTGGTTACTCTTTATTGAATAAATGATGGTGTTGCTGCTACAAGCTCATGTTCTATTTTGTAAAGAAGAAAACTTTTACTCCTGATCCATTTCTAACCTTTAATTCAATAGATTATGCTTTTACAAACTGAAATGAAATATTGTTTAATAATACATTTTTTCCTGACCCTCAGAATTCAGAAACAACACTTTTACTAGTTCTTTACTTTCTTTTTCCCCCCTCTTTTGTCATTTGACACTAGTTCTTTACTTTCAGTAGCAATGCCCTTATTTTCATAGGTTTAATAGGAATTGTCATCCTGTTTACAAGAATGTAATTGCACAAATTGATTGTGTAATCAAAGGCATAACTGGAGTGTCAAATTTTATTTGATCACCTATGATAATGCCCCAATTAAGGATGAATATTATACTTCATATATGGAATTAGTGCCTACAAAGCCCTCCCAGGAAACACGTCTGACAATTGTTCTATGGTTTATATAGGTTCCAGGACTTAAAGCTAATAAAGAAGGTTACTTTCTAGCAGGTTAGAAGTCAAGACCTTAAGAAGTGAGGAATGTACCCTTAATTATAGTTACCACAAATAAATCCTCAGAGATGAATTTTAGGGATTGGTTTCAGAAAATAATAAATAAATAAATAAATAAATAAATAAAAGAGTGATTAAAAGGAAACTACTGGGAAAAATAGAGAATACTGACAATGCAATCCTAGCTTATTTATATAATCTCCAAATGAAAATTAATTATCTGCTTTAATAATTGCTTAATGTTTTATATGTCCAGATTTGTTAATCTTACTTCAAGGAAGCTTATATAGCTAGTTAGCTTTTTTGCTATACCTATGTAAATTATTTAGGCCAACAACAATAGCAGAAAATGATACTAAGAGTTTTTGTAAAAATATGTGGAGATTATAATAATAATAATTGTTAAGAAAAAATATCTAAAATATAAAAATAAGAGAACAGGATGGTTAAGTGTCCTTACAATGTCACATTGGGCATTGTCTAATTAACATACTCAAGGATCATTAATTCCATAAAACAGGGGTTAGCAAATTATAGTACAATGGCCAAATTCAGCCCATGACTTATTTTTTTATGACCAATAAGTTGAAGAGAATTTTTACACTTTTAAAGTGTTATAAAAGACAAAGTAAAGGGAATATGCAAGGAGATTATATGTGGCTTATAAAACTTAAATATTTACAATTAAACCTTCAACAAAAAGAGTCTAATTTGCTCTAGAATATGTTTTTGTCTGATTTTCAATTTAGTATTTGTTAAGGCCTGAAGTCTGAGAAGTTGATGTAAATCTGTAGATTTTTGTGGCTTAGAAAATAAATTATTTCTGTATGTTAAGAGAGATAATGCTTAATTTTAAATTTTTACTGACTTATTATATATTAACTGTTTCTGTCTGTAATGTAGCAAATTTGTTTGCATCCTGAGAAATTATATAAATTGTTGTTTTTTAAACTCTTCTCTTTTTTTTAAGATTTATTTATTTATTAGGCAGAGAGAGAAACCATGTGAGTGGCAAGAGAGGCAGAAAGAGAGGAAGAGAGAATCCTCAAGCAAACTCCGCACAGAGCATGGAGTCCTATGTGGGACTTGATCTCAAGAACCTGAGATAACGATCTGAGCTGAAATCAAGAGTCAGCCACTCAACCCAGTGAGCCATCCAGGTGCCCCTCAAACACTTTTAAAGGAGCTTTACCATTCTTGATCTATGAGGTTTTATATATAATTTTCCATATGATTTTCTATGCATATACACATATACATACACACATAAATGTGTGTGAGGGTATATTACACATTGCTATCAAAAGCACAAATAGGAGTATATGTATATTAGTAACTACTGAGATTGCCATTATTAACTATTATACATGAAAGAAGCTCCTTACTAGTTATGAGTTAGTGATTTGTTACCATAGTATAACTATAGTAACATAATCAAGATGTGTGTGCGAAAAAGTGAAGAATGAAATACTCTAAAATTCAAATCTTTTTATTTTCTAAATACCAAGCAATATTGTCAAATTTTGTATTGTCGAATATTTAATTAATAATTCAAAAAGAATATGTGAGTATTTATATGCAATGGTTACATTGAACTAATGATAGACAAATATATTTTAAAATATGAATAAATGCTTTTTATTCACTAAATTGAGATATCCTCAATACCTGGTATAATTACCCAATAGAAGTCAAGTGACTGAAGCATCACCCAATAGAAGTCAAGTGACTGAAACATCATATTTATCACAAAAGACAAATAAGTTAGATTTACTCTGGCTTTGGGAATTTTAGCTTTTATTTAGTTGTTCATTTGGCCCTGTGAAGAGCTGCAACCAATCTTAGAAGGATAAATCACTCTCTGTTTTGCAAATTGACATGTCTAAATGTCGTGATCACACGAACTTTGTTTTAAGATCATGTAGGTTTTAGACGCAAATAATGGGAATGAATGGGAATGAATGAGTGTAGCATGGAACATCTCATACCTTGTAAAGAAAGCAAAGATAACTAGGATCTTCCAAAGCAGGTTTTAATAGCATACCCTCAAGTCTGACATTCTCTTCCATGCTACTGCTAAGAAATCTACTTTTTTTTTTTTTTAAGATTTTATTTATTTATTTGACAGCCAGAGATCACAAGTAATCAGAGAGGCAGGCAGAGAGAGGAGGGGGCAGGTTGCATGCTGAGCAGAGAGCCTGATGTGGGGCTCGATCCCAGGACCCTGAGATCATGACCTGAGCTGAAGGCAGAGGAAGAAATCTACTTTTAAATAAAGACATCAACACATTATAGTGAAATTGAAGAACGCCTATCACCACTCTAGAAACAAGATTCCAGGAAATGTGCACTGAAGAAGGATCAGTGATGCACTCCGGGTCAAAGGAGATTTCCCTGTTAATAAGTACAAGTTGCCTGTGATGTGAGCATAAGAGAGGACAGTGGGGCATTGCTGTCTCTGAGTACTCAGGTTGTTGTGTTGAAGTCAGAGTGGAGCTCAGACGTGGAGTGGATGATGTGAAAAGGCACGTGCTCCTCAGAAGCCTGTGTGCCTCAGAGGACTTGCTGTTAGATCAAGTATTCACATCTCAGCTCCACAAATTATTAGCTGTACCCCTTGGCCAGTAACCTGTCCTGGTGGTTCTCAAAGCTTCGATATGTATCAGAATCACCTAGAGACCTACTGAAAACAGAGGTCGCTGCCTCCCACCCCCAAAGTCTTTAATTCAGAATGTCTGGGATTTGACTCAAAATTTTGAATTTTCCAAGGGATACCAATACAGTAATCTGAGAGCACACATCGTAACACTTCCTGTCATTATACTGAACTGTAAAATATTAATACTCAGAGGGTCATTATAAAAATTAAGCAAAAGAATCTATCTGGGGCTCTCTCATGCTTGTTGCTGTATAACAGGCATTATCATTAACTAAATGAATATACAGTATTAATGCATATGTTCAATAAACTTTATTTTTTATTTTTTTATTTTTTTAAAGATTTTATTTATTTATTTGACAGAGAGAGGTCACACGTAGATGGAGAGTCAGGCAGAGAGAGAGAGGGAAGCAGGCTCCCTACTGAGCAGAGAGCCCAATGCGGAACTCGATCCCAGGACCTGAGCCAAAGGCAGCGGCTTAACCCACTGAGCCACCCAGGTGCCCCCAAAAAACTTTTTTAAATTAACATATAATGTATTATTTGTTTCAGGGGTAGGTCTGTGATTCATCAGTCTTACACAATTCACAGCGCTCACCAGAGCACATACCCTCCCCAGTGTCCATCAGCCACACACCATAACCCTCTCACCCTCCCCCACTCCAGCAACCCTCAGTTTGTTTCCTGAGATTAACAAACAGTCTCTTTTGGTTTGTCTCCCTTTGTTTTGTCTTGTTTCATCTTTTACCTCTCTTCCCCCGTGATCCTCTGCCTTTTTTCTCAAATTTCTCGTATTGGTGAGATCATATGATAATTGTCTTTTCTGATTGACTTATTTCACTTAACATAATACCCTCTAGTTCTATCATGTTGTTGCAAATGGCAAGATTTCATTTTTGATAGCTGCATAGGGCTCTTCTTTATCCATTCATCTGTTGATGGACATCTAGGCCCTTTCCATAGTTTGTCTTGTTCAACAAACTTTTATTGAGTACTCTGTTCTAGACCAACTAGCTATGGCAATGAATGGATCAAATTATGGTAAAACTGCCATCATAGAGCTTACATGGAGCTAGCATTGTAATCAGGGAAATGCAGCAGACAATGTTTGTGTCCCCTTCCACATCCAAATTCATAAGGTGGAAAGTAATCCCCAGTGTGACCGTATCTGGGTTAGAAACTTTGGTAGGTGATTATGTCATTTAAGGTAGAGTCCTCATGAATGGGATTCTTGCTTTTGGAAAAAAAAAAGACCTCAAAGAGCTCTCTTGCCTTGTCCACTCTGTGAGGACACAAAAAAAGACAACCATCTACGAAGCAATAAGCTGATTCTCACCAGACCCCTAATCTGCCTTGATCCGGACTCCAGCCTCCAGAACTGTGAGAATCAACTCTGCTGTTATAAGCTACTTAGCCCACAGTGTTCTGCTATAGTAGCCTGACTGACAAAGACAGGGTGACAACAAGTAAAATAATAATTAAGCAAAGTGAGGTACTGTGTCAGATGGTTATTCAAGTTGTCTAAATGCTGTGGTTTTGGTGGTGTCAGGGGGATGGTGAAATAGGGCTGTTAGGCAAGGTCTTTGTGAAGGTGATATTTATATGACCACCTGGAGGAAGTGAGGGAGGAAACGATTCAGGCAGTGGGAGAACCCTCTAGGTGGAGAGAATAATGCTATTTTTGCAATATGTAATTCTATTAAAGGAAGAAGGAGGGTAAGAAATAGAAGTGAAACTGTAGGTATATAAGGAAAAATCCCAAGAGGATATAGATGGGAAAGTGAACAAGGATCATTTGATTTTTTTTTCTTATTTTGTTTTTATCTTGAGTTCTTGAATAGGTGTTTAACAGTGTCAGCTACATAATTTGTGGAGCCTACTGCTAGATGAAAACGTCGAGCCCTTGTTCAAAAAGCTGGAAATGTGCTGTTCGTGGTTCAGAAATACAAAGCTGTCTATTTTCTTGAAAATTCCTTCTCTCAATTTACCAGGGTAATTTTTTTAATATTATTTAAAGTCATTCTAAGTAGAGAAAGTAAAAATTTTAATTTATTAGCCTGCATTGTCCCTTTCTTCATTATACTACACAATCCCAGTTTTAAATGCAAGTATAAGAGCAGTTGATTTTTGGAGTGCCTGAGTGGCTCAGTCCATTAAGCCTTTGCCTTCAGCTCAGGTCATGATCTGGAATCCTGAGATCAAGTCCCACATAGGGTTCCCTGATCAGTGGGGAGTCGCTTCTCTTTCTCCCTCTGCTCCTTCCCCCACTCGTTCTCTCTCTCTATCTCAGATAAATAAATCTTAAAAAAAAAAAGGAGTTGATTTTCATTAGATCACCAAAATTTCATAATTTCTATTTTAGAGTTTGTTCACAGCTGTGTATTTTTTTACTTACCAGAATAGTGGAAACACTGCATAACATTAACCCAACCTTACTTCACTGGAAGATACATGCACGTCCTACCAGTATTCTCTACCTGCTGTGGACTGAGTAAGGAAAGCCTGAAAGGAAAAGGAACTATGAGTTTTCCTGTTATACCTTTTCTCTTCTTATCATCATTTTCAGTGCAAGTGGTTGGGTAACAGATGAAGTAATGTGAGCCAGAAACTGTATGATAGGATGTTTTAGCATTTGTATTTTTTTAGGCCACAATTCTCTTCTTGTGTTTTAAGCATATTTTAGTTTGAATAGAAAGTGTGACCTCTCAAGGCTCTGTGTCCCTGCTTTCTAAGTCATGCGTGAAACCTTACCTTGTGCTGGCTTTGAGTCTGTCTGCTCTCCCGTGGACTGAGGGTTCACCAGTATTCTGGGTTTGGAGGGCATTGTGAATGCTGTAAACAGTGGAGAGGCTAGGAATGGTAAACTCCCATTTGCATAAGGCTCTTGTCCCTTCAGGTTTCACTAACAAAACACAGGGTCAAAGATAAAGTTGCTAAGGATTTGAGAAGGAAGTTGAAGGACACTGAGCTAAGCATAGACCCCATCTGATCATGAGGCCTTGGTGGGCTGCAGAGACCACATGCCCATAAAGCCAGCTCTTCAGCATAACTTTAATAATTACATCCTCCGGTGATACTAAACAATCATAATATGCATGTGAACCCGAGTGTTAAAGCAATTAAAGTTTCAACTAAGTCACCAGACTATAATTGATGATGCATTCTTATTCAGTTAGTTATAGAAAGTATTCTCTGAGCTCCTTCGTTTCCTGCCACCAGTGGGAGTGGGGAGTGTCTTTATCTCAAGTGGAGAAGAGATCTCAAGATGACCCCATGCCAAGCCACACATGTATTCTGGGGTTGAGGGGCTCTGTGACATGGTGCATGGTTCAAGTTTGAAAAGGCCAAAATGGTCAAAAGTGAAGCAAGAGAGACAATGAAGAGCTATGTTTGGGAAAACTAAAACTTACATTCTTATTCATGGCAGAATATTTCAATGGTCCTTGTTTTCCACACACCATATATGGCCTGTGGGGATCAGCAGGCGGAGCTAAGTCCTGTTCCCAGTGTCCAGTTGGAAAGGTGAAGGCACCACCAACAGTGATAGTCTGTTTGTCGAGTGGCTCACAGTGGAAACAGCCAAACAGAGGTCTCTCTCAGGAGGGTAACAAACACACTGTGAGGGATGGCATTAGCCGTGTTCAGATATGGAATTGGAATGCCATGATAATGTATGAGCCACAGCCAGTCTGTAATTCCAGATGGAATGCTTGGTACCTTTAAACTCCCTCACCAAGACATCATAATTTTTTTTTTTTTTTAAAGCAGATGCCTCTTGATTTATGAGCATCAAACCGTTATCTCATTTTCTGAGAGATAAAACCTTAATACTCATGGCAAATATGTAGTGGTAACCATGTTGTTTTCAATTTAGAAAAGCCTAGGAGGAACTATAGATTATTTTAAGAGACTCTTTCCAACATGTCTGCCTTCTGTACTTCAATTACACTTAATATAGCACACTAGCATTAGTAACAATTCAAGCTTTATTCTGGACCAGAGACACAAGGCATGAACACCCCAATTCTTTCATCACTCCCTGCGAACGTTTAATAGTGATTTCCAAGAATGCTTAAATCTGTTATTGTTGCCTTTATCAATTTATGGAATTCCAGATTTACAATGACAGGAAATAAAAGCTCTACTTCTTAATGCATAAACTCTTTCTTATTAACAGTTTGTTTGTTTGTTTGTTTTCCCCAAATTGAGTTTCTCATTAATTATTGATTTCTAGACTAATAAATCATGTGAGTACCTGCAAACCAATTACACAACTTTTACAAAAACAAAGTTATCCAACTTTCTCCTTCTTCTTAAAATGAGTTTTTTTTTTTTTCTAAAGCACATTTAGATTGTAATCTCCTCTAGGGCAGGAGCTATAAATTCAGAATTTTTTAAGCACTCTAGAGCTTCTAGAATTGTATTCTGTGTGCCGTATATACTCAGTTAATATTGATGGACTGCATGCCTATAAGATGTGTACAAAATAATTTGCTGCTCTATGAAAACTCAGAAATTTGAGTCCCCATAGATTACCACTGCCCTAAAGGATAGAGAATAAGTAGGGGAGAGAGGACATAAAAGATTAATGGTCATTCTCATTGAAGCAGATGTTTAAGAGGGACTGGGCATAGCCATCCTCTGCCACATCATACGAACCATTTTGTACTACTACTAGGTTCTATTTGCCCTAAGGTACCTGCTGTCCCGTTCTCTGAGATGACAAGGAGATTTACAGCCAGAAACTGTATCTATTTTATTAAATGATGCAAAGCTGTAAAGTCTTGCTTTTACAAATATATATGGGCAAATAGAACAGTTTTGTGAATTAAAAAAAAAAAATAGCAAGTAAAGATCTATTCCAGTGTTCATTTAGTGGGAAATAAAGTTTACATGGAAGTGAAAATGGATAATAAAAATGAATTTTATGAGGGGTGCCTGGGTGGCTCAGTGGGTTAAGCCACTGCCTTCGGCTCAGGTCATGATCTCAGGGTCTTGGCATTGAGTCCCGCATCCGGCTCTCTGTTCAGCAGGGAGCCTGTTTCCCTCTCTCTCTCTCTGCCTACCTCTCTGTCTACTTGTGATCTCTCTCTGTCAAATAAATAAAATCTTTTAAAAAAATGAATTTAATGAATTTTTAAAAAACAAGGTAAAAAGTCAAAGCAAAAATTCCAAGTGTCCATATTTATGCAGGACATTTCACTGAGACCTTAAAAACAACACTCCCTTTTGAGTATCTTTAAGATGGGTAGACTTCTCATTTTCTAAATCACATCTGTCCTTGAGCTCTTTCTATGCTGCACCACTCTTTCTGTTTGTTTGTTTGTTTGCTTGTTTTCAGAAATATTATGGATCCCGCAAATTCAGCATGCCAGGATCAGACATTAAATGTGTGTGTATGGATGTGAGTGTGTGTGTGCATGTGTGTGTGTGTGTGCTTTTTTTTGCCTTCAGATGTTGATCGATTAAAATTTGCCTTCTCCCAATGAAAGGAATAGTCCTCTAAGTAGGGGCCAGATCAAAATAGTTTTGTTGCTGAGGGTTATAAGTCTTCTGTTGTGACTACTCATCACTGCCACGGCAGTGCGAAGGAGCATAGACAAAATGAAAGTAAATGGGAATGACTCTGTTCCAATATAATTCATTTGCAAAAACAAGTAGTGGAGCAGATTTGGCTTGTAACACGGTAGTATTCCAATTCCTGCTCACCAGATACAATCCCACAAATGAGCATATCCATGGGTTCAATTGCCTTTCATTCAGTGGATATTCAGAAATGGAGGAGATACTTGTGTAAGCTGTGGAATCAGGCAAATCAAAACAAATGATTCCAGAGTAAATGCATGAATCCTGAATTATAAAGATCTGCATTTGGGTGGTAAATTTACTAGCAATATTGTTATAAACATCTATTGAAATTTTGTAATTTTCATAAGAAATATAATGAAAACTAAATCCAGGCTCATATGCATTTAAAGCACATATCACTGAGTATTTATTTTTGTATTAAGAAAGACGTTTACAGTGTGGATAGCACCTGCTTTTGTGCTAAGTATTCTGAAGACATGTAGCAAATAATAATTAAATAAAATGCTCTTAATTGTAATTCTTCTAGCATTTGTTTCACTGAATGGATTTGAATGTTTAAATAGATCAGTCTTTTCTTCCCAACTGCCACCCCCTTCCATAGCCTAGATCAATGGTGTGAGGTCAGGACTCCCAGACATGTTGAGGCCAGGGAGACAACCCTTGATGGATTTACTATTCTTTCATTAATATGAAAATACTTCGTAGTACTGAAAATATACATAGTATATTCATTTTTATGACTTCCTGTTTGCAAATATATATCATTAATCTATACTAGTTATCCCATTTGAACAAACGACACACTGGTCACTCATAACAATAGCTTGGATTTTAAAATGTCATTTTGTATATCTTACATCTGAAGACATAGACAACAAAAGGGAAGAATAAAGAAATTGATTGAAAAGATATTTTCCAAAGGATGCAAACAGGCACACTATGGGAAACTCTTTAGGAAGATCTGTTCTAGCTATCTAGAACAATAGGATGGCATGGAGACTTCTGACTGTCCCCTTTTTTAGGTTAAAAAATTGTGTGTGTGTGTGTTTGTAGTTTCCCCAACAGGTGTAAATCAACAGTACTTTTATTTTTCACTTTGCCACACTTACCGGTCTTCCAGTTAGAAGTTCTAATTCATATGTATACTTACACAGAAGCCAAAATTTGAATCAACTCCACATGAAATGATGAACTAAATATATTTCCGTATTTGTCAGGCCCCAGTTGGCTAGCTAATATTCAAATCTAAATCAGAATGCTCATGAAAACCAAATGCAATCTAAAGAGCAACATCTTAATCCTATGAAATTGTCTCTGATTTTTTAATTGTAAAATGATGTTATTTTATTAGAATAATAAATAATTCATAAGGTGTATATATGATGAAAATAAAATCTGTACCTCTGTGGTTACAAAAAGCCACACAAAGTTAGAGCTTAATTTTCTTTCCCAAAGTTTTTGCCACTACGTTGTTTATCTGAGCATTTATGGTCTTCAATCTGCATATATATCTGATATCATTTGTGAATACTTTATGACCTACTCCAAAGTCTTTAAGTCGGTTTTATATGTTATATATAACTCTTCTGCACGGAGTTGTTTGTAATGGGCCTAAAATCCATTCTGATCCTAATGCCCTTGTATTATCTTTCCAGTGTCTAAGCATAATGTTCTTAGTCACCATTAAGCTTAATGAGAGCTATTTGGCATGTCCATGAAAAATACCTTTTCTCTTCAGAAAATTTGATAGCCAGAGAAATGTCATGATTGGAATTTTTTTTTTCCATTTACCAACAGTTAAGTTAATACAATAAAATATTAACCTCCAATTTACATATTTTGAAAGTGTAGTAAAGATAAAATAATCAAGATGCCTTCAATAATAAAGCAGGACTGGCACCTTCAAAAATGAGTTGCCACCTTTGAGAGGTTCAAATCCATTGAATGATAAGTGAAAAGCAGAAATAGATTCTTTCGGATTTTTTCAAATCAAAAATTATGTTCCCTTTATGGTCCAAATTTCTAGATTCATGTAAACATAATTTTCACATTTGCTACAATCAGAAGGAGAATGTTACTTTTCTTGCCAAAAGCAGAAAACATGGGTAAAAACAAGTGACTTTACTTTTGCTAAGTTTGCTTCAAATGTATACATGGAAAAAGTCAAATCAAATTTGTTAAGTATAAGCCTTGAACAGATACTAGTATCAGTTTGCTATCTTAGCCTATTACCTACTGGTTGGATAAAGTATTAAAGAAATGGCTTAAATTAGCAGAAAACAATAAACACAACAACATAGTAAGGCAATACCCAAATCAATAAGGTGAAAAATAACTTTAAAAATATCAACCACTACCACACAATAAACAAATACAACACATTATTTTAGGTCTTAATGGATATTTTTAAATGTTCAGAAGTTTCTATTTAAAGCCAAAAACACTGAAATGAAATATTTTAAATTACCTACAAGTAAATAAATATTTCTGGAAAACATTTCCCAGTTCATGAACTTTGGTTCATGGGTGAGGGAAATTAGACATTCAATTACATTAAAGAGGCAGAGGTCTAAATAAACCGCTCTAGAACTCTCCAGGAAAATGGATTTCTGAAGGATTTCAACAATTTTAACTTCATAGCAATTAGGTATAATACTAAATCCAGGACTTACAGTTAAAGTGTCTAATGGGAACAACTCTAAGGAGATTGAATAAAAACTGTAAGTAATAGTAAGGTTACCTTTATTTGATGGTTTCTATGTGGCCGATATACTTCTAATCCCTTGACTATTATGTGTAATCCTCATCGCAGTCCTCTGAGATAGGTACTATCATTGTCTGTATTTTCACAGATAGAAGCCAAAGAACAGATATTATAAATAACCTGCCACTATCCCAAGGTAAATGGGAAGTAAGTGGTAGAGCCAGGATTTCAAAGTGGAAATATCAAAAACTGCCCAGGAAACTTTTAAAGAAACTTGAACTTCATGCAGATAGTACACACTGTAGGTAAGTAATACATGTTAACTACTCTATCTAGCTTTCAATACTTCATCGGTCAGGAATATGGATTAAAGCAGATGCTTCCTCAAGAGGTTTCACCAAGGTGAAACCTTGGGATCACTTACAGTGATTTGAGCAAGGTTAAAGGACCCAACCAGAGCTGAAGAAGACTAGTGTAGTGGGTACAGTTGTGTGCTGCCCTCCTCTATCCTTGATGATAATCCACTCCTCACCTCACACCCCCATGGAAAGTGCTTGTCTGAAGCTCACCAAAATTGTTCTCTTCCACAGAAGCCTGTCTCATCCAAGCTTATGCCCCTTCTCTGGGAAGCCCATAGACACTGACAGGTCCTCAGGGAATGCAAAGTCCCAGGCTGCCCACCATGAGAAGCCAACTCCAGAGCTGAAGTGACTGCTGTCACTGCATCGGACATGACTTGTCTCTTTGTCCATTCTTGCTTCCTTCCATCTCAGCGGCTGTTTCTCCTGAGCATGCTTCCCAGTAAAGCACCTCAACAGAAATATCCCTCTCAAAGTCCATTCCACAAGTAACTGACCTAAAGACAACCAACAAGCTGTTAGAATCACAGGACCTGTCCAGGCCAGAGAAAGACAAAGAGGTGCTTCTGATTCTCAGTAAATGTTAGAGTAATGGGGGAAAAAAAAAGAAAAAGAAAAACAAAACAAAACACCTTGCACCTCAGGAATGTTGCCTCTAGGAGGACAGCACAGCTAACATCTATGGAGGCACACAGAAGGATAAATATCTGGAATGTTCTCTCTCTACTTTCCTACCACTTGCCTGGACATTTTACTGCCTGGTACCAACTGGAGGAAGAGGTAGGGGGCATAGGCTATATGCTTGATGAAGTATCTACAAAGTAGTTAGCCTTCTGGAGCATTGAAAAGGACAGGAAAGACAAAATGTTCTGGTTATTTGAGAATTTGAGAATTCTTATTATATTATTTGAGAATAACAAAGTTCACTGGGGTTCACAGCTAATCAGTCTTGGTAAATCTGGATGCAGGCTGCAATTAAGTTATCCTAAATAAAGGATCAAATAGAACAGAAAAACTTGAGTGATATATGGTCAATAGTCTAGCTTTTGTCACGTTCCTCAAAATGGTATCATGATTTGAAAAATACCTGAATTGAACATACTTTATCATTACCCATCAAAACAAGTCAAGACTTGAACAATAGATCAAGGTATAATAAAAACCAAAGATGGATGGGGGGCCAAAGAGATGCTACAGACAGCAGGACAGTCAAAAGAGTATAAAAATTGACCTTATTGCCTCCTTCCAACATTTATTTTTCACATAAAATCATCCAAATTTATTTGATTTTTAAAAATTTTTAATGTATTTTTTCCATTTGGGGGAATTATGGGAATGAACAGGAGAAAGGGTTTGAATGAATAGATTTAAAAGTGGACAAACACAGCAAACATATTTTTTTAAAGAAAGGACTTTACCTTCCTTTCCTAATACCCGTCAACCTCATTCTTTTTAAACTATTAAAAAACCATCCCTTAAAGAAAATTAGTACCTTGTGAATTTATTTAATTTAACTTAATAATTTCCTCCTTTAAAAAAAAAAATCTGGCTCTGCATCCATTCTGATATTATATGTACTTTATGGCATACTTTCTTTGAATAAATGTGTTCCCTTTCATACAATCTCAAAGTATCCTGGTAGGTGATAATATAGGATATTTGTCTTGGATCCTTTAGAGGATATATATATATATATATATATAGAGAGAGAGAGAGAGAGAGAGAGAGATTGAGGGCAGAACAGGTGCCTTAGTAGAGGTCTGGGCAGAAGGTGACTATATATATATATATATATATATATATATATATATATATATAATCTCCCTCCCTGCTCCTCTCTTCATGAACTAAAAACACCTGAATTTTCTCAAGGATATGTGAAAACCATATGGACTTCAATTTGCTGTAAGTTGCAATTATGTTATTAACTTTGAAGAATTCCGGTTCCCTGTAAGTTCTATTTCAATCATATCTTGCACATTAGTCATGGATGAAAATGAAATTTATTCATCTGATCAGTTGGCTAGGTATAATGCAGCACGCCACTAAGAGGGTAGAACAAGATGATGCGTTTAATGGAAGGTGGCTAGCAAGAAAGGAGAAGGTAAGACAGTAGTGTGTTGCCTGATGAACAACTGAATTAAGTAATAAAGACGACTCAAAGCCCTAGAATAGTCCTTTCATTCCAATCTGTCGTTTTGGCCTAATGTCACATTGCAACAAGTCTCAACACCAAAAGCTAAGTTTGCTCTCATTAACAGGGTAAGAGAATTTAAAGGGACAAGATAAAGTTTTCCTATACACAGAGGCAGGCAACACTCTTGTTGAAATGGTTGTTAGAACTTGAACTTGTCTGAGCTGGAAAAAAAAAAAATCTCAGAAATTACAGGTTACTTCCTTTTTTAAAAAAATTTTTAAATTAACATATAATGTATTATTTGATTCAGGGGTATAGGACTGTGAATCATCAATCTTAACCCAATTCACAGCACTCACCATAGCACATATCCTCCCCAATGTCCATCACCCAGCCACCCTATCCCTCCCCCTCCTTCCCCCAGCAACCTTCAGTTTGTTTCCTGAGATTAAGAATCTTTTATGGTTTGTCTCCCTCCCTGGTCCCATCTTGTTTCACTTTTCCCTCCCTTCCCCCACAACCCTATGCCCTGCCTCTCAAATTCCTCATATCAGTGAGATTATGTGATAATTCTCTTTCTCTGATTGACTTAATTTGCTTAACGTAATACCCTCTAGTTCCATCCATGTCATTGCAAATAGCAAGATTTCATTTTTTTTTAAATACATTCTTTTTTGTTTAAGATTTTATTTATTTGACAGATAGAGATCACAAGCAGGCAGCGAGGCAGGCAGAGAGAGAGAGAGACAGGAGGAATCAGGCTCCCTGCTGAGCAGAGACCCAGATGTGGGGCTCGATCCCAGGACTCTGGGATCATGACCTGAGCCTAAGGCAGAGGCTTTAACCCACTAAGCCACCCAGGAGCCCCAAGATTTCATTTTTGATAGCTGCATAGTATCTCACTGTGTGTGTGTGTGTGTGTGTGTGTCTGTATATATATATATATATATACATATATATATATATATATACACTAAATATTCTTTATCCATTCATGTGTTGATAGATGTCTAGGCTCTTTCCATAGTTTGACTATTGACAACATTGCTGCTTCCATTTTATATACAAAGAAGAAAACTGATGCTCAAGGATAGAGTTAAACAATAAGTGACATGATTGAGCCAAGACCTGGGCTTTCTGAAATCCTTCCTGGCTTAGATGAAAGCACAGTCCTTCAAACAGATATCTACCTAGTCTGCAGTGAGCCCAGTGTTTTGCATCAGCAGACAGCATCTTACAACCATTCTGGCCCCAAATATTACTATGGCTATTGTACTGACAAAAA
Source organism: Mustela erminea (assembly GCF_009829155.1). NCBI lineage: Eukaryota > Metazoa > Chordata > Mammalia > Carnivora > Mustelidae > Mustela > Mustela erminea. The sequence continues at coordinate 43,379,063 of NC_045623.1, forward strand.
TAAACCTTAGAAAACAGTTTTATAAGTTATGAAATTGTTATTACTATGACATATCTCATTCCTGCCTTCTCCTAAGTCATGCAAGGTGGGCAGGGTGTGGAATTTTTTTGGTTTCGGTCCATTGATCAGGAGAAACAATGACAGCTTAGCTCTTCTTATAAAATTAAGAGGGGGACATATTTGTGGCTTGAAATCTTTCAACAGAATTTAAACGGCCCTGAGTCTAACTCTTGTGCATTGCGTCCTCCACCTCCATACACTTAATGGCTGTGACTATTGTTTTCATTAAGATCAGCCATTTCTCTGAGAGAACATTCAGTCAGCATTCAATTAATAAATAGGTAAGGGAACTAGGACAGGGTGGCTACATTTTAAAGTCACAATTAACAGAAGACACTTGTTCTGAAAAATGTCACTTATGTTCACACAATAGACCAGCGGAAAACAATTAGAGAAGGGATGGAAGGAAGGAAGGAACCAACGAATAAAGGCAGGAAGGGAGGGAAGGAGGAAGCGTTTCCTCTGAGACACATCAGCCTTTCTAGTTTAGAGCTGCATTGTTCTGATTCTAGACGGGCATAAATCATTCGGCCTGTTTAATATGATATTGCACAATTAAGGTGTGTAATTACGTTCATCCAGAAATAGCTCCATACCTTGAGCCCTTACCTGTAATCTAGATGAAATCCCCCCCCCCCCATGCTTACATCGCCTCTCTCTGCTTCTTCCCAATTCTGTCATCCTCACCCCCACCTGTCCTTCAACCACCAAGTCCCTGATTCACTAGTACCTTGAGGACATTTTCTTTCTTGGTCAGGTCAGTCAAAAACATGTGCAGATGTTCAAAACGTGATATATTTTATGAGTTTGACATTTTTACTGCATTTTTTTCCTCAGAACTTAATTCAGTTTTACTGTTGAAGAAAACTGTCATTTCGCTGTACAAAAAAAAAAAAAAAAAAAAACACTTTGCTGTGAAAATGGCAACATTTCTCCCTAGGGCAAAATGGTGGCTTGTGAATCCTCTCCAAAAGAAAACCGAGACGTGACATGAAGCCATCATTTTCATATGAGAGGCCTATTCGCCCTTCCATTTTTCTGACAGAAGTGAGTTTTATAACTTCAAGGATAAAGCAATTATTAGGATAAGTTCTGGCTTTCCTGGAAAATAGATCACAGGCTATTTTGTTTTGGAAATTCTGAATACAGGGCCAGAAGATGGAGCAACCAAATTGGAGACTGATACAACTGGAAAAACTAAACCCATTACCCTTATAAGTATTCAGGTGAAGAGACATAGTATATAACAAGTTATTTACTTTTTCATCTCATTTCCCCTCTTCTCATGAAAGGCATAATATCCTGAAAATATTAAAGATAGAGCTTGTGATGCCTGTTGCAGTAGACTAAATGGTGGCTCCCAAAACAAGGAAAGATATGTCAAAACCTTAATCCATGGAACTGTAAATATTAGCTTAAGTGGCAAAATATATGTTTAAATTAAGTTTTTGAGAAGAAGAGTCTGGATTATCCAGATAGGCCCTAAATGTAATTATGACTATCCTTATAAGATAGAGAAAGACAAGAGGATGAAATGTGACCTTAGAGGCAGAGCTTGGCCACAAACTCCTGTGGCCACAAACCAAACGAATGTCTAGAGACACCAGAAGACAAAAGAGGCAAGGAACAGATTTCCCCTTTAAAGCCTTTGGAGGCAATATGGTCCTGGTAACACCTTATTTTCAAATTTCTGGCCTCTGAAACTGTGGAAGAATTAATTTCTGTTATTTTAAACAAAATTTATGATAATTTGTTACTGCAACCCTAGGACACTAAGAAGCCTATTAAACGAAGATTTGGTGAAAACAGCTCGTTGAAATGATGACTGAAAATTTGGCATGGCGTACCCCAAGCCAACTACCATAATATTCAATGAGAAAGTAACTGAATTTGCTGCTCTCAGCTTTTCCATGTTACATAATCAGTATCACACCATGTGGTTTGCTTGTTCCAGCTGCTCCTTGGTGATTGAAAACTTGCCCACAGATTGGATTTGCAATATGTCATTCCATGTCATATCCCTCCTTAAGTACGTTTAGAGCTTCTCCAAGAAAGATTTATGTGTATAAAAATAATCGGTCTTTTCACTATGTTTTACTTTTGCATTTATTTAATCTAATGAGGCTGTATTAATTTTCATTGTGGCCAAGATAGCTTTAAATCACTTTTATTCTTTTTTTTCTAAATATTTATTTATTTATTTCAGAGAGAGATAGACACACAGAGAGAGCCAGTGGGGAAAGGGGCAGAGAGAGAAAGTGTGCTCCAGCAGACTCCCCACTGAGCACAGAACCAGATGCAAGGCTCAATCCCAGGACCTCCCAGGACCTCCTAGCATCATGACCAGAGCTTCAGTCAAGAGCCAGCTGCTTAACTGACTGAGCCACCCAGGCACCCCCAGTTTTATTCTTTTAGAAGTGTCCACATAATTGACGACATTGATATTTCTATACTTGTTCCTTCCATGGTGTCTAGAGATTCCTGTTTTGTAAGTAGTGTTTATTAACTGAATAGGTAGTTAAAATGTTTCTGCTAATACTTTGTCCCTCTTTCTGATTTCAATAGTCATACCAAGAAATTACAAATGGAAAGAGATAAGTAATGATGCAAAATGACCATTGGGTGGAAAAAAGGTGCAAATCAGAAAGCATGGCAGATTTCAGGGACCTGAGATACAAAAGAAAATGATTTGTGGCCATATTATTTATGTACTCCTTCCTCTTCAGCACTGAGTAAACAAGTTAATAGGTGAAAACCAGAGACTTTTGACATAGGTCCTACTCCATTCAGGAGCTCTCCAACTTTCTGGACTCAAAAACCATTGATATGCCCCAGGGGTCCTGGACAACACTTTAGCAATCCTTGTTCTGCTTTATGACCATTGGGCCACTAGTCTATATGAGCATTGCTCTAACTCCAAATACTATAACTCAGAGCAAATTAAGAGAGAAGGGTGGGAAATTCAAGTGTTTAAAAAAAAAAAAAAACACATATTAAGCAGCTGCAGGCTGCTTCAGGTGAAACGAAACAAAACAAAAACCAAAAACAAAAAAATCCATAAAACAACCTTCTCTCCCTAACTGTTGTGTTGAAGGTATTAATTCTTTCTGATCAACAGTCGGTTCATTAGAACACAAGTTGAATTTATTATTTTCTTTGGTTCTAGCCTATGTTCTTAAAACTCTTTTTATTCTTTTATCCATTAATTAGTAATTCTGTTTTGCTGAGAGAGTACTTGGGTATCCACCTGTGTTAAGCATTTGCAAGTAGTGCTTTATAAAATACAAACTTTATATCAAATGTATGAGACAAGTATTTCAAACGTAACAAAATACTTTCTATGGTGTTTGGAGTGCAGACACTTAGGGGTCAACAGAAACATGATTCAAAGAATGAGCAAAGAAAAATTCACCAAATGAAAAAATTTTGCTGAACGGGAAGAAGGTTGTTTATAGTGACTCTTCAAATTTAATCTTCAAATGAATGAGTTTAAAATAATACTTATATATAAACCTATAATATAAAATGTAATTGTTACATCTAAGAACTTTGGATGAACGAACTGGCTTTCCAAAGTGTTTTGTGAATATTTATGTCGGAATGTTCTTGAATCTATTTCCTAGACACATAATTTATTACAGCTATGATGTATTTTAAGATTCTGTCATACCTTATAGCCTATAAAAGACAACAGTGCTAAGCCATTTCAGGACTGACTCAAATAAGTTAAAATCTAATATTAAATAAGTGATTGAGTTTTAAGAAATAGAGCATCTAAACATTATTTAGAGCTGATCGACTAATAGTCTTATTTTTATTTTTTTCTTGACTTAGTTGGTATAAAAGTTAACTTTGCACTTTGGAAAGTTTAAAATAAAAGTAAATGGTAAGGCACTTGGCACGAAAGGCTCCCCAAAAAGAGGTCAGTGTTGAAAAGTCTTACAACAAGCTTAGGTATCTTAACAGAAAAGTGGAAATGAAGCCATTGGTGAAACATTTGAACCAAAGAAAGGAGAGTCATTTAGAAGTCATCAAGTCTCTAGCTGCAGAGGACCGTAGAGGTCATTCTGGACAAACCTTTCCCTTTCAGAGAGGAGGGAATTAAAACAATGTTCTCGGGGGATACTTGCAACGCTTGGAACTATGGATCATATTCTATGCATGGATGCACATAGTCAAGGGATAATTCATTCTTTTTTTTTAAATTAATTAATTTATTTATTTTTCAGCGTAACAGTATTCATTGGTTTTGCACCACACCCAGTGAGTGCTCCATGCAATCTGTGCCCTCTCCAATACCTACCACCTGGTTCCCCCAACCTCCTACCCTCCGCCCCTTCAAAACCCTCAGATTGTTTTTCAGAGTCCTTAGTATCTCATGGTTCACCTCCCCTTCCAATTTCCCTCAACTCCCTTCTCTCTAACTCCCCATGTCCTCCATGCTATTTGTTATGCTCCACAAATAAGTGAAACCATATGATAATTGACTCTCTCTGCTTGACTTATTTCACTCAGCATAATCTCTTCCAGTCCCCTCCATGTTGCTACAAAAGTTGGGTATTCATCCTTTCTGATGGAGGCAGGGATAATTCATTCTTAAGGCAAGTAGCAAGCACTTATTAAGTCCCAGACACTCTGTAGGTGCTGGGGCAATAAAACCTAATAATACCGAGTCCTTGTTCTCAGTGAGCTTACTCTCTTGGATATCCAGAGAGAAATGTGAATAGAAATAATGGCAATGATAGTTCTGGAGGACTAATAAAGAAGTCTGTTTAAATGGCAATGAAGATTCAAGTAGGGAAGGCAGGAAACATAAAAAAAAAACAAATAGGAAAAAAGTATGGACAAAGGCAATTAGGTGAGCCTTCCTTGCTGTCTTTTTGTTCCCCTAAACTCTCATTTTACTGTTGATCCCTTCAACTGAACAACTTTGGCAACTCCTCTGTCTCTCTGTCTTGATCTCTCCCTCTCTCACTCACTCTCTTCCATTTAGCCCTTTGTAACTCATACATGTGATTACAATGTGATTGACATTCCCATCATATTCTCAATCTTTATTCAGAAAGTTTCTTCCATCTTCTACCCTTGCTCCGACTGGGCTCTGAGTCCATGTGGTATCTCTTGTTGCCCTCTTGAGGGGAGTCTGTTCTCCTATGCCTCAATTAAAACAGAATTGGGAGAAGAGGTCAGTGTCCTTTTGCTTTTTGTCATTGCCTCCAGGATTTTTCGCAACTTTCATCTTATTAAGATATAAAAACAAAACTGCTACTCCTTCAAGGCTCAGATCATGTCACTTTATCCTTCTATTTGTCCTCTACCAAATGCCCAGGGGACTTCACTTATGAAATGAAAACTTCAGCATCTGGCTCAACTTCTTTGCCCCAGCCTCTACTGCCTTTATTAAAAAGGTCTAGATAACATGCAGATCTCTTCATTCATTCTTCATCTTCCCTTTGTCAATTAGTTTTTCCTCCACTCCCATAAAAATAGATACAGTGGAAGACAGCAAGGAAACCAAAATGGCATATGTGATAGTGATTACTTGCTGAAATGATAATGTAAGGGATATATTGGGTTAAATAAAACACATTATTAAAACTAATTTTATGGGGTGCCTCGGTGGCTCTGTTGGTTAAGCATCTGCTTTTCGCTCAGTTCATGATCCTGGGGTCCTAAGATCACGCCCCACATGAGGCTCTCTGCTCATTGTGGAGCCTGCTTCTCCCTCTCCCTCTGCTGCTTTTCCTGCTTGTGTGTGTTTTTTCTCTCTCCCAAATAAATAAATAAAATCTTTAAAAAAATAAATAAAATCAATTTTACTTATTTCTTTTTACTTCCTTTCATGTGTCCCTTAGAAACTTAAAAATAACATAAGAGGTTCTCATTTTATTTCCTTTAGACAGTCCTTATTTAGACCTTTCGATATTTTCCTTAGATTATTCTTAATTTTTCGAGACAGAAGAATTAAAACAAACTCTGTGGATTTATTTTCCCACCTATATTAGTCACATTTATCTTTTGTATTAGAAACCTCTATATTATTTGGGAAAATTAGTTTGGAATTGTTCTACATTCCCCATGAACAAAACATTTCCTTCCTTCCTTCCTTCCTTCCTTCCTTCCTTTCTCTCTCGCTCGCTCTCTCGCTTTCTTTCTTAAGATTGTATTTGTTTGACACAGAGAGAGAACACAAGGGGAATGGCAGAGGGAAAAGGAGACGCAGACTCCCTATGGGGAGCCTGACTTAAAGCTCAATTCCACAACCTTGGGATCATGACCTGAGCCAAAAGCAGATGCTTAACCAACTGAGCAGCCCAGATGCCTCACATTTTCTAAATCAGTGCAATTATGTCTACTAATGTCTTTTCCATAAAGCCCGTTTTGTTAAATATCAATTTATATTTTGTGATAGATTGGACTGTCCTTGCAATTCTTCATTCCTTTTCTAGTAAGTGAATTACCAAACCTAAAAATATTGTTCACACTTGTCCTCTACAGAAACATTTCATTCATTCATTTTTCAGTTTGTAAATAGAATTTCTTTTTATTTCCTCCCTGCTCACTCACCTTTTCAGTTCTTTGAGGACATTCTGATCTAGTTTTCATCATTATCACTTCCCAAGGACTTCACAACTTCATAATATAAAGTTGAAAGGATTATTTTCAGCCAATATCATATTTGGGTCTCCTAGAAACATTCAGAATTATTCATATTTTTAAACACTTTATTCTATGACTTTAATAGTTTTCAGTTTTTTGTTTGTTTTTAGGGTGTTTTTTTTTTTCTATTAGCATGTTCTCAATCACACACATGTGCACATTCTCTCTCCTCTTTCTCTCTGAAAGATATACATGTATGTATTTCATGTCATTAGCTTGTCACTTAAAAGCATATTTTGCACAAATGTTTTTTTCTCTAATTCAGACACTTTCCCTGTACTCCCTTGCCTGCTTCATTGTTACACTCGTATTTTCTAAAGTCAATCAAACAAAATGTGCCCAAAATAAAATTACTGAGGCTCCCCATTTTATCTTTCTTAAGCTTGATTTACAAGTTCTTACTACCTTATAAATGTTACCTCTACACCAACAGCAGAAGCAAAAAACTTAGATTTATTGTCGATTCCTCTCTCTTTTTGATTTCCCTATATAAATTCATTCATAAATTCTATTGTTGTCTTTTGAATGAGTCTAGTTGTCTTCATTTCTACCACAACCATCGTGGGGCCTGCTTCCACTATTCCTTCAGTTATACGGCTATAGCTTCCACCTCATGTATGTGCACATCCTCTTGGTGGCTTTCTAATCAATTCTTTACATGTAGCTGGCCTGATCTTTTGAAACACATGCTGATTCTATCACTACCACCATTCCCTAACTGGCTATAACCCTTCAGTACATCCATGATTGAACAAGAAAAAAGGGACACCTGGGTGGCTCAGTCGTTTAAGTGTCTGCCTCCAGCTCTAGTCATAATCCCAGGGTCCTGGAATCAAGTCCCACATTGGACTCCCTGCTCAGTGGGGAGTCATTCTCCCTTTCCCTCTGCTGCTCCCCCTGCTTGTGCTCTCTCTCTCTCTCTGTCAAATAAATAAATAAAATCCTTAAAAAATTTAAAAAAAAAAAGAAAATAAATGCAGTGGAAGGAGACAAACACACACACAAATGGAAATATACCTCAATATGGTCCTTGGGTTAGTGTGTGATCTAAGTCCCACCACCCTGCATCATTTTGCAATTGAGTCCTTCCACTGCACACCACTCTCATGCATTCCAACATCAATCTTCTTTCAAGCTTTTCTTCTAACCATCATCCCTCCAGAAAAGGCTTTTGAAATGTTCTTTTCTCTGTCTGGGTACTCTTTCATCTATTCTATATGTCATTCATTTTGGATTACCTTTCAAATCCCCACCTAATCCACTATGTTTTGTTTTGTTTTCTTCCTTCAGGTACCTGTCCCTGACTTTGTTAAGTCAAATTTCTATGTACTCATTGTACCACACACTCTTTCTTCATATTTCTATTGCATTTTATATTTATAAAAGCAAATGATTTTTTTTCCTTCCCCCAAAGACCTGAAGCACTGTTAGAGCATGAACTGTTTCTCTTTTTTTCCTGTTGTACCTCAGACCCTGGCAAAGGATCTTTTCATGCTATTTGGCACAGGAAATATTTGTTAAACAGTGAATGACAAAGGGCATGGGTTATGTATGTTTCAGTCGTTTCTGTGGACCTAACAACCACAAGATGGCCTGGTACAGGGTAAATGATAAAAATACATACATACATATATACAAAATAAAAATATGGTGAACTAATGAATAAATAAATTATATCAATTGGAATACTGAGAAATTTAATGAAATGGAAATCTTATGATATGAGGATAAGTACAGAAAAAGCTAAGGAACCCAATTTTGGGAGCTCCAGTTGGCATAAACAGTCTGTACCTAATTTGAATACCCAGAGACCAATTGTAAGGTTTTGATCAGGAGTGTCACAAAATCAGATTTTCACTCTAGAAAGATTAGAGATTGTGGAGAATTGACTAAATGAATCAAGACCAGACTCACAGAGGCTCTTTGGGGAAAAAATACAATTTTATAAAAGTAAAGATAAATACATAAAATAAGGAACAGGACTGGAAATGGAGAGGAAGCTCCAAAGAAGGTAGAATCCACAGAACTTGGGACCTGATGAATTTATATGAGAAGTTAAAATGATGTAGGATCATAGGAATAAAACAAAATGCAAAAAGTGAATAAGCATAGACATTAAAAGAAAAAAAAATGTTTCCAGTTTATGCACCTGGGTAATACTTTTTTTAAACACAATTTGGAATAGAGTTAAGAAATACATTTAGGATGAGAGTAACTATTTTTGAACATCTTAATTTAATTATATGGGTACTATCAGAATATAGATGTTCAGTGGACTGATAAAGGTCTTGAGCTCAAAGGCACCATTAGTGACGTATACTAGAAACTCATCAAAATGTTGCATCAAGGAACTGAAGTCTTAGGAGTAATGGAAATCACACAGAGAGGAGAAGAATCTCCAGAATAAAAACTGGAATGCCAAAATACAATGGGTGGTAGACAAAGAGAAGCTAGAAGAGAATATAAGAAAGAAATAATCCCAAATTTAAAAAAAAAAAAAAAAAAGCTTGGTGCCATGGAACTCAAGGGAAGCTATAGTTTGAAACAGGAGAAAATGACCAAGAACCTTAAACACCCAGAAATGTCAGGTATGAGAACTGAAAGGAGACCATTAGATTTACAGTTGGGATGCCTCAGGTGACTTTTTGTGGGGCAGCCTCAGTGGAAACCAGCAGGTAAAAGCTTGATTGCAGTGGGCTGTGAATTGGGAGTGGAAAAAGAATCATTTCCAGGTAATGTTTGAAGAGCTTGAGAAAAAGTCAAAGGTTATCATTAGGAGGGGATCTAAAACTGAAGAAGCATTGTTCTTAAAAATTACTTTGCCATTATTCACATTTCATAACATTCTAAACTGGTAAAAGATCTTCAAATACTTTCTAAATTATACAGAGTCACTTTTTATTGTGTTGTAAGAGACAAACCAGCCAACAAATAGGTAGTCTTTGGCTTTCTGTATTTCTGTCCATTTCAAACAATACAGATTATTGGATTCTACACAACCAACAAAATTGGCCATTAAGACAGGACAAATTCCACAGAGGCTGTTTCAAGAACTAGTGCCTTTCATCATCATGACACAGACTGTGGCTTGGACACTTGCTCAAGGTTACACATAACCCACATAATTGGTATTATGACTCCTGGGCTACTGGAGGTTAATCATATCTACCTCACTCCCTTCCTAGGTAGTCTTCAAAGTAAACAAAACCCAATCCCCCATTCCCTAATTTAGTGATCATTCTATTGAGTCATATACCTGTAGCTATTATTTGATATTGGACATTTTATGATAGAACATATTGGCTAAGTTTAATGAGAGTAAAGAATTCTTTAGTGAAATCTGAAAACTGATTTCCTTTTAATAATGATAACACTATCAGCTGTTTTTTTGGGGAGAAGGGCTCCATATTGATAAAACATAGAGATAATTTCTAGTTTCTGATAATCCTTAAATGCATTAAACTAATGCCTGAGGTTCTCAGAAAAGAATAATTGATGTAAATGATTAACACAATTTTCAGATTTTGGGTCACTGCATTCAGGGCCAGAGTCTTGATCCCCTAAGAGGCTGTGATTAACCAATGGTCTGACTTGTGCCTGCTGGAAGGTTTCACTCATTTCCTTGGCAGTATTATTTCATCAGTTAGTTGGATTCTGTCCAGTTTATTTGGCAAAGATTTTGTAGAACCATGCTGTGTCCATTATCTTTCTCTGACAATGATTTAATCTTATTGCAAGAGTGTCAAAGCGGGTTATTATGCTAGGCACACTATTCCTAGATATGGAAATGTTATATCAACTTCATACACACTCATATTTAGCTGTATGAATAAAAATAACTCCTTGTAACAATACAAAAACTATTAATTCATTTATTTGTATATGTTTGTCTGGGTATGAATGTATGTGCCTCCATTCATGTTCCAAACATAGACCTGAAGGTTAAAAATATTATGATATGAGGAAGTGGTGATGCAACATGGGGGCTTAAGTGGGTAGGAGAAGAATAAATGAAACAAGATGGGATTGGGAGGGAGACAAACCATAAGTGACTCTTAATCTCACAAAACAAACTGAGGGTTGCTGGGGAGAGGGGGTTTGGGAGAAGGGGGTGGGATTATGGACATTGGGGAGGGTATGTGCTTTGGTGAGTGCTGTGAAGTGTGTAAACCTGGTGATTCACAGACCTGTACCCCTGGGGATAAAAACATATGTTTATAAAAAATAAAAAATTAAAAAAATATATTATCAGAAGTTGTTCTCTAGCCTTTAAGGATCTATTGAACATTTATTTGTCCATTTCATGTATTAATTTAATAGGACTATTATGTGCTGTATAATGGGTTAGACTTTTTTTTAAAGATTTTATTATTTATGTGATAGAGAGAGAGAGAGAGAGAAATCACAAGTAGGCAGAGAGGCAGGCAGAGAGAGAGATGGGAAGCAGGCTGCCCCCTGCTGAGCAGAGAGCCCAGTGCAGGACTCCATCCCAGGACCCTGAGATCATGACCTGAGCCGAAGGCAGAGGCTTAACCCACTGAGGCACCCAGGTGCCCCAGGTTAGACTCTTTAAATACAGAAGATGAATAAGGCATAGTGTGAGCCTTTAGGAGCATATGGTCTGGGATGCCATAGGTACCTTTCTCTAAAAGTATGATTGTTCCCTCTTTTGGAGAGTGACTGTAAGCTTTCTTCTTAAAACAAATTTGTTTCAGGGCCCCTGGGTGGTCCAGTAGGTTTAAGCCTTTGCCTTCGACTCAGGTCATGATCTCAGGTTCCTGGGATCAAGCCTCACATCGGGATCTCTGCTGGGCATGGAGCCTGCTTTCTCCTCTCTCTCTGCCTGTCTCTCTGCCTCCTTGTGATCTCTGTCTGTCAAATAAATAAATAAAATCTTTAAAAAGCTTCTTAGTTCATTTGGGCTGTTACAACAAGCATGCCATAAACCAGGTGGTATACAACAGAAAATTATTTCTCATAGTTCTGGAGACCTGGAAGTACAAGAATATGTTGCTGACAGATTTGGTATCTGGTAAGGGATGGTTTCCTCAAAGATGGTTGTCTCGACCCCATGTCCTCATGTGGCAGAAAAGGCTAGGAACTCTATGGGGTCTCCTTAATGCCCTCACTACAATGGTTTGAATTTGTGCAGAAAAATGTGTTGTTATTTGAGAAAGACCACCTGTGACCTCTAATCTTCATCCTACTCCATCACCATCTTAGAGTTCCTGTTTTTGACCTGAGCCCAAAAAAGAAGATGGTTTTTGTAGAAGTAAAACAAAATTAAATAAATAAAACTGTATAGTAGGTTAGAGGTGATAGGGGTTATAATGATAAATGCTAAGGAAAAGAAATCAAACACTGTATAGTTGGACCAAGAATGCCGGGGAACAAAGGAAATCGGTGCCTTAGGTTATAATTGTAAACAATATAATGAGAGTAGGTGTCATTAAGAAAGTGGCATTTGCAAAATTTGTGAGTCATGGGAATACCTAGGGCAAAGTGTCTAGGCAGAGGGGAAGGTGACTGCCAAAGCCCTGAGGTGAGAGTATGGCTGGCAAGTCAGAGAAGAGAAAGCAGGCCACTGAGAAGAAGCAGAGCAGGATGGTTAATTTTATGTGTCAATTTGGGCGTGCCACAGGGTGTCAGACTGAACATTGTTTCTGGGTGTGTCTGTGAGAGCGTTCCCAGATGGATTTGAATTGGTGGACTTGGTAACATAGATTGTGCTCCCCAGTGTGACTGGGCGTCGTCCAATCTGTTGAAGCTTTGAATGAAACAAAAAGCAAAGGAAGGGGGCATGCCTCTCCCCTCCGCCACCTCACGGCTTGAACTGGGACATCTCATGTCATCTTTTTCTGCCTTTGAGCTGAGATTTACATCAGCTCACCTCATTCTAGGGCCTTCACACTCAGACTAAATTATACCACCAGCTTTCCCGGAGGGCAGATCGTGAGACTTCTCAAACTCCATAACTGCTTTAGCCTATTCCTCATAGCCTATCTATTGATCTATCTATCACCTTTCTATCGATTTATCTACCTATCTACCTATTTTTTTTCCTCCTCCTTCTTCTCAGGGATAATCTTGGATAATATATATAATTCATATATATTCCACTATGTAGATTATATATCCTGGGATATTTGGGATAACTATAGGATATAATGTGTGTGTGTGTGTGTATAAATAAAATATCCTATTGCTCTGTTTATCCAGAGAATCCTGACCAACACAAAGGGAGAAGGAAAATAGTGGTAAGAGGTGAAATCAGAGAAGTAATAGGAACCAGAAGATACAGCCAAAGCCTTGCAGGCCTTTGGAAAGTTTTCACCTTTTTTTCCATATGAGACAGGGAAATAATCAGAGGCTTAGAACAGGAAAATTATGTAATCTGATTTCTGTTTAAAAAGATCTTTTTGGCTGCTGAGTTAAGAATAAACTGCATTAGGGGTAAGCGTATGGAAACGCAGGGACAGTTAAGAGGCTATTGCCAAAATATTTACAAAGAGTAATAGTCTTCTCCCATCTCTGTCATTTAAGTCACAATCTGAAATATGTCCTTTCTCAAGTGTAGCTATAAATGAGGATAAGAGAAGAAGGCTAAATTAAAATGAGCTCTTTGTAATTGTCCTATCATAATACCTAATGTCATTATTATGTTATTTTTTTAAGCACTCAGCTAAGCAGTTTTAATATTGTGGAGTTATATATTTTACCTCTGTTTACTGAAAAGGAGTCCAGGTCAGAATTCAGGTCAAGATCAACCCAACCTCAAAGCTCACACTTTTAGCCACACCTCACACTTTCCCAAGCCCTTCAACACCTCTCAAATTCCTTAAACATCCCAAATATATTCATTTATTAATCATTAAACAATCGATCCAAGCAAATGATGTAAATAATATCTGTTTTTTATTAAAGATTTTATTCATTCATCTTAGAGAGAGAATATGAGCAGGAGGGACAGAGGGAGATGGAGAGAGAATCTAAAGCAGGGAGACTCTGACTCCATGCTGAGCCCAGGGCTGGACACAGGGCTTGATCTCAGGACCCTGAGATCATGACCTGAATGGAAACCAAGAATCAGCTTAACAAACTGTGCCACCCAGGCACCTGGAATAATGTAAATAATATCACTGAAGAAGTATAGCAGGAAGTGGCCAGGAATGATATATGCACGCTAGCCTCCTCTTGCCCCTGCTAAAACAATTACATTACATTCCAGATTAATTTCATTTCCATTTCTGAAAAATTGAAAATATGACTTTTAATAGAATGTTCATTAGAGCAAATTTTTATTATGAAAAAACAATCTGTGGGTCTTCAGAAGGTGATGGGAACTTGTACATAACTCTTAAAATACCCCTAGTTTAAAAACTGTCCTTGCCTGGGTCAACCAGTGTTACTAAGAGCTTTCTAAGAAGAGTTATGGCCATTGTCCTCACTCTTCGGTAATAAGGATTCTCTCCTTCAGCTTTCTATCCCCTACATAGATGGATAAAAGGAGCAAAGCTGGGTTTAGTTTAAACAAGTGATAAATAGAGGGTACAGATCTTTCAAAATGTTTCATTTTTTAAGATTATGGTCTACAATATGTCTCGGAAGGAGATAGTGTGGTTATGATACCTGTTTGTTGTATTAATTTACTAGCTGTGAGTCCTTGGGCAAAGGTCTCAACCATACTAAGCTTTAGTTTTCTCATCTGCATTATAGGCATAATATTTACTTTATATGATAAATTAGATAATGTGCACAATTCACTCAGGGGAGTATACACATATTGATGAGATAGGAGAAGAATAAATGAAACAAGATGGGATTGGGAGGGAGACAAACCATAAGTGACTTTTAATCTCACAAAACAAACTGAGGGTTGCTGGGGGGAGGGGGTTTGGGAGAAGGGGGTGGGATTATGGACATTGGGGAGGGTATGTGCTTTGGTGAGTGCTGTGAAGTGTGTAAACCTGGTGATTCACAGACCTGTACCCCTGGGGATAGAGTATTATGCCTCCATCAGAAAGGATGAATACCCAACTTTTGTAGCAACATGGACGGGACTGGAAGAGATTATGCTGAGTGAAATAAGTCAAGCAGAGAGAGTCAATTATCATATGGTTTCACTTATTTGTGGAGCATAACAAATGGCATGGAGGACATGGGTACTTAGAGTGGAGAAGGGAGTTGGGGGAAATTGGAAGGGGAGGTGAACCATGAGAGACTATGGACTCTGAAAAACAATCTGAGGGTTTTGAAGGGACGGGGGGTGGGAGGTTGGGGTACCAGGTGGTGGGTATTATAGAGGGCACGGATTGCATGGAGCACGGGGTGTGGTGCAAAAATAATGAATACTGTTATGCTGGAAATTAAAAAAAAAAAAAAAAAGAATGATTGTAGGAAGGGAAGTTAGAGCCTAAACAATTTAAGAATCACAATTAAAGATTATGTTTCCTACAGGAATTTTAATACAGGTATTTGAAAATGCTGATAATTTGTGTTTATAATATAAAAATTGAAGATTAATCAACAGAAACAGAAAAAAATTAAATAAAACATTCCAAGTGAGCCCTGTGCATTTTGAATGATAAAAATTAAGGAACTTTTAGGTTACCATTGTGTAAATAATTTTTATAACCCATGTGATGCTAAAAACTAGATTAAAACTAGATGTTTTAAAAATGCATTGACAAAGTGAATTATAGCATTCGTAATTGGCAACGGTTTTTAATAAGTAAAAAGGGTAGGGAAGGGGGGACCTAAGAGCTGTATGTAACATGCTTAACATTTAAAAAAAAAACTTAATCTGTGATACTATTTCCAAGGCCCAAGCTTCTTATAATTAATAGCAGTTAATATATTGAAAATTAGGGTCATTATGGAAATTGCAATAAAAATGAGATGCCAGCATAGCTCAAATAAATTAAAACAAATATTGCTTAGATATATATACAGGGACATTCATTGCAGAACTTTTTTATGATAGAAAAAACCAGAAAATAACCTAAAATTTTGATAATAAGGAATTGGTTAACTATATATTTTGTAAATCTCTATAATGTTACCTGTATATGTAAGTAAATATTTGTGGTATATTATTAAGTGACAAAGCTTGTTATAGAAGGGTATGTATATCATAATGCTATTTCTGAAAATTTATGTTAATTTTCCATTGAAAGTGTCTAGAAAGATATGTAAGAGAATATTCAGATTAGTTAACTTTAAAAAAAAAAAAAAAAAAGATTTAACCATGCATTTCCTTAAATCCTCGATACTGTACTTCCTAGTGTAAGTAAAGCAGTATTAGCAGAATAAAATGAAAGGCATATGGAGGAAATGGACATTGGCTTCCTCTGTGATGAAAAAAAAAAAAAAAAAAAAGAAACTATTTTCTATTTTGCGTACAGTGATATTACCTACAACAATAGCAAGAAGCGCCATGATAAGGAACAACATTTTAGCTGGCACAGTATTGGCAGGCTGATGACAACTCAAATGTGTTTGCTGATCTAAGAACTTTCTCATCTTTAGAGTTTGTCTGAGCTCATTGGAATTGGCAGAGGACACTTGAAGGAACCCGGTTCCACCATTTGCTGTGTTACTTTGTCTATGTGAATATCTGTGAATATTATATAGTTCTGGAGAGCTATCAGAAAATTTGTGAACATTACCTTCCTCTTCATTTTCAGAAAAGCTTATTCTTTTTAATAGAACATTTGTACCACACTGCCAAAAAACCAAGTTGACAGCCATTGTCAAAATTGAATAGTGTTTAACACCACATGACCATACTCTCCTGCCAAATTTTCTACAAAATTAAAATTTAAGGGAGTAATAATCCAATGAATTACTGTCATACCTGTGATCATTTTTTATTAGACCAAATTCATAATGAGGCTGTTGTGAGTCAGTAATAACTCATTATCTGGGTCTCAGTCTCAGGAATATGCTGGGATTAGGCCTTGGTCAAGGATCTTATGTACTCAGGTATGGTCATGAGTTTTCTTATCAAAAATTAAATCATTAAATACAAATTTTGGCTCTTATGACCAAACAAATAAATAAAGATAAAACACAAAAATAGCAATTTTATTTTCAAAATGAAACCCAGTAGGATGACAAATTTATCTTTGCCTAATTTCCACAAGAAATTATAAACATTGTAATACAAGAATGAGCATTTTCTTACTTTTTGTCTTTATTTTCTTGTAAAATATTATCATGTGTTTCCAGATAAAGGCTGAGAAAGGGGAAAATGTAAAATATGGCTTGCAAAAAAAACCCCTATTGTCCTTATCATTGGTCTTTTTACCTTTGGACAATGATGACAGGAACTATAAAATTGCTAATAAATATTATCATGATAGTAAATTGGGGGATTTAATACATAAATATAACAGCAGAAAAGCATCTGCCTCATTAAAAAACAGGCAAAATAATACAATACTATAGAGCTAGAAGGAAGTTCAGGTGGTTTAGTACATTCTCCCATTTTTTTAACTGAAAAAAAGCAAAGCTTCTTTTAAAAGATTGCAAAGGTTCAAACAAATTTTTCAAAGAATCTGTGGTATGTTAACCTAGTTCCAATGCCAATACTATTGATTCTTTAGAGTATAGGCTTTTTTTTGTTGTTGTTGTTTGTTTTTAGCAGTTGACGTATTTTTGTATTTAGACTCTATATTTTATATTTGCTTCTTCAAACATAAAAATAATGAGGTAATACTAGAATATGTTGAAAAACATATAATTTGTATTTTTCTGTTGAATTTTTATGAGTTAAATGTCTCTCCATATCAAATGTGTTCTCCTCCCACAGTGCTTTAGGTGACATTTTCAAACGTGGAAAGGAACCAACTGTTCAATTGTGCTCATTCATCTAGATACCATAATTTGTCCGTGATTTGAGCTCTGCAGTGTTCCAAAATACCTATGGGTGACTGATGTCTCATAGCTCCCATTTGATGTCAAATCAATGTGTACTATCACTGGAGAACTTTATGAACGGCTTATAAAATCCAGGGAGAAGGCCAACTATTCAGATGACACTCTATTGCTTTCCCGTGATCATTTTCCGTGAGTGGTGTCTTCCTGTCCTAATATACAATCACCAAGGAGTAATTCTTCACTCTGTTTAACTGAATTACTCTGTCTCCCCCACACAGAGCATATAGTGTGAAGAACTAACTGACTTGGGTCTTCCCCATGTTAAAACTAAGTGGTTTGAAAGATGGAAGAAAAGCAGTTTGTTTTATGCAACTATAGCTATCTACATAGTTCTCAACTGGGGACAGAGTTGTCCCTGGGGGCAGTGTGGGGGTGGGCATTTGGCAATGTCTGGAGAGGAGTTTTTTTGATTGTGGCAACTGGGAAGATCTGCTGACATCTAGTGGGTAGAGGCCAGCGCTGATGCTAAATACCACACACAAAGCTATTGTCCTACAACAAAGAATTTTCTTACCCTAAAGGTCATTATTGCCAACCTTGAAGACTCTCCTTATAACTAAATTTCACATCTTATCTCTATTACACATAAAGGTTTTGTGTCTTTCAGAAAGTAGATTACAAAAGGAGGCTTATGAGAACACAGTCTTAAACAGCTCTGACTGCATGGGTCTTGATGAAACAAACTTTAAAACATCACCTGACTTTTTCAAAGAAGATTTGTGAGGCACATAGTCAAATGGAACTCACAAATCATTGTCAGAGACCTTTCGTAGTCTTCTAAAATTTCCACCATCTATGTATATGTCTATCACAGAACTAGAGAAACAAAAATTCTGAAGAGGATTTTCCCTTTCCTCACCCAGAGTTAAAGGGATGGAGAAGACAGCACAAAGGGAAAGCCTGACAATCTGCTGGTGTGGGTAGCTTTGTTTTCTCCCAGTTGCTGCTGTGTCAGGAGCCCTTCCTCTAGACAGTTCTCAAGATCTGAGTTAATGATGGGGTGTGATGCCCTGTAGCCAGCTTGATTGATGTCGTTTAAAAGTTACCTCCCTATAACAGCTAGGACATGGCTCCGGTGAGGCCATCAGTGAATCCAATTAAAAATCTTATTTCTTCCATGCTGTGAGAGAAATCAGGGGACCAGGCCTTTGTTCCAGGGTTGATACCGCACAGAGTTCCATGAAAGGTGCATGTCCCACTGTCTAGTCCCTAGGCAGGCTTGTATGCAAAAAGCCCTCCATCCCCAAGGTCAGAAACGGGTTCTTCTTTCACCCCCAGATTCACAGATAGGTTTTTCTCCTTCTGAAAAATAATATTACAAGAATTGAAAATGAGGGGAAAAAAATAACACAGGTCTTCATGTCCCATAGTAGACACTTAGAGCTTTTTCTACAAAAAGATATTTTCTATGTTAGAAGGAAAAATGACGGGGTAAACTAGGTCATGGCAGGAGTGAAACTTACAAATTGCTGGCGTGCCACACTTCGCACCATTTCTGATTTTAAAAGTAACTTTTGAAGAAGGGTCAAAGCAGAATTCAATGCATTAATATAATTAAAGACATTTTCAACAAGTCAGCACTTATTTTAGTTTCATTTTTCCCCTTGGAATGAAAACTGTGTAGGCAATTAGTTTAAATTAGGCTACGTGGGGATATTATTTGTATAACAAAAATAAGTTTTTCTTTGTAATTAAATTTAATGGTGTTGCACAGGAGAGAAACTGAACAAGTTTCTAAGACATGTCTTGCTCCAGTCAACCCGGACTTTTGAGATCCATTGTCATATAACAAGGCATTTTGCCACTTCCCTGACATGGTCCGCATTTTTAACATGCTAAGCAGAGATTTCTAGCTGCAAAGGAATTTAAGTAAATTGTTTTTCTCTGAGGTTCATCTAAGTTCCAATGCCTAGGTTGTTTTGATGTTGCTAAAACCTCGTTTTTTGTTTTAATCCCCCTAAAGAAGGTGAACAACAGTTTCTAATTATCATGTTACCTGTATATGCACATTAATTTCAAATTGAAACTTTGGGGCTATTCCTGTATTGTAAACCCTTGCTCATGAACTGATTATTCATTAATGGGGCCTCGGTCTGTAGCATGTTCATACACATGCACACTGACACATATTTACAAAATATATATTCCATCACTGACAATGTTTTCACTGGGGCACCGGGATGGTTCAGTCAGTTGAGCACTGGACTCCTGGTTTCTGGCTCAGATCGTGAGCTCAGTGTCCTGAGATCTCTGTGCTCAGCGGGAAGTCTGCTTCAGAGTCAATCTCTCTCTCTCTCCCTCTCCCTCTACCCCTTTCCCCACTCACACTCTCTCTCTCTCAAATCAATAAATAAATCTTAAAAATAAAATAAAATAAAATGTTCCTGGTATGTATAACTTCTATCATCAGAAAACTTAGCAAAGGAAAGGAATGCTTGCTATTCCTTATGGCATACCAGTTCTGGATTGGGTTTACTTTTTCCAGATGCCCTCGGGAGCAGAGTGAGTTGGTTTCCTAGTATCAAGCTCTCTTCCTACCTACATGAATAAGAACAGTGATTTTACCTTAACAGAGACACGATTGTGTGATAGCTAGACACTTTTGGATTCACATCCCACTCTGTCATTCACGAGCTTAATATTTCAGTGAGGTGACTTCAGCTCTTTGAGTCACAGTTCTTTCAATCATACACTGAGGTGAATAATACCTACACAATAGGTTGTTGCAAAGATCAAATGAATCCCTAGACTAAAAGTGCTAAAGCAGAGTTGTAACAGGCAGTTAGCAAGGATACTCATGGTTGCAATCCTTGCTAACGTTTTTTACTGTCATGGAGAGAAAAAAATGAGGAGTCATCAGTTAGAAATTAAACATTAAATAATGCTATATAAGTTTAAGTTTATTAAGTTTGCCCTATTCTTTCAACAGCAACTCTGGCTTCCAAAGCAATTAAAGTAGCGTCATAACGCCATTCCAAAATAGATAGAACTGCCCTACTCCTGCCCTGCCCTTTTCTCATGCCATTGCCCAGGCCTGGAAATATCCTTTCCCACTTGCTGCTTAGCCAATGGATATTCATTTTACAGACCTTAACTTAAGATATATTTATTCTGCAAAGCTGTGCTTGATCTTCCCAACTCTCAACTCTATTTGATACTTTTCATCTTAAAACCACAGATTGTTGCCTAAAATATAGATCTCCATGGAAAACACTAAGTATCTATTGATTAGTTGATAGAACCATGTTTGCTCACATGTTTAATGGGATTCTAACATAATGAGAGCAATTCTACCAGCACCCAAAAATATCAACTCTATAATTATTAAGCACATTTTGCATACTCTAATTTTGCATTATTTAATCCAAGAAAGTACAACTGTTTTGTGAGGTACTGGAGTTAATGCATATTTCCATGACCATGGAAAGAGGAATCTGTGCCTCAGCAAAAAATTCAGAAAAAAGTATAGATGAAAGAGCTGCTAAAAATGTAAATGTGAAATTGTTTTGTTGATTAAGCCAAAAAAACTAAGAGGAAACAGCAAATGTTCCCTCAAGATTTACAGATAAAGAATATGGAAGGCAATATCTTGTATATAAAAGGTCTTCAATTAGGGTATTAAAAGAAGGGCTCCCTGGGGGGCTCAGTCGGTTAAGCATCTGTCTTCAGCTCAGGTCATGATCTCAGGGTCCTGGAATCCGGTTCTGCATTGGGATCCCTGCTCAGCAGAGAGTCTGCTTCTCCCTCTGCCCTTCCCCCTGCTTGTGCTCTCTCTTTCTCACTCACTCTCTCTCAAATAAATAAATAACATCTTCTAAAAAAAGAAAAAGATATTAAAAGAAATTATGTTCTTTCATGTCAAACCCATTTATGTGGATTTCCTGTTTGTCAGAGGGAAAACAACCAGGATACATTGCTCCCGTAATTGCTGAGAAATAATAAGTTGTAGTATTATTTGCCATTGTCAATAAATGAGCAAATAAATAAACAAAAAAAAAAGAAACTCAAGTAGACTATTTATGAATCAACATATTTTCCTTAAGAGACCTAAAATTAAAAATTGTTAAGTGTTAGTATTTCACAATAAGTTTCATTTATTGAAACATCTATTTAACAGACATTTGATTTTATTTAACATTTATATATTTAATAGGTGACACATTTGATTCAAGCCTGGGGTACAAATACATTGTTTTAATTCAGAGGTGCTAGATATTACTAAGTAAATGATGTATCTAATTTAATAGAGGCTTAACTATATCTGGTTCTGAAAGTGATTGATCTTCTTATTGAGAGATTAATCCACTCAAAAGGTGATGCAGGCGCACCTGGGTGGCTCAGTGTGTTACAGCCTCTGCCTTTGGCTCAGGTCATGATCCCGGGGTCCTGGGATTGAGCCCCGCACTGTCTGCTCAGTGGGGAGCCTGCTTCCTCCTCTCTCTCTCTGTGTCTCTCTGCCTACTTGTGATCTCTGTCTGTCAAATAAAAAAATAAAATCTTAAAAAAAAATGATAAACGAACTCAAACCTATAATGATTTTTTTTTTTTTTTTTTAGTGTGCACAGGTAAGAGAAGGAACAAGTTTGCCCTCAAGTGGGCTTCAAAGGCAGATCAGAGTTTCCAAAAAGAGAGTGGGAGTAATGTTAGAATCATAGATTTACCTATTCAGCATAATAGGGAAGAAGCTAAAATACGAGCCCATTTTTCAATGGAAACTATTTCCCTGTAGGAGTTTATAATTTTGTAGGTGCCTCAGAATGTATTGCATTATTGGGATATCATGCTATGATTTTAGTCATACTTTAAAATATTCAAATATTATTTGGCATTTGTTAGTTATTTTGTTAGGTTTTTAGAATATTTTAAGGCAGTAATGTCTGCCCTAAAGTGACATAAAACAAGCTTGAAAACTCTCAACCTTTCCTTCTCCAATAGGCATTGACTATGCTGAGAAACATGCATTGAATCTATAATAAAGCTAATGGCAATGTTTTAAACTGATTTTTTATTTTTTGATGCACTAAATTACATTATTCGTATAACCTTAGCAACATCTCTCTTGTCTCAAGCAAATCAGTTTTTAATGCCTACCAGTATATGTCCAAACTATGTATTTATTATAATATGGCTCTTTTCCATTACCTTGAATTTAATTTTATCAGTAAATAATTTGTAACATTTGCAATTTCTTCTGAAAGAATCCTAACTTTTTTCAAAAGATTTACTTATTTGAGAAAGAGAGAGATTGTTGGGGGAGGGTCAGAAGGAGAGAGAGAGAGAATCCCAAGCAGACTCCATGCAAAGTGCAGAGGCTCAGCATGGGGCTCCATTCCAGAACCCTGAGATCATGAATTGAGTGGAAACCAAGAGTTGGATGCTTAACTGACTGCATCACCACGCACAGTTACCTAGAAATCTGTATTTCCTATCAACTAGCAACAAATCAACTTAAGATAATGCTTATTCACAGCAAGAATTCAAAACCAATTAACTGGACTTGTCAAGGCCCTTGTAATACTGAGAATGTAAAATTCCCTCACAAATTTTCCCGTAGTCTTCTAATTCTCACAGAAATACCCCTTCTCTGAATGTCTTGCTGCATTACATAATTAATCACTTAAATTTATGCTATTATTATTCATCTTTACTTCATTCTGTAAGAAATTTTACCCTCAAACTTATGGTCTACATTTTATAAAGTACATTTTATAATGAACTTAGACATAATGGAATTTAACACTTTTGTAATAACACCCTGATTAACCAGAATTTGTTCTGGTTAATTGCATTTTCCAATAATTACATTTAACAAGTGAATTCTATTGCTTTAAAATGTTGTCAAAATTCTTTCCTTTCTCAAATGCATTAGTTCATTTACTACTTTAATAAGTAAAACATAGGTGAAGATAATTGAATCTGTCTGATAATTGAGAATCTAGCAGTGCCTGGAGCGGTCTCATTCTGAAACTAAATTCTCAACATTGTATCGTCATGGAGAGGTAGATGTAAAGATTAACACAAATGTGAGTGACTGTGGAATTGACCCAAGAAGATAAAATTTTTACAAAACACAAACACCCACACACCTCTCCCTCTATTTATGACAACATTGTAAACTTCAAAGCCAAATAACTTTCGACTAACTGAGGGTTCAGTTTAATTGAATTCTATTGACTGAAAGTCTTTGGAAAAAATTTTTTTCAAACTTTCAAAATTCTTCCCAATTTCTCGGGATGATAAAAAGCCTTGAAATTAATGAACACTCAATATCTACTTAATGGTTGTAGAATTATGTATGTGGGTATGTTTATAGGTTTATTTGAACAATTATGGAATATTTCCAGCATACAAAAAGTATAGAGAATAGTATAACAAACAGTAGCATACTCATTTCCAAGCATAAAATTTTGCAATTTACCACATGTTCGAGTTTTTAAAGAGAATATTACCTTCTCTCCTTAAAGATGTCTATTAAATTTTGCTTATCATTCTATGTTTCTATATATTTACTCTATGTGCTGTTTGGTTTTTAGCATTTAATACATGCATGTAATATTTATATAATTCTATATACTTACATAATTTCAGAAATATATAGTATAGATTTTTATATATTCTTATACACATATACATGCATTTTTCCATATATAGCCTCTACTTCACATTTAGAATATATACATTTAATGTTATCAAACACTATTTTAATTATAAATATTAATCTACATTTTGCTTTTTAAAAATTTTGTGCAAGGTTAGAATTTTGTCACTTTTCCATTTGATTCTTAAAATTCTAGCTCATTCATTGTGTTGTAATGTGATGTTTAATCATATGACTTTACAATTTTCAGTTTTCCAGCAAATAAATATTGTAATTATTAAAAAATTCTTCCTATTGTAATGGTGCAATAAATATTATACATGTCTTCTCTATATGTATGAGAAAGATTTTCTAGAATATATGCCTAGAAATGGAACTTTTGAGTCTAAAATGAGAGGCATCTTTCCTTGATGACATAAGGCCAAAAGTTCTCCAAATGAACAGAACATGTCTATACACATATCAGCAAGGTTCTGTCTCCACATCTTCGCCACAGTCATGAGAATTTTAAGTTTTGGCTGATGTGATACATTTATAAACATATTGTTTTGGAGTAGTAACCTACCTTTCTCTGTTGTTATTGATTAGTTCCTTAAAGATTTATTTTTCTTTTAGTTTTCCTGTTCAGTAAATTGTCTGTTTATGTCTTATGCCTAATTTTCTTGGGCAGCGACATTAATTAGTGATTTAATGGCACATTCTATTAGCAAAGTTATGGAAGACAGTAACTGTCATACAGTGCTGGTGGAAATGCAAAATGGAATGGCTCCTGTGGAGGCAAATTTGACAATGTCTCTTAATATTATATGCATTTCTACCCTTTAACTAAGCAATCCCATTTCTAGGAGCCTATTCTGAAGGTAAACTGGTAAAACTATAAAAAAAAAAAAAAATGGATGTGTTTGTTACAGACTATTTGTGTGGCAGATTTTGGAAATAATTCAAAAATCTATCTGGTTAAATAAATGTCTTCAACAGGATAGAATAATATGAAGCTACAAAAATAATGAGAAATTAAGTGTATTGCATGCTATCATTTATCTAAGAAAAGTGTATATATGTACACATAACTCTTCTTTAGATATTTATATCTTACATATATATGTATAGACATATATATGTAGAAGCTAGTTTTCTTTAAGCATATTTATTTCAGAGATTTAAGTTCATAAATTTATTTCAAATAAACACACTAAAATAATTCTTAAAATTTGAAAGCAATAAAGTACATTTAAAGTATTAATTTTGCTAGGTATTAAGTTGATAATATAAGCAAAGATGAATTATTTCAAGTATCTATAGATATAATAGTTTGATTATATATGCACCTAGCAATACAATAGCAATAAAATCTCAGGTTTTTAAAAAATGGAAAAATTTAAATTATTTTCATTATTCATTATTAATTATTTTCATTAATTCTATTGCTAGTGATAATTTGATATTTTGCTGGAAGTTTTATATAATTTTATATATGAAGAAGAGTGAGTATATATTGCTATAGATAAATATGCAAACTTGGGGTGCCTGGATGGCTCAGTGGCTTAAACCTCTGCCTTTGGCTCAGGTCATGATCTCAGCGTCTTGGGTGTCGAGCCCTGCATCAGGGTCTCTGCTCAGCTGGGAGTCTGCTCCCCGCCCTGCCGCCTCTCTACCTAATTGTGATCTCTGTCAAATAAATAAATAAAATCTTTAAAATAAATAAATAAATACACAAATAAAATTACTCATTTACTTAATTATATAATTGATTACATTTATGTCAGTAGGTCATACTTTTTATTTGTTATTTAATATCTTTCTATGTAAAGAAAAATACACTTTTTGAGTTATTTGCGAGTTTTAAAATTTATCCTTATATATGTAATGTCAATTTAAAATGAAAATATAAAAGTACTTCACTCACTTGTAGAACCATCAAAATTACACAGTTTGCATTTTGTGTTGTGTGCACTCACATGTATTTCGTTCTTACCACAATAGTGGAAATGTTACATAAAACAAACTTGACTATTTTTATTTTATTTCTTGATATGTGCATAATGCCTTCTCTATCAAAACTCTCTTATCAGTGGCTTATTATTGAGCAAAGAGGACTAAAAGGAAGAAGAATTATTACTCCGATTTTCCTTTTGTCATCAATGTCAGCATTAAGTATTTGGCTAATATAGAGAAGTAACACAAGGAAAAAAGAATATGACAAGGTTCATTAGTTATGTACATTTGTCAGAATGCCATTGCCTTCTTACTGCATTTTAAGCAAATTCTTGTTCAAAAGGAAAGTGTGACTTCTTGGGGCCATTGTTTTCCTCACTTCCCCAGTTGTGAACACAATACACTTGAGCTGTACTCATTTTGAGTCTTGCTGAACTCCCTTCATGGGCCCACCAGATTTCTTGGATCTTGTAAGACCTCAGAACCATCACACACAGATGGAGAGACACAGAGTGGCAGTGGATGCACAAGGGTATGTCGTTCCTCTGCTCAAAAGCATATTCCTTTGTCCCATTAGACTTCATTTAGAAAACACAAGTTCGGGGCGCCTGGGTGGCTCAGTGGGTTAAGCCTTTGCCTTCAGCTCAGGTCATGATCTCAGGAGCCTGGGATCGAGCCCCGCATTGGGCTCTCTGCTCGGCAGGGAGCCTGCTTCCCCTTCTCTCTCTACC
This sequence comes from Mustela erminea, assembly GCF_009829155.1. Lineage (NCBI taxonomy): Eukaryota > Metazoa > Chordata > Mammalia > Carnivora > Mustelidae > Mustela > Mustela erminea. The sequence continues at coordinate 43,405,988 of NC_045623.1, forward strand.
TGCCTCTCTGCCTACTTGTGATCTCTCTCTCTGTCAAATAAGTGAATAAAATCTTTAAAAAAAAAAAAAAAGAAAAGAAAACACAAGTTCAAAGGTAAAATTTTGAAGACGTTTAAGGCAGAGACCAAAGAGCATTATTCTAAACACAAAGCCCTTCTGAGCAAAGGACCTTGTGCAGCTGCCCTGGTTGGGTGTCCATGGAGCCCACTTGTCCACACTTCCATCCCACCTGAGCCCCAGAAATTTCAGTGTATGGTTAATGATTATATCTACTGGTAAGAATTAAGTGAAAAACTGTTAATATTTTTTTCTTCCCTTTTGGGTAGGGAAAAAGGTGTGGAGAAGGGAGGGAGAGAGAGAATCTTAAATAGGCTCTACAACCAGTGTGGAGTCCGACACCGGGCTCAATCTCACAACCCTGAGATCAGGACCTGAGTTGAAATCAAGAGTAAGAGTCTTAACCTACTGAGCCACCCAGATGCTCCTTGCTAGTAAATTTCTTACAAAATACCTAAAAGTGCATTTTATTTTTTGATTCTTTCTATAGTCAGAGCAGTGCCGTATAAAATAAGAGTTCATGAGAATAAAAAATAGGTAGGTGTATTTCAGTGAAGAAAAGAAAATTTTAAGTGGGAGAAAGCATTTTGTCAGAGATTGAAAGAAGATTTCAGTGAAAAGGGACACATTTTAAATAGAAGAAAAAGAAAAAAATGATCAGTGGAGAAAGATGCAGGATCAGAAGAAGTTGGGTCCATAAAAATTAGTATGAAATTGGTCTTCAGAATAAAAAATGCCAAGTTGTCCTTCCAGACAGATCACAAGGAATTACAGTGACCACTAGCAGCATCTAACCATCCTTTATTTTAATAAATCTTGCCCTCTTCTCAATTGCTAAGAAAATTCTTATCTATCAGATGCCCAAGATGGTAAAAATCACTAAGGAGTGAAACCATGAAGATATTTAAAATCAGATTAGCCTTTCACAGATTTTGTAATGCAGTATTTGTACTTAATTTTAAGATTTATTTTGCTAATTAATATCTTATTTTGTTAACTTTGTTTCTTACTAAATTATGTGTATGTATCTTTCTATATAAAAATCTTTTTAATTTTCTCCAATGTGTTAGCAAGAGAAATGATTCTATGTACATTGCAAGAGATGTTTAATTGTGATATTTCAATATAATATGGACCATTATGCAAAATTTGGCATAATTTGATACCAGATTGAGTAGATCTTAATATAGCATATTGTAGGAGGACTTGCATGCCCCTACAATAGTGGTAACAAGAGGGAAATAATTTATGAGAAAAACTGAAAAAAAAAAAAAAACTCTAGTGCATTCAACATTTTTATTTCTGAAATTCTGAAACCTTTCTTTCTTTGTTTCTTCTCTTTCTTTCTTTCTTTCTTTCTTTTTAAGAACTCTTTCACATCAGTACAGAATAATGAAGAAATGGTTGCCTTTTGCTTCAGCCTTTGGGTATCAGCTGCATAACTGCCTATATTATTTGCATATTTTGACCTGTATGACATCTACAATGAGAAGATGATATTGTTTGAGAGCAGAGATATAGATAGCTTCAGCATAATAAGGTTTAGAAAATCAGTAAGGGTACAATGCAATAAGGAAGGTACAATGCCTATGGTGGCAGTTAGGAAAGAACATTGCTGAAATGAATCATGCCCCAAACATAGCAAGTGTTGGGACGAAGCTATTGAAAGTGTTATGAAAATGTAACACTAGTTAAAAAAAAAAAAAAAAAGGAAGTCATAGAATTTCAGAAATTAAAATGTGAAGGATTTTAGATGTCATCTCACAGAGAGTTCCAGGGTCCCAGATCTTCTATGACAAAAAGTTGTTCCCTCATGAAATATGTTGACTAGAGTTAGCCTAAATTTGCATCCTAGACTTGTAAGATAATATGGAAATTGTATGATAATATGGAAATGTACATCATGATTTTTAAACGTGGGGAATGAAAAATATTTTTCATGCTTCTTAGGCTTCCATGTGCCCTTTTTTTTTTCTGTTTAAAAGACATATCAAAATGTTGAAGAATACTTCTCCCATGTTGCATTTGGCAAACACTGGTTATTTTATATGATCCTGGTGTGAGCAAATGGTTTTTTAATAATTATGCAAATAATTAATGGCAGTGAGAAAGAGGCAAAAGATATACATATTGCAGGATGCAACTTCTGTAAGCCAAGCATATAACATATTTTTTATTCAATCTTCATGGCAACTCTAATTCACAGGCATTATTATCCCAATTATAGATGAAGTTGGAGGTTCCAAGAAGGGATATAATTTAATCATAGGGCTACTAAATAGAACAACTCTAATTCTGTTCCAAATCTGATAATATACTCTTTCTACTACAAAACTTAAAACAAAGTTTTAATACAATTTTTAATCTAAAAGGTATATTTGGACATGACATGGTAATGCTTATTAAAAAGCAATAGCTAACTATTAATAGCTATATAGTACTTATTAACTGCCAGCTTAGTATTCTAATTCTTTCTTTCTTTCTTTCTTCCTTCCTTTCTTTCTTTCTTTCTTTTCTGAGAGCATGGAAGTGACGTGTGGGGAGCAAAGGGAGAGAAAGAATCCCCAGCAGACTTCACCACTCAGCTCAGAGCCTACCATGGGCTTGATCTCAGGACCCTAAGATCATGACCTGAGCCAAAATCAAGAGTTGGATACTTAATCAATTCAGTTCCTAAAGATTAACCCAGGCACCCCTAATGCCTCTAATAACATGCATTCTATAAAATTTAATACAATAACCTCATGAGATACGTACTACCTCAGGTAGTAGAAGACAGGTAAGGTAACTTGTCCAAGGTCCACTGTTCATAAATATTGAAGCTTTTATTTGAAGCCAGATGTTGTGTTCCAAAATTCTAAGTACATACTGTGTTTTAGGGAAACTATAAAAAAATAAGAAAAATATACTGTGGCTCAGTCAGTTAAGTGCCTACCTTCAGTTCAGGTCATGATCCCAGGGTCCTGGATTCCAGCCCCACAATGGGATCCTTGATCATCGGGGAGCCTGCTTCTCCCTCTCCCTCTGCCTCTCCCCAGTCCCCTCATGCGCACTCTCTCTCTCTCCTTAAAATAGATAAATAAAATATTTTAAAAAATAAATTGTCATACTTTGAGTTAAAGAATCAACTTAAATCTTCTGTAATTTTTACAACACCTATTATGTGCAAAGTGTTATTCAAAACACTCAGGATATAGTGCTAAACCAGACTAAGTGCCTTTTTCTCATAAAGCCTACTTTTTCCTGAGGTGAAGAATAAATTTTGGAATCAAATAAACATATATTTAGATAATGATAAAGGCTAAGAAAAAATATAATAGGTAAACAGAATAAAAGGGAGTGTGCTAGTGTAGAACTGGTGTCTCCTCTAGTTAATTAGGATGGGTAGGAGATGTTTTACTTTCGAAGTGCCATGGCAGCTGAATTCTGAAGGATGAGGCGTACTTCAGGTGAAAGTCCGGAAGAGCCAGTGCAGAAAAAATGCTTTAGTAAGGATCTGCAATGGATGACCCGGGCTGGAAAAACAAACCAACCAGCTGGCCAACAGACTATATTGAGGGGATGGAAATTTTTCTATATGAAATGAAATAAGAAAATATTGCCAAGCTTTTGAAGAAAAGGAAAAAATTGGCTTAAATACATTGCCCACATCCCCTTAAATATTCTTCAGTCGATTTTCAACTGCCCATATCTGCATCTCTTCATCAGGGGCTTTCTCTGAAGCTTTGGAAGGATGAACTGCTCTCACGCTAGTAGGCAAATGTACTGAAAATCCTGAGGCAGCCCTCAGGCAATAACGGCTGTATATAAATACCACAGCTCTCTCACCCTTCTGGTGGGATAACTCTGAGGAGCCATTATCCAGAGTTTCTTTGGGCATTAAGCTTTAATAAGGCACAGAGATCCCTGGCTTTATAGACTGTCTTCCTTCCTTTTTGTACTTTTCCACTGCCATCTTATATACCGTTTTATTTCCAAAAAAGATTCTCTCACATGAATCTTTGTCTAGCATCTGCTTCTGGTGAGAACCAAGCTAAAGCACTGTTGATTTACTTTCTAAAATGGTTACTTTGGCTGATGTGTGAAGAATGGGCTGACAACAAGGAAGGAAATGATAGACTATTTCTGTGGCCCAACTGAAAGATGATGGTGGCTTAAATTAAAAAGTAGAAATTGAGGAAAGTGGATATATTGAGAATACATATTGAGGGTAGGGCTGACAGAATTGCTGATATATCGTTTCTGTATGTGGTAAAAGAAAAGATTTGTGAAGCATTCTTAAATTTTTGGCTTGAGCAACCCTGTTGATGGTGATGCCATGTACTGACATGGAAGATTTGGAAGCTAGATGTTTAACAGAATGAATTAATTTTCTATTTGCAAAATCCTGATTGTGAGTAGAGTTAGGCATCCCAGCTGTGAAGTCAAGTACAGAGCTTTTTTTTAGTTTGCTGGTGCTGAGGGGGATGAGAGATTGGGGTGGGCGATGTTTTAGAAGCCAGCAACACCTAACCAGTCTTTCACTTTGTGGGACTAAATGAGATCAACTAGAAAGAGTATGATAACTAGAGGAGAATTTTGATGACAGAGCTGTGGTACACAAACATTTAAAACTTTGGCCAAAGAGAAAAAGGGAGATAACAAAACATGATGGAAGAGCATACAGGGAGTTGAGGGACAGTTAGGTAAGTGTGGGGGCTACAAGAAAGTTTGAGCAAAATGATCCAAAAAGATTGGAATCCTCAATTGTGTCATATGGTGTTGACAATTCAAGGAAGATTAAAAAAGACAAGACAGAGGTTATTGGTGAATTGACAAGCGCCATTTTGCTGAGATGGTAGGAACAAAACCTTTAATGAAGGGAGCAAAAACAAGACTTGAAGGTGAGGTGATTGATAAATAAATTATAGACAAATGGGAGATTGTTAAGAGGGGTAAACTGGAAAATGTGTTAGTATGTGGACACACACATAATCTCCATCCCAGTCTCTCCCCTCATTTACAGTGATATTGTGTCTGTAGGCTGATAGAATGGATTCATCAGAAGAAGAGGTTTAAATGATTTTTATAAATTGAAGCTCAATATCTCTCTTATTTAATGAACACCTCTGATTGAAAAATAAATAATAAATCATAATTGATGGCATTGTGATAGCATCTGGTGACAAATGGTAGCTACATATGTGGTGAGCATAGCATAATACATAGACTTGTCAAATCACTATGATCTACTGCTGAAACAAAGGTAACCATATGCCAACTACATTTCAATAAAGAAAATAATAATAAGTTATGCTTGGAGATAAGTAATCATATTTCATTTTAAAATGTTATCAACCAAATTTGAGTTTGAGAACATAGTATAGAGCAATTACTTCTCAGCACTGTCAGTGGTTAATTTCTTCCATGGTCACTAACCGGCTCATGGCGATACTAAAAATACTTTCATTTACAGATAGCACATGTTAAGAATATTGCTCACCTTTTGATACAATATTTTTATTTAGATTCATAGCTTAAGCAATTACCAAAAATCTTTGTCTTCAACTGATATAAATGGTTGGCAGACTATAAAAGTTATGTGAACAATCTTTGTTTAAATTTCTGGCCTCCATAAATTCAAACTAAAAAAAAAAAGAGAAATCTTTTCAGAGCGTTTTTGTCAAGTCTGCTGTTTTGAAATTTGATTAGTGAGAACAATGCATGTTTTGAGTACCTCAATTTTCTCTAACATTCTCCTCTTTTGTTCATGTTCCTTATATAATTACAGTACCTGTCTAAGATGATTTTTCATGGATGTTGCACTGTTGCACAAGATTTTCTAGTTTTTCCTGTTTGTGAGATGAAGGGTTGAAGTGACAAAATAGGTATTCTGATTTTAATTCAATCTCACAAGGTCTACAAAATTCCCAAATAGGACTTTTTCATGGAAAACAAAAGCATGACACAGATGGAATTAAATAGCTGACAAAAAATTGTAAAAATTTTTTTAAGTGTTATAAATGCATGTATACTAAATGACTCTAAAAATTAATATTACAATGTAATATCTATTGTTTTTTCTTAAATTTTCATTTATATTTATATAAGCATATTTTTACTCAAAAAAGGATGTAACAGCCTTTCTAAATTTATTGAGCAACTGCATTCAGTTCTCCTACTTACATTAGCTCACAATCTATTTCCTTTTTTACATAGCTACTTGAAAGCGCTTCCTAGTTTCATAGGTATGTATATGTATGTGTGTATACTTGTTTAAGTTGCAACTACTTTGCATCTGTCTAGCTCCAGATCAGCTGTCACCATGAAAATACACATGTTGAACCATTTCCCATGTGTAAGGCATGTTTTCCAATTTCCCCATGTTGCGGTTGTCCAACAATAAACTCAAAGTATTTTTCTTTTGTAAAACGCAATCACAGAATTTTGATCTTGAGATCTTTGAAGAATTCCTTTTCTTATTCTACTTGATAGATTTTTTTTTCCTTAAAGAATATAAACAAAAAGCTATAATGCAAATAATAGCTTAAAAACTCCAATAGAAAGGGCGCCTGGGTGGCTCAGTTTGTTAACCATCTGCCTTCAGCTCAAGTCATGATCCCAGGGTCCTAGGATCCACCCCTGCATCAGCTCTCTGCTCCGTGGGGAGTCTGCTTCTCCCTCTCCTTCTACTCCTCCCCTCTGCTGGTGCTCTCCCTCTATCTGTCAAATAAATAAAGTCTTTATTTTTTTAAAAAAATAATTTATTTGAGAGAGAGAGAATGAGAGAGAGAGAGAGAGAGAGCACAAGAAGGGGAGGGTCAGAAGGAGAAGCAGACTCTCTGCTGAGCAGAGAGCCTAATTCAGGACTTGATCCCAGGACTCCAAGATCATGATCCGAGCCAAAGGCAGTCCCTTAACCAACTGAGCCACCCAGGCGCCCTCATTAAAATCTTAAAAAAAATAAGTCCAATGGAAGAGAACCTGAATGGAATGGCTCACCAACTTTGTCATCAGTTCATCCATCAATTGTCTAGGCACAGGCAAGGAGGTAGAAATAAAATTCATATATACACACACACACACACACGTACATATACATGTATATGTACGTGTGTGTGTATATGAATTTTATGTATATATATGATTTTATGTGTGTGTGTATGTATATATATTATATATATAAAGAGAGAGAGAGAGAAACTGGGTAACGCAAGGAATGAATCTTCCCCAAGTTCCTCTGGAGAGAGTGAGGCCCTCCTGACACCTTGATTTCATCCCAGTGACACTGATTTCAAACTTGGGCTTCTAGAACTGTTGAAGAACATTTCTGTTGTTTTAAGACAAAGTGTTTGTGGATATTTGTTAAAGCAGCCACAGGAAAGTTATGTATCTATATATATTATGTTATTATTATATATATGGATATATATAATATATATAATATGTAATTACAAATCATTATATATCTATATTATATTATATGTGTGGTTTATATATCTAAATACATATATAGATACAGATAGAAATATAAAAATAGAGTTATAAATATATAGATGATATAGAGAAATGGCTCTCCTTTTCTGTCCTTATCTAAGTTCATTTCAATTTAATTCCTACATCCAGCATGGAAATGTCTTAAAAGTGCCTGATAATTTATGGGTGAATGTGACCATCTCTTTGATTGATTCAACACATACTCATTGGACTTGTAAAGTACTGTTTTATTAAGGTGTCAATCTTTTTGAACACTTCAAGCATATGATTTTCAGGTCTTTTGAATTTGTTGTTTTCTTTTTAACTTCTTGACTCCAACTGTACTTACTCTGTACATTCTCATGGTTTTCTTACTTACTGATCTCATAGATATACTCAAACGTCCCCATCTTATTAAGGTCTTCACAGATCATCTTTTTAAAAAAAACAAACAAACCATACATTTGTTTTTATATAGTCTTTACTGGTATGTAAGATATTACCCATTTGACTTGTTTATGCTTTTTGTTGTCTGCTTTGTATAAGAAATTCAGCTTCATGAGGTCAAGGTTTATGTTTTTGTTTTTTTCATTCCTACAGCCCAGTTACTAACACATAGTAAGTACACAACAAAATATTTGGTGAATGAATGATTGGAAGCAGATGAGAATGAATTAATGAATCATGAATGAGGACCTATATTTGCTTCCTTTGTAATTAAATGTGTGTGGGGGGGGTGTGAATTAATTAATTAATTTGATTTAGAAACTAGTTTTTAAACTTCTCTTATGGGAATAATGAAAATAAGTTATGAGCCAAGTTGAAGTTCTATTAATAAGATCAAGGAATAGCCATTTATAAAGTAGGATTAACATATATCACCACATAGGAAGTCTATCCATTATACATCATAATGGCATAATTTATAAAGCTCTCACAGTTTCTAAATAAGTTAGAATTTAAAACAATGCTTTGACATGGTAAGCTAATTTATATATTTCTATATGTTAAGTAAAAAAAAGAAGATATTTTGGATATGAGCCCGAAGTCTGACAATATTAGACTAATAATGTAGTCTAAATTGTGCATTAATCCCTCTTGTCTAGTTAAATAAGCTCCTCTTCTACCCACATGACCCTCTCTTTTAAGCTCATTATATGTTTTCTTGAGCTACCTTCTCTAATTTAATTTTAAGTAATATCCTGTGATTTTTTTAAAGCTTTTATAAGAAGATCATGTTTAAATCTTGTCTTAAGACCCGTCTTCTGCATACCAATTCCATAATCTCTGCTGCTCACATCTACTTACACGTCCAAAGCTCTTCCCTAATTATGACAAAATTATCTTTGTTATCTCCAAAGAGCTATTTATCATCCTATACTGAATGACAATATTTGTTCCTTTTTGCCCTTTGCGTTGCTCATGGTATCATTACCATCATCATTATTATCATGATTATCTTCCATATTCCACCTATGGATTAGCAACTGGGTGACCTGAATAAACTATGGACTTCCTATCGAATCTTTTAGGATGTGAAACTTTATTTATTTTCAAATGGCCAGTACATTATTATTCTTGATTTCTTACTGAGATGAACATAAAGGTAAAAACACATTTTCAAAGTATGTTTGTTGGTTTAAATAACTCCACAAAATATATTTTTACTTTCCCAACAATAGTGGGAATCACTTAGTTAAAACATATATAACATTGTGGAAAGAATGAAGCTTGCCAACTTCTCAATTCATCCCTACTTACTAGTATGACCTTGAAGAACTCAAATATATTATCACTTTATTATAAAGGGAAATATAATAAAGTCTGTTATACATATATTACTCTGCTATTATCAGGCTGAAATAAACATTATATAGAAGAGTACTTTGAAAATTACAAAATAATATTAAAATGCAAGAGTACATTTAGACAAAAGAGTTATTTATAAAGCTGTCTTACTGATCTTAAAACTTAAGAATAAAAAGATTTAGTTGGAAATAAAATCCAGATCTCTTGTATCATAAAGCTTTAGAATTATGTTACCCTAATTATAACACAGATACTTAGAATTTCTTCAAATATTATACTATTCCTAAGATAGTAGGAAGAGAACTGAAAACCTCAAGGTTTTGTTTTTTTGTTTTTAGTTTTTTTTATATAAATATTTATTAAATAATGTGGCATCAATGCAAGCCTAGATAATGGAAGAGAACTATATTCTTTGAAACAGTCAAATAGACATATAAATGCATATATAAATTTGTTGCTGACAGAGGCAGCAACAAATATTATCTATACCTAACACTATAGAGAAAGAAAATAAAACTATAAATATATTATGGACTTACATGACCAAAGTACAAGCTCAAAACTTTAAAAATACAGAGATAAGTTTATTTGGGGTAAAGAGAAATTTATTAGACAGGTTAGGGAAAAAAATTAACCATATGAAAAGACACCTGAAATAAAGAAAAAGTCAAGCCAAAAAGAAGATATTTTAACACATATAAGTATCAAAAGATTGGTATGAAGAATATATATAGAATTCTTACAATCAATAAGCAAAAGAGAAACAATTCAGGAGAAATATAGGCTAAGCCCAAGTATATCACAGTAAGGGAAATAAAAAAGACTTAAAAAATGTTCAGAGGTGTTCAACTGTTTTATTAACTTGAAAAATGCAAGTAAAGAACAAAAAGTGGAACCATGTTACATACAGTCAATTGGTCAATAGAAGTCAGTCTAATGTTGGAGAAAGGTGAAACAATACATATAGTTATCAAACCTTTTTATTATAATGCAATTACAAAAAATTGTTTGATAAATCTTATGAAGCTGAGCATCATTTTCTCAATGACTTAGCTCTGGTATCCTTAGCAGGAGATATGCAAAAGTTCATTCATACACTGTTCCTTATAGTAGCACGATGAAACAAACCAAATGCTCCATCAAGAAAGAAAGGAACAAATAAATTATTATGTATTTGTATGGTGGAATATTAGATGGTTATAAAAATGAGGTAGAGCCATATGCATCAACATGCATAAATCTTACTAACATAATATTGAGTGAAAAATGCAAGTCCTAGTAAACTACATAAAATATGATTGAATATATAATTCTAGAATTGGGTGATAGATTGCGAATATTTCCATAGTATACAACATCAATAAATCAATGAAAATAAAAAAGCAGAGCACATGAAACAATAAATGCTGTGTCTTTAACCAAGGACTGTGATTAATTCAATTCTGCCTGCATTAAAAAAAAAAATGGAAGTAGGGAGTGATAACTAAATTTGAGGTAATAAGAATCTGTGGAATTACACAACTCTACCGGTGACCAGAATTACATAACCTTCCATTTTCCCATCAGATAACATGGTCATTCCTTTATTAATGATGGGAAAATGGAGGGTTATGTAATTCTGTAGATTCTTATTACTTCAAATTTAGTTATCAATCCTTACTTCTATATTTTCTTTTACGCAGGCAGAATTGAATTAATCACAGACCTTGGTTAAAGACAGCATTTATTGGGAATGTAAGTTGGTGCAGCCACTTTGGAAAACAGTGTGGAGATTCCTTAAGAAATTAAAAATAGACCTACCCTATGACCCTGTAATTGCACTACTGGATATTTACCCCAAAGATACTGATGTAGTGAAAAGAAGGGCCATCTGTACCCCAATGCTCATAGCGGCAATGGCCACAGTTGCTAAACTGTGGAAAGAACCAAGATGCCCTTCAACGGATAAAATAATAAAGAAGATGTGGTCCATATATCCAATGGAGTATTATGCCTCCATCAGAAAGGATGAATACGCAACTTTTGTATCAACATGGATGGGACTGGAAGAGATTATGCTTAGTGAAATAAATCAAGCAGAGAGAGTCAATTATCATATGGTTTCACTTACTTGTGGAGCATAACGAATAACAGGGAGGACCTGGGGAGATGGAGAGAAGTGAGTTGGGGGAAATCAGAGGAGGAGACAAACCTTGAGAGACTGTGGACTCTGAGAAACAAACTGAGGGCTTTGGAGGAGGGAATTGGGTGAGCCCGGTGATGGGTATTATGGAGGGCACGTATTGCATGGAGCACTGGGTGTGGTGTGCGTAGACAATGAATTATGGAACAATGAAAAAAATTAAATTTAAAAAAAACAATACATATACATAATACAGTTAATTAAAATAATATTTACTAAAATAATATAAAATTGAAATAATAATTAAATAATAATAAAACATAGTTAACTCTGGCTGTGATGTTTCTGGAGCGTTAAGCATCTCGATTTTCACTTCTTTTATTTTATTTTTTTAAATCCTGTTTTAAAGATCTCTTGATGATTGCATCCTGTTCAGTCCCTCCCACCTTATTCTGTACATATTTTAAATTCACCTTTAAGATGAAGAGAGAAATTTGAACCTTGGAACAAGAAATGGCCTTAACTGAATGTAAATCTTCATTGAAATCCATCAGCTCACAATAATAGTAATGATACCTAAAGTATACCTCATGCTTAAAATTTACCAGGCATGGTCCCATATGTTCCTGTTATTTAATCCTCATAACAAATCTAGAAGATTCACAGTCTTAGGATGCATCTTTGCATAGATGAGGAAACCAATATAAAGTATTATAGGCTGAACTGTGTTTTCCCCTCCAAGTTCATATATTAAGATCCTAACCTTCAATATCCGGAGTGTGACTATATTTGGATGTGGGATCATTAAAGAGCCAATTAAAGGTTAAATGAGGTCCTAGGTTAGCTCTTTATCTAGTATGACTGGTGTTCATAAAAGAAAAGGAAATTGGGACACAGACCCACATTCAGAGAAGACCATATGAACTCACTGGAACAAGAAGGCCATCCCTAAGCTAAGGAGAGAGGACTTAAAAAAAGATTTCAGACTTCAAGATTCCACAGTTGTGAGGAAATAAATTTCTGTTAGTGCTTTGTTATAGCCTCTCTAGCAAACTATTGCAGGAAGTTTCCCAAGTTCATCCAGATAGTAAATGGTGGAAGTGGAACATGAATCAGGATATTAATCTGAGTAGGAAACACTGCAAAACTGCTGAGAAGAGGATGAACCCATGAATAAGGTGTGAAATTGGAAAAGTCCCTGAGCCTTCCGGAGATTGCAGAAGACACTTCCTTCTCACAGTTTTACACTATCAATGCATTCATTTAATTTCAACTTTTTTTTTTCTATAATGAACAATTTGCTTAAGTATTTGGCATGCCTCAAATTATCTTTGTAGTTGTATATGCTTCTTTTCTTCCTCTACATGTCTCCTTCCTGTCTGTCTAAATGTCCTAGGGCTGCCATAACAAAATATCACAGACTTTGTAGCTTAAAAGAACAGATATATGTCCTCTCACAGTTCTGAAAGCTATATATTTGAAATCAAACTGTATACAGAGTAGTGCTGTCTCTAAAGGGCCTGGGGGAGGATCATCCCTTGCCTCTTCTTAGCTTCTGATAGTTGTGGTCAATCCTTGTCCTTTCTTGCTTTGGGCAGCAGAGTTTCAGCCTTCCCTCCATCTCCATGTAACTGCCATCTCTCTGCCCATGTTTCTGCACCAAAAATTCAGTCTTCTTATGAAGAATGATACCAGAAACTGGATTTAGAGTCTACTCTGTTGACTGTAGGACTTCACCTTAACTTGATTTCATCTACAAATACCCTATTTCCAATATTCGGAGCTACTGGAGGTCAGGACATGAATATAACTTCTGCGAGGCACAATTTAAGCACAACACCCTATAGACTATTTTTTAGTCAAGTGGATTAAAAATGAAGTCCCACTCAATCCACACAGACCAAAACATTTGTAATAGGAATGACCTATTTTTAAACTTTTATTTTTTAATATCACCTGTCACAATTAACTATATTTGGTCTCCTCTATTAATCCAAGTATAGAACTATACCCTAGTAGATATTTAATAAATTACTAATTAATGGAAACAAGAAAAATTTCCAAATTCTGTTGCTTTTTGTTAGTGAGATATTTACATAGTCCATCTTCTTCATTCACTATTGAAGTTAGAAATACGATCATAACCCATACAGAAGAGGAGACTAGGAACCAAACAGTGACTAGTGAAGTTTAACTACCTTAGCTAGATTAAGCTTCTTGAAAACTAGTGCCATATTTTGTGTTTCTATGGGGCCTATTTTATGTCTCCCTGACATCTGCACACTCCTATTATAAAAGATCAATGATAAAATAGTTGCTCCCTCTAAGTTTACATCAGGTTTCTCCTTGCAGTTTGTCTTCATGTACTCATTTCATAAATATTTATTGATTGCCCATATGTGCCAAACACAATGCAATGAAGATAAAATGAATATGATAAATATGAAAAATATGATAAACATAAAAAATGAATACAAAAAAACTGTACCTTGGAGTTTCTGATCATTTTCAGATTTGTTAGAATTTTTTTGAATTAAAAAGATAATGTCTTCCAAATTATTGCATTTTTTTAACTTTTTTACTTATTTTACTTATTTTATGGATGCTGCATTATTCATGCCCTATCAGCAAATAAAACAGGAATCAATTAAATAGAAACTCCTTGAAGACAGACTTCCTTGACTATTTCATGAATATCCCTTGAAGGTTGTGTGAAGTGCACTGTGTTGTGATAAAGTGTATGTGTGCAGCAACACCAGGAAACAATAGAGAAGGAAGAAAGAACAGTAATTTGTAACCTTAGAAATAAATGCTTTTATGTTGTAGGGATTAAAAGTTGATATTATGGTTTTCCATAGCAGAGTTTAAATCATTGCATTATATCTGATAATATCACACATGTCACCACCCCCATCCCTCAATGTATGCCAATTGCCAAAAGACAGCAACAATACCTTGATCAATAGTGTAGTTTCACTATGCAATTAGGGAAGTAATTAAGGATGTAAAAGACACACCAATACTTGCCACTGTGAAAACCAAATAGAATGCCACTCAGAGAATTTAGATTGTTATTACTCTTTTCTGGAAGGAAAATGTACAGATTTTATTCCAGGTCAGCTAAAAACTTGCATTATGCCTAAGAAAGTAGAACATTGCCACAGCCTTTTATGTTACCTTGGAAAAGGTTATTTCAACATTATCATTAATTTATTAGTACAAAACTGGCTAATTTCCCCAAGGTTCTTAAAATTTGAGAGCACATCTTTGAGGCTTCTGAAGTGCAATTATTGGAAAATGAATAAAAAGCTTAAATTGGAATAAATGTAATAATCTTTGTTTGACTTCTCCTAATATCAAAATCTATCCAAAGAGAGTAGTTTTACCCTGCCTAGAGTTTAAAATGAAAGTATGCCTCTTTCCCAGATTAGTGTTTCAATATATATGTGTGTGTTTATATGTATAATTTATTTTAAAAAAACACCCATAAAGATATTTATGAAATAGATTAATCACACCTTAACAAAAAGAAAATAATTAGGATCTAAAATTCCTAAACTCATTGAGAGATCACACCAGGTTTTTGGGAGGGTACACAAAGTCTAGATACAGTTTCAGACATCTCTGTATTTCTGTGACTTTGTCCCCAAGGCCCAAGGTACATGGGCCTTGGGGACAAAGTCACAGAAATACAATACAATACAATAAACTTGATAGACATGGCTGGATTGTAAGGAAACCTTGAAGACTCTTCAGTCTCTGAAATGCGAATGTCATTTATGCAAGATGACCCAGAGAAGCATTGCATTTATGAAGCTGGGCTAGAAGTCACATCAAAATTTTGTGTCTTTCTCATGTGCTCAAGTAAAGGGGGAGAGTTTGAAGGTTGGGGAATGAATGGTCTGGAAAAGGGAACCAGTTGAGTGAGCAAAATCCAAGTGCTCTTTTCCTGGTAGGAAAGTTGTGAACGCCATACTTTAAGATCTTTTGTCTTACCTAACATCTCTCCCTAACTCACAGGGTAAACCAGAGCCAGGCCTAACTAGTTTGCCTACTATTGTTTTCCTTCTTTTCTCTGACTCATACCGTGGACATCACTTAACTTCCTGAGGACAAGAGGTACCTCCCAAATAGATATTCTTTTTTGGGTATGTGATATCATGCAGTGTTTAAAACATAGGTTCCTGGGGCTCCTGGATGGCTCAGTTGTTAGGCATCTGCCTTTGGTTCAGGTCATGATCCCAGAGTCCTGGAATAGAGCCCTGCATCAGGCTCCCTGCTTCGCGGGAAGCCTGCTTCTTCCTCTCCCACTCCCTCAGATGTTTTCACTCTCATGCTGTTCTCTCTGTCAAATAAATAAACATAATCTTAAAAAAATAAAGTAAAATAAATAAGATGTAAGTCCCCAAGTGTTGTAATATTTCTTAGCTTGTTTCAGAATTAATCATCTTTGGAGGCTTAGGGTTGAATCTTTTGTACCCAAAATGCTCAGGATGTACCACTGGCAAAATATGTCTTAAAAAATGGCAAGGCCCAAGGACAGCTGCTTAGGTATACTCAGATATATCTGAAAAATTCAGTATTTTTACTTCTTTATCATGAATATAGGCTCACACTATTGAAATCTGTTGCATGTAGCTCATTATAGGAAAAATGATATCATTCTTTATCATCACTTAACTAGGAAACTTGGAGAAGTTTTCCATGCTCACTCTCTTCAAACTGAAGGTATAATATTCCTAACATTAATATAAATTTTCATTTAATTGTATTTTTAGTCAGTAAGCTTAATCTAATTTAAAATTCTAGAATCTGTAACTTGAATATATAGATTATTATTATTAAGGAAGAAAATCAGGTTTAGTATCATAAACCCAAACATTTACTTTAAGAAATTAATGAAAGATTTTATAAGGAAAGACATTTCATTGTTAATAATTTCTTAGCTAAGGAAAAATTCAGCTATCGTCTCTTGCTATTCATTTTAGATATTCAATTTTCTTAAATTTGGCATCTACAAAAGTGACCTGAACTATCAGAGGTTATCCACAATAGAATTACAAAAATGCTTGGAAATTAAGGATTTTAAAATCAGGCTAATGTCTTTTGCAAAGTGTACCTACAAATATTTTGACCCGTAATATTAAAGAATACCAAGCACCATAAATATTCTTCTGTAAATCTAGGTTAAAAGATGAGTGCCTTAAAGTTATACTTTTTTGATTCATTGCTGTTCTATTAAACTCAAAAATAAACATCTCAAACTACACAAAAAGAGAAACAGGTTCATAGTGAAATTACCCATTTTGGTGAAAATGGCTCAGCTAAATAATGAACCTAACTAATAAAGGCTTTATTGCAACTCAGAGCCAATTGACAAAATAATTATCATGAGTGGCTGTTTTACAGAATTGCTTTTACTGTCCCCAAATTATTACTCTTCACCTGAAACATTTTTCATGTGCTAAGCTCAACATACCAACATTTTCTCCCTCAGCATTGTGAATGTTATGTATTAACTTCATATAGCCTTCATAAAAAGCTATTTTATTTTCTCTTTATAATCTTTATTCTTTAGTCCCTCTATTCCTGGAAAACACAACTAGACAGTTTAGAATCAGAACTAAATAAATGTTTGATTTGGTCTAATTTGCTCTGACCTAACAAATAATGGCGGTCCTTTAACTACTGGTAGTTGATCTCAAAATAGTAATTTTTATTCATCAGAGGTTTTCCAAACAATGAAGAACAAACTACTAAAATCATCCATTCATGTGCATTTTGAGAATTCTTGGTAAATAGTGCTGAAAGTGAATGAATGCCCAAGTCCTTCAAATTTTTTAAACTTCTTGTATTACATTCAGTATTGGCTTAGTTACCTTTGTATAATGAGAATGTACTCTTGATAAGTCCAGGAAAAAGTAGTAATACTTCCTCTCATGAAGTTGACAACTACAGGCTTACTTTATGTTATTATGTTTTGCTTTATTGCTTTGCAGACACTGTTTGTTTGTTTTGTTTTGTTTTTACAAATTCAAAGGTAATAGCAACCCTTCATCAGACAAATCTATGGGCTCCATTTTTTTCAACATCATCTGCTCATTTTGTCTCTTTTGGCAATTCTCATAATATTTCAAACTTTTTCATTATTATTATATTTGGTATGGTGATCTGTGAACACTGATCATTAATATTCTTATTGTAGTTGTTTTGGAGTGCCAGGATCTGGACCCATAGAAGATAGCAAATTAAAATGACAAATATGTGTCTTCTCACTGCTCCATCAATGGCCATTGCTATGTCTCCCCCCTTCCTCAGGTTTCTCTCTTCCCTAAGACACAAAATGTTCAAATCAGGCCAATTATTAACCCTGCATGGCCTCTGAGTGTTCAAGTGAAAGGAAGAGTAATAATGTTTCTCACTTTAAATCGAAAGCTAGAAGTGATTAAAGTTAATAAGGAAGGCATGTCAAAAACCAAGATAGGACAAAAACCAGGCCTCTTGTGCCAAACAGTCATGTTGTAAATGCAGAGGGAAAGTTCTTGAAGGAACTCAGTGAACACATAAATGATAAAGTGAAAAAGTGTCATTGCTGATATGGAGAGAGTTTTAGTAGTCTGGATAGACTGGATAGCCACAGCATTCCCTTAAGCCAGAGCTTAATCCAGAGGAAGATCTGAACTCTCTTCTCTTCTATGAAGGCTAAAAGAGGTGAGGAAGCTGTGGGAGACAAGTTTGAAGATTAGCAAAGTTTGGTTCATGAGGTTTAAGGAAAGAGACCTTCTCCATATTGTAAAAGTGCAGGCTGAAGCAGCAGATGCTGCGGGAGAAGCTGCAGCAAGTTATCGAGGAGATCCAGCTGAGATAACTCAAGAAGGTGGCTACACTCAACAACAGATTTTCAGTGTAGATGAAATAGTCTTATTCCTGAACAAGATGCCATTTAGGACTTTTTAGCTAAAGAGTAGAAGTCAACATCTGGCTTCACAGCTTCAAAGGATAGATGACTCTCCTGTAAGGGACTAATGCAGCTGGTGACTTTAGATTGAAGCCGATACTCACTTATCATTCCAAAAATTCCAGAGTCCTTAAGAATTAAGCTAAATCTATTCTGCCCGTGCTCTGTAAATGGAAAACAAAGCCTGGATGACAGCACATCTGTTGACAACATGTTTTACTAAATATTTTAAACTCACTATTGAGGACTACTGCTTAGAGAGAAAAAAATGTCTTTCAAAATATTACTGTCCACTGACAGAGCACCTGGTCACCCAGGAGCTCTGCTGAAGATGTACCATGAGACTAATTTTTTTTTCATGTCTTCTAACACACAGCTACTCTGCAGTTCATAGACTAAGGAATAACATCTTTCAAGTCTTATTTAATAAATACATTTCTGAAGGCTATAGCTGACCTAGGTAGTGATTTTTCTCCAGGATCTTGGCAAAGCCCATTGAAAGCCTTCTGGAAAGGACTCACTATTCTAGATGCCATTGAGAATATTTGTAATTCATGGGAAGAGGTCAAAATGCCAACACTAAAAGGACTTTGGAAGAAGTAGATTCTAACCCTTATGGAAGACGTGGAGGTGTTCAAGACTTCAGTGGAGGAAATTGCTGCAGATGTGGTGGAAACAGCAGGTCTAAAAGTAGACCTGAAGACGTGACTGAATGGCTGAAATCTCATCATCCAACTTCATGGATAAAGAGTTGCTTCTTATGGATAAGCCAAGAAAGGGGTTTCTTGAGATGGAATCCACTCCTGGTGTAGGAGCTGTGAAGATTGTTGAAATGACAAAAAAGGATATATAATATCATATAAACTTTGTTGGTAAAGCAGCCGCAGGATTTGAGAGGACTGACTTCCAACTTTGAAAGTTCAACTGCGAGGAAAAGGCTATGAAACAGCATCACATGCTGCAGAGAAACTGTTCAAGGAAGAGTCAAATGATGCAGCAAACTTCATTGTTTTCTTATTTTGGAAAATTATATAGCCACCCCCAACCTGATCAGTCAGAAGCCATCAACACGGAGGCAAGACCCTCCACCAGTAAAAAAGATTACAACTACTGAAAGTTCAGATGATGAGTAGACATTTTTTGTGATAAAGAATTTTCTAATTAAGGAATGTACATTGTTATTTTAGACATAATGCTTTTGCACACTTAACAGATGACAGTACAGTGTAAACAAAACGTTTATATGTGCTGGGAAACCAACAAATTCATTTGACTTGCTTTATTGCAATATTCGCTTTATTGTTGTTGTCTGGAACTGAAGCCTTGATATCTCCAAGGTATGCCTGCATTGCTAAATTACAAAGCAAAGCAAAAATATTTGCAAATCTACTCTGCTAGCTGAACACAAGTGGAATAAATGGATTGAAGTATCTTTTTCTAATGAAAAAGAAAAAAAAGGGGGGGGAAGAGCAAGAAAATTAGTGGGCTGAATGACCTAGTCTTACTAAATTCCTCTAATCTGTTCCTAGAAAATGTCCTTTCATGGAGAACATTGAATATAATTCGACAGTGATCGAGTAAAAAGTGTCAATAGAGAACTTGCAGTAAATCACTCATTGTTCTCTTGCTTTTAACTGGGATTTATAGAACTGTCCTGTGGAGCACTAGTATTTCTCAAACTGTGGGGGAGGGCGGAGTGCGGAAAGAGAGAGACAAGTTACATTTTCAAATAACTGTGAGCTAAAAAGTTAGTGATTTTGTAGAATTTCTAGTTATTAGACCTAGCATGGACAATTGTCCCAATTACTTTGATTTACAAGCATTTTTTTAATGAACAACTTTAAATATCTTCAGAGATATTCCAAAGAACACACGGTTTGGGAAACACTGGTTTCAATAATTTCTTATGGTGTAGCTTTCTTCTGCAAAGCATCTGTCTAAAACTCTGAAGAAAACATGTTCTCTGCATTAGTGTTATTCACCAAATATTTCCTGTTCTTCACTTTCCAGAAACATAGCAGTATTGTAATTTCTGTCCCTTTGTTGTAGCACTGGTAAAATGAAATTTCATACAAGTATTTATTAATGCAAATGATAGTTTCAAATTCCAACTTGAAGAATTTAATTGGCACTTTGAGAACCTGCAAAGCTTTTCTCTCTCTCTCTCTCTCTCTCTCTCTCTCTCTCTCTCTCCTTCTACCATGTTGGTCAGCAACATTTGAAATGACAAAAGCTCCATTGACCTGAGTCCCTAAGTGATTGTGATAAGCAAAGCCTCTCTCATGCCTAATGATGAACATAAGCCAGGAGCAGAACATAGCCTTCCTTCTTTTAGCTCACTAAGACATAGAGGTTGTTTTACTGCAGCATAATCTAGTTTGTTCAACTGATAGAGAATGAAAGGGAAATGCTAAATACTGATACTGGCAATAATTTTTTTAATTTTTTATTTATTTTTCTTAAAGATTTTATTTATTTATTTATTTGACAGACAGAGATTACAAGTAAGCAGAGAGGCAGGCAGAGAGAGAGGGGGAAGCAGGCTCCCCACTGAGCAGAGAGCCCGATGCAGGGCTCAATCCCAGGACCCTGACATCATGACCTGAGCCGAAGACAGAGGCTTAACCCACTGAGCCAACCAGGTGCCACTGTCAATATTTTTTAAGTGTAACAGTTAGTCACAAACTAAGAAGAATTGCAGAATATCAGCATTCCTTTTTTTTTTCTTTTTTTGAAACATCAAAATCTACCATTGAAATTTTATGATATTTTCCCACCAGAAGAATTGTGATACATCTATCCATTGACCATATGGTATTCAGTCAATGATAATTGATTGAATATAACTATATGCCAAGGTTTCCAATTAACGTAAATGAGCATGTTCTCTAAACTCTAAACTGAAAATTATCATGAAGAAATTGTTGGTTAAGAACAGAGCATTTAAGTTGGACCTACATATGATGGCTTTTGGCTCTCCCTCTTCACTATATGACATGTACTATCTGCATGAATTGACTTTCTAATCCAGAAGCAGGGAAAGATAATACAATACTTATAGCTTTATTTTATATATTAAATAAAATAATAGGGCTGTAAACATAACACTCGTAGTAAAGAGTTTTATTTTCATGGGAATAACTTGATAATAATAGGAGCATTTAGAAGTGGAATATATGTTCAATAAGAACCAGATTTTAGTTATTTTTTTAAATTATATTTTACTCTATTATATGTATCTTTTAGGAGATTCTGGTCCCCTCACCCACATCTGAGAAATTATCTCATATATATAATGATAAAAGAAACATTAATATCTACTCTTATAAATTATTTTGATAGTGATCTATTATAGCCGATAGAGTTTTTATTTTTAATCATGTTTATTATTGATGAGAAAGGTCCTTTTTCTATCATACTCTTGTAGACATCTATGCAAAAAAACTGCATCAACACTAAAACGTGTCATTTTATGAAGATGGCAGATGAGTGTTTTAAAGACTAGTTTGTCATCATTATGAAAACTGTATTAGGCTTCTGCAAAGCAGCAGAACCAATAGGATGAGGGTGTGGGTGTGTGTGTGTGCAGGGAGAGAGAAAGAGAGAGCTTGATTTTAAGGATTGACTCACATATTTTTAAAGTCTGGCAGTTTCAAAATCTGCAGAGCAGGGTGGCAGGCTGGAGACGTAGGGAAGTGGTGATACTGCGGTCTTGAGTCGCAAGTCTATTTGGACAGAATCCCTTCTTCCTCTTTTTCTCTCTTAAGGCCATCAACTGGTCAGATAAGGCCCACCCATATAATAGTGGTAAATCTGCTGTACTCAAATTCTAGTTACCTAAATATTAATCACATCTGAAAAATCCCTTCACAACACCATCTAGAATGGTGTTTGACCAAATATCTGGGCACAAGAGCCTATCCAAGTTGACACATAAAATTATCATAAGAGCAAATGATCTAATGTTGGTTTGAGTTCAGAAAGAAACTCTATTTTCTAGTAATAAATTAACTTTCAACAAATCACAATGACAGATAAAACCTTCTCCTTGAAGCCAACTGGATAGAGTATGCTTTCTTTGATTACTTGTGATCAAGAGTTTTTTCACTTTTTATTATTTTTCACTTTTTATTATTATTATGTTTAATTAACCAGCATACAGCTCAAGAGTTTAAAAACTATTTATACTTTGGGAATTGCAAGTAGCAAAGCATTTTTTAACTAATTAAATATGGGCCATTATCTATGGTCCATAGAAATGATTCACGAAGAACTTTCCTATACAAATATATTTTTCTACAATATTATTGGGAAAAGTAGAAAACAGTTTTTGCTTTGTTGAAAAATCTAAAGATGTTTTGCAGTGAGAACTAAAAATACAAAGAAATGTATAACTATAGAAACCAAGCTTCCCCTTTAAGCCTTATACTACCCCTCTAAGATAACACATTTTACATAGAATGGCCTTGATTTATTTGTTTATATGCTTGTCTCTTCTGCTAAAATATTAGCTCTTTGACACTAGGGATGATATCTTGTTTGTTTGTTTTTTTTTTCCTGTATCTTTGGTACTCATCATATAGCTCTTAGCAAATGTTTATTTAATCAAATCCATATTTTGAGGTTTGAAATGCTTTCACATATAGTTAATATTTGTTTCAATCATATTGTATTAGTTTCTATTACTGTTAATAAGACATGCACACAATTGTGATGGCTTAAAACAACACAAATATATTATATTTCTACAAGTATGAGCAGGATGCATTTCTTGCTTCTTCAGTTGCTGAGAAAATTCAGTACTTTTTGGCTTTGTGACTGAGATCCTCTGTTCCTAAGCTAAGGTACTCAGCTAAGACCTTTTCTCAGCCTCTAGAGTCTGCTTTCATACCTTAGTGCTTATTTCCAGTCCTCTTTCTCCAAAGCCAGCAAGAGTGGTTGAAATCTGTTTCATGGTTTGACTCTCCACTGACTTCTCTGTCATCAGAACTTTGACCATTGTGCCTTCTTTTTATAGCTATAGGTACCCATGGGATTATATTGGACCGACCAACATATTTCGGGTTGAATTCCCTGTGTTAAAGTCAAGAGTCTTAATACCATCAACAAGGTCCTTTTGCCATGTAAAGTAACATATCACAGGTTCCAGGGATTAGGGTGGGGGGCACTTTGAAGGGGGCCATTATTCAGTCTGCCGTAAGAAATAGCATTGTGAGAATCTCTGTTTTATAGGTGAAGAAACTGAGAGATGATGACATGCCTTTCCCTTGTCTACAAATGTTAATCACAGACCTTTAACCCTAATCATTAGTATTAGATCTATCTACTCTACTAAGCTATTCATTTTGTCCCCTAAAATAATAATTAATGGAGACCTTCTGGATTTCACACTGAGATTAGAATCTTCAAGTAAACACAAAGCCTATTGTAGCTTTTGAGGTAAGGGGTTAAGTTTATATGTATTTTATAAATAATAAATAAATTGATATATGCAAAATATATATGCATTCAAAATAAAGGTGACTCAAGTAGAAGGAAAAATAGGGGAGCGGGAAGCATATAAGCTAACAAGCTCTATTCTTCATTTCCTTCTTCACGGTTGGGCCACAAACCTTAAGACCTAAAGCAAAATTGATGTCAAGCAATGAACTGTTTGTGGAGTATAAACACAGATAAATTCCTGTGCACTGGACTAACTGTATAAGACTAGGTGGAAAAATAAGCACTACAGCCTATGGAATGGGTAGAGCATTTGTATAGATCGGCAATAGCTACCTTCGGGTTTCAACATCACTTTATAGCATTACTTACTTTGTGATGAGAGCTGAAATAGCTACACACCTTCATAAATTTATATCAAAGAAAGACATACCTTTTCAGACATAGAGAGACAGTTTCTTGACATACTCTGAAGCCTCCAGATTACATTTTGGGAATAAAATACAAGATCTAATAGCTGTGCTTTGCCATTAGTACGCAGTTTGTTGCTATTGCCATTAAAAGGAGGGGAGCACACCATAAGTATCCTAACAATGCCTTATCCAGTGAGGTACTTTAAGAACAACACAAAACAAAAACGCATGAATTATTCATTTTAAGTTGTGGTCATTTCAATAGAAGCAGCTCAGTGTCTATCTACAGCACCACCCCAAAACAATAACACACACACACACACACACACACACACACACACACACACACAATCATATTTCTCTATGTGAAGGAAGAATATAGCCTTAATGGAATAAAACTCTTCTAAAACTGTAATATTAAACATTGTAAAAGCTAACTTTACATTAAATAAAATTATAATTATATTGTAATGATATTACCAGCCAGTTCACTTTTCCCAAGTAAGTCCAATGAATGTATTGCAAAACTAATAAGAAAAAAAAAATCAATTTTGTTTTGTTTCATTTTGATTTTTTGTTTTTTTCTTAGCTTAAAAGATTGACATTTAGATATGTGTAAATTTAAAACTCAACCCTTAATACTTGATTATGCACATTAATGAGAGATCAAAGCATCAGTATTCAAAAACAAAAGATAGTCCCCCAAACACTTGCATTCATGATTGTAATGTGGTCATATATACAACTGTATAAACACAAATCACTCAGTCTGCATAATAACAATTGACTGGTTAAACAGTGAACAAGTAGCCAATACTTGCTTTGTTCATTGAATGCTTAGTGTTTGATATTTTGTTTGTAAATAATGTTGAAAATTATATGGTTAACTTAAACCACTAGGTATTTTAGACAAAAAATATACCAGAATATTCTAAACAAAGTCACAGTCATATGAAAATATTCCCATATGGAGCTCCTCAGTGTCTGGCTTCTGCAGCCATCAGATGCAGCCTTAGATGATAGATGTGGTTTAGTGAACGTTGAGAACTATGCATGAAACTAATCATCTTTCTCCCAGGGAAGCAAAAGTGTGTGTGTGTGTGTGTGTGTGTGTGTGTGTGTGTTACTGTTTTGGGGTTGTGTTGTATGTGCGTGCACAAAAATATTCATAGGCAAACATCATGGTGGTGGTTATCTTTATTATTAATTTGCTTTAATTTAAGAGTGGTAGTATACAAACACACACACACACACACATGCACACACACAGGAGGAACACAAGGGCTTGGAAATTAGGATAGCTGGGCTTTAGCTCCATCTGAAGATGGCCTTTTCATGTTATTGGGCAAATCACTTAACCTCTTCAGATCTTGGATTTCTCCTCCTTAAAAAGAGTCTTAAATGAGTTTATTATCTCTAAGAAATTGACTCATTCCTGGCAGACAGCGTGTATACTTTGAGATAACGTCAGATCTGTCTGGTTTCTCTGCTGCAGCCAGCCTAGACCTGCCACAAATAGCAGCTCCGACCATCTGGGAGCTGGGAAATAAACCTGCTTTTCATACATGACTTAGATCAGAGTTTCTTCAACTTTTACATACATAAGCATCACCTAGGGGCTTTCTTTAAAAATGCTGGCTTCCTTGTCCCAGCCTCAGCGACTTAAATTCAATAGACATGTGGCAAAGCCTACAAACCGACATGTTAATTGTCATCCAGAATGACTCTGACGCAGGTGGTCCTCTGACTCCGTTCTGCGAAAAACCTTCCCACACCTAACAGACGCTATTACTGCATAGTGAGCATCATCTGCATAGGGAGCCGTTAACATTTGTCCTTGGATTATGTCCGTAGTTCGAATCGAGTTGCTGGTGTAGTCCTGGGAGTTTAGCAGGTGGTTTAGTCTGGTTTCCCCAGACAAGAACACTGGGAGTAGAATTTGTGTACAAGTGTTCTCCAGAGAAAACAGAACAGGAGCGGAACTAGCAGAATAGCTTAAGGCCAGGAAACAAAGCAAGGTGAAACTGCAGGTGCGCAGATTGCTGGAGTGTAAATTACATTGCAGTGTATCCCAAGTCAAGGTAAGGCCACTGGACCCTTAACTATGACACCAGGACCTCCTGGGCTACTGAATGCCCTGTGGGAACTGAAACTCCCAGGCATTTTCCTCTACGGGATAAGTGGCCCTAGCAACCAAGACAGACCTCTGAGGGCGACTACAAATTCCAGTGCTTAGGAGAGGAGCCTGCAGAAGCTGGAAGTACATTTTCCAAGGATATCTAACTGGGTGGGAATCCAGCAGCTTCCGCTCAGCCGGCTAGCTCCTTTTTTTTTTTTTTTTTTTTCTTTTAATCTTCCCTTGTTAGCTCTGTTTAAGTATTAAGTACTTGCAAGCTAGACATTCCTAGCTGATGACATTCAAGTAGTCTGAGAACCCTGAAAATGGAAATGCAGTAGTAAAGGAGTTCAGCATATGTCATCCCAAATATGCTGCTTTGGCATATTGCTTATTTTGAGTTAAAGGCAATTAGGAACCAGCAGGTGCAAGAAGGACATTCTCATCTTCCTTTTTCTTCCTGGAAGCACGAGATAAAAGTCTGCATGGAGACACAATGACACAATTCCTGTACCAGGAGGATGGAAGACTTTTTTTTTTTTTTTTTTTTTTTTTTTTTTTTTTTAATGGAGAAAGGGGATGGAGACTGAGAAATCTGTACAAAGAAGCCTCATGAAACTAAACCGTACCTTCCTACGCTTCCCACCACCCCAGCCCCACAGTTGACTGCCCCAGGCCGAACTGCTTTGTCTTTCTTTATCCAAAAGGTATAATTTTCTGTTCTGGTCTCTTCTTTGGGTCTTCATTCTCTTGTGAAAACTTTCTTCTAAAAATATATCCAAATGTGTATGCTTTTCTCCTGTTTATCTGTTTTATGCCCGCTTAGTTCTTAGGCACAGCCCGAGACCCCAAGAGAAGAGAGGAGGATTTTTGTTTTTTTCTTCCCAGAGTCACCAGTTCACTTGGACTTTTTCCTGTATGTCCTTGTGCTTTGTTTGCATTGCCGATTTCCAACCTCAGTGTAATTTCTCAGTATTCCATCCTAGTTTATCATCAGCTTGTTGCGACAGAACATTCAAAGTTCAGAATATAACATCGTTTCTTATCTTTAGTGAACCCTCAGGAATTCCCCCTTCTAGTTCCTCAGGCCACTGCCTGCTAAGTATGTTCCCTGGCTGAACATTCTATTCATTTGACCTTTTCCTCTCAGTCACCTTAGATTGCCCCAGGACAACTGCCCATTCGAACAAGTCCAGTTCGAGTCGATTCAAATAAACCAAAATTTACGGGAATACTTGGACCAGCTCAGAATTAGGTTTGGTAAAAAGAGGTCTTTGTAATTGCATAATGATGAAAAAAGATATGCTTATGTAACATTTTAACACTGAAGTGAAAATGTCTTAAAATTCTTAATTTAGTTAATTTAATCCAATGCACAAAACAGTATGTTCCCTTTCCTATAGAAACACAAAATGCTAGCTAGGACTATATAATAAAGATAGTAAAAAAAAATGGATATTTTAAAAAATCCAGTTGGAAATTATTTCATATGCCTTTAATGGCACACTTTTGGGCAACTGAATTGCATGTAAATCTAGAAGTAGCTGCAAAACTGTTTTTTCAATGGAAACATGTTTAGAGATTATTTTTTTCCATCTCTTCTGCTATGTCAAGTGGCGAAGGTATTGCTAAGTCAAAGTTCCCAAAACACATTTATTATAGTTGTATTGCACTCAGTGAGTAGGAATGAATAGGGCTAACTCTGGATATATTAGTCTAAATTATGTAACTGAAGGAAAATTAGAACACAAAATACTAAAGATTTTTTTCTGCAAGATGACAAATTTAAGGATGTTGGAGGTAGTCACATATTTATGTAATGTTTACCTTTTCTGCAAGAATACTTATCTGTTTTTCCAGACAAAAAACAAAAACTTAAAAGCTGCCGATGTGTGTGTGTGTGTGTGTGTGTATGTTTTTTTTTTAAAAATCAACTAAGTAAATTTGAAGATCTAATTAGTTTTATTCAACAATCAGCAAAGAGCTCCAAAAAGCTGTAGAAAAGCAAAGGTTTTTAAAGGCAGAAAGGTGGTGGGAATAAGAAGTTTACTAGTTAAGTTTCAATCAAGCACTTCCTTCCAAACAATAAGAGGACAAGTTGGACAGATTTCCTAAGTAGTGCTGATCTGGTAATTCCAGTTAAAGGTTACATTTTGAGAGAGGCTGAATGTCAGGTAATTATTAAGTCTTCATTTGCAGACTTGAGACCTAACGTAAATGACTCCATTTGGCCTGTTGTCTCCTTCTTGACACCGTGAAGGTGAAAATTTCTTCTATATTGGAGAATACACAGAATCTGCCAATCAATTACATTGTTTCCAACACCTAATGACTTGGTTAGTCACCCCTGTTATGCATTACAGGGTTTTGATCAGTTATTTTTAAAAATCTACTCTACTGAAATTATTAGTTTGAATATTTTCTCATGCATTTGACCAAGGTATTAGGTGAAAATTAACTGGTTGCTTTGGTTCTTCTGGGAATCTAACACACCCTAGAACTTAACAAAATAACTTTTTGGCATCTTCAAGCATTTTTTGAAATGGTATGAATTGGCCAATAGCTAGAGTTTGTTGTTGACAAAGGAAGAGCTAGGGTCCAAAACAATACAGGTTGAACTTTCAGCTTTTGTGAATGTGAAACAATGTAGGTACAGAATCTTTTCATGAAAGCAAAAGATGCTGAAGTGGATATTGCATGGATTCTGTTTAGTTTAGAAGAGCAGGGAATATGGCATGCAGAATCCTATTTGGAGGACAAAAGTATAGTCATAGTTACACACCTTCAAGTATTTTAAGTTTCATTTGAGTATATTCTTATGCTAGAATTTTAGCTGCATCTACTAGATTACTGTGAATAGGGCATAGAACGCGTTCATCTACTGTTTTGTGGTATGAGTGTCTGCCACACTCAAATTAATTGCCAGAGATTTTTGCCATATGAACAAGCCAAGGTAAACTACAGAGATTGTATTTTTGTAAGACTAATTAAATTTATTTTTTCACTGCTCAAAGCCAGTCTAATAGTCATCAAGTCTAATTTTTCCCTATTTTGGATAATGTCAAACTTTCATGCCAAATAGTCCTGATAGTTTAACATTAAAGATTCCACTGGCATGATTTACAATATCTATGTATCTGTCTATCCATCCTTATAGTTAGAGACACACAGGTGCACACATACATGCACACACAGATACACACATATACAAAGGAAAGTGAATTAAATTTTTTAAAATTGCAAGGGCATGTAAGAGCACAGTATATTTTGGGACTGTCATTATTTCAAGTCACTTGGTTGGCTTTAAATAAGGAAATAGTCCAAAACTGCAGTTGATTTCATGGTATTTTATAAGGCTCTTTCATTCACTTGAGTTTACTAAAGTTATTCTTTACCTAAGAATTAATGTATGTGAGCTAAAATTTTTCAAGAAAATTTTCTTCAAAACCAAAATTTTATTTTCATCTATCTCAGAAAATTGACCTTTATTATGAGTGCAGAAACTCTATTACATTAACAATAATATGTAAGTCCAAAATAGCATTAAAGAATTGGAGTCACTTAGAAATTGACATCTCTCCCAGTTGAATAACCAATGGTATTGCAAGAATGAACACAGCTCTAATACTCATTTAAATCTAGAGCTGTAATAACCATTTAGGGACGACTCATGATGAAAACATATGGAAAGGAATAGGGAGAAAGCTACTTCTCCTTGTTGGCTGACTCCATAGAAGCTAAGTTTCATTAGACCTATCCTGCAGGGAATCAAGAAGTCTTTTTACAGATTGGCAAATGTCTTTGCGATTTCAGTTTCCTCATTAATTTAAGGATTCAGAAATAAGAAACAGAATTTAAACCAAAATCAAAATTCGTGCTTTAAAGGAATTTCAAGTGATGAAATGTGCTGAAATCTGAAGCTCTTCTTTATCTTTTAAGGATCTTTTTACTCCACATATTTTACAAGTGATTTCAAATTCACTTACCCCTTAGCCTCTAAAGTGGCTATTTAAGCAAATCATTAGGTTAGACCTGAGATTTAAAAGAGTGATAATAATGATAACAGCAAAAGATGACATATGTAGAAATCAAAATTATAAATTTCACTCTGTTCTTCTTGTCCATTTATGTGTCTTTGAAAAATTTACTCATATTTTAGTGGCTTGAGGTTTATAGCTTTAAAAAAAGAAAATTCATTCTATAATTATAGTTAATAAATTTGATGTGTATTAAATATTATAACTATTGAGCATATACTCCTGTCACTTACTAGATATCAACATTAACTCAATGACGATGTGTTATGCCAGAAAATTATATCAAATGATTTTTGGAAAGAAACACAGTTATTGATTCAACATACGTTCAAAAATAAAAATAAGTATAGTGTGCTTTTGACAACAGATGTATATATAAAAAAGGCAAGATGATTTTAGTTGACAATCTGTTCGATGATTCAGCAGTGTCATGTCGTTCCCCTTAAAATGTTTATATTATATTATATAATTTTAGTCTGCACTGAAAATACTGGTCTATAATGTTTAGCTGACAGTCCCAAGCCGCGTTCTTCTTCATCTTCTTCTTCTTCTTTTTTTTTTTTTTGGTCAAATTGTACCCACCGTATAACGTTCTCTGTTATATAAGAAAGATGGGCTAATGATAGCTTAAAATTTTTGTCATTTCTTCCATTAAGAGGTAAAGTCTCTTCTTCCCTCTGTATCTGGACTCACCCTCTAACTTGTTTTGATAAAGACAATGAAGCAGAAATGACACTAACTTTGAGGCTGAGTCTCAGATCTGCTTTGGCACCCTTAATACACTTTGTCTTGGAAACCAGATGCCATGTTGTGAGAAAACCTCATTCCGTGCAAAGGCCACATGGAGGGGAAATGAGGCAATCTTGTTGACGTCCCTAGCTGAACTCCAAAGAGAGAGAGGACATCAACTATTCAGTCACTAGACTTAGCCCTGTTAGGTACAACATACCAGACCAGCCTCCTGAGAGCTGGAGTTCAGCTGACTCCACATGAACGAGTATAACCACACAACTGGTTCATACCAAACCACAGAATCATAAGGATATTTTTTAAAAAAAAGTTCATTTTGTTACTAATATTTAGTGATGACTAATTCAGTTTAAATTCTCTATTACAAGTTCATTACATGGTAATAGATTACAAAACTATCTTTAGAGGTTACAGACAAAAAAATGAAGTGTATAGGGAGAAGAGGTCCATCTGTGAAACCCTCATGACTTGCAGTATTAGCAAGGGCTCTGACATTAGAGTATTAGCATCTGTCACTGCTCTCAGATTGGAATCAAACGTGGCAGGTGTCCTCAGCTTCCCTCTGGGCTTTCTTGCTTCCCCAGGTCTTTGGTCTCTGGATCAGTTTATGTTCAGCACTCTAAAGGTATTCTGAAACTTCAGTTCTTTTCAGAATCCAAGAATGGTGATAGGGCCTAGACAAGTTGTCTGACACTTTTGAGGCCCTGTTTTTGCCAGCTGACATGGTTTAGTGCATTCATTTGACTAAATGGTGGCCTGGTCCAAATGGAGTAAGTAGGCAGAATCCACAACATTTTCATTCAATTGAATTTAAAGTCACATGGTCCTCAGTTCCGTGAAGAACTTGGGAAAATGTCTCTAGAGGACTCTTGTGGAATAACCAAATGGTTTTATAATAAATACTCCAAGGAGACTGAATTATTCTAAAATTATGTAACTGTAAGTCCCCATTGGAATTCCCTGATGATGTAACAATGAAGAGTGTAACCTAGTGATGTAAAGAAAGGAGTAAGAAACAAAGAAGGAAAGTATTAGTAATTCTAATTCAAGTAGTTTATGATTATTGGCTTATGTATTCATCAACTGAATTCTGTGACGCTTACACATGAATGTTGTTAATATCTAGTTCTGGCAACAGCCATGTAAACGGCTAACTCCAGATGAAATGAAATCTTAAAAAGGGGGCTGAAGCAACATTCTTTGTCCATCCAGAGGAAGGAAAGCCTAATCTGACTTTAGAATTGACTGGAGAAGAGAGAATATGATTTGAGGAAAGCTTCTTGAAAAACTGAGGCATAGAAGTTTGTATGAGAGATTAGTTCAAGGAGGTATTGATAAACAATGAGGAAGAGAACTACATTCCAGATTCAAGAAATGCCAATGAACAAAAGAAAAGCAAATGTAGGGAATTCAGGAAGTTTGATATGACTAAAGTAATAAGAAGAGAAATAAGAAACAGAAGATTGGAGCCAGGTTTAATCAGCCCTTGTTTTACAGTGTGTACATTGGAGGGAGGTGTAGCTAATATGGAACTAGGGAATAATTTTGGAGGGCTAGTCGGATGATATGACCAGACTAGCATTTTGGAAGGGTAGCTGGTGGCAGATTGGATGATGTGCTGAGGAGTGGATCCATGTGTAGCCTGTAGACAAGTCTCCTGCGATAGTTCAATGAAAAAAAGATGGAAATATGGCAGAGTAAATGGGAACAAAAACGGGGATAACCATCAAAGACAATTTGACCACACTTACTGTTGGTTGTGCAAGTGAAAACAGAAAGAAACAACTTGGAAGTTTCTAAACTAGGAGGCTGGGAAAATAGTTTTGTAATTATCTTGGGGAAGATGATAGAGGTCTTTTGGTACAAAGAGGGAAGAGAGGGATAATAAGAACATGCTGATTTACATGGAGATTACAAACAAGCATTTGCAATTCATTTGTAAAACTCATAAGGAAAACAAGACTGAAAAAGTGACATCAATAGAAGATACATCTGTCGTAGAAAGAAACTGGAGCCATGGAAAGGGAAAAGTGTGCAGAACATGGTGAAAGAAAACCTCTGGGAATCCCGATGATTCAGGAAAACATGAACAGAGATGTCAATGAGCAGAGTAAGAAATTCATGAAAGAGGAGTGTTTTGTTTTAAGAGTAGTGTTATTGAATCAAGGGAGAAGTTCACGGAGATGGATGATCTATGCATTCAAATATCCAGAGACGTTCAAAATGATGAAGAAGAAAACCCACAAAATTGGATCCAATAATGAGAACAGAGTACTAAGGAAATCTAGAAAGCAAGCATAAACCAATATTTCAAGATAATTGGCAGAGAAAGGAAGAGAACATTATAAAAATGGTATCTGAGGTGCACATATTATCAACATATACAACAGCTTCTCAAAGAGATCAGTTACAAATGATCCAAAAATGCAACTCAGTGTAGAATAATGAATTTTAGGTAAGTGAAGTATTTCATTTAAGCAATATGTTATTATAAATTCCCAAGTGATATTGGCACTGCTAGAACAGAGAACACATGGACTATTTAGAAGCCACATCTGGGTAGTTTTCATTTATTTTCATCTAAAGTTATAGCCAAATTTGTCTTAAACATTTTGTTGTATAATTTTATATGATTTGAATATGTATTGGGTACATCCAAGGGAAATTTATAATTAAAACTGGATTATGATCTCACTTAAAGCTATATTTCTTAAAAAAAAAAACAAAAACCTAGAAAATAATTTGCTATTTCAATACCACATAATATTGTTAGTGATCTTAAAGTGAAATGTTCAAGGGGCATCTGGGTGGCTCACTAGGTTAAGCATCATCTGTCTTCAGCTCAGGTCATGATCCAGGGTCCTGGAATCGGGTTCTCTGTTCAGCAGGGAGCCTGTTTCTCCCTCTCCCTCTGCTGCTCCCCCTGCTTGTGCTCTTTCTCTCTCACTGTCAAATAAATAAATCAAATCTTCTAAAAAATGCAATGTTTAAGATTTTCATTCTATCTGAAGAGTGTTAAGATGCGGAATAAATAGAATATGTTGTTCATTTTAATACTTGACACTATCCATTAAGCAAGAGTTGTCTCAGTTCCAAAAAAGGATCATAAAGTTTGCAAACAATAGAACAATGACACAGTATTTTAATTTTTGTTTTGATTTTTTCTTGAAAGAAAGAACTATAGAAGCTCCATGTTTATAAAGAAGGGAAAACATAGGTAACAGCAATACAAGGGAAGTTTCAGAAATAGTTTATAAAACTCTTTGTAGGTTGCTTTCCATCAAATTAGAGGCGCCTTGTCTACAGAGTCACTTCTGCTAATGGCATTTTAGCTAAATTCAAGGTGAGGAGTGGTTTCATTTTCTGCAACAAATATTTTGAGGTAAAACCCGTCTACTTTTATCATGAGGTAGTCTGGAAGGATTGTGACCAAATCAATATCCCAAAGACTATTCCAAGAGGTCAAATCTGTGAACATGAGAGAGTGGGATGAGGCTTCTACTACCTTTTTTTTTGTTTATATATAGTTGGAAATCTTGAGAAAATACCTCAAGGGGATATGGATATTGTTCACTTGTTTGGGATTAAAAACAAATAAAAAAAAGGTCTCCTTTAACTCAAGATACTTAATTAAAGCTAAAAGAGAAAGCTAACCACTTAACAGCAGGGGGACTCGTGGATACAAATGCTTCATTAATTGGATAAAAGATGAGAAGAAAAACCTTTCCAAAAATATTGCTATGTGTTTCTGAACACATTTCATTAAACGCATTTTTTTAATCCGTTGTCAGCATAGTCTAAAGTGAGACCTCCCATAGTCATGGCTCCAAAACACTTTCAGATAGTACTTCAAAATAAAGGGGCTGGGGCGCCTGGGTGGCTCAGTCGTTAAACATCTGCCTTTCGCTCAGGTCATGATCGCTGGTTTCTGGGATCAAGCCCTGCATCAGGCTCTCTGCTATGCGGGAAGCCTGCTTCTCCCTCTCCCACTCCCCCTGCTTGTGTTCCCTCTCTCACGGTCTCTCTCTGTCAAATAAATTAATAAAATCTTTTAAAAATTAAAAAAATAATAAAGGGGCTAGATGGAAATGAGAATAAGACTTTATTTTCCTTTGTCATAAATACAGAACAGAAAGACTATTATCTACTCATGTGTATAGCATATATTTCACTACAAAAAAAAAATAAAGAGACCATTCAATCAGTCAATAATGATTTCCTACCTCCAATGCTAGGTCATATGCTAGGTGCTAAGTGTAGAGAATGAACTATATAAAGACACTCAACAATAGGAAGTTCCAGTTTCAGGAGATAAGTGCCCTAACTTGGATGAATACAAAGTACTCTGAGAAAATCAAGGTAATACAATTAATCCAGCCTTGGAAGGACAAAGAACATTCTTCTGAGGTAGTCATTTCTGTGCTTATTCCTAGAATGAAAAGGAATTAACCAGCCAAAGAAAGAGGAAAACAAATGTGATAGCTAGTCTTAAAAGATAAGCTGAAGCATATTCAGTTTTTTAAGAGTTTATTTGAGTAAAATTCAATTCAAATCAGGCAGTGTCAAACTGGAATTGGTTAGTAGAGCTCCAAGAACAGGAGCTAGTGGCAAGACTATTAGAGAGAAGATATGGAAGCCAAGCAAGGAAATTATTTGATTGACTATAATGTAAGCCCTTGCCTTATTTGAGAAAGCTTAGCTGGCTGTTTGCGATTGGCTGTCCCCAGTTTCAGTATCTTAACCTTGGGGTGCTTACAGTCTTCCTTGTTGAACTAATTTAACAGCAGGAAGAAGGATCTACACAGAGACCAGAAAGCCCTGAGACCTGGAACTTCTGGAATTGCTCTCTTCCACATGGCTAACCAACAGCAGAGTAACGGATACAGAATGAAGGTAAGAGCAGAGATCATGTAGAGACAGGGGCCTGATAATGATAGGCCTCATAAACTATGCTCATGAGAACTGACTCGACCTAATATATAGGAATGTATGTAATCCATGTCAATAACTGTAAATTTTTAGAAAGTGGAAAATATTTTAAAACTATCATCACATGAACTCTATAAGAAACACAACTAAGTGTACAAAATCCATTTTTTACACCTATCCAAAGGGATAATGGGCTAGAAATACCAGTAATAATATCCTCCTACAAGCTGAATTCACAACATCACAAATTTCATGCAATGGTTGTTTTGAGGATGATGGCACTTAACACCCTGGGCACAGTCTGACTATTTAACTCTAATAATATGAAGTTTAAAGACTGAAAGTCACTGATAGCAATATCAAATACTCCAGAACAAAGTCTTTCCAAGTGAGATTGAAAGTCAATTTTGTCGGAAGAATACAATCTCACTGTACATGTGGGGGAATTTTTTTTTTAAGGTTTTATTTATTCATTTGACAGAGAGAGCACAAGCATGGAGAGCAACAGAGGGAGAAAGAGAGAAGCAGGCTCTTCGCTGAACAGGGAGCCCAATGTGGGACTCCATCCCAGGACCCTGGGATCACGACCTGAGCCAAAGGCAGACGCTCAACCTACTGAGCCACCTAGATGCCCCAATGTGAGGGAAGTATTACAGAACTGTACATAATGGCAGAGACAACTTCTACACAGGAGTGGCACAAGGATCTGCAGCCCCATCCAAAAAATGGATCTGCTGAAGGCGATAAAGGCAGCATCAGCAATATTATATGTATCATATTATTTATGTGGTACTGGCAAAGCATGGCTTTGCCTACTTATTCAGGAAATAAACACAAGGTGCAAATCCTCATTCACTTATTTTTAAGAAAAGAATAGCAGGTGAATGAAGAGAAACTTTCTTTTCCACTCACTCACCGAGCTGTTTTAGGAAAAATTCTAATCTAAGCAATAATGGGGGAAAATTTAGCAATAGCAGCTAGTGCATTAACTTGATGAAATGAAAGCAGTCACTGTACTGATAATACTAAAAGAAAGGAATGAAATAATAATAAGCTAATGGTAACAGAATGAATTCTTGAAGGCATTAAAGGTTTAGCTTCTGGTGCACTAATCACTAATGGAAGCAATGATAATTCTCCTCTAACAAGATATGCCATAAATATCACCTGATAAGCCTCAAACTACATTTTAACTTTAAGAGCTGGATTTTTCCCAGAGATACTCAGCCACATAATACTATGTATCTTTTAAGATCAGTTATTGCACATGTGCCGTGGAAGATATTATAAGATTTGTAGCAAAAGCAGTTATGCTTTGGAGATAAGAATCCTACTTTCAAAGGGAGCAGACTTGCTTCAATGTTCTTCAGTTGATTCTTTTTTTTAAAGTTGTAAATATTTTTCTCTTGTGGACCGGACTGATATTGATTTTATATGTTTTATAAACACTTCTTATGACATAATCCAAATCCTGGAGATGTATTACAAATGTCTCCACTTTCCATTGCTGGTTATTTTGATTAGCTGGAAACTGAGTGTAATCTTTGAATGGTCTTTTACTGTGGGTATTTCTATTATTGTGTGAGGCCAGGAGGCATTCCCTTTTGGGTTTTGCCACTTATAGCGCTCTTTTTTCTAATCTTTTTCTTCACTGCATCACGATCATGCAAAGACAAGGGAAATAACAGTTTTCTGTTGTGACAACAAGACAAACTACTCTCAGTTTAAATATACTCCTGGCTAGAAAAATGCAATAAACTATGTACCTATGGAAATACATTAAGCATTTCTTGAAGTTAAATTGAGGAATTTTACATGGACATAAACAGAGAGCATTTGTATGAGTGGTTGGATTTTTTTCCTTTGAGAACTATTAGAGTATATCAAAAATTTTCGGAGCAACTCCCTGTAGTTGGGAAACATGCTTAATTTCAGCAAAACTATTAAAGCCTGGAGAAAAAGTGAATCAATAAAAAATGCAAATCAATCTGTATATGAAGCATGACCTGAGAATATAGTTTAATAAGGAAAGTGCTCTGCTCACAGGCTTTTATTAGAAAATGTCTGAGGCCCAAATATGATTTAAAGAAATGCAATTAATTTTTGGTATTAATTATCTTAGGCATCAAAAACTATTTTTATGTTCATATATCAAAATATGTTTTGTTTCTAATACAAATGGTTCATCACTTGATCATTGTGCCTATCCTTCATTATCATCAGTAGTTCTCATAATGTTAAAGACATAAAGAAGTTGAAGGACAGTTTCTTTTTTATTTCTTTTCTTTTTTTTTTTTGAATTTTTTTTTTTTTTAAGATTTTATTTATTTGCTTGACAGACAGATCACAAGTAGGCAGAGAGGCAGGCAGAGAGAAAGGAGGAAGCAGGCTCCCGCTGAGCAGAGAGCCCGATGCGGGGCTCGATCCCAGGACCCTGGAATCATGACCTGAGCCGAAGGCAGCGGCTTTAACCCACTGAGCCACCCAGGCGCCCCTATCTTTTATTTCTAATGATTATAATGACTGATATGATTACTTACAGCAGAAATATGAAATATCATTTCTGAACATAGGAAGAAAGGATGGTGTTAAGAAAGACAGACATATAACTGTATCTGTGATGGTAAAAAATATCCCAGTGGACAAAAGCAAAGATGCCATGATCAAGACTTAGAAAAATTAAAAAAAAAAAACTAAAAAATATTCCAAAAAATCATTAATTATAATACAGAAAATAAAGAAAACAAAAAGAAAGGAAGGGAGAAATCAAGTAATTTTAAAAAGAAAGAAAAAAAGAGAGGCTTTTAAAATTACAATGTTAATTACACACGTGAACTTGGCTAGGCTATAGTACCCAGTCATTCAATAAAACACTAATCTACATTTTGCTGTGACGGTTTAATGCAGATTTGGTTAGGATATGCAATCAGCTAACTTTAAGAAAAGAAAATTATCCTTGGTAATGTGGGTGGGCCTCATCCAATCAGTCGAAGTTCTTAAGAACAAAAAAGGAGGTTCCCTGGAGGAGAAGAAATTCTAACTTAAGACTGCAACATTAACTCCTGCCTACCAGCCTGCCCACAAATTTGGGACTTCTCAGTCTCCACAATCACAAGAATCAATTCCATAAAATACATAATAACTCTTATTCTCTCTCTCCCTGTCTCTTTTTCCATATTTCTCTCCTCCCCCACCCCTTTTCTCTTTCTGTCTCTCTCTATATATCTATTATATAATTGATTTTGTTTCTCTGGAGAACCTTGAATGATACAGAAGGGAGCAAGGTAGCTGTCCTAATTATAGACCACTTAACCTAACCATGCAATGTAAATACTCCTATTGGTGAAAATATTTCTATGATATATTTTATAAGTACATATGAAAATGTGAGTGGTGATTAGGTTATCATATCTTAGATCTCAAATGATGTCTTAGTGCTCTGCCTCTCTAAACTATTGCTCAGATGTTAAGTTTAGTTGAGTAGAGAAGGTATCATGTAGGTAATAGAACTTGAGAGAGGTTCTAAGGATAAGGGCAATATTACAACCACACAGGAGGTAGAGGCACACTGAATCTGGGACAACTTTTAAGCAGAGGTTCAAAAATGAAAGCCTCAGGATGCTGGGAGCCACGACCAAGGAGGGTAACATAAAAGGAGGTTTCATGTTTTGTCATTTTAAATGCAAGAAAACAGAACAAAACTTTGTGCTCCCAATTTGGGCCCCCTGGGTGATTACACAGCTGCCAATAAAGAAAGGTTTACTTAAAAAAAATAAAAAAGTCAGTATAAATTGCAATAAACAGTAACACTTTAAAATAATTGCCTAATCAATATTAATTCCTCTGGTATCTATTTAACAGCATTAATCACAGTGAACTCATTTAGTATTAATGTGAATGTCACAAGTAATTCAATTGGATTTCCACTGCAATTCAACATTAATTACCTTAACTGGGCCATTATTTTAAAGAATTACCCAGTAAACATGAAAATAAAAGCAATAAAATAATGCATTAAAGAATTATAGTGTGGTGCTATACATTTTATCACTATATAATAAAATATTTGATTCATTTGAGATATTTTCATTGGAGGATTTCATTCATTTTTAGATTGTATACAGTAACATGTGCCCATGAAACTATGGCATGTCAATCATCATATTTGCAAGAAAAAGTGTAGCATTTCGTAAAGAAATTTGTCAATTATTGAGAGTTCTCATTTAAGTTCCAACACTAAGTAACACATTTTAACTGTTGGCTCCCTCTCTGCAAGGAAAGTATGTATGTATCACTGCATCAATGATTCATGGCAACTGTGTCTTATGGTATTTATGCTAGTTTCTCAAGATTTTCTTCAATTTTCTCACTATCAGGTCATCAGCTTTCATGTCACTTTTATGTTGGACTTAATTCAGCTGTCTTCTTCTCACTTTCAGTTTTCTTTCTAATATGCTGAAAACTGGGAATATAAGGAAGGAAGGAAGGAAGGAGGGAAGAAAAGAGGGAAGAGGGAGCAAAGAAGAAAAGAAAGACACGGGAGAGAAGAAAAGAAAGAGAGAGAAAAGAAGGAAGGAAGGAGTGAGGGAAAGACAGGCTTGCTACAAGTATATGTGGAGTATGAATCAGGAGGCTCTAAGTGACAGAACACAGACCTCCCAATATAAAAGCTGTCAGACACTGCTTATACAGAAGACACTTCAGCTTTGAAAGCCTCTAAATAGTCTTCTGACTTTTAGATTTTGTTCTAGGATGTTAAGATTTCCTGATTCAAGTTAAATTGCCCTTAATTGTATCACAAAATGTAAATACTAGAGCTAACTTTTTAAAACATAGATTTTATTCATTTATTTGAGAGAAAGTAAGCAAACACATGATGTAACTCCTGTTGTCATCTTCTTTATTTTTTATTCATATATATTTTTTCATATATATTTTTCATATATATTTTATATATGAATATAATATGAATATATAAAAATATATTCCATATATATTTTATTCATATATGCATACATATGAAAAAATCATATATATGTATGTATACATATATATGTATGATGGAATATTATTAGCTATTAAAAAGAAGGGAAATTTGTCATTTGCTATGACATGGTTGAACCTTGAAGACATTATGCTAAGCAAAATAAGTCAGAGAAAGACAAATACCCAGAGAAAGACAAATCCTGTATGGTCTCATTTGTATATGGACTCTACTGGAAAAAAAAAAAAAAAAAAAGAGGGCCACCTGGGTGGATCAGTCTGTTAAGTGTCCGATGATTTCTGGTCAGGTCATGATTTCAGGGTCATGAGATCAAATCCCGCCTTAGGCTCCACACACAGCAGGGAATCTACTTGAGATTCCCCCTCTCCCCCCATGCGTGCTCTCTAAATAAATGAATTAATTAGTTAATTAAAATCTTAAAAAAAAAACAAAAAGAACTCATGGACACAGAAAACAGAGAGATCAGTCCTGGCCAAAGGTTGGGGTTGAGGGGTGAAGGAAATGGGAGAAGGTGGTAAGAGGTACAAACTTTTAGTCACGACATAAAGAGAGCACAAAAAATGATACACAGTGTGGTGACTAACAGGGAATCCTGTTTCGTATATTTTAATGTTGCCAAGAGTAGATCATAAAAGTTCTCATCATAAGAAAATAAACTGTAACCATGCATAGTGACTTATTATGGTGATCATTTCATAATATTAACAAATATTGAATTATTTTGTTGTACACCTGAAACCAATATAATGTTATATGTCAATTACATCTCAATAAAAAATACTCAGTGTCTTCTTTAGTTGAAGCAAAGTAAGTGTTCGGGATGAAGCAGAGAACAAAACAGATCAAGGCCTTCCTTGCATATAGCTTATATTCTAGGAGTAGAGATTGCTACCAACCAGATACACTATGCATTATTTCAGATGGTTATGGGTAATATAAAGAAAGATATAGTAGGAGTGCCTGG
The DNA here is from genome assembly GCF_009829155.1 of Mustela erminea. Lineage (NCBI taxonomy): Eukaryota > Metazoa > Chordata > Mammalia > Carnivora > Mustelidae > Mustela > Mustela erminea. The sequence goes on from NC_045623.1 coordinate 43,448,042, forward strand.
GTGGCTCAGTCAGTTGGGCATCTAACTCTCAATTTCAGCTCAGATCATGATCTCAGGGTCCTGAGATGGAGCCCCATGTTGGGCTCCATGCTTGGTGTTGAGCTGGTTTAGGATGCTCTCTACTTGTCCCTCTGTCCCTCCTCCCACTCGTGTGCTAGTGCTCTCACTCCATCTCCCTCTAAAATAAATAAATCAATAAAATCTTTAAAAAAAAAAACAGTAGGGAAAGAGCAGAGAGTTGTTTTTGCTTGTCTAGGATTTAGGTAGGTGCTCAGGAAAGCGTTTGAGATGAGTGAGAGAGAAACCCCAGGTGGATAGGAGAAGGGAGAAAACTCTTGGTAGAAAGAATTGTCATTATAAAGGTCCTGCAGTGGAGTATTCTTGTTGTATTGGAGGAACACAGAAGAGACCAGTGCTAGCATAGCTGGAGATGACTGAATGACAGCCAGAGTAACAGGAACTGAGATCATGACGTGATCCGGAACTCTGATCATATACATCTTTAGGGCATTTGATGAACTTTGGATTGGATTCTGAGACAGGAAGACATAGGATGATTTGTACAGAGATATGGGTACAGAGATATGACTCACAAGCTGGAGGAATGACTCTGCTGTATGGGAGAGCCTGAGAGGGGAGGCACGGTGAGTGCAGGCAAGACTCCAGGACGTTCTGGTCAGAAGGGATGACAGATGGTGCCTTGGACTGGGACGTTAGTGATGGAGCTGGATAAATGTACAATTGAAGCTGGCAGGTGTATATACTTTGTTCTTTCATTACATAATGGAATATATATTATGATATAGGCAACACACACACACACACACACTTTGAACTGAACAAGTTTCTATATGTACTCCTACTTGTTTTGATGCAGAATTCAAGCTGTAGGAACATGCCACACCTTTCCATTTCCCTCCTATGACTTTGTATTCCCCCGGCCTCCTTCCCCATACATGTGCATGCCTTCTTTAGCATCAGAAGCATAATTTCACCTGTCAAAGCCTTCCTTGTTTTGTTTGCAAAATGCTCCGCTTTGCTCTCTATGTTGGAAGAGACTCTAATAAGGGAGGTGGGTATGCTTTGAAAACTATTAGTGTCCAGAGTTGTCAGACGCAATCAATATATCATAACTTATTACATATTGTGCTTTACAGTTATGTAAATATACCTTGTGATTCTCATGGTCCTTTAGTATCTATGAACATCTCCATAGAAATGGGACTTTCCAATGTGTTGTTTCTTTTTAGGTACATAGCTGTACACGAGAGAGAATGTTAGTTGAATTCTCATGTACTTTTACCTCAGGAGAATGTGTTGTGGGGCAGGTTGCCGACGCAGCTGCTGAGGGAGCCCTCTCCAAATCCAGAATAACGACGACACTGCAATATGACATAACTTACCACAGATGGAATAGTGTTATTGTCTTTCATGCATAGAAGTATGGTGGAAAATATGTTTCTTCATTGTATTTTATGGTTTGCCAGTAGCAGCTAGACGGTTTTTTTTTCGGGGTGGGGGGGCTGGGGGTGATACTATATAACTAACTTTTCTAATTAATGCTTGTATATTCCCTAAAGCTTCATCCAATTTATATCATCATATCTGTTTTATGGGTGTGCTCTTGTAACTGGTTATGGTTATGCTCTTTGACCCCTGAATTCCATCACGTTTTCCAGAATACTGCATATTGCATGTTAATATGACTCCTATGATATGATTCTTATAATACAGTCAGGAGATCATGCCATTTAAATTATTTTTCTGTGGGTGGCAATGAATATTTTTGAGTCTTCTGAACAATTTGGGCAGCCCTGTTGATGGTTAATGAGAAATTTGTAAAACACTGGCTAAGGTTGATTAATGTCAGTATAACTGTTTTCTTTTTGTTTGTTTTTCTTGTTTTTGTTTTTTAAAATTATAAACCTGCCTAATAAGAAAGAACTGATTAACATGTTAGAGTATGTTTCTTTTTGATAACTATCCAAAGCTTTCCTGGAACAATTCAGTACTAATGATATTTCTATTTCTAGAACAATACCTTTTGAATAATCTTGTCATACTTTGTATCTGATTTTGCTTTCCTCATACCAAAGAGACTATCCAAACCATTGGTGTGAAATGTCTGCAACACTTATTTATACTGGTCTATTTTATAACAGTATACTTGAGATATAATTCACATACTGTATATGTAAAGTGTATAATCCAATGGCTTTTAGTATATTCAGAGTTGTGCAACCATCACCATACTCAATTTAGAATATTTTAATCACTCTTACAGAATCTCCCATGCCTGCTAGCAGTCACTTTGTCCTCTTCAGTTTTAGGCAAATAGCAATTTACTTTCTGTGTCTGTAGAGTTACATATTCTGGGCACTTCTTGTAAATAGAACCATATAACATACAGTCTTTGGTGATGGCTGTCTTCACCTACCATGAAGTTTCTAAGGTTCATTCATGTTGGGGTGCTTAGGTGGCTCAGTAGGTTAAGCATCTGCCCTCGGCTCAGGTATGATCTCAGTGTCCTGGGAAGTATATATACTGCATTGGGCTCCCTGTTCAGCAAGGAGTCTGCTTCTTCCTCTCCCTCTGTGCTCTCTCTTCCTCTCCCTCAAATAAATCAATAAAATATTTTAAAAAACAACATTCATTCATGTGGCCACATATGTCAATATTTTACTCCTTTTAATTTCCAAATAATACTCCTTTGAGTGGAGAGAACACTTTGTATAACTCTATTCATCAGTTGTTGGACATTTTGGTTTCTACCACATTTTTTTTTTGTTATTATGTACACTGACGCTAGAACATTCATGCCCAAGTTTTTGTGTGAACGTTTCCATCCTCATGTCTATATATGTAGGAGTGGAATTATAGAGATATATGATAACTCTATGTTTAATCTTATGAGGAAATTACAGACTGTTTTGCAAAACAGCTGCACCTTTTGACATTCCCACCAGGAGTATATGAGTACTAGAACTTCTCCAAATCTTTGATAACACTTGCTATTATTTGTCTTTTTTTATTTTCACCATCCTAATGATTGTAAATTAGTATCTGATTGTGGTTGAGATTTGAATTTTCCTTAGACTAATGACAGGCAACTTTCTGTATTTTTATTGCACATTTGCACACTTTCTTTGGAGAATGTCTATTCAGATGCTTTCTACTTTAAAATATATGTTTTTTATTATTGAGTTGCAATTCTTCTTTGTATATTCTAGATTCCTTATCAGATACTATATTTACAAAATTTTTCTCCCACTCTGTAGATTTCTTTTTCACTTTCTTGACTGTGTCTTTTGAAGGATAGACCATTTTAATTCTGACAAAGTCCAATTTACCTATATTTTTCTTGTCTTACTTGTCCTTTTGGTGTTGTCCCTAGGAATTCATTGCTGAAGTCGAGGTCAATAAAGAATTATAGCTATGTTTTATTTTAAGAGTTTCATACTTTTAGCTCTTACATATAAGTCTTTGATATATTTTGAGTTATTTTTTGTATATAGTGTGAGGTAAGAATATAATTTAATTCTTTTGCATGTCAATATACAGTTGTCCCAGTACCATTTGCTGAAAATAATATTTTATCCCAATACATTTTTATTTTAAAGTAAAGATAACCAATTTTCACGGATTTAAGCAGCAATTATTATTCCCACTTTATTCAACAAGAGTTGGCTAATCATCTACTTTTTCTATCTTATCTTGGACTTTATGCTGTGAATCACTGAGGTCACTCTTCTCAGGCAATTACAACCCAATTAGTTACTATATGAATTATTAGATCTAAATAAAATAACACCTTCTACACCACACATTAAAAGTTTCTGCTGTTTTCTTTCTTCCTCTCCCATGTATGTATGTGCATGCACGTGTGTGTGTGAATACTGGAATTAAAGACATTGATGTTTATAGATATCATTTAATTATATAACAATACCCTCAATTCCAATACCTAAGATCCTCCGCATTTATATAATTTTGCTCTTCTTATTCTAATAACTTGAGAGATTGATTACACTAAAATGTGACTAACAAGCTATTTGGTATTTATTGTTTGTTTGTTTGTTTTTTTAATTCTATCTTTTTCTATTCTGATTTCTTAAATGTCTTCTTTCTTACTTCCTGTTAAGTTATTTTTACAAAGAAATATAGACACAGAGCATCTTCTGTTTTCTATGCCTTTCTAAGAAAAAAACTGTAGTGTTCACAAAAGCGACTCAAGCTGTCAAGTGTAGTTATTTTTGTTAAATTGGGAATACTGGAACTGACCTCTGCAATATTCTTTGTTTCTTGTTCCATATCAAGGAGATGATTAGGACAGGTGTGATACTTGAAATTATAAGCTCAAGGTTGATTTTACAATAGGTATATTGTTTCATTGTTTTTCACATCATCTTCAAGACATTCTGGGCATTTGTGCCTCTGAGAAATAGTAGCAATAACAAAAACAAGGATAGATAAGGACAGTCCCAGAACACTTGTGTAAACTGTCCTTTGTGCTAATAACCATGTATTTAAATTCCCATCTTCAGCTCTCACAGATTGGCTTGGTCAATGGCTAGAGTTGTTAGGGAAGCATCTTTGTGATTTCCTGGAAACTATAAAAGTCTTTGCCTAGATCAGCAGCTGTTGGTCATATGGCATATCTACCTCTAACAGCAGCTTTCATGAATGCAGAAGCAATCCCCACTGGAGATCTAAAATGTTAAATCAATTTCTGTTTTAAAATCCAAACCAAAGTAACTGATGTTTGATGTTGCTGTTAAGAATTTTTAATTTTTGCAAAGCTCCTGGGAATCCTTTGAGAAAGCCACTCAGAATGTAAGTGCATTTTATTGTCTGTATTGCATTAAGTCCAAATCTCTACATTCATTTGTCTTAAAGAGAAAGATACCCCCTTAACGATGTATTCATTCTTCATTCCAGAGCAAACCTATGGTTGGAGATAAAATTTGCCCGTATCACAGAATAGTATCTGGTCAACCCAAAGGGAGATAAAAAATTACATGAACATGAAGCAATAATGCCACTATCATACCTGAGAAGTCAATGCAGTTTAGCCTCTTGAGGAAATAAGGAGTGAACTCTTGTCAAAATTCCAAAGAAATACACTTTTGCTCTGTTTTCATTGTCCTTTTATGGAGGTTTGGAAGAACCCCATACATATAGTGTAAGTTTTGAGCACAGCTGCCGTTTGCTTGCATGCCCCTCACTGATGAAACCATGGACAGTAAGAACATTCGGTTAGACACATGTAAAGAATGATTCTGGCATTTAAAGAAAAAAAAAGTCTTCTGGAAAATTTGCTAAGAGAATAGTTCTCTTGAACTGACTTTAAATATGGTGCTAAGAGTACTTCTTCCATCTTCACCAGCTTCAATTGAAAATCAGTTTCTGTTTCCATTCCCCCACACATTAGAAAAGACCAAACTATGGATTCATGAATGCCCAGTAAACCCTGTGTTTGTTGATTCTGAGAGTGACCTCTGAGGTCAATCAAAGTTTTGGCTACAATGAATAATGGTGTGTGAACATTAACGTCCAACTTTTTACAGTATATTAGACCTTGGATAATTATTTTTATAATTTCTCCACACCTGCAAAAAAAAAATTTACCATAATAACACATACTTCTTAGGGTTTTTTGAATATTAAATGAGACTATGGAGGCATAATACACAGCATCATGCCTGACATAATTTTACTTTTAACATAAAATAATATCTTTAACTATTAACCACTGTTACTGGTGGCCAAAAAGAAAATAAACAAAAATAAAAACAAAAAACAAAACAGCTCATCATAAAATTATCAGATTTTTAAGGTGAAATAAAGAAGAATCAAGTACATGTGCTTTGCACATTGAAGAATAAGAGAAACCACTAACTTTCTTCTCCGATCCTGCAGGAGTTGGTGTAAAACCTGTAAGACCACTATGTAACTACAGAAAAAGAAAATGTCTGTCATACTGCAATACTTTTGAAAAGTTCAAAAGAAAAAGGTCAAAGAGTGTGCCCAACGCAAATGAATGTTTTCATTTCTGGTTAGTTAATTAGTTATACGCTAAACTGTTGTAGCTTTCAAAAGCCTTCAAATCCAAAAGGCAAGGTTACATGCTTTCAGAGATTCAGAAAATGGATGATTGGCTTCCTTTAACCAGATTTAAATTGTACCTGGCTTCTGCAAGTCAAGCACATGTACTGATTTAATAATTAAATGCCATATTCTCATTCCCTGTTCTACCCATGCATTTTTCCTCAGGCAGTGAATATGAATGTTGAAGAATTTGAGTCTAGACTTCAGTGGGTCATCCAAGTTGGTAAAAGAAATGTATTGTATGTCATGCCAAAACAAATCTAAAAGCATTTGCACTTCTTGTAATCGAAAATTTAGCAAGACATGCAATCCTCCCTGGACTTCTCAAATGTCACAGAGGTTTCTAACGGACAAAGGTACGTTTGCTTGTTTCCTCCCATTGTCTTAGCAACTGTTGAGAGTTTTGTTAACGAGAAAGAGAATTTTAAAACTAGATATTTACATGTATGTTACCACCCTTTCATTTTAGAGATGAAGAAATTACAACTGAGGATTTAAAGAAATCACTTATACTCCTCATACATTTGATTCAAACACCATGTTTTAGGGGTGCCTGTGTGGCTCAGTCAGTTAAGCATCTGCCTTAGGCTCAGGTCATGGTCTCTGGTTCCTGAGATCAAACCACAGGAACCCCACATTGGACTCTGCTCCACAGGGAGCCTGCTTGTCCCTCTCCCTCTCCTTCTGTGTGCTCTCGTTCTCACTCTCTCTTGCTCTCTTTCAAATAAATAAATAATCTTTAAAAAATCACATACCTTTCTAAACATAAAACACATATATCTGAATTTTAATTTGGTTTAAATTATAAATATACATACATATTTATAAATCCCAAAGGAATATATATATCTAAGCATATATATATAATGTATAATATTATACTATGTATTGTACATTATACATTATATATTTATATAATATATGTATTCATTCTATACATGTGGGCATATATGGCTAAAACCTACTCCAACTGAAATCTTTTTAGTAATGATAAGATATAAGTAAATTTTACTTAAAGATTTTCAGAATTTCATATCTATTTAACATTCTATGGGTATAATTGAATTCATACCTGAAAAATAAAAAAAGTACATTTGAATCCACTCTTTACAAACAGGCAAAACTAACAACACACACCTCATTCTGTTATCTATCCAATGTGGCTCAAACTGAGGTAAAGAGGCCAGATAAAACATAAACACCATGATGTTCTCTGCCTTCATTTTCACTCCTACCATTCATTCCCATGTCCTCCTTCTCCAATAGCTAACAATAGCAACATTATCCAGTTACTAAATAAGATCATTCAGCCATATATCATGATGCAGGGATGGGGGGTGGCAGTGAGAAAGTGCATGTGCCTCAGCAAACTAGTCAAAATGACCCTTCGTATGGATAAATAAAATGCATAAAATACCTATACACATACACTGTAACCACAAATGCATGGTGTAAGTTATATTCTGGTACCTGCATAAGAAGAATGATTTAAGTCATTGTGACATCCTTGCCTTTTCCAAAATATTGTCATTGTAATGAAGTCACTGAGCACAATTCTGATGAATTGGAAGTCAACTTTGTTTTGATGAAGGAGCAATCACAGCCAGAGAATAAAAATGCAGGGTTACTAACAGTACAGCCAAAAAGGAAAAGGGAATCTTGAACAGGGGTGGGTGGCTGCCCATTTTAATGGGAATGTGTCTGGGAATATGGTCGGAAAACTAGGATTCGAATATCAGCAACTTCTGAGAAACAGTTCAGTGCTTGGCCACAGAGGGTGCAAAGCTGACTTTCAGATAAGCAGAGATGATTGCGAAGGAATGAAGGAATGATGATACATTGTGAGTAAAATGCTTCAAGGGAGAAAGGAATAGTTATATAGGCATATGGAAAAGAAACCACGAACTCTCTTTGGGAGTTAGATATGACCTCACAAAGTCAACTTAAAGGGTAAGCAGTAGTTTACCAGCTGGGAAACAGAAAGGGCATTCAAGACTAATAGAACATCATGTAAAAGCATATGGCAGTGAATGAGAATGATAAGAAAGGGAGTGTAAGAAGGTCAGTGGGTATGCAGGCTACTGTTTATGGGGAAGTGGAGGATATAGAGTCCTGGGAAAAGCTGGATTTTGCTTGATATGCATTAGCCTCTGAACCCTATCTTATGGGCACAACCTATGAGTTTAGGAAGATAACCTTAATTATGATCTAGAAAAACACTTGTGTAAAATTAGGTAGGAGGCCACCTGGTGATGGCCTGGGGGAGACATTTAAAGCAGATGAGAGATCTGCCTAAGGGACGTAATGTGTAATTAGACAGAAGGAGCTAAATTCTAGAAATATTTGTGAGCTGGAACCAGCAAGTTCTGGTAACCATTTAGAAGTTTGAAAAGAGTGGTGAAGGGAATGGAAGTTTAGCATTAAATGTTTTTTGTTGATTTTGCTTGGTTTGTTGGATGGTGTTTTGGGTTTTTTGTTTATTTGTTTTTTGTTTGGGGGGGCTTAGCTTGTCATGCACAATGAATGGTAGTAGCTCTTAAGAAAAATGTCAGAAACGTAAAGAAGTTATCAAATTTTGCTCAATTTATTGATTTGTGTCTTGACATATTGAATCTAGTCACCAGATAGAGGGCTCTTATAGCTAGCTGAAACTATAATTTTTGATCTTAAGAGAATGGCTAGGGTTGGGATACAGAGTTTTAGAAGCCAACAGTTTACAATTGGTATAAACTGCCTAGGGCCTAAGGCTAGGATGTCCCAGGAAGAATGTAAACAAAAAGGATGTATGGAGTAAACAAACAAAGTGAACTTAAAGGAATACCAACACTTAAAAGATCTGTAGAGGAAGAGGAACACCAGTCAGGATTAATTAGCAGGAACAACCTGAGATCTGTCAGATTTCAGGAGTTCATTGTAGGCAAAAGGCCAAAAAGAAGAGATGTTTCCGGGTAGTTTTCCCAGTAGTAGAGGGTTGTCAACAGAGCAAGAATAGCCGAGATCAAGTCAGTTGAAAACTCCAAAGATCATGAGAGAGAAAAAATACCCAGAAAACAATGCTGGGGCCAGAAAAAAGTGCATTATACTGGGAATGTATCATTTTATTTGAATAAATAATCACATGTTCCATATATATATTACAAATCATATCAAACATGACCTCAGTGATGACAAAAGTGCATCAGGACTAGAATATTAAGCACTGTGTCAAGTTTTTACTAGCATCCTTGGTGCTTTCATATGTGGCAGGATTTTCACATCGATGAGGTAATTAATTAATATAACTTAGAGCGATTTTATGCACCACTTTCCTGATTCCCTGTAAAATATTATTACTAATAATTATAAACTTACTAATGCTATTTTTAATATTAGTGTTAGAATATTAAGCAGTCCTACAATGTCCACAAAGGACTCAAATATTAGTGTTTGGTTTTTCTGTGTAGGAGTGTTCGCCATTGTGGAAGAGGTGAGATTGAAAAATATATATACACAATGGAATACTATGCAGCCATCAAAAGAAATGAAATCTTGCCATTTGCGACAACATGGATGGAACTAGAGCGTATCATGCTTAACGAAGTAAGTCAAGCAGAGAAAGACTATCATATGATCTCCCTGATATGAGGAAGTGGTGATGCAACATGGGGGCTTAAGTGGGTAGGAGAAGAATCAATGAAACAAGATGGGATTGGGAGGGAGACAAACCATAAGTGACTTTTAATCTCACAAAACAAACTGAGGGTTGCTGGGGGGAGGGGGTTTGGGAGAAGGGGGTGGGATTATGGACATTGGGGAGGGTATGTGCTTTGGTGAGTGCTGTGAAGTGTGTAAACCTGGTGATTCACAGACCTGTACCCCTGGGGATAGAGTATTATGCCTCCATCAGAAAGGATGAATACCCAACTTTTGTAGCAACATGGACGGGACTGGAAGAGATTATGCTGAGTGAAATAAGTCAAGCAGAGAGAGTCAACTATCATATGGTTTCACTTATTTGTGGAGCATAACAAATAGCATGGAGGACATGGGGACTTAGAGTAGAGAAGGGAGTTGGGGGAAATTGGAAGGGAGGTGAACCATGAGAGACTATGGACTCTGAAAAACAATCTGAGGGTTTTGAAGGGACGGGGGGTGGGAGGTTGGGGTACCAGGTGGTGGGTATTATAGAGGGCACGGATTGCATGGAGCACGGGGTGTGGTGCAAAAATAATGAATACTGTTATGCTGTAAAAAAAAATAAATAAAAAAAAATTAAAAAAAAAAAAAAAAAAATAAGAAAGAACATCAGTGGAAAAAAAAAAAAAAAGAAAAAAAAAGAAAAATTAAAAACGAACAAAACAAAACAAGAAGTGCTCAAAAAAAATATCTCCATAAAATAAATTAGAAATGTGCTTATTCATGAGAAAAGGAAGTCAGATTGTAAATTCCACAGTGTGGGTGCCTGGGTGGCTCAGTTGGTTAAGCGACTGCTTTCAGCTCAGGTTATGATCCTGGAGTCCCGGGATTAAGTCCCACATGGGGCTCCTAGCTCCATGGGGAGTCTGCTTCTCTCTCTGACCTTCTCCTTGCTCATATTCTCTCTCACTGTCTCTCTCTCAAATAAATAAATAAAATACTTTTTAAAAAAAATAAATAAATAAATTCCACAGTGTAAGAACAACTTCATATTTCTGTGCATTTAGTATTAAATGGTTGAACATACGATCTCTATATCCATATGCATAGTCATTGCTACATACTTAGTGGAAACATACTCAAAATCATTCTTTGCATCTTAAGTCTAAAATCCAGTTTGCTTAGGTTTAATCACAAGTGAAGTTATTCTATTGTACTTACGAATTGGATCAGAGTATAGAAAATGCATCTTTATCTGTGGTAAATGCTGAAGCTATCTAGGTCACACACTTTTGTTCCACTTTTGTTCCATTCAGGAGAGTGTTTTTTTTCCTTAATGAATATCTACATAATACCCTCAACGTATAGCGTTGCCTCTGGAAACACACCATCAGGGTACATTGGAAACATATCTCTACTAGTTTGGCTGTGGTTTTCTGGGGAAGCTTTGAGATTTTAACTTTGATCTCTCCCCTCACACACTGAGATTTTCTCCTGACTCCACTAGCCCAGACAGAATTTCCACCCTTGATCTCTAAGGTAATCTTAAACATACTCTTGACACCAGCATCACTCAGTGGTAAAAGTTTCCCTCTTAACTGTGGTATGTTTACTCTTCAGTTTCTGTGTTGTCCTTTGCTCATCTAGACTCGAAAGTGGCTTCTTTAAACTTTCCAACCCTGGAAGACTTTCTCAGTCATTTAGTTCACATGTTTCCTGCCTTGACTAAAGTGTTTTGAGGTTCCATTTTTGTTTCTTCAACTCTTTAAACCCCTTTATGCTGAGGAAACTAGACTTTCCCTTTGATCTGTCAAAGAGTTTGTAACAATGTTTGACCACAGGGTGAACTCTACTTAAAGTGGCTACATATTTTTCCAGAGCTTTCATTCAAGCTCTTTTTATACTGCTTCTCTCCCAACCCACCCTATGTCTCAGATATTGAAGTTTTGTTTTGTTTTACTCTTTAACCCATTCCTATCAGACCTGATCTCAGAAATGAATCTGCCATCCATCACTTCATATGCTTTTCATATAATGTGTTGCCTCGACTGAAAATATTTGTAATTGAGCTCTCTGTTTCACAGGTGGAAAAACGGGAGGGGTTGTTTGACATGAAACATAAAAAATTACAAAACAAAATAAAACAAACTATTGGCACTTTTAGCACAGAGTGTCTCTCCAAATGCTGTCAGCTTACAAAATAATTTTCATTTTTTGTCATCTAATAAAAAGAAGCAGGTCATATACAAGGAAAGAAGATATTCATTAATCTACTTCAAGGTCAGTCTCTCATGATAAAGTATGTAGAACATATAACAAATATGTTCATGCACTTTAACCACTACAAAGAACTTTCATAGATACTATCTATGAGTTCCTCACATCAAAAAGAATCTGAGTTAACTGTTGTCATTTTTATCCTAATTTAATAAATGAACTCAAAATCAGAAAAGGTACAGTTTCCAATGGCACCCAATTAGTGGCAGCTGGATCTGGAACTCTATCCTGTGTCTTTCTTCTCACATCTTGTTTACCTCTCCCAACATCACAACTGCCATAGTTATGATTTCATCCTTTCTCAAAACCTACCATCTTCCCAGTTACTTCTGATGATTTGCTTTTAACTGATGATTTGCTTTCACCATATGGATCTCAGACAGCATTAAATGTGTTTAATACCAATTGCAGATGGAATCCAGACTTAAATATTTTAAATGAATCTCTAAAATAAGTAGAACTAGTTTACCTGGCATTTATCCTAACCAAGATATAGGTCTAGGCCTGAGCAGAGGGCCAGCCCATAACCACATAAATGCCAATGTTAATGTCTCTAAATTATTATTCCTCAAACACTTCTGTGTGACTATTAACACTAGCTGTCTTGTCACATTTGCCTGCCTTCTGTAGCTCATTTTTTTGAAGCCATCCCTTTCATTAGCTACAGGATTTTCACTTAGATCATCTGAATATTCCTAAAGTTGATGGGGTTCCTTTGGCACCAACATCCATTTATAGAATCGCTCGTTACTATAGCTTCAAATAGGAAGGTACCGATTTCTGAATTGAATTGGATTCATTTTAAAAGACCTGTAAAATTTATCATGACCCCCAAGGGATTAAATACAGAATTTCTACAGCTAATTTTGAAGCTAGTTACATTCAATCATTCATTCATTGCGGAAACATTCACTGTATTAAATCCTTCCAGTTTTCAAAGTTGCTACTAGAAATACATTCTTGGATATTTCATTTGTTTCTATTAAGGGTCCATTACAAAAACAAACAAGGAATATCACAATGGGAAATTTTAAGCACACTTGTTTTTTAGAGGGAAAAAGAGGAACTAATGTGAAATTATAATCCCCTCGTGAAATGACACTTTTGAGATTGGCTTAGTTTTGCATGTTATTCATCTAGTTTTTAGATTTCTCTTTGTCTGAAGTTACATGGGCAGGATAAAAATGCTGAGCTAAATCTGGGGCTGGAGTCTGAGTATACTCCTTGCTCTGTAGACTCATCAGGATATCTCTCACCTTCACTGTTTCCCTGAGGGCTGAGCTGAGGTCTAGTTTCCACTGACAAAGAATACTTTGAACAGATGAGTAGCAATTCACTTCATTTTTGCCTCTTGCTGGCAATCTGCTATATATATATATATATATATATATATATATATATATATATCCCACTATCTGGACCAAGGGGATCTGGGGGAACCATAATCATTCTCTCAAGGGCAATGTACTCCCCCAGCTCACACTCACACTCTTTTTTTTTTTTTTAAGATTTTATTTATTTATTTGACAGACAGAGATCACAAATAGGCAGACAGGCAGGCAGAGGGAGAGGGGGAAGCAGGCTCCCTGCTGAGCAAAGAGCCCAATGCAGCGCTCGATCCCAGGATGCTGGGATCATGACCCAAGCCAAAGGCAGAGGCTTTAACCTACTGAGCCATCCAGGTGCCCCATCACTCTCACACTCTTGACCAGTCCTTCAATGGTTCCTGTGTATACACTGACGACTCTGCACAACCAAATTAATGCTGTCAGCTGGATTTAATGGTTATATATACTCAGAGGTTCAATATCAAGTAACCCCCTCTTTTTGTCCCTCAGGTAGAGTCATATATATATGAGTACCTGTATATCCTCACATAAAAACAAAATTCTTCCTATATTATGTATGTTAAGAGAAGAGGACTTAAATAAGTGATGAAATTTTTTATAATTGAAAAAATGTCATTTACTGTTTTGTCCTTATTTAGATTAAAAAAAAATTTGCCCCACACAATACTATGTAGGTTAAAAAAACACAGAACTCTTGAATTTAGGAAATATACATATAGAGAAGGAGGCAGTCATAGAATGAGAAACTGTTGCATGATCATAGTTGCCAGTTAATTACACAGACAATTTTCTTTCAGAGTTTGGAAATGACTTGAGGTTTAGTAGAGAAGGGTTTATAGAGGAGATGGACTTTAAAGTGGCCTGAAGGCAACTGTAAAATAATAAAAAAAATCTTAACTTAGGTTCTAAATTTCAGGCACCCCTAGTTTCTTAATTTTCAAAGTAAACCCTTTTTTGGGGCACCTGGGTGGCTCTGTTGGTTAAGCATCTACCTTGCCTCAGGTCATGAACTAGGGGTCTTGGGATAGAGCTTTGCATCAGGGCTCCCTACTCTGTGGGGAGTCTGCTTCTCTCTCTGCCTCTGCCCCTACCCGCTGCTTGTGCTCACTCTCACTATCTCAAATAAACAAATAAAATCTTTTTTAAAAAATGAAATAAACCTTGTTTCAGAGCTTCATTTGGTGAATCCATATAAAATCACTGACCATCATGCCTTATAGATAGCAGGCTCCCAGTAGTGCAGCATGAGAGTGGGCAGAGCTTTCTTTCATAAAAAAGAAAGGGAAGTATAAGCAAGTAAGTAAGATAAGCCAAATAAGAGAGATGAAAAATGACAAAATAAATTCAGTTTGTTAAGTACATCTGCTTAATTGACACGAGGTGTGTGGGGGGGATCAATATAAAGGAGAAGAAAGGATCCAGATGGTGACACCCTCCCCAGAAGTCTGGACTTGACCTTTGAGAAGTAGGGAGTGACAAAAAGCATTTTAATAGGAATACACATCCCTAAAACACCATTTTGAAAGCTCAGTCATCAGCACCAAACAATGTTTTCTAAATAATTATACTTTTACAGTCCAAAATACTTTATGACATATTTATTTAAACATGTGTCCAATTATACTTCTTACAGTGATCTAATGATGCAATGTACAGAATCATTGAAAATAATGTCAAATTATTGTTCAGCTAAGAGAATTTAAGGACACTAAAGTAGAATTTTATCTGAGCATTTAAGAAAGTATTCTAGCCTCCCATAGAAATCTATTGCTCTATTTGAAGAAATTTAGGGGCACCTGGGTCGCTCAGAGGGTTACAGCCTCAGGTCATGATCTCAGGGTTCTGGGATGGAGCCCTGCATCAGTCTCTCTGCTCAGTGGAGAGCCTGCTTCTGTCTCACTCTGCCTGCCTCTCTGCTTACTTGTGATCTCTGTCAAATAAATAAATAAAATCTTTAAAAAAATTTATTCAGTTAAATATTACCCTCTGACAACAAAATTATCATAATAGGTGATGATGCCCCAAAACCTTTGAAAATCAACGAAGACACTACGATGAAAAGCATCAGAAAGCTGTTGTCCAGACTGTGTGTTTTGCTTGCCTAAGAGGTCCAGAAGGTAAGTTGGGGTAACTTTACAGTTTCAGTCAGAAGGGTGTTACTGACAGGTGTCCAAAGAGAAGCTTGAAAGCAACTATCACCAACACCGAATTGGGAGGATCCCAGTTAATGATATACATCTCCTGTGGCCAGTGCTGCTTCTTCACTGTGACTGATGCTTTGATGAAGGCATGTGCTGGTGGGGAGTGCTGGTGTGCACGTGCTTGGGTGCAGGAAACCTGGGGTGGGGAAGATACTCTTCAGAGTACCGTGCCAGCCACATTGCTAGTATTTCTGAAAGGAAGCATCGTATATTATACTAAAATATCAACCAGGACTGCTGATGCCTGTCCTGCTCCTTGACAGAGTTCAAGTCTTTGACGCAGTCACATTCTTAGTTACTTTGCAAAAACTCTGATGAAGAAAGTGAGAAAGATGTGTTAATATTTAATAAGCCTACTGATCGATTGCTGTGCCTTCTAAAATGTTCATCTCTTTGACTGGTGGGAAATGAACTTCATTAGGATTTCTCTGCTACCTTATAGCTTCTTGTTAACATTTCCCCTGTTGGGGCCCTGAGAAAAAATGGATAGCTTCTCTCCGTGAATCTCTGCCAACCACACTCTCCTGCACTATTTTCCATATTCATTTACTCCGAAAAGTGGATGTAAATCTCATTTTGCAAGGAAAATATTATCAGTTCTTTGTGATCTAAAGTAAAATTCATGAAAATGGTATTTTTATGATTCATAGAAGTAACTAGTAGATTGATTTAATATATGGAAGCTGGTACTATATTTAGTTTCAAGCTATGAATATCAAAAATATTAAGCACACTTTTTCATATTTTAGCTTCATTTTACATGTTTTATTTGAAAAAGCCAAAGAAAAATGTAGAACCTTGAAAAAAGGGAAACTACTAGGGAAAGATTTGTCCCTATAAAATAATTATTATGAAATGTCATTTATTTAAAACACTTCAAATAGAGGTGAAAAAGGAAATGGAGTATAACACACATACCACTTGCTGTAAAACAAATTAAAGTGCTGATTAGCAAAATAATTATCAGTGTGACAGCTCATACATAAATGATTCACATTAAAACTGAACTTCATGGTGGAACAAAAAGTGTTAAATGTAATAACTAAATATGTGCCTAGAACTTGTGAGATGTTGGCAAGCTTTGTATCATTAAATCCTCAATCCAAGAAGTGATATCTATTCTAGAGTTTCCTGTTATTCCTGATTTTATTAATGAGAAAGCTCAGGGAGAGATTATGTGGGAAACATACCCAAAGTCATGTGTTTAAAAAATATTCCCAACAGAAGTTTAAACCAAGACATTCTGCTTCTAGAGCCCAAACTCCTAAACGGTACATATGCACAGTGCCAAGGCTGAAAAGGATCAGGTGGACTCCCCTTCTGAAATTTTACTTATATTCAGAGAAATCATAAGAAACACACCAAAAGAAAAGCTGACCAACAAGGAAAAGATTGTTTCCAAATGGGCTACAATGACAAGCCAGACTTCATTTTGATGATTTTAATTTCAATGAGAATGTAATTCAGGAAACAAGAGACAGAGAATGGGCAGAAGTCCTTGTCTTCTTATTCCCTTTCTAAAACAATAGCATTAATATTCAGTTATTGAAGACACCACTTCCACTCTAGGCCTTTGCTGATGCTAGAATTATCTTGGTTCCTAAGCATTTAAGAACCCAAGCTGATGCAAATGAGTTCCTATCACAACCCACAACCAGCTGTCTACATAATTTGCAGGGCCCAGTACAAAATGAAAATGCAAGTTTAACCTTGTTCATAAATTATTAAGAATTTCACAATGTTTACAGGAGAGCATTAAACCAAACTCAGAGCTGTGTGACTACGTAGCCAGGGCACCTATGAGGCCTCTCCTCTGCCCATAGCCAAAGACTGGTCACTGATTCTGTGCACTTTTACAAGGGGGAAGATTTTTGACCATTAAACTATTCATCTTTGACTAGAAATTGTAGATGTTGGTGATAGACAAACTTAGTTCTCTTCCCATATTTGAGATAGATTTAATTTTAACATTAAGTTATAACATCTTACTTCTTTCAGGACACTGAAGGAAGCTTACTCAGAATCTTCTGAGAGATACCAACCCACTGACCAACCTGTGATTTCTAGCAATTGTCAAAAAGAGAGTTTTGAACGAGAAAAGTGTTGATGTTATATTTTACCCATTTTACTATTTTTAAAATTTTTTATTATTTTAATTAACATATAATGTGTTATTTGCCCCAGGGGCACAGATGTGTGAATCGTCAGGCCTACACATTTCATAGCACTCACCATAGCACATACCCTCCCCAATGTCCATAACCCAACTACCCTCTCCATACACCTCCCCCCAGCAACCCTCATTATTTTACCCATTTTAAAGGTACTCTATCTTTGGGAAAAGGATATAGATATCTCTGTGTACCTACCAAGAAGCAAATGAAACATAACCATGGTTTGTCTTTTTTTTTTTTTTTTTTTAATAAAAAGGACAAAACTATGACATGGCTATTTCAGAGGATCTCCCACATCTGGAGTACATTTCCTATATTGAGGGAGGGGGTGAAAGAACAAAGATGAAAGGAAAGAAAATAAATCTTTTTTCCTATACCTCACTAACAGTTTTCCGTGCCTCCAATTTTATTATCTTGCCATTTTCCAAGTACAATTGGCAGGATCAAAATTGGGTAATCATGAGGAGTGAACTATTGGGTGTGAGACAATACAAGAGTTATCTGCCAACCAATTAGCACCTGGAAGAAGACCTCTCACCTAGAACCTGGTCAATAAATATGTATGGAGGTCATGGTTTTATTAATACTATGAAACTTACCAAACATAAAATGTTAGGAAGACATTAGTGTAAGTTACAGTCAAGAAGAAGAGCTCAAGACAGGGAAAATGGGATTCCTCTCCAGCAGTTATACTCATTGAGTCAGCCTTCATCTAGCAATGGTTAGAAGCCATGCATTGTCATCTACTGTATTCATCAGAGTGCGCCACGGGACCATGAACACTCTGAATTCACACCTCCAAGGAACACTGTTCTCAGACATTTTGATGGACCCAGGATGGCTCCACCTAGAGCTGTGTTCCCAGCAATGCTGTCGGTAAGATATTAATGACACGGTACTATTGACTATTCAGAAACATTTCATTAGCATCAAAGACAATAGAGGAAGTTATGACTCCGTGCTAAGAGGAGTGAAAGGGGTGTAGATAAATCTACAAAGAAGTACCAACAAACATCAGGATGATAAAATGGTATCTTTCATTTTGGCTATTATTTGGAAATGAGATATTGAGTGAAACCACTTGAAGAAAGCATGTTTAAATTACGATATGCACTTAATGCAAGATATATGGAAACAGGTACCCTATGGCTCCGATCCTTTCTTGAATTGTGTTCCTGAGTTTAATTTGTAAGATTTACACATTTCTCCTCTCTTAACCTTCCCATTCTTCATGAATAATTTTTTGGTAGAATCCCATGTTTTCTCATTATAGAGAGACTTAACTTAGTCCTGTCTTTTGTTGAATGTTGAATATTTAAATACAGCTTTCATTTCAACTGCAAGCTTTTTCTTATAGGTAGAGTTTTTTTTTTATTTTATTTGAAAAAGAATAACTCTCTTCCCAAATGGCTCATATTTATATTTAAAAGCAATTTATAAGGCAAATAAATCTGTCATAATAAGGTCACCCAGACATGGTATTAAAACATTATGATATCTGAGAGTCCAAGAAATAAGAAACAATGCTGATTTTGCTCTTCAAATTCATCATGTCATGTCATGGTTTTACATAAAGATATTAATTTTAGAGTTAGCCAACCCACACAACTTTGGGAAAGAATAACCTTGCTTGAGGTAGATTCAGCATATGAATTGTTTCACAATATGTTTTTAACATAGTTTTCTCTGAACTTTGCTAATTTTCCTATTGATTAAACATATTAGGCATACCTGAGGTTCTGGTAACTATCTTGGATGAATCTTTGGGGGGGCTCTAAGTTGTACTGGGGTTTCAGATTTCATTATCCAGGCTTATTTCATTCTACTATAATAAAATTCAGCAAATGGCAGCATTGACATAGGACTGAAATAACCAAACACCCAGTTATTTTTGAGGAATCAGTTAATTACATGCTAATGCTGACTGAGCTTGTATTTGTGTACGTGTTTAATTTTTTTCAAGGGATTTATGCATTAAACGTAGTATTTGCATATGCTCTTAAAAAATTCAGCATGAAAGACATCCAGATGGCCAAGAGACACATGAAAAAGTGCTCCACATCACTCGGCATCAGGGAAATACAAATCAAAACCACAATGAGATATCACCTCACACCAGTCAGAATGGCTAAAATTAACAAGTCAGGAAATGACAGATGCTGGCGAGGATGCGGAGAAAGGGGAACCCTCCTACACTGCTCGTGGGAATGCAAGCTGGTGCAACCGCTCTGGAAAACAGCATGGAGGTTCCTCAAAATGTTGAAAATAGAACTACCCTATGACCCAGCAATTGCACTACTGGGTATCTACCCTAAAGATACAAACGTAGTGATCCAAAGGGGCACATGCACCCGAATGTTTATAGCAGCAATGTCTACAATAGCCA
Organism: Mustela erminea; assembly: GCF_009829155.1. Classification (NCBI taxonomy): domain Eukaryota; kingdom Metazoa; phylum Chordata; class Mammalia; order Carnivora; family Mustelidae; genus Mustela; species Mustela erminea. The sequence goes on from NC_045623.1 coordinate 43,468,152, forward strand.
AACTATGGAAAGAACCTAGATGTCCATCAACAGATGAATGGATCAAGAAGAGGTGGTATATATACACAATGGAATACTACGCAGCCATCAAAAGAAATGAAATCTTGCCATTTGCGATGACATGGATGGAACTCTGGTATCATGCTTAGCGCAATAAGTCAGTTGGAGAAACACAACTATCATATGATCTCCCTGATATGAGGAAGTGGTGATGCAACATGGGGGGCTACGGGGGTAGGAGAAGAATAAATGAAACAAGATGGGATTGGGAGGGAGACAAACCATAAGTGACTCTTTATTTCACAAAACAAACTGAGGGTTGCTGGGGGGAAGGGGGTTGGGAGAGGAGGGTGGGGTTTTGGACATTATGTGCTATGGTGAGTGCTGTGAAATGTGTAAACCTGGCAATTCACAGACCTGTACCCCTGGGGATAAAAATATATGTTTATAAAAAATAAAAAATTTGAAAAAAAATTCGGCATGAAAAATAACAGCAATTTTTTTTCCTATCACAATTTGCTTTAAATCTTCTCCAAGTCTTGTTCAGTGCTAATAAATTATATCCATTAAGCAAATTTTGTAAATTATTTTGATAATTGGGTGGCAATTAGTATTTTCTTGCCATAACATTAATATTACCTAAATCATTTAGTCATTTTATGCCATGAGAGGCTATTTGAAATAACGCATCGTTTTACTCTCAACTTTTTATAAGCTGAAAAGGAAGTTTTCATTACCTAAGGCAAAAATTATAAGTAATTTCAAGAGTCTTTTAAATGAAAGGATAATGAGAATCCTTTGAGATACTTCTGACAAGGAACATGTCTCCCAGTGAGGGTCAGAGTTCAAGTCCTAAAGTCATCCATCACATTTTGACTGGCAAGGACTGAATAGTTGCAAAACAGAACCGGAGACAGGGCACCCTTGCGACCTCTTAAATCACTTTCTCGCACGCAGTTCAGTAAATACACATACCCATTCACAAACACCATTCGCAAATAGCTAGACATTTTAAAAAAGGGCCTTTGTGATTAGGAAAAGCCAAATTTTAATGCGACTTGAACATGAAAGGATTTTATATATTTGAGATTTTCTTTCAAATGCCTGTTTTAATTGTATGACAAAAAATAGCATTTCACATAATTATTTCGGTTACAAAGAACTGGTTGAAAATGTTTATTGAACCCTTTTATGCCAATGGTTTTGAGAATCATGAGCAAAAAAGAATGTTTAGGTAAAGACCCCTACCTATAGTTGGTCTGTCCACACAGATCTATTTAGTACTAAGAGTTCCTGAGGAACCTGTAACCTAGTGGGACTTGTGAGTCAGGAATTGGTGTTAACTTCAGGTGGTACCACCTTAACTCCAGTTTTTAATCTCTTTTTCTTAATGGTGTGGCCTTCAAGTTCAGGAATATAGGTTAGGTCATTCTTCTTTGAAGTATCTTAACACTATCTACTTAGCCTGTTTTACTTACTAAAAGACATTGTAAATGTTCTCCATAATTTTTCTTTTCCCAAAATGTGGGCTCTACTATAATGGAGACCAGCCCACCTTCATAGCTGATATCCAGTGACAGGCCAAAGTTCTCTTTAACTTTAGCTAGTTCATTATTTGCTAAATGAGTTAACTAAAGAACTACTTCCCCTCCTCACCAAATCCTGGGCCTGAAGGAAGCAATCCCATAACTGAAAACAACTGATTAAGTACTAAACAGCATTCCTCTCAGAAGGACTCAATATCCTTTTTCAAGTAAGAGTCAGTCCTCATCTTTCCTACATATGAAATAGGCGTAGGGTATTTAACTTACCTATAAACCAAGTAAAGTAACTGGAAGGATGCTTTTTTTCTAGGTTTATGAAATTAAACCTATTTGGGGCTCATATTCCATCTTCAGTATGAGGGAAAGACTAGAGTGAGCATCCCATGGATTAGAACTGGCTTTCGCTCACTCCATCTTTACATATTCTTCAGGTCTGTCACAGTGCTGGGCATTGGAGTTTAGTATGTTTTTCTAATATTAATTCAAACCAAGTTCAAAAATTCTTTATTCTTCACCAATCTTTTGAGTCAGGAGATTGTCTTTAAAAGTTAGAGGATGAAGAAGATTCAAACAAGTAGATGGTTGCATTTCTTAAAATTCCCTTAAAAATTGCCTAACAAGAAATTTCAAATATACCCCAAAAAGAAAGCATCCCAACTTTCTCAGTGAACTCTAAATCCGAGTCTTACCATACATTATATAGAGAGATTTTGCCATACAGACTTCTCTTGACCATTGCTTTTTCGCCATCAGGCTAGGGAAAGTACCATTTAAATAGGTATTACAATCAAAATATCAAAATACCTAAATGCTGCCAATGCTTCTGGAGAGATCAAAGAAGAATGATAGTGATTCAATATTAATTGCAGGGGTTTCTAACTTAACAAAACCTTAATCTTTACCAAAAATACTTTAATTTCCTAACGTGTGAGAAAATTAGAAAAGTAAATAATGGAATTGGCTTCTGCTCTCTCTAAAATGCAAAATTTTTAGGTTGACAAAATGAAATAATTATTTTTTAAAATCACATGAGAAAATTCTTAGTTGGTATACTTACATTCCCAGAACTTCAATTATTCTTTAGAACTCATCTTAAAATTTGTAGAAAAATATAAAGAATCATTGAAGGAAAAATAACCTCAATAGTTTTCCTAATAGGAAATACACATATTTTAAATTTTGAAATGATTTGAAGCATCAACATATTTCATGTAAAAATCAAGAATTTCAAACAGTCTTGCTAAAATTTCTTCTTTGGGGAACCTTATGAAAGTGGATGGAAACCTATGTATGCACACATCTTACGTCTTCTGCCAAGAGGCTGATAAAACATCTTTTCAGTTCTGGCAGCCAGGTTTTATTCAGCTGTAAGGTTATAGCACCCCCTAGCCCAGTCTAACAGAATAGCAGTCAATTCCCGCGCAAACTGAAGTTAAAGAGCGCTTTAAAGAATGTACATAAAACCTCTGAGCTTTTTAAAAAAATACTATCAATTTCAAGAAGGTATTTTATGTGGTAGTAACTATTTTATTTATTATTGTTTAGAACTTCTGGTATCTAATCTGTTCTAACTCTGAATTGTACCAATTGCTGGCAAAGTACAGGAAGCTGATTTATTCTAAAGATAACATGGAGCATAAACATTTCCAACAGATTTTCACTGATTCTCTAAATTCTCCTCCCAACCCCGAATCATCAAGGAGCCAGATACCTTGAGTGCAGGTATGAAATACGGACATGGATATGATGGATATTGACATATCTTTTGTTAATAGGCAACAGCTCTTGGGAGGGAAAAAGAAACACACACACACACACACACACACACACACACATATATATATACATATACATTATTAAAAAATATATCTGAATATGACATATGTGACCACCATTCAGAAAGGATCTTTACCATTATTATTTTATTTGTGTATATTGTAAGAGGTGAAAAATGAAGAATTCCAGTGCTCTTGTAATAAATTTAAAGTGACTTTGCTTGTCCTATCCTTGAATCTTCATGGTTTCCTTATTAAGCTACAATGACTATTTCCAGCATATCTTAATAGTGCTGCTTGCATAGCACCTGTCAGTAGGAATTCAGCAATATAAACCTTAAAGGCTTTGATGGGAATGTAAATGGAATACCAATTTGCCAATGCAGCACTCAAGCCTGTACTATCCATGGAGTTCACAGGATTCCGATTAGTTTGACATTTTTTGCAGACTTCAGGAAAAGAACTATTGTAAAACTTGGAGGCAAACAAAAGGCAAGTTTCTGCACCTTACTTAGTTCATTTTAGATCTCTTTGCAGTAGGAATACTTGAAAGACATCTTCCTTTATTCTGAGATACTGTAAATCTAGATACTGTAAATCACTCGGTCAATGTACATTAAATTTAATTTAGTCTGACCACCACTACTATTCAAAGACCAGCAAATTGATTGTGTTACTAAAAGGTGATCGCATTGATACTGCCATTTAATGAACTCCGTGCTCGTACATTGCTCCTAATGCACACTATTTTAGATCACTTAGTCAACTGCACTCTAATTGAATTTATCATTTGAAACCTTGACTTGATGCTAATGGTCCCAAATAGCTGAGTCTTTCCAGAGTAGTCCTGTCTATGAAATGCCATATATTGATGTTTTCCTGCAACAAACACTTGTCTTTCTTGTCTTTTTGGCAGAACCACTTGTCAGTTATTGAGGTACAATTATAAGAAAACTTGCATTTAAAAAAAGATATTATTGACCCCTGCAAATTGACTGGCAGCATCAACATTTGAAAGTGGAGCTCAGGCAGACTTAATGGGATATATGCAAATTCTCCAAACACAAGCCTGAAACTGTCATATGGCTGCTGTTATTTTAAGACACGCATGATCTCCTTTTTCCGTTTTACCCGTTTTATTTTCACTAAATGGAGGCAGCATGTTTGCAAGACTAGTCTAGATTGAGAGAAATGGCAACAACATTTGCTGGGTTCCACTGTGAAGGATCATCACCGATGCCAGTTGGTTTTATAAGCCAGAGCTGGGAAAAAAGTGAAACTGATGTAAGGTGACATTAAACCAGGAAGAAGGAGTCTAAAAAAGACATGATTTCTGTAGGTTTACAAAATCAAGGCAGCATTGTAGAAATTAGAAACGAGTAGAGAATTGTAACTGATTATGCTTTAATTTTTTTTTTTTTACGAAAGAAGAACCTAATTTAGTGTTGCATTGTAGTTCAAAAATAGCTCCGCATAATTCATAAGGTGCTGTACTTGAGGAGCACTGAAGTTCCTCATTATGATAATGCTTTTTGATAACTTTTATTGAACATAAGCATTCCCATGATTAAATCTCTTAATAGGCATCTCTCTTCAGTACTGGTTGCCATAATTTCAAAGCTGTACTACACACATTTCTGGCCGAAACAAGATAATATCTGACACTGCTAGCCAAAAATCTAATTGGGGATAAATGCATGGTAAAAAATAATCTAATTTACAATAAGTTTTCCAATGAAAAATTACTACCTAGATGAAATTTTGAGTAAATAAGTAAATAATAAATAAAATAAGGATCGTTCATCATGGGTTTTACTCATAGAATCCAAGTGAAATAAAAGAATTAAGCATATTTTTCAAGTTACCCCAATTTTTAAATCCCCCTTTCTTTTACATAGGTGTGCCCTGTTAAGTTCAACCTCATAGGATCAATTAGCTAATCACCATCTCCCTCTTTATTTGTTATATGGGCTTCCATAAAATTCGAATATCCAGATAATTAAAAGTTAAGCATGACCAGGAATGCTCTTGTCAGTCCCCTTCTTGCTTAAATCCTATAGAATGACAGGAAGTGACCCAGCTGGATGACTTGGCATGCAGTAGTCTTGCTTCAAAACTGAGGGACCCTGAACTAAGAAAACCCCAACCCTCTGTAATGGTTATAAGCAAGTCTGCCTAATCGAATCCGGAGGGGAGCATTATAATATCAATTATCAAATCAGCAGCATAGTAACCTATTCTTTGCTCTGAGGGACATACTGTTGCAGCTTTCTGGGCTGTTCTATATACAAACATCCATAAAATGATAATCTGGAACAAAGGAATTCCGTGCCCCTGCTTGCACAGAAATATGACAGACTCACAGAGGATCATCTCTCCAAACTCTCCTTCTGAGCTCACATAGCCTGCATTTTCTGTTCTGCATATGTTATCTTATATATCTTTATGCTTTCATTGGTTTATCTGGCATCCCCAAGTCAACTATAAGCTCCCAGAAAACAAAACTCATTCTCACAGCAATATATATCTTTAATGCCTAATTCAGCATCATAATCTGATTTGTGTTCAATGTATATTTAAGATTATTGCTGCTGATGACTGATTGAGTAACTGATGGATGGTAGAAATGAGGCTAAAACAGAAAGTTGCAGTCAATTCCCCAGAGGTTGTGCCCGCATGATGCCATCCATCTAGATTTTTACAAATCCAAAGAATTTTTGATAGTGGGTGTTATTTAGAACACAGAATTATACAACCCACAGAGTCTCACTCTTTAAATCATGCATTCTGATATTATGTGGAAATAGTCTTTGTCTACAAACCTGAGCTAGTGAAACATATGGATGTTTAGTTAGAAGAATTTGTGCCGAAAATGCCCTCGAGACAAGAAGAAACAAAAATTTAGAATGAAGGGGAAAATAGAGATAAAATGAATTCTAAGCCAAAAGTCATGTTCCCTTTTGGGCAGCTAATAGCTAAAAAGCTGGATTTGCACTGTGGAAACAGGGACCCGATGCTCAAAGCACTTCACTGGTGAAGTGCCTAGAGTACATTTCTCTGGTACACACATGTAGCTTGAAAGTTTCATTGTCTTTAAAATACTGCTACTAGGGATTCCTATAATAATAATAAAAAAAATCCCTTTACAATCAAGATTTTTTAAAAGCACATTAGGGATCAACAAACAACTGGATTGAGAAGCAAAATGCTGCTTCTTGAGAAACATTACATTGCTTGTATCAATTGAATATCACATCTATCAAGTGAAACAGGAGAGGGGATACGTTTCTGGGGACAGCTTTAAATGTATTTTCCGATTTAAGGTAAATATGAGAAGAACATCAATGTACTTCGCAAATATCATGGCTCTTATTTTGTACAGTAAAATAAATGAAAGCTGAGCCAAAGTCTGAACCAAGAAAGGGTCAGTTCTTCTAGAAAGGAAAAAAAAGAATCATTTGAGATGTAAATATCTGACAAATAATGTACAGCGGCAAAGGGAATATAAAAGGGGTTTTGGAAAGAAATGAACAGTATCTAGTTGTTAAGGTAATTAACCTTTTTTTCAAGATCATTAAAAAATGTTTTTCCTGCACGCTACTAATTTTCTTTCAGGTTGTAGGGGTCATTGTTTCACTGAACAGGAGGGGGAAAATTGAGAGCTGGTATTCATCTACCTAGTGCAAAGGGGACACAAACAATATTAATAATCAGTGTTACGTTCTTTCTTTCTGGCCAGTGTCTTCGTACCCTGGAATTCGACTGCAGGTCAGTGAGATACACCAGTAAAAATAGCACCCATACAAATATTAATTACCAGTAAAAAATTATCAGTGTAAAATAGTCCCTTCGGTATTTTGAATATGTTCCACTATCTCCACACTACTTAATAGAAGGAGTGATGTTCTTTTTAGCATTCAATTTTGCGTGAAACAATTTGTCCAATTGCACTGCAGAGAAATTTCTTTTTGATTCCATCCCCCATGGAGCTGATTTCTAAGGGATAGCTATAGTAAGGACAAAAAAGCTGTTCTTGGAGTACTCTTACAAAACAGAAATGCTGAAAGGCTAAGCAAGGGAATAAACAGCTAAAATGCCAGGTCTGGCAAAGCACCTGGTCACGCTGACCTTCTTAATTTCGTAACTGCTGTAACTTTAATGTGTGGAAGTTTTATTTTCATGAGGACTGAGCAACTTAAAATACCTCTGACTTTTGTAAGAACCCTTTGGTAGAAGTTGAACTCAGGAGCGCTATGTCATATGTAACTAGAAATTATAACTGAATCTGACTAATTGACCGTGTGAGTTTCTGGCAGACTGATCCAATCTACCTGGTTACCATACTGTTCAAACAGTTTCTTTACTCAATATGAGGACAAAACAGATAAACCATTTGCAGTGTGATTGTTCAAGAGCACATTATCCTGAAAATCAAACCAGCAAATAGTAAAGCTGATGAGATGATTTAGAACCATGGATCTCATCTACAGATAGAAGAAACATGCTGTAAGAGAAAACGTGAAAGTTTGAGGTTAGATAAGACTGGGTTTGAATTATTCCACACGAAAGTTTATCTAATTCCTTATTTAATAGAAGTTTTATTTGAAGGATGTACTCATGGAAATTTGAACAATGCTTTGGTCTCCACAAGAACTGGAACACAGCTGAGCTTTAGTGAGTATCTGACACATGGTAGAACCAGGGTATGGGGCCTGAATGTGAGTTCTTTGGTTCTGTATGAGGCTTAATTGCATTTAGCTTTTCTCTTTCTTTCTTTCTTTCTTGCTTTCTTGCTTTCTTTCTTGCTTGCTTTCTTTTTTCTTTAATTTTCTTTTCCTTTCTTTTCTTTTTCTTTTCTTCTCTTCTCTTCTCTTTTCTTTTCTTTTCTTTTCTTTTATCTCTTAACATACCTGGCTACTGGTAAACGACAAACTCACTCATATTTTTACTTTAAATTCCTGAGAAAGAAACTAAATGTTCCCAATTATCTTACGCTACCTGGGTCGCCATTGCTGGTCAAGCTGTCAGTGAAGGCACCAATGGACTGTGTCTGGGGATGGAGGGAGCCCTCTGGCCGTAGCAAACGTGACAAGGTGAACCTGCTCTCTAAGGGATAATGGGCAAGCATAGTGACTGACATCATTATTCGAAATTCTACCTTCGGAAGTGTGGTGAGGGCTGGCACAACGTGACGGAATCTGTGTAGTAATCACCATCTGGTGGCTGTGTTATAACCTCACACTTAAAGAAAGAGTCAGGAATGGGTGCAATTTAAGAAGTTCCCCAAATGTTTATTTCCCCAACTTAACACTCTATATACTACCGTCATCTTCCGTCTTACTTCCAGACCAGCCTCTGGAACAGGTGGTTATCTTACCAGGAAGTCAGCTGCTGATTCTACTTTCTCTTCTGTGCACAAACTGGTATATATATTTGATAAATATTTTTTAAAAGATTTATTTATTTATTCGAGAGAGAGAGAAAGCAGGGGAGGAGGAGAGGGAGAGAGAGGGGGTTTTTTGTTGTTGCTGCTGTTGTTTTGTTTTGTTTTGCTTTTTAAGATTTTGCTTATTTATTTGACACAGAGAGAGACAGAGAGAGCGATACATGCAGGGGGAGTGTTAGAGGGAGAAGCTGGCTTCCTGCTGAGCCTGGAGCCCCAAAGGGGGTCCTTTTCAGCATCCTGGGATCAAGTCTGAGCCAAAGGCAGACGCTTAATGACTGAGCCACCCAGGTGCCTGGGTAGAGAGAGTCTTAAGCAGACTCTGCATTGAGCATGGAAACTGATGTTTGGCTGGATCCCAAGACTGTGAATTTTTGACTTGAGCCAAAACTAAGGATTGGTGGCTCAATGGACTGCATCACCAGATTGATATTTTAAGGGACAAACATAAACTTTCTCTAATTTAAACCCTTAATTGGCTCCCTGTATTCCTCTAGATAAAATTCCAGTTTTTTAGAATGTACGTTCTTGTTGGTTCAAGTTTAGTTTTATGTTTGGCTCAACACTGTCTTCAGTATTCCCTTTCCTTACCAACTTCAAACCCCATGTTTCACTTACACTTTTTTTCTCTCTTACTAGATGCTGTAATTACTGAGGTCCAAACACCATACCAAAACAGAGTATTTGATCACTACAATTCACTGAAATCTTGCTGGCAGAGATTGTACCTGATTTTTATATTGTGTCTGTAATGGCTATCATTATTAAAACTCAACCATCTGCAAAATGTAATATATACCTCTTTTAATCTAACTTCCACAATATACTCATGAAGGACATATTATATTAATTTTGCAGCTAAGGAAAGAGAACCTAGTAGGTTAGAAAACTTGCTCTATAGCTAGTCAAAAACAAAGCCAGGCAGAAGTCAATCCTAGGTCCATTTGACTTTAAACTTCAGGTACTGACCCATAGTAAATGTCCTAAGAATGGAGAATCTTAGAGTCACCCATAGTAGAAAAAATATCTGTGATCATTAGTCTTTGCCAACTCATGAAGCAACATCAAATCTGGGACTATGTAGATATTTTCGTTCCTAGCTTCTACTAATCTTAGTTCTCAAGGGTGGAGTGTGGATACTAGCTCCTACCCCTATTGTCTCCATTGTATTTACTCTTCCTGCAATAGCTCAGTGTCTGTTTTTTTTTTTTTTAATATAATTTTTTATTTTTTATAAACATATATTTTTATCCCCAGGGGTACAGGTCTGTGAATCGCCAGGTTACACACTTCACAGCACTCACCAAAGCACATACCCTCCCCAATGTCCATAATCCCACCCCCTTCTCCCAAACCCCCTCCCCCCAGCAACCCTCAGTTTGTTTTGTGAGATTAAGAGTCACTTATGGTTTGTCTCCCTCCCAATCCCAATCCCATCTTGTTTCATTTAAACCCACTTAAGCCCCCATGTTGGTTTACACACTTCAGTGTCTGTTTTTAAATGGTGGGTAAAAAAGCTGTTTGCTTCCAGCTGTGACCATAATGTGAAGATAATCTGAGAGTGGGGTAAGAGAGGCAGGATAAAGAGTAAAATCAGGTGAGATAATGGTTTGTGATTACTATCCTATACAGGACAGAATGAGATTATTTATTTATTTATTTGTTTATTTATTTATTTATTTTTGCACATATAATGTGCATATATTTGGCACATATAATGTGTCAAAATTCTAAGAAACTTCATTTTTAGGTTTCCCTAATCCTTCATTTTATTTTACTAGCATTGCTGCTTTTGAAAACAAACAAGGAAGTGCTTCTTTGTTGTTGTTTGGCTTAATTATTAACTGGTTGTTGAAATTTTTTTAAAAAAAAGCATATTTTATAAAATGTAATTTTTAATCTCATAGAGATTCGCAGTAAAAACTTTCAAGTATTACGATAATGAGGTTCAGAGCAGATTCAACGCAATAGCATGTTACAAAATTTCTTCACTGTTAATTTTCCAAAAGATGTAGTACCAGTTTATAAAATGATGAATTTATCTCATTTTCAGATATAACATGATAAACATATTTTAATGTAGCTTATAAGAATGCATTTTAAATTAATATTACGATACAGATTTTCAAGCGCTGCATAAGCTTGATAAGCCAAACATTCCAGTTCACCCCTAACAGGTACTTACTGCTTGGAGTTTCCTTCAACCCTTGTAGAAAACTTATTTTTTGTTTCACAGATATTTGTTAACTTCTCTTTTCCTCCTGAAACCTCAGAGCTCTTATCAGTTACAGATACTCTTTTTTTTTTTTTTTTTAATCAAACTCTAGGCTTTTCTGGACTCACTTCTCAAGTAAGCCCTGACTTTTGGTTTTTTCCATGTTCTTTTCTGCATTGTTCAATGTTAGCAAAAATCCTGCTAAGTCAGTTCAGCCATCTCCAATATCTGACCAGTCATAATATCTGATTATCTGGTAACTGGTTCTCCACCATACCCTAGGTGATAATCTGCTTACAGGGGCCTCCCTCTGGCAAGAATCCTGTTCGGTCAGGTTGGCTAGAAACCCACCCCCCTTATTGATGATGTATATTTTTAGTAATATTCCATTCACTTACCACCACTCTGTTTCTTAATTATAAATTCCCACTTAGCCTTGTTGTATTTGGAGTTAAGCCCAATCTCTTCCCACTGCAAGACACCATCACAGGGGTCTCTATCTGGATATATCCTGGTCGGGGATAGTCTGCCATACTGCTACTTAACAAGGGTCACTGAAGACTTTTTTTTCTTTAAGGTCAATCTGCAAGGACTCCACGAGAGGAAGTCTCACCCTCTAGAGTTATTTTGAGTATTTAGTAAGTTAGCATGAAAGGGCAATGCAGAGCTTAATGCACACACTTAAGAGACAATTTCTACATTCTGTGGAAGTATAATTTTCAAGATGGTGAAATCATGGCTCTCATCAAACTTAAAATGAACACTTACCAAAGATTTTATTTAGCTCATCAATTAGTGAGGAAACAAAAAAAAGTTAAAATTCATTCAGATGAAATGTCTTATAATGATTTTTATTCTCTACTGGACAAACTTCATTTGCATTTCTAAGCACAAGCAACATTTACATTGTTACCAGTTACCCAAAACATAACTTCTGTCCTTATAAAGTTGTAAAAATAACCTAGTCAATATAAAAGACAATTAGGGGTGCCTGGATGGTTCACATGGTTAAATATCTGCCTTTGTCTCAGGTCAGGATCTCCAGGTCCTAGGATCTAGCATCAGACAAACTGCTCAGTGGGGAGTCTACTCTTTTCCTTCTCTTTCTGCATCTTCTGCACCCCTAACGCTCCTCCCAGCTCCTGTGTGCTCTCTCTCTCTCAAGTGAATGCATAAAAACTTTTAAAAAATTGTAAAAGACAATCAAAGGTGCTCAGCCTTATAGAATCAGACAACCCCCAGAGGGTCCAGTAAACAATCCACTGCTCCACTGAAAGGACCCCCACAGAAACCGTATTTGCTATTTCTAAATCAGTTTTTTGATAATTGTCCATTTCAAAGACAATTTTTTGGTACTTCCTCTTCTGTACAATTGATTTATTTTAAAATTAAGACTTTATTAATCTTTGTCTCTTCAGTACTTAATGTATGCTTAGTAGTCTAAAAAATGATGGCTTAATTTATTTATTAATAACCACTCCTACTTATGGATCACTTTATTTATGGAAAAGAGCTTTCTTGCGCCTCCTGTCATCCATTTGATCATCTCACACAGAGCACTGAAAAACAAAAAGCAAAGCCAAATAAAACAATGGCAGTTACAACATTGTTTTTAGTTCAATTTAATAAATACTTAATGAGCACCTACCACATACTTCCTGAAAAGAGGAGAGAACGCTAACAGGACTTGCTTGATTTAGATCTCTTCACTTTTCTTCCCTGATGGTACACTGGGCTTTTCTTTTCTGTGTTTTCTTTAACATTATCACCATGGAAACACTTCTGGAGTCATAATTCTGCTTTTTATAGGGTGTTTCTACTCTGAACGCTGAAAGACAATATAAAAAGCATAACTACCTCCTACTGGTTTATACCTCTATCCTCACAATAGCCCTCTCAACAAGCTTATGGGGTGTTGTAGATTGTTCCAAGAAGTACTGCAAAGCAAAGAAGACCGAGGACTGTCTTGAGATCACACACATTTCGAGGGCCCCCTCTGCTGTTTGCTGCTCAGTCTCAGAGACACTTTTCAAGCCCATGCTCTTTATCAGCTAACTAGCTCTCCTAATGAGTCAAAACACTTTCTATCCCTTGGGAATTTCACCCTTAAACTTGCCTTCAAAGCAGAAGGAAATGCTGTCTCTCTCTTCTTTGCTTATCCCAGTGATAAGATTTTTGGGGAGGAAGGAAACTAATTCTGCTTGTTGCCCTGGACAGATTCAAGTGCTTTGAATAAATGAGCCTTCAAAATGGACCTGTTACATGGAAGAAAATATAGCTCAGAGAGGATGGTTCATTTGGAATTACTAAAGCGCAGCAGGGGTGGGATCCAAGCTCAGGCTGCAAGGTTTGCACAGAGGCATGGAGTGAAAAAGAACATCTCTGCTTGCATTGTCAACCATGCTCTGTGACTCTCAGCAAATTACTTACCTGCTGGATTTCTTCTAGAAATAGTAATTGCATCTACCTAATAAGGTGGTTGTCCGGATGTAATTAGATATTGCCTGAAAGGCATGTATTCAGTAGTATTTTAACTTTCAAATATTATTAGCTCTAGTTAATGCTGTCTACCAAAACTTTTACTGCTAATCAATACCAGAACCAAACAAATAATAACAAAAATAACAAACATGAGGAAGTTACAAAGATTGACAGAAGTCCTTACAGTCTATACAGTTGTAACTGGAAACATCTAGGAGTGTCTGCTTTCATTTTTTTTAAAACAGGAGATGGAATTTGCTAACCATTTCCATTACAGCTCTCCACCCTAATTCTCCCCTAATTTTCTAATTTTCCTCCTTCCATTAAGTGACACTTAACTCCATATTTTAGGAAATCCCCCATCTTAGCCCTGGGCTATTCTAGTCATATAATTACTTGACTCGTTTTCATTTTTAAAGAAGTAACCTCCATCACAGTGGTCCACAGCTGGAAATAAAGGAAGGAAGGAAGGAGAGAGAAAGAAAGAAAGGGAGGGAGTCAGGAAGGAAGGAAAAACATTTCTTATGTCCACACTTCTCACCTGAATTTAAAAAATAATGCATATTTTAACGTCCCTTCTTTGTATGCACTCACAGAGATCCTAGTTTTCTCTACAAGTCCTCAACTGTGCTAAAACAAGACTAGTTGCATCTGTGTCTAAGTGGGCTCAATCCTTAAGGTATCCCTCAACAAAGCTGGATTTCCTTCCAACCGTCTTTCAAATTTCAACATCTCTTTCCATAGGGCTCAGTCAGGCCAGAGCTTTTAGATGGATTTAAGCAGTAAACTACTGGCCCCATTCGTTTCTTTCAGTTTATCAAGGATTCCAATTATGGCAGATATTCCTTTTATACTGCTGATAATTTTTTTTATCTCAGCAGTAATTTTTGACTATGATTTATTGACCCTACTCTCTTCCCCTATAATAGGCAATTAGTAATCTTATTCAGACCTTCAATTCTACTTGTCACAAACTCACGTGAAAAGAGAAAAATTGACCCAAATTCAGACCAGGACAGAAACTTTGTTCGAACAAACGTTGTAACTTACAATTCCTTTTTGGGGAAAAAATATCATCCCTGATAAAAGGCTTAATTAATTTTCAAATAAATTTTAATGAGAATAAGACCACTACTGAGAACTCAGCTATCCACTCCCTCAATAGATTATTAATCTTGGGAGAGACCTAATTACCTTTAACCAGTCTTGAAGGCATTATTTAATATTGCTCAACTAGATTCTTTGTTTATCTTTTCCAGATAGTACAGAAATGGTTAGCCAACCACCCACCATACCTATAGTATTTCCTAAAGGAAAGTAAATCTAAACTGACTTGTTAAAAGTCATTTGCCCCTGTAGCCAGATTATAATAAAAATGTGCACATATTTAAAATTTAAATTGTCCAAACAAAATTTCACCATATTTTTTTTAATTCCTCTTAGTTTTACGGTGTTCATCTCTTCTCCTACCTGACTGACTTTTAAATATGTTGATGGTAGAGGATACAAAGTATAATTTTTAGTTTTTCTTGAGTCCTTATACCAATTCCTAGCACATATTGACTAAATGAAGATCAAACAAAAAGAAAGAGAAAGAGACAGAGAGGTAGGGCATAAAGTAATATTACGGGGACTGAAGAAGGAAATGAAGTCAGTACCCTGGTGTGTTTCTGAGTATTGGAATGTTATCCCAATACAACTGACCGAGAGCATTACAGAATATTGAAGAGCAAGCCATTAAGTTCCGAAGAAGTACATAACCAAAAAGATGTATAGAAAACATTTTGTTGGATTACAAATTTGAGAACATGTTGAAGATGGTTAAACAAGCATTTGTTTCATTCCAACTTGGAAACCTATTGAGGATGACTAATAAAACAGAAAAATAACAAAAATAATGCCCGTGATTTAGAACAGCACATGGAGATAATAATACAGCTCCCAAATTTCTCTGTAGGGAGAAGAAGGGAAACCTACTGCTCAGGTTTACCATGGAGGAAGCGCCCTTGAAATACGGATGGTCAGGATGCTCGACACCTGTTTGATGGTGAATGGGGTGGTCAGTAGGGGCAGAAGGGGCAAGGTAAATGCCTTAAGGTACCTCTGGAATTTGTCTTATTGCAATTCTGTCCTTGTCAAGGGAAGGGGCATGTGAGATTAACAAAGACACTAATCAGACTAGCAAGTAGAAGAAATAGCTTATTTTTTTTTTCTTTAAATAAACTTTGCTCCAAGAGGATATCGTTTCTTTTAACTATAGGTCATTTAGATAGAAGCTAAAAGACTTGGACAATGTTCAAATTTTATTTGTGCTCAGTGTGGAACAGCAAATGTTTATGTGTTTTTTGTTTTCAGGATCAGACTAGAAAAGAGAAACAAACAAAGAGTTGTTTGGAAAAACAATTGATAATTATCTGTCTAGTATTTACTTTATACCCGGCACTGTCCTAAGTGTTTTATAACTCATTTAATCGTTTATTTAGTTCTCAAAAGAAGCCTATGAGGTATGTACTGTCATTAGCCCCATGTTGTGGATGAAGGGGCTAGAATCAGATGAGGAGGTTAAACAATGTTTCTGAAGTCACACAGTTGGTAAAATAAACATCCAGGCAGCCTGCTCTAAATTTGACTTAATGACCTTCTTCCACGGAATCCCCATTTTTATCACTTCTAGTAACTTTACAATATTTCTCTGAATTTTGTAAAAAAGAAATTCTCTCAGAAAACATAGTTGACTGATTTAAGATCTGGGATTCTACTTTGTGCCTGGGGCTAAGATAGGTAATGGGTCTTTTTTTTTCTCATCTGTTTAAAATAATAATAGTTTCTTCGTCATAGGGTTATTACAATAATAAAATTAAAATGTGAAGTGTCTATTATTGTCCTGGCAAGGGTATATTTCTACCTATGTCTAGATTTATGTTTAGGTATCGACATAGATATAGATTGATAGAATGATAAGTATAGCTAGCTGTCATCACTAATGATATTATAATATTACTTTAGAAATGAGAAACTGAGGGTCAACATTAGGTTACTTCCTTGAGTCCCAAACCTCCTGGACATCAAAATATGAAAGTTTTCTATGGATTTTTTTAATACTAATATATCAAAGGCCCCAAAATTTCACTATTTAAATAAAAAAGATCAATAGCTTAGAACAAATAATTTTTTGCTATATGCCTATTAAAACCTCAGAAGTCCCTTTCTTTTTTTTTTTTTTTTTAAGATTTTATTTATTCATTTGACACAGAGAGATCACAAGTAGGCAGAGAGGCAGGCAGAGAGAGAGAGAGAGGAGGAAGCAGGCTCCCCGCGGAGCAGAGAACCCGATGCGGGACTCGATCCCAGGACCCTGAGATCATGACCTGAGCCGAAGGCAGCGGCTTAACCCACAGAGCCACCCAGGCGCCCAGAAGTCCCTTTCTTAACTCCAAACATTTATATCCTAAAACTTGTCACATTGTCAATTTTTTCCTTTTATATCTCATCCATTCATAGGTCCAATTTCTTCTTTTTTCTACACTCTTCCTTTTATTATGTAGATTGCTTTATCAGGTTCCTCTGCCTGGCCTTTAGCCCATAAAGCTTCACACCAATCTTTTTTGTTGTTGTTCTATTGCATAATATTCTCTGTAATGAATCTGACACCTTCTACAGAAGATCAAGTCCTTCTCCAGCTACTTCATTTGCATTGTCTTGCTTAAATTTGTTTTGCATTAGCCAATTATTCAAAGTACTTTTCTGACAATCTGAGACAATCTGAGACAGTATTCACTGTTCATGTTTGTTAAATTGCTATTTTTCAACAACTTAAAATATTTATAACCAAGCAACATAACTGTGGTCTCTGGTGGGCTCTAGTATTCCTATTGGGCTTTTCCTCTTATTTATGTTCAACCATTTACACAAGTGGAACTGAATGCCCCTCACTCAGCCTTTACAAGCACATATTCCTGGAGATCCTCTCAAACCTTATTTAATCTCATTTTGTGCATAATTGGTTCATATGTCTGAAACACATACTGTACTGACCTTAAATACGTTACAGCATATTAAATATTAATTTTTTAAGTTAAAAAAAGAAATCTAGAGGTACAGCGGAACCAAGATTTGTTTTTCACAGGATAGAGACTAATTCAGTTGCAGCAAGATTGGATGAACGTTTTTTAAAAACATGAACTCCCACAAAGTACAAAGAAGATTCTGTAAGTGTGGGTGAGCTCTGTTCATTGACTAAAAGAAAAATCCTTTGCTTTTCAAGGAGCAGTGAGCCATAATCCTTAATCACGAATACAGAAATGTCCCAATTCACTTGTGACGAACTCATTTCTGGCATCATACACATTGTTTGACACCAAATAAAACTTCTCTTTCATATCCGAGTTAAACTGTAAATAATTCCTGCTTGGTCTTCTGCATAACAGGCTCAGAAGTCTGGTGGAGTTGATGAGATCTCTTATAATATCTATCTTTGGCTATTGTCACAACCTACTATGCTCTATGGGTCTGTGCTGTTGGCACAAAGCAAAACAAGAAGCATACAAACAAACCAACCAAACCAGAAAAACAACTTCATTTGATTTACATTATTAGATTCCACCTGGGGACTATATTTTGTCTGTCCAGAAACACACCTATTGAAAGGGTACAATTTACATATCTAGAACTAGTGAACTCTACGTTTTTACTATGGCTGTCAATGTAATTCTGAATACTGAGAGTAGTAGTGTCTACAAGACATTAGGTTAAAACAGGGAAAGTTGCAGGCAGTGATTTCTGAATTTCCGGAAGTATTGACTGCTAAACTGTGATTTGTTAACGGCCTCTTCAGTCTCTTGCCTTAAGAATTTCCCGTATTAAACTTTTTTTTTTTTTTTTAAATTTTCAACCTTTAGTGTCTTGTATACATACTAAGGAGAAAATATCTCAAATGTTTATTTCTTGTCATCTCTTACTTACTCCCCATATAATATCCAATGGGTCGTAATTCTACTTGCCAGAAAATACTGCTGGCTTTTGCTGGAAACTATGTATGTATAATATAATAAGCAATAAGTAGCATTGTCCTTTTGGGGCCCACTGATTTGAAATTAAAAAGATCAAGTCCTGCTCCCACCATTTATGAGCTAAAGAATCTTGGAAAAAACAGGTTGGCAGAGTCTAAGTTCCCTTAGCAGTCCTACAGAACAAATGAAACTCTGTGTAAGAAAGTATTTTAGGAACTATGATACAAGAGTTTGTAACTGCTATTATGACTGTATCATACAAACAAGTACTCAGAAAACTTAATTTCTAACTCTTATTTGAATCTATAGAAAAGAAGGATTTATCCATTTGGTTTTCATATCTTGAGTGTTTTCCTGTCAAATTAAACACTCTCGTCATGTATTTTTTTAAAGACATTTAAATGATAGCGTAAGAGCAAATGTGTGAAATCCTGAAGATTTTGCTATTCAAAGTGTCAGCTAGTTCATAGGCATGCTAACAGCCCAATCACAGGGCCAAGGAAGAGTTTTATTCCTCATTTAAATATTTGACTTCATTCCAATCTGACCCAATTCACTTGACACTATCTGAACTGCAGGTGGCTAGTTAGTTGTGTAATTACAGTTCCACAGTTTCAGTTTAATACTTTGGACTCAATTTAGTTGTACAAAGAGAATGCAAGATCATCACAAAGATAAGTTCTTTAAAGACTTTTGATCCTTTTGTATTTTAATAAATTTTCCAAATGCTATTATTGCTTCTCTTAAAGACTTGGTTCCTGAAACATTTGCTCTTTACAAGCTTAATATCTGCTGAAGAAAGCTGTAGAAAAATGTTCAATAATGGAAATACTAAGCCTTCATTCTCATAATCAACATGAGCTTTGAATCTTTATCAAACCTTTATCAACTGTTCATTACATTCTATCCTTTAAGCTCATGCTGACTTCACTATTGAACTCTTCATTGTAAAGTTTGTATTTCGTTGTTTTTTTCCTTGGCAAACACATTTTTAAGTGTGTTTTGACTTTTGGAAGGACTATTATTTTATATTTTTATATTTAATGTGGATTTCATCAGTGTTCAGTATTAACGGTGGTTTTCTGGTCAATAACATCCACATCTAAGTAACAAATTTTATCACACAGGAGGACTTCACAATTCATACTCCAGTTAAGAGACAACTTGCCTATAGTTAAATTTAATCTCAAAAAGAATTTAGTAGGTGGTTATTTTCCAGATGACTTTTAAAAAGGTAACATTAATAATCTCCACCTTCATTTATATAACAAACATCATCATCTTGTGACATTATATTTTTTACCCAAGTTGTTGGTAGCAAAAATGGTAAAGGTTCTTTGAGCCAAAATGCCTTTTTGTTTATACATTTATTTATCCCCTTAGTTGCTCAACAATGATTAATTTGGGGTCACTCTGCACTAGAAATAGTTGTATCCTGCCCCCAAGAACAAAGCTGAGTAAGATATACATCCTGTCTTTAGAGGGCCCATGGTCCAGTGAGTAAATATAGGAAGATTAGTGCTTTAAGGAATATGTTGTAAGAAGTAACCAGTATATGACCTTCTCTGCCTTAGAGATTAGAGAGAGATTTCATAGGAGTGATGTTGGAGCTGAATTATGAAGACTGCACAAGACCAAGATGAAAAATACTTAATAATGTAAATAAGAAAATAAATAATAGGTGCAAAGGTTATTACAAGCAGGAATATGTTGTTGCCCTTTGACTATTACTGACTTTTCTCTAGTATAAATGAGTTAGAGCTTCCCTCCCTGTTCTGTTTATGTAACTCATTGCAAACCCTATTTGTAGATCTGGTGTCTCACAGGAGCTTGTGCTCAAGGCAAAATCCAGCCTTGGCGTACATTCAAACTGCCCCAGCTTCACAAATGCATAGTGTGAATGACTATTTAAGCTGCTTAAGATAGTTGAGAAGTTCAGAGAATAAGAATGATCATTAATATATTTTTTAAAGATTTTATTTATTTGTCAGAGGGAGAGAGAGTGAGCACAGGCAGACAGAGGCAGAGGGAGAAGCAGGCTCCCCGCTGAGCAAGGAGCCAGATCGGGACTCTATCCCAGGACGCTGGGATCATGACCTGAACCGAAGGCAGCCTCCCAAACAACTGAGCCACCCAGGTGTCCTAATCATTAATATTTTTTTAATGTGAAATATATTTACTATTGATAGAGTTTTGTTGCCGATTCACCCTATATGCTTTCCCAGTCAATTTGCTTTTTTGTTGTTGTTGTTATCTGAGTGTGCCATAGAGTTTTAAAAAGCAGTGGATGTACTGTTCTTTGTTGTGTTTGTGGGAAAGTAAAACTCCATTTAGTGAACTGAACTGAATGATGAATTGCTATTTCCTAATATTTAACATGTTTGATAATTACTGGATGATACACACTGGATGTTTGCCTCCACCCAAATTCATATACTAAACTCTTAACCCCTGATACGATGATATGAGGAAATGGAGCTCTTGGGAAGTAACTAGATTTAGATGAGGTCATGGGGGTGGAGTCCTCGTGTTGAATTAGTGCCCTTACAGGAGACCAGAGAGCTTGCTCTCTTTCTCTCCATCATGTGAAGATGCAAAAAAGGCAGCTGTCTTCAATACGGGAAGAGAGTTCTCACCAGGAACCAAATTGCAGACACTCTTTTCTTGGACTTTCCAGCCTCCAGAATGGTGAGAAGTAAATATTTGTTATCCATGCCAACCGGTTCATGACATTTTGTTATAACAGCCTGAGCAGCCTAAGACTCCCAAGTTTTAACTTTGAATTTCTGCATATGCTAAAACCTACTTTTGGGTAAACTAGTAAGTATTAAAATATTAAGAGTGTACCTTGGACATAGAAAACCGTGCTACAGATTCTCTACTAGTCACCGTTCGGTCTTCAACTCGAACTTCAGAGCTCTTTACCCAGAGAACCTTCTCTTCAATTTGAGCTTTACTGCCAGTTTTTTTAAAAAATGTCAGGAAATCTTGCTTGAGTAAATAAAATAAAACTTTAATGAAGTTGCATACTGGCCATGGGTTCTTTCTTATTTCTTCCATGCCTGTGCCAATAACAAGGAAATTTCCATCTTTGGACTCTGTCTTTGCATGGCTCAGTGTGACGACTCCTTGGCAGTATCTTTCAGGGTTGGATTTCAATGAGACCCAGCTGCTAAGCTGTGCATACTCTGTAGGAAGGTGCAAGGTCCCAGGGACACATGCCTTAACTATTTGTGTTAGAAGCACAGGTAGCTTGTTTGTACATTCTGTCATTATTTCATGATCAAACCATATTTTTTCCTTTCCAGCTTCTCTGTTTTTTTTGCTCTGTTTCGAAGGATAAGACTAAAAATAGACCTATTGATGATGAAGCCATTTTTATTTAGAAATGCATCAGTAAGTTTTCCCTGCAGCAGATTGTTTCCCATCCTTTTCACAGAATCAGCACCTGAACAAAAGTTGAACTTATAGCCCTTTACCCATCCTCATGACCAAATGCCCTAAATAGTGATTTTTAGGCATTCTGTATAAAAGGGAATGTTCTATAATTCAAAATTACAGCTTCTTTTGGAATATGTCCTAATATGCAATACCCTATATTTCGAGACACTTCAGATAATGATGAGAAGAGCAAGAAGCTGAATTTTTCTCTTGTCCTTCACCTTCTACTTCCCACTATGGGATTTTCTAAAATTAACACTATTCAATGTGACTATAAGCTATAAAATTAATACATAAGTTACATCTTAAGAAGACAACTCTCATTTATTGTTTCCCTCCTTTTTGTTAGACAGTTCTATGGCTTTATTCTAATACTAGGACCCTGGAAATAAGTCTTCCTGTCCCTTTTATTTGTGGAAGAACCAATGGTAAACCAGGTTCTTGCCTGTGTTCTTACTATGGCAGAACAAGGATTCCCACAGAATGTGCTATGTCCAGAAATCACCGCTCTCTCAACTGGGAAGTCTTGTAATTGGACTATTATAATAATGGGTTAGAAAATGAATTCATAGTTAAAAATAAATGAGGAAAATGTATGGTGAAGAATGTCCCACCAAAACGAAAGAAAGAAAGAAAGACAAGACTAGATGAAAAAAAATTTCAATAAAATTTCTGATTCAAACATATTTTTCCACCAAATTATATTTTTCTGGTGTCAAAATTCTTAGAAGAGAAAAACAGTTATTTCAATATAGCCAAAATTTAGTAAGTCGTTACGATGGGCCTCTAACACTGTGATAGATAAGACCAACTGAATGGAAAGTGTAGCTAGATAAGCCAGGGAGGGCTTCCCTCAAGACCCACAGCCCCAGGAAAGAGGGCATAGCACCTCAGGTTTGTGAAGGTGAAAAACAGAGTCACAGGCAGCATTCATTGACTTGTATAATTCAGGTCCACAAACCTTACTCTTCTGGGTCTTTTCTTGAAAACATCCACAGACATATCCATGACTATAACAAGTGCTGTTCAAATAGGATTCTCCTCAGCAAAAGTTAAACTTTAGTGCTATTTGCTGAAGCCATGAAGGCACAGGATCACATAATTTTATTAATATATTAAATTGCCAGCAATCTTCTAAAACTTTCTTCTTGCCACAATATATAAACTGTTGGATGTGACTGCCCCTTCCAACTTACAGTCTCCCATAGTTGCAAAACCATTATTTTTGTCCCGCAGATTAGTGTACATTTTCACCCATTTTTTCCCAGCGGATGAGGGTTGAACAAGTAAATTTTATACCTTGGAATCATCTTTGATTCCTCTGCTTCACTCCTGACATCCAAATGATCAGAAATTATTGTGATGCTACTTTTGAAATCTACATAGAAATGAATCACTGATCTCCCTAACCCACCTTGGTGGAAGTCATCATGGCAGCTTGCCTGAAAAATTTCCAATAACTTTCTAATCAACTTCCTTCGTCTTCCTTACAGTCTATTCTCAACAAAATTGATTGCCAGCAATCCTCAGACCATTGCTGATTTACTTTCTTTGATTTCTTGCTTCACCTCAAGTCAAATCCAAACTCTTTTCTATGGCCTACAAGCCGTATATTATTCTGATATTTTATCCTGCTGTCTTTTCTGACCACATCTTCCATCACTCTTTTCCTCTCTGATTTTGTTCTAGCCGCTATAACCTCTTTACTGATTCTCTAACACAAGTAACATATTCACATCTGAAAATCTTTATACTTGCCCTTCCCTCTACTGGAGCATTCCGCTCTTCAGTATTCAGATGGTTCATTAAAGCAATTTATTTACCCGTATGTTCACATATCAGTCACCTTCTTTGAGAGGCCTCCTTGACTGTCCTATATGAAATGCTATGTCTTATCCTCCTGTTAATTCCTTGACGCCTCTTCTTTTTTCTTCTTAATGCTCAGCCCCACCTGCAATATTAAATAATTATTATTTATTTATTGCTTATCTTCTCTCATATCATAATAATAATAACTGAGCACAGTTGTATCTATTTTGTTTACTTTTTTTTTTTTTTTTAATATTGAGAGCACCTAGAGCAGGGCATGGTATATGTTAATAGCACTAAATGAAGGCCAAAAAGGGCACTGTACAGTTTCCAAATAGGAGTACTGACACACATTTTTTAAAAAGATTTTATTTATTTATTTGTCAGAGAGATGGAGAGCACAGAAAGGGGGAGCAGCAGGCAGAGGGAGAAGCAGGCTCCCTGCTGAGGAAGGAGCCCAATGGTGGACTTGATCCTAGAACCGTGGGATCATGACCTGAGCCAAAGGCAGATGCTTAACCAACTGAGCCACCCATGTGTCCCTTGACATGTTTTTACTTTAAATAAGAGCATTTACCTAAAAGTGCTACACCTCTCCTTATAAAGCACTGTTTCCAAATAAAAGTGCAAAGTCAAATCCGTAAATTTTTTTTCAAGTTAAGAGGTTTGTCGGAAATGGGATCTTGATCACACCCCAACACAATGGCACTTTGCTTCTAAACTTATTTTGAAGAATGAATCTAAAGTAGGTTGGGAAATGTTGTTCATCCTTTGAAAGTACTAGGTATTATAGGTGTGATTAATCCAAATCGTAATAACTTATTTAAAATAATCACCTAAATGTATTTTCTTTATAAAATATCTAACTCTTCAGCAACTTTGTGTACATATATTCTGGTTAGCTTCCTGCATAGCCATTTTTATAGATGTATACTTGACCATTGACCTGGATAAATATTACCATATAAATTAAAAGGAACTCTAACCATGAGTCAGTATGTCCAAGTTATTATGCTCTTAATTTAGTGCTGACAAAATCCAAATTTGAGTTATTTTTTAGAAACTCTGTAGAAGTTTGGGAACAAGTAGATTGTAGCCTTTTTTCATTTCCCAAATATTAATGAAAACATTCTGTTGCCCATAAAGCTAGAGGTGTATTTCCAACTGATTTTATATCAATCTTTTATTTTGAATGCTCATAGCTTTGACTTTGGCACAGTCTACAAGAAATACACTTTATAAGTCTCTTGCTCCCAAGTCTCTAAATTGCACATTCTGAAAAACTGGCTATTTCTGCACAGAACATAGAGATTGAATGCAAGGCTATAATTCACTTTCAGGTTTTCTGCTGATGACATAAACCAGCAGAGCTTGTTGGTTTATGAACAGCAACAGGACACAAAGATTGAATTATGGCATGTGTCAGTGATGAGAGATAAAGAATTGGCACTCACAACCCAAAGATAATAGTTTCATTCCATTCAAATTGGAGACATGGAGAAATATTTTTAAACATTTAAGAACAAGTTCATCTCTATTAATGTTTTTATCTTATACAAGATAACTAGCAAGCACAATTTAAGAAAATATCAGATCTATGTTCAATAGAACATAAACTATAGAGATGATGTAAGAAATTCCATAGGCTGACCTGGCACTTTACATAACTGAGATGTTTCTAAATTTGCTGAGAAAAATTACTGTTTCTCCTTTCTGGAAGTAGCACCTTACAAAGCATTATATTAGCTCATTCATAGCCTTAGCTTATGAAAGTGCTGTACTTATTAACAGTGTAGGAAGAGGTTTCCTTTTTATTTCCTGATGTCTTTTGAGAAGCAGAGGAGAAGAAAGGTAGAGGCAGAATAAGAAATGGATGCATTATAGTATTTCATAAAGGTCGCCAGCAAAGTGCATTCTGACAGCATTCTTCGTTTTCAAGTCCCCACAGTGGGTCAGGTGCCATGTTTCAGTCAGCTGAGGTATTAAACTATGTAGAAGCAGTCAAATATAAAGAGAGTGTCTCAGTTTAGCTGTCCTAGAGTCAGAGCCTAAGGTAAGGTTCTAGAGCAAGTATTTTATTTGAGAGGGAATGAGAACATGAGTAGAGAAAAACAATGTTACAAGAAAAAGAAAAAGCAGCTACTAAGGGGTGCGTTATTAAACCAGCTATCTCCATGGTTACTGGATCTTTGTACTGAATGGAAACATTAGGCAAGGTATAAAATAATGCCTTAGCATTTTCCTATGGGAGGGGTGATGGGCATATGTTAGTTACACTCTACAGTTATTGGTTCAAGGCCCAGGGTGGAGGAAGGCCATGTTAATTCATAAAAAGCCCACTGAAAATACAATGAAGAAAATACAATGACAGAAGTCAGGATCAAAGGGTTACTGACAAGATATTACTACTGTCTGCTATAGAGGGAAGACTTAGGGACACTTCCACCAAGAGAGTTCAGAGTGGCATGATTTTTATGGTCAGCTCCTTCACTCATCAGAAATGCAGTTGTGGGGGTATCTGGGTGGTATCAGTTGGTTAAGCATCTGCTTTCAGCTTGGGTCATGATCCCAAGGTCCTTGGGTTGAGCCCTACATTGGCTCTCTGCTCAGTGGGGAGTCTGCTTCTCCCTCTTCTGCCACTTCTGCACTTGTGTGCTCTCTTTCTCTCTGTCAAATAAATTTTTTAAAAAAGAAATGCAGTTGTGAGCAAGTCCCAATTTTCTGCATTTCTCCAAAAAAAAAAAAAAAAGGTTTGAGCAGGTAATTTTTAAGGACCCACCCTTGGCAATATTCTACAAACTAGGAATTTTCCATGGTATTAGATTATCAAATTCTTTAGGACCAAGGACCAAGACCATTTCTTGAAGCTCCAAGACTTATCTTAGTATCTAACACTGACACTTTCCTCACACTCCTCATGTTCTACTCACACCTGCCACTTCCTATGGATAGATGGTGTCAATATCCACCCCTCCTATAAGATTCTGGTTTCTGGGGCACCTGGGTGGCTCAGTGGGTTAAAACCTCTGCCCTCAGCTCAGGTCGTGATACCAAAGTCCTGGAATCGAACCTCACATAGGGCTTTCTGCTCAGCAGGGAGCCTGCTTCCCTTCCTCTCTCTCTACCTGCCTCTCTGCCAACTTGTGATCTCTGTCTGTCAAATAAATAAATAAAATCCTTAAAAAGAAAATTCTTATTTCTTCTCATCCTACAGCCAATTCATTAAGAGTCATCCTGATTCCACCACCAAAAATACCTATCAAATCTGACCACTGTGAACATCTTCACCATTACCAACCAAAACAGAGTCACCATGTTCTCAGCCTGGCCTGAAGAAGAGCCTTCCATTGTTTGCCCTTATAATCCTTTCTTCAGAAAGCGGCAGTGTGTCCTTTTAAAACATAAATCTGCTTTGATACTTCAGGCAATTTCTATTGAAATGAGTTTAAAATCCATATTCTTTATCAATAAAAATATGTAGAAAATCACCTTCATGAGAAAGAATAGCCTGTGGTCTTATTCCATTTGTTGGTATAATCAGTAGATCTGGAACTGATCTAAAGTATTTATGTTTTTAAAGAAATATTAATTTTTTACCCAAAGAGATTTTGGCAAGCAGCAGAAGCCCAGAAAAAAGGAGGAGTTAAAAGAAAGCAAAAAAAATTAACAAGGCTTTTTCAAGTATCTAATATGTGAGAAGGAACTCTAACTCAGAAACAAGAATGTTCTATTTATAAAGCATATGACCCTTTCTTTGAAATACAATTACCACTTTTGGCAAAATGAGATTATCCAATTCTTGGCAATCTGATTCTATGTCCACCAGTCAAACTTCTAAATTATGGTCACTGATTCTTCAGCTCATATTAATACATGAACTAATGAACTTACTTATGCCCTGTCTCAAGTCCTCACAGTGATGCCATGTGTTCAGTACTTAGATGCCCATTTTGCAGATGACAAACAGGTGCTCAGAAAATGGTCCTTTTTTTCATCACCTTCCTAAAGGTGCATTTTACTAGGGAAAATGTGCTGTTTAGTGGGATTGTAGGACCAGGTACTTCTCAATAAAATGAATAAATCTCTATTTTATTGTTATAACTTAATTTTTAGTGTTATGTGAACAGGAGCCTGGACATCCCCCTGAACCTGCACATCTTTTCAAATTGCACCAGAGCCTCGGCAGGTTTTCCCAGAATGGAAATAATGCAGCCTGGAAAAAGAGAGGGTGAAGCTGAGATCATACAAGGCATGAGGGTTAAAGTAGCTTTTGTGGGAAAGGGAATTTTTGGCTCATGTACTAAGCAGCAAAGCCCTGAGACACAAAAGAGGAGCTGGAATAGGAAGGTTACCAGATAAAATGCAGGGCATCTGCTTAAAGTTTACTATCAGATAAACAATGAATACTTACTTCAGTGTAGATATGTCCCAAATGCTACACATTAACCACCCTGTGAATGTGCACTGTTCCTGTTCTGAAAGGGCCATGCTTACATTTTAAGAGTATTCATTGTTTTTTTGCAATTAAAGTTTAACTGTGCATCTTGACTTTTATTTGTTAAGCCTGAAGTGGATAATAGGCCCAAAGTATATTTGTATGGAAACGTGTAGGTAAACAGTTCGGCTGATGGATGTGAATCTGGGTTTCTGATGGAAATCCAAGAATCACTATGATTTGAATTTGCAAGTCTGTAGAAAGGCAGCACCATAGAGTGCAGTGTTTCTGAACATCTTTGGGCCTTGGAGTCCAACAGGCCTGGACTGGAGTCTTGGCTCCTCCAACTTATACCCTATTCATGTGACCTTGGGCAAGTTGTTTATCTCTCTGAGTTTCAATGTGTCCCTACCTAAAAATGGAAGCAGTAAGCTCTTGGTGTTCTTATGAGGGTTAAATGAAATAACATATGCAAAACAAATTTTAAAATACCATTGGGTATCACATTTGTAGGAATCCTCTCACAGTGTTACTCATAGGCTACTTTTTTTTAGCCTATTTGAGCATAAATAACAATTGAACACATGCTATAAACACATTGTTGAAAATTGCTGTAGAATACACACTCAACATCGAATCCTTGATACACTTAAAACAGAAACTGTCTAAATGACTGAGAGTTGAGATTTTTATCTGTCATTTTATACCCTAAAACAGTGGAATAACTTTTGTCTCATTTTTCTCTTTTATTCTGCACCTGGACTGCTTACTGAAAATGTTGAACAAGAAACCATCTAGTGGTCTCTGCTTAACCTCAAGGCCAGGCTTCCTTATAATCAGTACCGAGACTGGTTTTATTTCAGCAACTTCTGGGGACAGTATAGAGCCTGTAAGAGTTTCAGGAGCAAGCACAGGTTGCCCCTTCTCAGACACTTCAGTGCCTGAAATAAAAACAGGGAAGCCAAAAGATCTACAAGTTCAGCTATCTGTCCCATCACTGTATTTGTCAACAGGGGAATCAGTAAATTTTCGGTGACCTCCTTCCTAAGAGAACTGCCCTCTCTTCAGTGACTTATCAACTCCCCAGAGTTTTATTAGCAGCAAAATATCCAGAGTTCATCATCCAAATTTCATTCTCAAAGAATAATCATTCAATGTTATTGACAGTATCAGCAGGTTAATTAAGAATTCTGCACATGATGATGTTAAGAAAGCTAACATATTTTCAATATCTCCTGTCATTACTCAAGCCAAAAGCGTAACAGATATTTGTTCAGTAATACTCAGATATGTCATGGATTGGTGTAGGACAATTAATATCTACTCTAAACATTAAAATCTAGTATTGGGAAAAAATAAGCTTTCCAGACCACTGTTATTGTTCTTAGATACAATCTAATACAATTTCTCTGGCAGAAAAAAAATTGTAAGCTATTTACAAATAGATGTTGCATTGAATCATGCAGAACAATACTTTCATTTGATTGTAGTTTAAAAAACAATGAGAAATATAAAATGCAATCTGTACACGATGGTGCAAGTCACTTAATACTGAAATGTTGGAGAGACAGCCTCAAGTCCAGATTCTGCCACTGATAACATTATGATATTAAAGTATCTGACTTTCAGTTTTCATGTAGTCTAGGGAGAATGGATAAGTTTTTCAGTATTTTGGTCTAGTAAACATGTTTTGAAGGTAGATAGAAATTATCTTAATTCTTGGCTATGGTAACTACCTGCTGTGTGTTACTTAGCCACTTGGAGTCTTATTTTCTTCTTATGAAAAGTAGGAATCATAAGACCACTTACTTGAGTGAGTTTTTCTGAGAACTGCAGGAAAAGCATTGATCATGGTGGGTAGCACAGAGCAAGAACATGAGAAGAATGGTTCCAGTTCTTGTCTACCTTCTTATTTCTTCTCTCCCACAGCTTTGTTAACCAAAGTTTGTGATTTTTTACTCTCATACAGGATTATTACTTTATTTAGATTTAACAATATAAAGGCATTCATACACTTTTATATCCCTGTACAACTTATCCTTTACTATGAAATATCAACTGGGTACTTATAAGGAAAGTAAGAAGTTTAATATGAGAAATTATAAGTTACATTCAATACAATAATGAATGTAGTAAAATGGAAAACTTAAGAATGGTTTACCGAAATTATAGTATGAGTTAGAAACGATTACTTGCCCATTTAGAAGAGTTAAGTGAAGAGATAACTATTTCTGCCTGGATAGTTCAGCACTAACATCTCGATGTTGGCATGTGAAACTTGGAAGTCGTGTAGATTGTAGAGATGGTAGAAAGAGCATTGTACACAGAAAAAAGCATAACAGAGCCCCTGAGTTTGAAAGTAGCTAGAAATGCACAGGGATATGCAAATACTCAGTTTTGGCGGTAGCATAGAGTACAAGAAAAGGAAGAGTGGGAGGTAAGCCTGGGAAAACGGCTTGGCAAGAGTTTTTGGAGAGCCTTCAATGGACTAAAGGAGTTGGAAATGTTTTCGGTTAATGCTGGGGAATCTGGGGATCATCGAAGTTTTTCCAGCTGGGGGTGGGAAAGTACATGATCATAATATCACTGTGGGATTATTAGCCTGGAAGTATTAAGTTATATAGATGAGAACAGGAGACTAGAGGCCGGGGAAGATTTCAAAGGAGCATTTGACTGTTAGGGTAGACAATATTGAATTCAATACCTGAGCAGTGGAATTAACAAGGAAGAGGTGGTTAAAAGAATTATCAGATATTTGTTATAATTCTCAAGCACTCTAAATGCTTTAATTTTCCCCAGAACCTGTGTTCTTTTATGTCTTTAGGCCTTTTTATGTTCTATTTCATCTCCCCAGAATTTTTTTTTTTTTCCCCACTTCCTCTTCTGGTGAAATCCTACTCATCCTCTTAGAAACAGCTTACATATTTCTCTCTTTTGGAAGCCTTCCTTGACTCTGTATAATTAATTTTGTTTTAAAAAATATATTCAATAACTATCATATACCAGGTGCCATTATGAATATAGCACTCATTCCACCTTCTAAGTAGTTATTTTCTACTGAAGAAGATGGATAACTATAAACTATTACAGGACCTTGTTCATTCATTGTAAAGGCAAATGTACATTGAGATCCTATGGTGACCCAGATACTCTTCTTCTAGATACTGGACATAGAGCAATATGTGAAAGAGACAAGATTTTTGACTCAATAAGTGTTACATTTTATTAATGCTACAAGCTGGCAGTGACTGCCGTAGAGATTTTTTTTAAGTTAAATAAATTAAAAATATTTTATTTAGTAATTAATGTTCATATAAGAGTATACATTCAGAACACATTGACAAAGTAGGTGTTCTGATTTCTATGAAAGGATTAGGCATTTAGATGGAAAAGGGAAGACCCAATTAATAAAATGGAACAAGCCATAACTAGAGTCAGTGGAAAAGGTGTACAGGAAAGAGCATACCCAGTGCAAAGGCCTGGAGGGGGACTAGCCTGGTAAACTTGAAGGAAAATGGTCTAATTACTTCAGTGAGTGAAGTTGTAGAGGGTTTTGAAATGAGATCAGAAAAGTGGGCTGACTCTTATAAGCCCTCACAGGCTTTGGTAGAGAGTTTGGATTGTTTTCCTAAGTGCAAATGAAAGTCATGGGAACAAGTAAGTAACCAAGTCATGTGCTTATGTCTTTACAGGATTGCTCTGGATGCTGGATGGAAGGCTTACTTTAGAGAGAAAGAGTAAAAACTTGGAGAATATTTAGGAGGCAATCGCAGGAATCCAAGCGAGACGTGATAATGTGCTTTGGACTTAGGTGGAGGAGATAGGGACGGAGAGAAGTGGGAAAGCTGGAGAAACGTATCTGAGGTTGCATTGAGGGATAGATGGAGAGGAAAGAATCAAGGATTTTGCTTAAACAAACTGGGTGGATAATGGTCACCACGAAGGGAGATACTGGTGACGGGACAGACTTGAGGGATACTTGGGAATTATTCTGGGGTTTGCATAATTTTGAGACTTATCTCAGAAAACTAGAAGGTGATATCAAGTTAGTGGTTAGGGATTTTAAGGCTGGGGCTCCAGAGAGCAATTGACACTTGAGACATGTAAGTTTGATAGATATCTGATTACAAATGCATTCATAGCCTGGGGACTAGCTAAGACAGACAAACTCAATACTACAAATAGAGAAGACAAGATGCTCCAGATGCTCCATGACCAAAACCTGACATAAAACCAAATATTTAAGGGTGCTATAGAGGAGAAGAATAAAACAGTTAGAGGGAGATGTGGGAGCAAATCTAGTTAGTCTGCAACATGGAAGTTATCTGTTGACCTTGACAACAATTGCTTCAGGGGAGTTGTGGTGAAAAATACTATTTAGCATGAGTTGAATATTTGAGTTTAAGATGAGAGAAAGTATGATAAAGGAGCAAAAACAATTACATATTGTAATGCCCTCCTTGAGCAATCCATACATACTCTTCCCTGTGGCACTTGATTGTGTTATAATGAAGTTATTTTTGGTAAAAAAACAAACAAAACATACATACTAACACACACACACACACACACACACAAATAAGGCTATAGAAGGTTACTAAAAAGTGGATAATGAGGAACAGGAGGGAGTAAAGGAACAGAAAGTTTTTAAAAGAAATTTGATGAGAAAAGGAGGAATAGGTATTCTAATTTGAGAGATTAGCAGAATTAAGGAAAAGTGCTAAAAAGTTTACAAAAAATTCAGCATGCTGGTATGTAAAGTTACAGAAATTCTGATTGTCCCATTGTCAGACATCATCATTTCTTGCCTGATCTACTATGAAAACTTTCTTGACTGGTCTCCCTGCTTCCATTCTTGCTACTCCAAACAATTGTCTAAGGCATAGCCATAATTATCTTCAAAGTGTTCAAATTTGATAAGGCCATTCATCTTATCAATTTTACATAACAATTAAGTCCAAAGACATTAACATGACTTATGGGAGCTTGCTAATCTTTCATATTCTTTAGATCTTAGTATCTCCTTCTTTTCCTTGATAGTAGTAATCTTTCTGACTCATGAACTAAGTCATGATTTTCACCTTTATGTGTCTCAGAATGCTGTGTATTTCTCTTATAATGATCACTGTGTTTTCTTGTCTCTGAATTTCCCATTCTCACTAATAGGTGGTAATTTCTATCAGGGAAGGACCATGTCTGTCTTACACAGGTAGTTCACACAGAACCAGGTACCCAGCTACCTAGTAAATATTTGTTGAATGAATGAATGACTAAAGCCCATGTATGTACAATGATGGGTTTATGATGTAAAAAGGAGGGATAGAAAGTCCAGGCAGAGTTGGGATGATGTAAGATCCCAATCACAAGGGAATAAAGTGGGCAAAGATGAGTAAATATAAGTTTCAGAACACAGAAATACAGTTCTTTTAGCTGGAGGGTAATTCACCCCCAGTCCAACCATATGGACAACTCCTTGAGAGGCTTTTCACAACCCCTTACTCCTCATCCATACCCAGTAAACACTGTACCTCTATATCTTTATATAGTTTTAAAAAAATGTGTTGATGAACTTACTGCATTGTATTATAGTTTATCCATAAATTACTTGTGAAGACCTCATGATAAAAACTGTAACATTCATTTCTGTAGTTCCAATATCTCACGCAAACCTCTCCATAGTAAAAATTCAACTACATGTGAATTGAACAGACTATTGAAAGAAAAAATATATATATAAGAAAATATATATATTATTATAAATAAAATATATAAGAAAAAAGTCAAAGCATGACTGTATGTCAAAAATGGAAGAGCAGGGTAAAAGTGAGTGTTTGAAGAGGATAGAAGCAGTTTACCAACATTGTTCTAAGGACTCAACTAGCGACTAATAAAAGAATTGATAAGCAATAGCAAATGAAGTTGGGATTGATGTTGTTAACTCTGCAGGAGAATATATTGGTCTAGTTTTATTCACTAGTGCTTTGTTGAATGCATGTAATTCATGACATTATTTTAAGTACCAAAGATTAAAAGACAAATAATACAGTCTCGGATGTTTAGAAATTCACAAGCCATTTCATGATGTTCATGAGTTGAGCAGCCATAGGAAAAACAGTAGTCAGTAGGGTTTCACAAATATGTATCTTACTAAATTTAATAAGACTTGCTTAGGATGGGGAGGCCTCTGCTGCTAAGGAAACATGATTGGGAAGTCAAGACTGGCCATAGAGTTTGGGCTTAAAAGGAGGCATGGGACTTGAGACAGAAAGCGACATTCCAAATGAGTAGGAACATACAGAGGACATACTGAGCAGGGTCAACAGGAGTAAGAAAATGGCAGAGGAGATTATGGCTCAAGAGGAAAGTTTTAAACAGACTTTTAAACTCTTAGTCTTCATGTGTAAGTCAAGTTAAAAAAATTGTTACAAGCATTTTGGGGTTTCCAATATGTGACCCTTTTAAGGAAACCTGAGATCATTAAAAAAAAAATGGCTTTGAAGAAAACTTTTGGGCAATCATTATATGTGGAAATAATGGAAACAAAATAGGATATAGTTGCAGATTTCTACTTTGATGTGAAATGACAAGTGCATATGGACACAAAAATAGTTGTTCTGCGGCTTTGAATCTAAACTTACTGTTCAGTTGTTTCGAAAGCGTTCAGATCAAGTATACCATTTTCAAAAATCTACAGAGCAGTGGCAGGGATGTATTATGGAGCCAGAAAATGGTTTCAGAAACAATCAAGATATTATTACTAGAGTCAAAGATTTTGGGAGATGTTTGTGGAAACGTGTAAGCTTTCATTATGTTTCTTCTCTGAAGTGTAGATAGCATTTTTGTTAAATGGGTGAAGAAAATACATGAGCACTTCATAGTACAAACTTTCATGGTAGGTAAATTAATGAGAGGTAAATAAGTGAGTACAATTTAGCCTGTGGACATGTGGAGCATTTGCCACTAAAGCGTCTAATTATGGAACGCTAAGACAAAAATGCATGGATCAGAAGGGCAGGCTGTTGCCTCACTCCTTCTGTGTTTTTCTTTTCTCTGTGACTTTCAGTAGTCAGTGCCACAGAATTTAAAGCATTTTGAATGTGAATGCAATGTTGTAAACAGTGATTTAGTAGTCACTTGGAGTTTTGAAAATCTTTCTGTTGGGAGAAAATGAAGAAGAAAGGAAAGATTCAACTGTGTTTGTCAGACATAGTCAGGGTAACATCACACTTCAGTCATGCTGAGTGTTCTGAACAAGGAGGCAGGAAGATGGGGTATGATTTTAGGCCAGGAGCTCAAATCTCTATTTTCAATAGGGTATAGAGAAATTGATCTCAGCATTGATATTCAAGAAGCGCAATTTTAGGGGGCTGGAATATCAGGCTGGGAATGATGTTAAATCTACTAGATTTTAGCTCAGACAGACTTTCGTAGATCAGGACAGCACAAGAGTGTAGTGTCACGGAATCGAGGTGCAGAATCTGGCCTCCAGATGTAGTGGTAAACTTCTAAGAGAACAGAAGGAAGAATGAGGGAAAAAACGTCACTAAATCCACCGAAACACACAAAGTAGTCATTAGATAGGAAGTTACAAGGTGTTGTTTATATAGATATTCAACTAGTTATACCTACGAAAGGCACACACACAAAATGTTGGCAAAGAAAACATACGACTTTATAGGCTAATTGCTGATAGAGATAGAATGGGTAAGAAATGGAATTTACATATAGTAGAAATCAAGACTCGACCATGTGACAATTATTGTGATAGGATCCTAGTTTATATATGTATTTTTTAAATATTGCTTAACTCTGGAAGAAAGCCTTAATTTTTGTTTATCAAGGAGACAAATGGAGTGCAGAGAAGTTCTTTTGTCAGAAGTCACGTAACTAATATAAAGAGAACTCCAATTTGAAGCTAGATCTATTGACTCTAGATCTACTGATGTTCCACATGAGGAATATCTTCGGCCATATTCTTTGATCAAGACTAGTTTTTTTTTCATTTAGATATGTAGTAGAATTGAGTCTAAAAACTGCCAGTCCTCATTGCTGATGTCCATGCAAGGCTACAGGTGTCAATTTTAACACAAGGACAGTTCAACCAAACACCAATTTACCTCTACTCCTTTATCCCTGTGAAATAGGGTAATACATGAGCTATCTCATTGATTATTGCCTTAAAATGATTAATTTATAGAAGATGTTGGCAGCTATGCAATGACTTTAGTTAATAAACACTTGAACACTTTATGTTTTTAATTTTTTAAAATATTTATTTATTTGATGGGGGAGGGGCTGAAGGAGAGGGAAAGAGACAATTTAGCAGAATCCCCACTCAGCGCAGAGCCCAACATGGGGCTCAATCTCACAACTGTGAGATCGCAACCTGAGCCGAATGCTTAACCGACTACAGCACCCAGACATCTCAAAACTTGAGCATTTTAAGATGTGATTTCCTACATCATCTCAACATATGCTAACATTTTAAAATATAGGTAGGTTAATTTTTTTCAGCTCAGGGCATAAACAAAGAGCTAGTCATGAATTCAGAGTGAAGAACCAGATATTAGAGAAAGGAGAACAATCTTTAAAGGGAAAATTTGAGCATAACATGGATTTAAATTGTGAAGGTCCACTAACATGGAGACTTTTTATAGTACTGTATTGCAAATATATTTTCTGTTGCTTATGATTGTCTTTTTAAAATTATGTATTTGTATTAGAGAGAGAGAGAGAGAGAGACTGGGGGAAAGAGACGGGGGAGAGACTGACTCTGAAGCAGACTCCACAGTAAGTACGAGTGCAGTTCTTTGCTGGATCTCAGGATGCTGCGATTGTGACCCGAGCTGGAATCAAGAGTCGGCCGCTTAACCGACTGAGCCACCCAGGTGCCCCTCCTTATAATTTTCTTAATAACACTTTATTTTCTCTAGCTTACTTTATTATTAAAATGTGGTATATAATATATATAACATACAAAATATCTGTTAATTGACTATTTATGTTATCAGTAAGGCTTCGGAACAACGGTAGGTGATTAGCAGTTACATTTTTGAGGAGTCAAAATTACATGCAGATTTTTGGTTCCATGAAGGCCAGGGCCCCAAATACCTGCATTGTTCAAGAGTCCAACTGTTTTATAGTAGTTGTTTTGTTTTGTTCTGTTTTGACGGGGGAGTGGCGGAGGGAGAGGGATGAGGGAGAGCTCCCCGCTGAGCAGGGAGCCTGACATAGGGCTCGATCCCAGGAACCTGGGATCATGACCTGAGCAGAAGACAGACTTTTAACTTACTGAGCGACCCAGGTCGCCCATATTGAGGTAGTTCTTAACCAGGGACAATTTTGTTCCCCAGGGGATATTTGGCAATATATGGAGACAGATCTGATTGTCACAATTGAGGCACAGCACTGTAATCTGATAGGCAGGGGTCAGGGATGCTACCAAAAACCCACAAGGGGCAGGACAGCCCCCTACACCAAAGAATTATCTTGTTCAAAATAGCAATAGTGTTGAGATTAAAAAGCCCTGGGTTATTATGTTACTTTAATTTAAAAGTCTGAAATGACTACCTGACTATTCTGTGAAAATAATAGTAAAAGTAACTAAGATCACTCACATGAATTTAGAGTTTATAAGGAGGAAAATGAATATGTAAGTGATGAATTACTAAATTCCACTCCTGAAACCAATATTACACTAAGTAACTAAGCAGAATTTAACTAACTAGAATTTGTTAACTAACTAGAATTTAAATAAAAACTTGAAATAAAAGAAAAGGAGGAAACCAAGGCAGCATATTCAGCAAAGAAAAACATCTAAAAATATTATATCTCTCTCTACACACACACACACACACACACACACACACACACACACACACACACACATATTTATCAGCCTGATTTGTAAAAGGAACATATTCCATCACAAATTGTATACTTTTTTTGATTTTTTATTTAAATTGTATACTTTTTTATTAAAATGATTACCCAGTGATTATGTTCAATTAAGACATATTAATCTCAAGGGCAGAGTTAAGAATTCTGAGGTATCAGTTGGAAGTTAGAACTTTGCAAATTTTGTAGACTTTGGCCTGAGAGCACTGCTGTAGAAAGGCATTTTTGTTAAGATACAGTTCTCTTTTAAATTGCTAAAAATCGCTGAAGAGATAACTACAAATCTGCTCTTCCATCAAGTGCCAGTTGCAGAAACTTTTTTTAGACATAAACACGGATAACATAAAGAATAATAATATATCTCAAGGGATATTATAAGTCTATAATTCCTTCCAGGGTGCATGTAATGTCATAAATTGTAGGAGCAAACTCAAGCAGTTTAGTCATAGGAAGCTTGAGATGAAATTACAGCTTTTATAATCCCCTGAGAGGATATTCTTTTGGTATAATGGAAATTGTAGTCGTTTAGAAATCTCTGCACCCTTGGCCCTGGAAAACTACAATGGTCATTCGCAGATTGAAAAACACTAAGCAGGTGTCTGAAAAGTGAGCTGAACTCATCATAAGAATAATAGAAAAATTATATTGAAGTCATTATGGTATCTACTAAGTATAGCATGGTACTCTTTCTAAAATAAGAGTTACCAGAGACAGGTACATAATTACAGCTATAAGAAGAGATTTTCCAGGTGTAACATAAAGATACTAAAATACATATTGCTAAAGCTTAGCCAGCTTTGCATTAAATATATAAAAGACCTTTATAGCCACATGAGAAGACATATCCTTTATATTAAATGTCAGTAGCTAAATAAGCAAATGTACCAGGTTAAAAAGAATAAAATTAAATATCATGGAGTGTTGAAACAGCAGAAAGTTCACAAAATATCATAATTATAGATCTACTTGAGTTTTGAGTTATAATAACCCCATGGCATATTGTTCAATTTCAAGACTCTTGTATCGGCATGAATTACATAACACACATAGTAACAGAGCCAGTTTCCCTTTAAGAATGTAATCCAATAGGAAGTTGAGTTTGGTAAATATTTCAACCATAGAATGAACGGATGTAAGAAGATAAATGAACTACTTTAAGCACAAAATATCATCCTGTATGTGTCTAATATTGTCAAAATTGTCAATTAAAGTACTCACAAATCCTGAGGATTAAAAAAGTTGTATCATATATTTACACGACCTATGCCAATGTTTATGGAACACTTTCATGGTTTTTACGTTAAAATGAAGGGAAAGATAAGTTACTATTAGAAGATCCTAAGAGGTCAAGATCGGGGCGTCTGGGTGGCTCAGTGGGTTAAGCCTCTGCCTTCAGCTCAGGTCATGATCCCAGGGCCCTGGGATCTAGCCCCGCATCGGGCTCTCTGCTCAGCAGGAAGCCTGCTTCCTCCTCTCTCTCTCTGCCTGCCTCTCTGCCTACTTGTAATCTCTGTCAAATAAATAAATAAAATCTTTTAAAAAATAAATAAAAAAATAAAATAAAAGAATTCAAATTCTCAAGTTTCTGAATTCATTTTAGCCAGTTTCCTCATCTTTCTTAAGATGGAATCCAAACATAAACTTCATGAAAAGATACATTATCTAAGTAGATCAATACATAGGCCTGTTTAATATCATGAAGCTTTAAATTTGCAATTAATGAGTGTTTCTCTGGAAGCCAAAATTGTATAATAAATGAGGTTAAAGCAATTTGACCATGGAAATTAATTTTTTTAACTAGCATTTTCATAATATGTCCTTTCTTCCTTTTGCAAATAAAAAACATACGAAGATACTTAATGGCCAATAAAGAGGAAAGAAAAGAGTTTCCAGATTTGTTAGGTTCATCAATGGGGAATAAAACTCACTACTATTTGGTTCAAATCTTGCCAGAGCTTATAATCTTACATAGGCAATGAAATTGGCTCCAAAGGCAAACTGAACTGCTTGCTTTTGAAGAATTTTATTTCTTTTTAGATCATTGTCACTCTGTTTTATTTACTATTACAGTCTAAATGACCACTACCTAATTAGCCATTGACTTATAATTCATGGTATGACTTTTAAACATAATCAATATCATCAAAATCAATAATAATAAAAGGTCAGGTATTTAGGCCTTGCATAAAGTAAAATACATTTTCCTGCATTATTGGAGACACCGTATTAATAACAAAGATATGCAAAAACACATAAACATAAAGCCATTGTTTCAAGTAATTTTTTTCTTTTTATAATCTCAATGAATTCAATTGTATGTTCCAAATTTCTCTTTGCTCTTGTGAGGTTGACAAATGCAGAGCAACCTAAATTAGTTGTCTTCAGACTTTTTCATTTTAATAAAATGTGAAAATTCAAATTTTCAGAATTTCACTGGCTTGACAACTTTTTATTTTTTTATTATTATTTTTTTAAGATTTTGTTTATTTATTTGACAGACAGAGATCACAAGCAGGCAGAGAAGCAGGCAGAGAGAGAGGAGGAAGCAGGCTCCCTGATGAGCAGAAAGCCCGATGCAGGGCTCAATCCCACGACCCTGGAATCATGACCCTGGAATCATGACCCTGGGATCATGACCTGAGCTGAAGGCAGAGGCTTTTACCCACTGAGCCACCCAGGCGGCCCAACTTTTTATTTTTTAAAAAACCATAATCACAAAACCTAATATCTACTATTTAAAGTTATTTTATAAAATGCAAAAGTTATTTTAACATCTAAGATGTAAAAAGTATAAAGAAGATATACTCCCATAAGAAAGACTGAGCCTTTGAGCTAAATACGTAACATTTTAGAAGAAACACATTGTCAGTTGAGTTAATGTTACAATCAGCTACATATAAAATACACCATTCACTCTGACACAGTAGTGGTTTAATAAGACAGGAATGTATTTTTGTTGGGTAAAAGATTTCTGGAGGTAGGCAATGCTGGTTTGGTGTGGAGAACCTAGAGTCACCCCTTAGCCAGGTCTCTTTGACATTACTGTTCTCCCATTAGAGCATCTCAAAGCTCTAAAATGGCATTGAATGCCAACATCACATTTGTATTTCACACCACAGAAAGATTGGGAGAAAAGTGCAGCCTTCCTCATTAAAGGAGGCCTCTTGGATATCTCAAATAATATTTTCACTGCCCCCTCATGAGCTAGAATTTAGTCACATGGCCACATCTAGCTGCAAGGAAGATTAAGAAATATAAGCTTCCTAATGGAAGTAATATGTCCAAGTAAAAATTGAAATTCTATTCTTAAAGAATAAAGAGATATTGATATTAAGATTTGCCTTTTTTTTTTTAATTTTGGAACTGATACAAACTTATCATTCCATAATACCAAACCCGTGGGCTTTGGAAACTCTGACCTAAGACTGCCCACTGAGTCTAATTTATTCCTAAGAAATATTGCATAATGGGAAGAATGCTGGGGCAGAAGTAAGGAGATCCAAGGGACTTTGAATATTTTACATAAAATTTTCTAGGTCTCAGATTCCTTACCTATGACATGAGATCAATATCCCATATAACAAATTGAGATTCAACAAATCCTATTCCACAAGTTGTTCATACAATGAATATATATCAAAGGCTTATTGTATACTATCTGCTTTCTAATAATTCTAAATTACAAGCATTTTTATCTCTGTCCCACTGCAGAAGAGAGAGTGTAACTGTAGGTCAATGATCATTTTTTCATTGGTAAGAAATTAAAACACTCAGTTTAAGGCAGCTTCAAAAAAGTATTAGAAGTCATCGTAAGCCCTTAGATTATTATAATGGAGAACATGAGACATCTATGAAAAAGGCACAATTCCTCCCAATTACGTGAGTATATGAGTAGCTCCAGGCCGCTTGACTGACTTCAAACCTGAGTTGGGCTCATTTTGAGAAAAGATTGAGCTTCACTTGATTTTTATTTTAATTCATGTTGTTTTGTGGTCCTCAGTGCAAGTGTCATCACCTCTGCAGTTTATCCTATGTTGGACTGCCAACATGAGCTTCAGACATTTCCCCATGGAGGATCCCTTTTTATTTTTTTAGATTTTATTTATTTATTTGACAGAGAGAGAGAGATGACAAGTAGGCAGAGAGGCAGGCAGAGTGGGGGTGGGAAGCAGGCTTCCTGCTGAGCAGAGAGCCCCACGCTTGAGCTCTATCCTAGGACCCTGAGATCCAAAGGCAGAGGCTTAACCCACTGAGCCACCCAGGCACCCCAAGGATCCCTTTTTAAAAGGGAGGTTGGAAGCCTTTTGGTTTAAGAATAAAATGTGAAAAAGAGGATGTGAAGCTCAGTATTAACATAAATTCTTTAATCATAATAAACACTGATCATTTAAAATAAAATCAATACAGCATAACATTTCACAGTATTGTTTTCCCTTGACTATAATGATATTGTTTTAAATAATGCCATATTGCTAGAGTACTTTCAGATTTTAATTTCATGTATGTACTTAACAATCATCTAGCTTAATATGCTGAATTACTATTAATTTTCTGATTATTAATATTATCTTGTTTCATA
Source organism: Mustela erminea (assembly GCF_009829155.1). Taxonomy (NCBI): domain Eukaryota; kingdom Metazoa; phylum Chordata; class Mammalia; order Carnivora; family Mustelidae; genus Mustela; species Mustela erminea. The sequence goes on from NC_045623.1 coordinate 43,510,780, forward strand.
TTTAGAGAAGCAATAAATTAATTGCTCTTGTTCTCTGCTAGATGTTATTTTTAACTCTTAAAATAAGGCATAGCACTATGGGTTTTTCCTAATCTTTTAATATTTATTTATCCAGATTCTTCAAACATGTAAAACAGTTCAAAGCATTAAGTGTTGGAAACACTATAGAATGGTATCAAATAAGTGACGACTTTATTATTTCCATAGTTGTATATTTTAGTCACATAGTAATATATAAACTAGAATACCTGATCTTCATTCCATATGTTCTTTTTATAGTATATCATATTATTTAAGTATTTTACAGGTATTTGAAAATAACAAGGATTAAAAAACTTTAATTATGGGTGTGTATCTAAGTTTCCTTATCCCAATCATACATGAGATATAGTTTTATGAAGGATATAGTACAACTTGAATCATTCATTTCAAAGTAAATGAGGTTCTATTAGTGGTGTTGTCTGTCTGTTCTTCTCTAAATCCTTGCAATTGTTATGCTGTAGTAAAAAAACCTCATATCCAATCCAAGGTATGACTCTAACTATGAGAGTGGCTCACCAATTTTATCTCTGTACCCACAAATTGTTCATTTCAAAGATAATGAGGCATTTTTGAGATCAGGGTATAATGACATATGAGACTTTCCAAACATACTATGTTATTGTCATAGGGCTGTTGTTACAAGGTACCACAAATTGGGGGCTTAAAACAACAGAATTGTATCCTCTCATAGCCCTGGAGATTCCAAGTCCAAAATCAAGGTGTTGGTAGGGCCATGCTGCCTCCAAAGCCCTGAGGAGAGGATCCTTCCATTCTTTTAGCTTCTGGTAGCCACAGAACTCCAATCTCTTCCTCCATGCTTATAGGACTTGCTTCCTTCCGTGTCTTGGCATTCTCTTCTCTTTGCCTAGACGTCCCTTCTTATGAGGACACCAGGCATATTGGATTACAGCCCATTCTAATGACCTCACTTTTACTTAATTATGTCTCCAGACACTCTATTTTCAAGTAAGATCACATTCAGATGTGTTGGGGTTGGAACTTCAATATATATTTGTGGGGAGCAGGCACAATTCAACCCATAATACATTTTTTTAAGGTTTTATTTATTTATTTGACAGGCAGAGATCACAAGTAGGCAGAGAGGCAGGCAGAGAGAGAGGGGAAGCAAGCTCTCTGCTGAGCAGAGAACCCGATGCGGGGCTTGATCCCAGGACCCTGGGATCATGACCTGAGCCGAAGGCAGAGGCTTTTACCCACTGAGCCACCCAGGCACCCCCATAATACATTTTAAACCATAAAGTACTTCAAACCATCCCCCAAATATAGTACTGAAACCTATATTCCATTAGTCGCCCTTCCAAAAGTACTGGGCAAACTAGATCAGCATTACTCAACGTCTACTCCATAGACAGGTGCATGTTTTTGAAATGTTTTACCCATCCACACTGAGATCAATTCAGACACTGAGATAAGGATTTTATAAATTTCTATAAAAATCGTAAAGCAATTTACTTTAACTCCCCCTGCGAGTACTTCGTTATCCAAGATCAGCTGATCATGTTAGGTTAAGAAAAGATGATACTCCTTCAGTTATATCATGGCCATCTGACAGCTCAGAGCCAAAAGGACTGAACAAATTCAGCACACGAGTGCAAACAAGAGGCGCACAAAGGGTTTTAGAATGGGAACTTTGATATAAAGTTTGTTTTTGCAAGCTTCATTTCCGGGTTCCCTCCCCTAACAAAAAGGGAAAATAGGAACTCTCAACTCCCATCTGCGTACAAAGAGAAAGGGCCTTTGGAGCTGAACTTGTGGTGGTCGAGACTCAGAGAAGGCTTTGAAAATCTTGATTCTTAATAGCACTAAGGTCAGAGAAGAGTAGCAGAAGCTGCGGCAGCAGGTGGTAGTAAATAACAATTATCAGTGTGGATGATAAGGCAACATGTAATCCTGAGAGGTGTGAGGCAGTTCTAGTCTGACATCTGCAATGGAGCAACTTTCATAAAAGACAGTCTACAAAGAGTGACAAAAATGAAGACTGCCTAACAGAGAGAGAGCTAGAAAAGACTTCTCCCATAGCTTTTTTTTGTGGTTTCAGTTTCCTCTTAAGCCTTGTCTGAATTCCTGCTCTTGAGGTCCATGAAACATTCCTCTATAATAAAACTTTTTTGCTGAAGGTGGTTTTGTTATGGGCAATCAAGGAGCCCTGACTCAAATAATACTTTCCATATGCCCTCTGATTCGGAAAACCTCCGCTAAGCGACCATTGCTGACAGCAGGGTTTCTTGACCTCAGCACCATTGACACTCAGGCCCGTATGACTGTTGTAAGAGCTGTTCTGTGCATTCAGGTTGTTCAGCAGCCTCTACCTTCCAGATGCTAGAAGTACCCTGAGTTGTGACAACTAAAATTCTCCAGATACCATCAGCAGCCCCTACTCCCAGATGGGGGGCAAAACTGTCCCTCTTTGAAAACCACTAGCTTACAGTAAAAGCTTAATATCAACCAACAGTAGCTACAGAAGTTCCATTTGGACCTCCTCTGGCATTTTTTCTTCAATTAATTATACCATAAAGTTGAAGTCTCTTGCTTGCATTCAAAACCATGGAAGTCACTGCCCGTCCCAGGCTATGCATCTATCTGGTTGGCTGGTTGCCCTCTCTCTGGACAGGTTCTAGGCCCTTCAAAACAATGAGTCCCCAGGTTCTTCCTTGAGGCTTCTTAGACATGGATTCCCCACCTTTTTTCCACAGCTTTATATACTCCTCTGTTTTTAATTTTCCATTTTGTTCATAATCAGGCTGGGAGAACTTCCATTTAATCATCACTTCCATAGAAACCCACAGACACATAGAGTAATAGTTGTAATACTGTACACTGAAGTCCAAACTCTCCAAGGCTATTGCTTAAGTCTCTAGGTCCCTAGGTATAGCTGTATAATTTTGTGAAAGGACATTTACCTATTGTGCTAACCAGACTATCTTAGTCACCTTTGATTCTGTCAGGATGACTGCAAAGATCTTAGATTAATCTCTTTGGGTAGAGCATTTCCCTAAATTCTCTGATTTAGGTGATAGGGCATATGCATTAAGAGTTAAGGTTTCTGGTAACTATAGGGTGTGAACAGGGTCATTTAGATGACATAGTCATCCTTCCTGACCTCAGTAGGCTTCACACTGAGAAGCTGTCAGGACTACCCCTGATAGTAGCTTTGGGCCATCTACTACCTTAAATATGGAACGAATATTTATTGGTCATCCGTTGTGTGACAGATAGCATTCCAGGAACTGGGAATCCAGAACTAAAAGAGAAAAGAAAAAAAAAGTTATTGACTGAACTTATATCCTTTAAAAGGAATTACATGTAAAGATTACCAGCATAAAAACAAGATAAACCAACCAAAGTCCACCAATGGAGCTGGAAAGGCGGATTGGATACTTTAGATAGCATGACTTTATAGGGAGTTTTTGAAGAGCAGATGAAGAATTGAAATTTAGTGCTAAGAGGGGCATAGCCACATGAAGATCTAGAGAAAGAACATCCCAGGAAGACAAAGCCATAGGCAAATTCCCTGATATGTTCCCTTTGTGGTTGGAAACTAGTAAACCAAGAACTGAATGATAAGAAGTGAGCCTGAAGTAGAAAGAAGAGGATAGACCATCTGAAAAATTTGGGATTTATTCTAATTATAATGAGAAGACATTGAACAATTTAAAATATGTGATTAACAGGGTTGGAATTACAACCATTTGGTTATGACTAATTTCCCAGAGATATAGGTCAGAGCAAGACTGCATTTCTCTCTGTACTTTCTTGCCACAATGGTTGCCAGTGAAATATCTGAGCAGCTGGTATCATCCAGAAACCTCCTATATTCCCTACAGAGGTAGATCTTTGATTCAGAATCAAAAGTTCATATTTACTTTGACTTTTCTGGATAAAACACTAGTAAAGCTGTATTTAGAACTTGTATGTATCTGAATTTGTAGGAAAAAAAATGAAAAGTTGGTTAGCTTTCATACCACAAAAATATAAAAGAAATAGAACAATAAATAGGATAACTAATCCTCTGCTGGTAAGGTTGTACAGTCTAGTATTAGTAGTTCTGTCCTTCTCTTCTGTCAGTAAAACAGTATTGACACTCCATCAGCATAAATTAGCCTTTCACCCATAGCCCTGTGTTTTATGAGTAAGGGGAATAGACTAGCTAAAACCTCTTTGTATATTTTTGAAAATTTATAATATGCAGAAAAGTACCCAAAATTTCAATTCTGAGTATCGTTGACTACATATCTTGAAAACCCTCCTGATACAAAATACTTAGAAATGTGCATATGATATTCTCTTAAGTGTACGGTGTTCAAAACCAACTGATGATATCAGTGACGCTACAAGTGAACTAACTAATCTTGGCAACCAAGAAGCTAGGGCATTGGGCATGAGGAAAAGAGAGAAGTTTTGGACAAGTTCAATTTGGTCAGCTCTGTAAATCCATGCTATCAAGACTGTCTTCACATGGGTTTGAAATTTGAGTTTTCCAGAAAACACACATACAACATTACACACATGAGTCCATGCTGAAAAATTAACACATAACACTTTCTGGTAGCCAGTCTCTTCCCAGGAAATTTTGAGAAGACCAAAGCCTGTCTCTTTTCAGTCCTCACTGGATGTCCACAGAGAAAGCCTGATGAACATGGACTGACCATCCAAATTCATATCTGGTATATCTCATTGATTTACTAAGGAAAATTTGAAAGCATTTATCAAAATTTAAATTGCATGTAGCATTAAATGTGACCACCTTAAAAATAGCACCCCCTCAATTTTCCTGTTCCCTTACTGCACTTTTTTTTTTCTTTATAGCACTTAATCATCACCAGGCATATGATTTAAACATAAATGTATTTATTGCTTTTGAGACCACTAAAATATCAACACCATGTGTGCCAGCTTATCAATTCAGTCCTATTTCCAAAACACATAGTATGCTTTCAATAAAAATCTGTTGGAGATATAAAGATATATATGTATATGTACATATATGTACACTTATTTAAATGCATTCATATATATATTAATAAATATATAATGATGTCTAACATAATATTTATATGTAGTGTACTTTGAATACCATAAGTAATAGTATCAATATTTTTTAATCTGGCATGTTATGGTACAGTAAAATGTAGAAATAACCTACTTGCCTGCAGCTAGGAATTCCAGCACTGTGGCCAGGGTTCTCTACCAGAGACCATGCATCTATATGTACTAACATGCAAAGACACAGAGAAAATATTAAATGGAAACAAGTTATAGAGAAACATAAATGTAGTAGGTGATATCTATGCAAGATAGTTTCTCACTTGAATTTTTTTCTTCCAGAAGAAAAAAAAAGCTGCAGGATTATAAATGTAGAAAAAAAGTTTTCAAAGGTTCAAACCTACAAGCTCAGGTAGTAACTTCTGGGGAAGATAGTAAAAAGGAGGAGGGAAGCTGTAAGTGTGTGTATGTGGTGGGGGGAGCTCATTTATGTGAACTTATGAACTTATGTTCTATATGGTTCTGAATTCTTTGACGTGAAAATAAAATATAGGGAATATAACTAAAGAAAAGATTATTTCTAAAAATGTTTATAAAGTTTTTTTTAGAAGTGATTTTAATAACTCTGAAAGTTTACCCTATATACAGGGAAACATTTTGGTTCTTTTAACTCCAGTCCAAGTTAACTGCTCTTTAATTACTTAGCTAAAAAAAAAAAAACAAGTTTCTTCCAAAGCAACTAGTTGCTATTCTTTTCAAAGGTAGTTATGCAACATGTAATTTTGTTTCTTGTCAGAGAAAACAAAGTCATTAAAATCTCAGATTTAACTATCTGTGTATCTATGTGTCTATGTGCCTATTTATGGATAAATTGGCGAATCTGGTATCGGTCAAAATATCTACACATGCATATGTGTCTATTTATTGATAAATTGACAAGTCTATTCTCTATGTACCAAAATATTTACCCAGCAAACTCTATTTGTTTGCAGTACTTTTCAAATCAAGGAACTACCTGTTTTCAATTCACTTAGGCTTCTTTTAATAATTGAGTGAATGTGGCACTTAAAGCACAACAAAATAAAAAATAAGCAAATGGGACTACATCAAACTAAAAAGCTTATACATAGCAAAAAAAAACCTTTAACAAAATGAAAAGAATGACTTACAGAATGGGGGGGAAATTTGCAAAACAATTATCTACTAAGAGGTTAATACCCAAAATATATAAAGAACTTGCACAATTCAATAGCAAAAGAAAGCTAAATAACACATTTTAAAATGGTCAAAGGATCCAAATAAATATTTTTCCAAAGATATAGTTGTCAACAACATATACATGAAAGGTACTCAACATCACTAATCATAAGGAAATTGTAAATCAAACCCACAATGAGATATCACCACACATTTGTTAGAATGGCCATCTTCAAAAAACAAGAGATAACAAATGCTGGCAAGAATGTGAAGAGGGAATCTTTGTGACCATTGGTCGGACTGTAAATTGTTGTGGTCACTATGGAAAACAGCATAGAGGTTCTTCCAAAAATTAAAAATAGAGTTACCATATGAACCAGCAATATATCTGAAGGAAAAGAAAATACTATGTCAAAAAGATATCAGCACCCCTATGTTCATAGTAACATTATTTACAATAACCAAGACATGGAAACAACCTGTGTACATCAGTGGGTGAATGGATAAGGAAATAGTGGTATATACACATAGGTTATATATATGTAATGGAGGCACATATGTATAATGGATAGATATATATGTATGATCTGTATTGTTCAGCCTTAAGAAAGAAGGAAATCCTGTCATCTGTGACAACATGGAAGGACCTTGAGCACATATTACCAAGTGGAAATAAGTCAGGCAGAGAAAGACAAATACTGCACAATTTCACTTATACCCATATGTAATCTTAAATACTAGAAAAAAAAACTTAAAAAAAAAACCTCATAGATAAAGAGATCAGATTTGTGGATACCAGGAGTGAGGGATGGAGAAAGTGGGAATTAGAGGAAGGTGGTCAAAAGTTACAGACTTCCAGTTAGAAGATAAGTTTGGAAGATGTAATGTACAACATGACAACAATTAACACTGCTGTATGGCATAATGGAAACTTGTTAAGAGAGTAAATCCCAAGAGTTCTCATTACAAGGAAAAACCTTTTCTTGGTATCTATGTAAAGTGATGGATGTTAACTAAACTATTTCAAAAAATTCTCACCACCTTCTTCACATCGATGCTGACACTCTCGGATTCCAAGTCTCACACCCTTCCTGGTAGCTCTCACAGTGGTACATGGGTTCAACTCTGAGCTCTTAGGTAAGAATTCCTTCTCTTCAAGTCTGAATCCACTCAGCTGAAAAGAACCAAAATTATCCTTCATTTTTTTTCTCTAGATATCATCTTCATTTATGTGACTAGCACTTTTTGCTACGTTTTTGAAAAACGCTGACACTTTGATCTAACTCGTAATATCTTCCATCCAGTCCTCAAATAATCACTTTTCCTCCCTCCTTGTAGAAAGATAAGGTTAAGAAATCAAAGAAAAAAGAAGTCTCTATCCCTCTGATGTGTATTTTATATATAACCCTGTGCTATACTGCTCAAAATGGAAAAAAAAATGATGAGTGAGATATTAATATTTAGTCTATCCCAATACCCTCTCTTCATGAACAAATCGATTAAGTAAACAAATATGTATTGAATATCTATGATATGCCAGGCTCTGAGGTAGATGCTGGGGTTATAACAGTGACTAAAAGAGACGAACGCTCTGCTCTCCAGGTGCTGACATTCTTAGAAAGAGAACTGACACAGGGACTCTGAAAACTGTCTCTGTCTCTCTCCATCTCACCATGAGGTAGTTTCTCAGGAATGCCTACCTTTCCATTGCTCATGATGCTTGTGGGAGCTGCTGTCTCTGCGTTAAAAACAGACAAAAAATATTAACTATATGGTCCTCTGTTAAAAATAGGAATTATCTTTTCTCTTATAATAACCTTTTTTTTAAATTTCTATTTGAGGTAAAATACATGTAAAACTTATCATTTAAACCATTTTTAAGTATACAGTTCAAGAGTGTTAAGTACATTCACACTTTTGAGTGACCAATCTCTATAATTCTTTTCACCTTTCAAAATTGAAGGCCTGTGTCCTTCAACTCCCCATTTTCCCTTCTTTCAGCGCTGGCAACTACTTCCTGTCTTCATAGATTTTACTACTCCAGGTGTCTCATATAAGTGGACTCAGTATCTTTCTGTGACTGTTTTTTTTTTTTTTTTTTAACTTGGCATACTGTCTTCTAGATTGATTCATGTTGTAGTATCCATTAGAATAATATGCCATTGTATGGATAAAACAGATATTGTTTACTCATTCACCTGTATATGAACACTTGAGTTACTCTACCTTTTATCTATTCTACCTTTTAGTTATTATGTAAATATGAGTGTTCATATATTTCTTTGAGATTCTTATTTTAATTTGTTTGGGTATATACTCAGAAATGGAATTGCTTGATCATAGGGCAATATGATACTTTATGCTTTATTTTCATATGAGCTCAACTGCCAACATCTTTGCATGACTGTATCCTTTTGCCATTTCATCAACGGCTTAAATAAAAAACTTTCCTGAGAAAGGCTTTTCCCCCTTGGTCTAATAGAAGACAGTTACCCATTCGTTCTTTATAATAGTAACTTAATTTAATTGTCTACATAGCACTGACTGACCACTGTCAGAATTTTATTTCTCTGAGTGTATGTGTGTGTATGTAGGAATTTTGTTCATTTATATTAAATTTATTTTTAACTCATAAATCCTATTTAAATTCACTTACTTGTGGAGCATAAGGAATAACATGGAAGACACAGGGAGATGGAGAGGAGAAGTGAGTTGGGGGAAATCGGAGGGGGAGATGACCTATGAGAGACTGTGGACTCTGAGAAATAAACTGAGGGTTTTGGAAGGGGAGGGAGGTGGGGGGTTGGGTCAGCCTGGTGGTGGGCATTAAGGAAGGTGGGTATTGCATGGAGCACTGGGTGTAATGCATAAAGAATGAATTTTGGAACACTGAAAATAAAATAAAATTAAATTTAAAAAATAAATGTAAAGCTAAATTTTCAATTAGAATTTAAGATCTATGCTATCTTTTTTTATTCATTGCTATTATGTACTCAGTGCCAGGGGATATATAGCCTTTAATAAATACTTAATGAATTTGATTAATTATAGAGTAAGGAGAGTGAATAACAGGATTAAAAAAACACAGATAATCATATTGACTCTTCTCTATTCACTTTGGTTATGTAGATACAGCTTTAACTTTTCTGACTTTATAAGTGTAATCACAGAATAGTGACTTTACAATTCTCATAAAATTAGTCCAAAGATGAAGAAAAATAAAGGCCATGGTCAAAGTAATGGGTCATATCCAGCTTTAATAGAAATGATTGAATGTGTCCCTTCTGTGATGGTTTTTATCTCTCTCTATAGTTAGAAAATACATGGAGTATTACAATGGGGTAGGAAATGGTTTCAATTGTTGAGCTAAAAGCTAGTTTTTTACTCTGCGATTCCTCATTTCATCACAATGACACAACATAAAGTTCAGAGCATATAATGGGGTGAGAAGAAGAAAGTCTTCCAAATAACCTGGCAGGCATATCTTTCAATTTAATTCACCTGTCAGCCCAGCAGTGGTGACTGAACCCATTACTGGCAGTCGGGTACCATAGCTCCTTTCAGACTCTTCCTTCCTTCCTGTCTGCATAGAACAGGTCACCAAATCACTCCACTGTTTCTGGACATTCTTTTTGAGATTTTTAGAGTAAAAAATCTCAGTCGGAACAAAGTGGCATGTCACATTTCTCCCCTTTTGATAGGGAGAGGTATTTCATCTTTGTAGCATTGAAAAATAATCTTTTTAATTCAAATACTTTATCAATGTTATTATAAATGAGAGGCAATCTACCTATGCTTGTACCATTCATCATAATGAAAAAATCATCTCATTTATTTTACTTCACAAGGCAGAAAGAAGTAAAGCAAAGAAGAGAGAGAAAAAAGGGGGGGTGGGAAGGTTGCAGGGAGAGGGAACTATATTTCCAAACCCACCAGTCTCTTTTCTTTAGGTCCCACATTGGATTTACTCTGTCTTGCCATGATGCTCCGTGTGGAAACTCTGCTTATTTGTACGGGTGCAATAAACATGCCCCCAGGAGAGAAGAAAGCCAACACTGAGGGTCAACTGTTAAAAGATAATTTTTGAAAGGGGGTAAAGTCAAAAATCTCATACAGCTACAAAAATGATCACAGACTAAAGATTTTACATCCCTCACTAATGAAGGACCTGGTGAGGTGTTACCACCCATTCGAAGGGGGAATCCAAGGACAGATACCTTTATAGGTAGACATAGTGAGTGTAGGAATGGGGGCAAAACTGTTATTTCCTGGGCAGAAGGGGTTCTTCCTTTAGCAGTGGGACTATTTTGCACACCTCTAGACAATAATTATTTTGCAGTAAGCCCAGTTATCTACAACTTTCAGAGCTATGAAACAGCTCCTGTGTAATTAGGAGCAGTGTAACCCAGAAGAGTATGCTACAGACAAGGCACACATCTGTCCCTGCTTGGATAAAAGGTCTATGTGGCTTCCCCACCTTCAGCACAACTTGGCCCTTTCTTGATTCTTCTAATGCTTCATGATTACAAGCACCATCAGGAAACAATTCACGGACAGCTATTAACCAGCATCTCAAGATTATTCGGGGCCCAACCAACATAGGAATAGCCAACTTAATATACAATTTTGAGATATAATTGATAAGCAAAAAACAGACATTTTATTCTCTTTTAGGTAATAGAAGAGAGAGTTTGGGACAGAAGGCCCTAACCTGCTTTCCTCAATTTCTAACACATTAAACTTCAGGTATATGGCATTTGGAAAGTGTCTCCTTTTATAGATGAGAACACAGAAGCTTGGTAAGGTTAAGAAAGAGGCCTAAGTCCCATGTCATTTTCTGGTAAACCCAGTTCTCTGGACTCTAGAAATTAGTTTTCCATTTCTCTGACTGAGAGGCAGGCACGAGCCCTGTTTAACATTCCACACGAGAGCTCGGCTGTGGCAGTTATCACCATGAATGTGATCCAAGAGTGAAGAAATATTCATCTTGTGCCTCCCCTTGACTAGAAGTTTTCCTCAAGGAGGATGAAATCAGGCACAGACCAGGAGAGAGAAATGATTACTTCATTCTTCATGAAATGCTGATTCAGGACTCTTGCCAGTATTACTTAAAATAAGTCATACAAAGTGCTTCATACAGTGCTGGGCACATAGTGAGCACCCAATGTTAGTTAATGTAGTGAAAACAATAAGTATTACTAGTATTAAAAATATAATAAGAAAGAACCTTATGTTAAAATTTTTCTCACAGAGCTCTCAATTTTTATGACTTGCATGTGCCACCTTCAGGATATGAGGAAGTTTGTAGGCTACAACATCTTACCTTCATTTTTATTCAGTAATGTTCATACTTCATACTCTATGGTTTACTTACATGCTTCTTACAGATGGAAGTTTGTGGGTTGGCTGGTTGAACGCAAGGGGGGCCTGTAGATATCCCTGGAAATATGTCACTGTTCCACGGAGAGGTTATGAAAGTCAGCCAGAAGTCAGATGTTCCCAGTGACATCCTGTGCTCTTCTACCTGGTGGATAGGCTCTTCTTTCAGTTCCCTCATCAAGACATGGACCAAGAACAGTAACTGGGATGCACACAGTGGCAGTGGCCATTGTGTGATTCACACATAAATTCAGATCACCCATTCTGCCAGGGAACATTTCTCCTGATTGCTCTAAATGCAATTGAACATCGCTTTCTTAAAAGAGAACTATGAACTACCAGAGGCACAATCCATCTGTATCATCCAGCAGGAAGAAAAAAAAAGAGATAGAGAGATGTCTATTTTTAACTTGTTCTAATTAGTACCCCAATGACCAGAGATATTGAAGTCAGTTGGTCCAGATTTTTCTACTGAGCCTACAAAGTGGGCTTTTATCCAAAAAGGAGATTTTTATATTACTATGAAAATGAAGGGGAAGAAAATAAAACTAACTCTTCAAATGTATTTTTTTGTTGAGCAAATGTAAAAAAAAATAAAGTAACCTTTTTGTTGTTAGGTTCTCCCATTTCCTTTTTTTTTTTTTCCTTTTTAATAAAATGCTTCCAGATTTTACAGTCATGCCGAAATTGGGTCCACTGAAACAATTTCAACTCTATGGTAAATAGTAGATAATTTTGTTAGTTCTTCAGAATGAGAGTATCATTCTTGCCAGACCTCTCCATCTCCATAAATTGAAATTCATTTCATTCAAATAGAACAATTGTTCTCGAACTGAATAAATACTTGACATTCATTTTTCTTAATGTCTTTAATATTTACCACACACAATGACACTATATTAGACATGATATAATATGCAGAATATATTTTCATTAATCCTAAGAAATTTACAACTTAAAAGTAAAGACTAAAATAAATCTCTTCTTTTTTTTAATTTTTTAAATTTTTTTAAAGATTTTTTTAATTTATTTGACAGAGAGAGATCACAAGTAGGCAGAGAGGCAGGCAGAGAGAGAAAGAGAGAGGGAAGCAGGCTCCCTGCTGAGCAGAGAGCCCAATGTGGGACTCGATCTCAGGACCCTGAGATCATGACCTGAGCCGAGGGCGGCGGCTTAACCCACTGAGCCACCCAGGCGCCCCAAATCTCTTCTTATTTGGTATTTTTTTTCCCCAAAATACTAAGGAAAAAAATTGCAAGGTGAGCTACATTTAGAGACTAAAGGAAATGCTTTAACAGGAGAGAACAGAAGAACACTCAGGGAAGGCAGGGCTTTTCTCAACATGAACATGATCTCATATATTGAAGGACAGATTAGCTTCAGGAAGTAAGACGAGGAAAAGAGCTTGTGAGATGCAAGCAAAAGAAACATGGTTTCTTACCACTGAGTGGATACAGAAGACCCTGCAGGCTTGTTCTAACTGCATACTCCCCACGACCATTCAGGACTGGTTGGTGATGAGAGAGAAGGTTGTAAAAGGAAGACAATCTTGTGCAACAAACAGAAAGTCTAAAAATGGAAATTAAAGCCAGCTACTAGAGTAGCAATAATTCTTAAAAAAAAAACAAAGATTTGGGCAGAAAAATAATTATTCAGAGTTATGTATCATCATTGGGCCAAGAACAATAAAAGTTCTTTAACTTAATTTCAATATACTATGTACTAAGAAATGTACACAGAACACAGTACTTTATTCTATCATCTTATACGACTCTACTACCTACTCCTTAAAACAGAAACCAATTTTATTTTTTCCTTAAGGTGGAAATGGGGGGCATGAAGATGAAGAACAGATGAGTAGACATCTTTGTCATTATGATAAACTTTGTAATTAAATTTAATTAAGGCTCATTAGCCACCAAAGGAGAACAAGAAAAAAAAATCCAGACAAGTAAAATTTCCTTTAGACATATTTTAGAACCAAAGGACATATTTTCATTAAAAGCTAATCTGCTTTATCAAGTTATTAGAATTGTTCTTAATAATTACATTGTATTGGTTGTGAAAATGTCATAAGATATTAAACAAAGCTAGTCATCGTCTCAAATTACCCCAACACAAGAACTATAAAAGGCACAAAACAAAACAATGATGTTTTAGTTTTCTTAAAAGAAAAATATTAATTTTTTGCTAACTTCCTGGACATACAATAAAATAACAGGTATCAAGCAATTCATTTTTTAAACTTTTTTTGAAGTATAGTTGATATGAATGATTGATGAGTTGTACAGCTATGTCTACTATGTAACCACAGTCTCAATCAATATAGAAATTTCTGCCAGCACCCAAATTCCCTTACCTGTTTTTGATCTAAATAACTCCTATTTCCCTCTCCACACAATCACTAATTTGATTTCAGCTATTACAAATTAGTCTTGTCTGTTTTATAATTCATCCAGTGGAATTTACAGTAGATATCCTTATATATCTGACTACTTCCAGTCAGAATAGTTTTGTGATTTTTCCATTTTGTTGCATACACTAGTGATTGATATCTTTTCATAGCTAAGTAATATTACATACTATGAGTATACCGTAGTTTGTTTATCCATTGATTTGTTGATTGACATGTGTGTGTGTGTTTTTTTTTTTTTACGTGTTTATGAACATTTGTACAAGTCTTTTGTGGATATATGCTTCTTTTTGTCTTGGGTAAATAACTGGGAGTGTAATTTCTTGGTCATATGGTAAATGTAGGCTACAAACTGCTCTACAATGTGTACAATTTTATGATCTCTCCAGCAATGTATGAGTTCCAGTATTTTCTCATCCTTGCCAAAACTTGATATTGTTTGTATTTTTAGTTTTAGCTATTTTGGTGAATGTGTTGGTGATATTGCATTGCGGTTTTAATTTACTAAATATGCTGAGAATCATTTATGTGCTTACTGATTATCCATATAGCTTATTTTATAAAATATATTCTTAATATTTGACTCATTGTTTATTATATATTTTTGTCTTCTTGTTTTTGAACTCTCAAAGGTTTTTATATATCCGAATACAGAACTATAAAAAATATGTGCTGAAAAAATCCAACAAAACAACTGTCTATCAGTTTCTTCATGATTTTTAGTGAAGAAACAAAAATGTCTAACTTTGATGGAGCTCACTTAATCCATATTTTCTTTTTATTTTTTGTTACTTTTTTCTCTTTATCTATTTTTTCATTGATTTTTAACTTTAATTAAAATGTACCTTCTATTTATCTTGATTTAATTTGCTTTTCTTTTCCTAGCTTCCTCTATTGGAAGCTTAGATTGTTGATACAACAGTCTTCCTTTATTTTAATATGAGCATTTAAATTTATAATTTTTTCCCAACACCTATCATCACACACAAATTTTGATAGTATGTGTTTCTATTTTCATTTGGTTAAAAAAGGTCTTCTAATTTCCCTTGTAATTATTTATAAATGTGTTTCTTCCTTCTAATTATTTAGAGATTTTAAAGGTATCT
This sequence comes from Mustela erminea, assembly GCF_009829155.1. Lineage (NCBI taxonomy): Eukaryota > Metazoa > Chordata > Mammalia > Carnivora > Mustelidae > Mustela > Mustela erminea. Next base: position 43,525,921 of record NC_045623.1, read on the forward strand.
TTTAGTAATTGATTCCAAATTTAATTCTTTTGTGGTTGGAGAATATATTCTGTATGATTTCAATCTTTATAAATTTATTGAAGCCTACCCCACTTCAGCAAAAGTTTATTTTAAGAGGCTTCCTCCTCACCAAAATCATCATTAATCTCAGTCTTTTCTGTGACTGTTCTTTTCACCTTCTTTCTCTAATGAAATCTTATTCTGCAATGCTACATGTCTCTTTGAAGCTTCCTCAAGTAGTGGCTGTTTTCTCCCTCAGAACACAATTCCCAGAGGTGGGGAATCTTTCTTCTTTGATCCATGTTGCCACTGCCCTCACTTAAAAAATTTCTCAGCTTTGAATCTCATTCTGGACCAAGACGTCCACTGCTCTCCACGTTGTAGCTACCTGCTGATTCTCCATGTAATAGTGACATCCCATAAATGCATTAGTACCTGGTTTGTGGGTAACTGTAACACTATTTTTTTTCCAGATTTTATTTTTATTTTATTTACAGAGAAAAAGCACAAGGGGAGTGGCAGGCAAAAGGAGAAGGAAAAGAAGGCCCTCCGAGAAGGGACCCTGATGCAGGACTTGATCACAGAACCGTGGGATCAAGACAAAAGTCAAAGGCAGACAATTCACCAAGTGAGCCCCCAAGGCATGTATTTCCAACATTATTCTTGTTGGTAGTCATTGCTGGTGATCACGATATTCACACAAATTATTTCTAATGTCCTAATCCTCTTGGATCCTTGACTTCTCCTCCTCCAATGAACTGGGTCTCTACCCAAGTGTTCAGCTTCACACTTCACAGCCAACCTGTTGTCACTATTGTCATTAGTTGTAAACTCTTCACAACTCCAATTTCAAATGTCCCACCCTGTGCCACCTCCTTGTCTCTTGTTCAGTGTCTCTATTTTCTTGACTTCAACGACCCTGCACTTCCATTCACTACTCTCCCACATGGCTTTCTTTCTATTCTTTGAACATATAATGAATACTCCTGTTCAGTACATTAGGGTTTATTTTTCACTCTTCCTAGAAAGTTCTTCCCCTAAGTATATAGCATGGTTAGGTCTCTCATTGTCTTAGATGTTTACTCGAATTTCACCTTCTCTGGTAAGTTGCCTAATGGTCCCCCAAGGCTACCTAAATATCAATGTCCTAATCTCTAGAACCTGTGACTATTTTTCCTTTAATGGGAATGGCAACTTTGCAAATATAATTAAGAATCTTGAAATAGGGAGAATATCCTGGATTATCCAGGTAAGTCCAATCTAATCACAGGGGTCCTTATAAAAAGAGGTCATGAAGATCAGAGTAAGTTTTGGGACATGAGACAATAGAAGCAAGAGGTTGGAGTGGTATGAGGAAGAGGGTACACACTAAGGAAAGCAGGCATCTTCTAGAAGCTGAAAAGATGAAGAAACAAATTCTCCCAGGAAGGCAAAGAGAGAACAGTCCTGTCAACAAGTTGATTTTAGACAACTGACCTCTAGAACAGTAATATATTTGTATTGTTTTAAGCCACTTAGTTTGTGCTCATTAGTTACAGAGACAATAGGAGACCGATATACCTTCTCGTTGAAGTCTTCCTTGACCATCTTGTCTAAAGTTATAATGGCTACTTGTTTGGCTTGTTTTTCTTCTTAATCTTATAATATATGCCCCATACCATACAACACAGTGTTAATTTTATGTAGTTATATAGTATATTGTCAGTCTCCTCCTCTGTTTTATGAGTTCCAAAAAAGCAGAGATTGGGGTCTATGCTTTAGTGACTTCCTTTACTGTAATACCCAGAACATGTCAAACACACATTAGGGGCTCAATGAGAATTTGCTGAAAATAGTAAATGTAAGAATGAGTTTAGGCTTTTTGTTTCTCTTTAATCAGTGGTTTTTATTCTTCCAATGATTGTATGCATGAATCTTCTGCACTAGCACAATGTACTCTAACAATAAATGTGTGTGTATGTGTGTGCATGTGTATGTACACTATAGTAGCATATTTATATTCAACTGATAATATCATGATTAATGGGTAGGACCATATGGTGCTTTTAATGCATAATCAATAGGATCCGCATGACTAGACCTAACATTTTACATTTCATATCTGTTTATTTCTGCCATGGAAATGATGAGTAAAATTAACTGTGAAGTTTAATTAAAACAATAGAAAATACACAACAACAGAACTAAGGACAAATAGCATTGCTTTTAATTTTACTTCAACGTATTACTTCTTAAATATGGTGGACAATGAAGCGAAGGAATCTCAGTGCCCCTTTCACTTGCTGTATATACTCCTTGCTCTTAACACATAACTGTAGGTCCCCCTTGTGTAGGTCACAAATGTACCATAGTTTTTCAAAAGAATGCGGCACTTCTTAAGCATCTTAGTAGAATGCCAACGTCTTAGATTTTGACCTTAAGTAAACACAAAACTACATTCCCTATTTCTATTTGTATCGGTAGAGCACCAGGTCAGAGGAGCAAAAAAAGTCTTTGAAGGAAAGCAGACACTGTATATAAAAGCAGACTGCACTTTGTTTTATCTTTCACCAAGAAAACACAAAGTAAGTTGTGTCACTGTGCATTATTTTAGTGTAAGGGAGTTAACCAAAAAATTCCCTTCTTCGGTGCTAAATAGAGCTGAATTATCAATCAGTTTGTTACTTATTCAGTATCTGTAGTACATTCAGGCTCAATATGCCATGCCACAGGAAGTACGTCATTCTGAGGAAGACAAGTCCTTAGTGGTATTTTTATTTACAGCCTATGATGTAGGAATTGATTGAGGAAAAGTTTCCTTTTTACTACAGAATTAGAAACTTCAACAATCCTTTCCTATTTCTGCCTCCAGTATTGATTTGGCCATGTAAACTCATATTTAAAATATATCGATAATTCTCAGGAAGCAGGTTTCATTTTATTAATCCCATTAATTGGGATCTCCAAAAGGACTCAGTAGGGTTAAAATAAAAACTGTCTTGAGTCCTTTCTTTCCAGCATGCAAAAGATCAACATTTTTCCCTTGTCGCTGTAATTTTACTGAGCAGGTGAGGCACCAGGGCATGGAGCAGGAAAAAAATAAATAAGCCATGGCCATAATTCAGTGCTAAGATGTGGATATCACACCAATGACCAAATAAAACTCCTCAGCTGGTAGAAACTTACTGTCACCAGCAGAATCATGTTTCGAGGAGAAAAAAAACAAGAAGAATATGCATTTCTTAAGCACTTTTGGAAAAAAAAAAAAAGTTCCTACATGCTCACTGAAGATTATGTGTATATCTACATTATAACCAAACACTTATGCATATCCCCTATATATGCATATAACACACAGATATGCATAAACTAGCTGTATGCATATAACATACAGCTAGTTCTCCTGACAAGCTACTCTACTTGGAAAGTGAAAAGTGATATCACAGCCAACATATGTCTCAGTGCTTTTAAGTGTTAATAATAAAATTACATGTATAAATGTCAACTTTGATCAAGTACCTCAAATCACGTTACAGACTATGCTTCTTTAAAGTAACTTGCTGTAGGGGTAAGGAAACTGAGAAATAAAGTAAATTAATTACTTATTCAAGGTCAATTTCCTAGGTCAGGAATAGAGCCAGAACTAGACCCTCTCCATTAGAACAGATAGATCAACTATCTCACTTGAAGTTGGCATATTACACTGAAGGTAACATCATACGAGTATCTAATAAAGACTTTAAGCTATTATAGTAGAGTGGCTTCAGACAAAATTCGAATTGATTGAAAGTTTCCTCTGAAACTTGAATCAAAGCAAACCCCATCTTTTTTTCTGTACCTCTTCTCTTATAGTGAAGGATCCAAAGATAGCACACAAATGGATGTTTCTCTGATACCTGTGGCTTATCAGTAAGAATAGAAGTAATGGAAATCTCATGAGAAAGCTGCTCTTAAAAGATTTCCAATCCAATTTTTGAACTCAAAGGCTTGAATTAGTATCAGATTAACATCCAAGTCTTTCAAAGTACATCTTCTAGGATTCAGTTATCAAGAGGACATCAGACACTGGAATTTAAGTTCAATTTTTTCGTGGCAAGAGGAGAGAAATAGGCAAATAAGCAGGGGTCTTTATTTCTTCCTTTTTTCTTTCCTTCTTTCTGCTTATACCCTCTTTTATATCTTTATATCTTTTCTACATGTAATTTATTTTCCCATTTACATTTTCATTACCTTCTTTTAAAATAATCCCACACGTGCATGTATGTTTGCATGCACAACCAGACATATGCAATGCAATGTCTCTTACTATTCTGCTAAAGCAATGGTAACTCAACAGTTTGGCTTACCTCCCTCTTTACGTGATACTCTATAGCTGCCAATCCTATGAGAATTAGAGTCCAGAGCTGTTCAGTCTCAGTGTCGTTCACATGCATTTCAGTAGAGGGAATCTCATTCCACAGTGCCCATGAGAGTGTATCTACCATCCTTTTCCTGTCACTGATCCTCAGATTCTCCCCATTATAGATGTGGTTGGGCCAGCTGCCAATTACTTTCTTAAATTTCTTTTCCCAGCGGTAGGTAGGCTACTACTGGTGTAAATATCTATGAGACAGACAAGTGGCAAGGGTGTTTCAGAGATGTATCTACCTCAACCTACCATGAAGAATTTGAAGAAGAAATATGATTCATAATTCAGAGTGGAAGCCTTTTGGGAATTCATACATCACAGATGCAACTAAACATAGCAGATATTAATTAGAGAAACAGAATCCAGTCCTTTTTTTTTTTTTTTTTTTTTTTTTAAAGAGGCCTAGGGAGTATCCCATGAAGAACAATTCCACACCAGCCTACTTACAGCAGCGTATTCATCTGTGTCCTTTAAAACCTTTCATTTGAGGATAGTTCTCCTGATGAGGTCTAGTAGTGTCTGTAGAGGGTTAGCACTAACTTGATGTTTGACACTATAGCCCTGGTGTCTGGTCAAATTCTTTTTTTAATTTTTTTTTTTTAAGTTTTTAAATTTCCTTTCAGTGTACCAGAATTCATTGTTTATGCACCACACCCAGTGCTCCATGCAATACATGCCCTCCATGATACCCACCACCAGGTTTACCCAACTTCCCAACCCCCATCCCTTCAAAATCCTCAGATTGCTTTTGAGTCCATAGTCTCTCATGGTTCATCTCTCCCTCCAATTTCCCTCAGCTCCCTTCTCCTCTCCATCTCCCCATGTCCTCCGTGCCTTAAAAGAGGAAAGTGTTTCACATCACACCACACAAATGGAGGCAAATGCTTATACGACATTATGTTCACATGTTTACTTTTATGGAACTAATATTTAATCTGTTTCAATTAAAATCAACCACGTGTTATTTGCCTGCAGATTGCATATATTTGAAAGCTGATGGCCATTATATGGAAAAACATTTGAAAACACATGGGTTTTGTAGAGTGCTGAGTCGAGTGTAATGTAAACTGAGGATGGTCCCTGCTGTGTAGTTGCAAATGCTTCTGCTATGGATAAGGCTGCTAATGCCAATATAAGAGGGAAAAAAAAAGGACACAGAGAGAAGATATGCATTTCTTTGGCTTATGTTTTTCTTTCTAAGGGAACTTTAATATAATATGCCTCCAAACCTGATACAGATTCCATGTTTCCTTATAACATAAGGTCTCTCCATGGAAAAAGAAAATGGTCACTTTCCCTAAAAATATCTGGGTTCTTTCAACTGAGAAATGGCATTTAGCTTTCTTTGTTCAAAGTACTTGATTCATTTGTGCTTCCATATATGAAACTACCTGGCACTTGCCTCCTGCTATGAAATGCAAGACTTAGAAGTTTCAAATGCTGCTGCGAAAATGGAGCTATATTTGTATTTACTCTTAGGGAAGAAGCAGGACTAACCCCTTTCAAATGACATTTTGTCAACATGCTGTTATCATATTTCTCCGATTCTCCTGCTTCTATAGTAGGCTAGTAACTTCTAAATCAACTGATTCAATTGAGTTGAGGGGAGAAGCTAAGGATTCTTATTTGTAAGCTTTCCAGATTTACAATCAGTCTAGATGATTCCGATTGATAATCAGCTAATTTGAAAAACCTGTTTTATTTCAAAGATACTCCATGATGAGCAAACCACTGGTTTTTAAATATATAGTCTAATATAGAGGAAGCCATCTAGACACATGTTCCTAATTTTATATCCATCTCCCAAAGCACTACACATCCTTTAAGACCTTGTTTTATTTCCCACTAAGCTCAACCAGTGTGCTCGTCCAGTTGTAACACTATGGATAAGAATCTACTTCCTCCTTCTCTCCTAGTCGCTTTGTTTTCCAGAAGCCCTTTCATTGTTTTGCTATTTCTCTTTCGTGTTTTTCTTTCTAAACTTAGTTTATCCCTCTGCTATAATTGTCTCCTCATACACAAAGGACTCCTGTTTTCACTCGTCTAGTGAGTTTACTGATGGGCCCTCTAAGATATGTCTATATCCTAAGCACCAGAACCTGTGAATGTCACCTTAGTTAGAAAAAGTGTCTTCAAAGATGTGATTAAGTTAAGGATCTTGAGATGAGATCCTCCTGGATTACATGGGTCAGTCCTAAGTCTAGTGACAAGTGTCCTTATAAGAGACACAGAGAAGGCCATGCAAAAGCAATGAGAGAGACTGAAATGGTGTTTTCAGGACCCAAGGAATACCTGGAGACAGCAGAAGCTGGAAGACCAAGGAAAGAAATTTCCCTTAGATCTTTCGAAGAGAATGGGGCCCATTGACACCTTCCTTTTAGACTCGTGGTCCCCATAAATACGACAGAATAAGTTTCCATTGTTTTAAGCCACCAAGTCTGTGGTTATTTGTTATGACAGCCATAGGAAACTAGTACAGTCCCTTTTCTTCTTTCCCTACCTAGCCCAAAACTCACCTCCTTCACACACACACACACACACACACACACACACACACACACACACCATGCACATACACACACACACAAAACTTTTTCTGTCTCTTCTCTTTCTTCTTTGTCTTCTCTTCTGACAGTTATGTGCCAGGAAACATAACAGCTTAAGTCATAAGCCAAGGAGTAGAATTCATAATATATCACTACAGAGAAAACAGAAATTACAAATAAATTTGAGTTCCTTAAGGACAGGGACTGACTGCTCTCATCTTGGGATTGCTCACAACTAGGTTAAATGTAGGCACATGGTTGTTGTCTAATAAACACTTTTATTAGTAACTTCTAATGTTAGATAAATTAAACTTTGGTGCTTCCAACATCTAAAGTATTTGAAAATTCTTCAAACTCAAATTCCCCTTAGATTCATCAAGATATTTTCATCTATTTCCTTACTCTCTTCATATTTAACCTTGTGTCCTCAAACACCAGTATTCACATGAGAAAATAAAGATAATGATAATAATAACAGAGTCTAATATCAAAAATTACTATTTCATTTGCATTTTAGGACAAATATATTTGGGGAGTTTCATCTAGGAACTTAACTACTATTTAACAGGTATTATTTGCATTAAAATATATTCTTCATTCCAAGAAATGTATCACAAAGTAATTCTTGGAACATAACAGAACAGGCTGTTGTTCTCTTTTAGTTTTGGTCCCAGGACCATGTTTACATGTTGGATATCCTTATCTCTTACTCTTTCTATGCAATAATGTAGTGTGAGAAGTAAGGCAGATTTTACTCAAGGGAGCTATTGTGATGGGTGTACAGCAGGGATGGTAGAGTGCAAGGGGTTTTATAGTAGGAACAGAGATTGGGTTCAACTCTGAAAACAACATGGAAAAGTAGGAATTCATGACTCAGTAGCAGGATAAGGATCATTAGAAATATTATAAAAGTAAACATTGGGGATAAAGGGAGCTTTTGGATAAACTGATATAATAGATTCTTACCAAAGGCAGGTTGGGGTGACCAGATACCCCTGGGGAATGCTAGGAGGTTAGACACCTGATCATCAGATCTCCAGGTTAATCAGATATCAAGGATAGGACATTCTGGTTAAATTGACTTAGGAAGATTCTTGCAAACATTGGACAATGTGGAGATGAACATGGAAGACCAAAAATCAAAGCCTAGTTGAGAAGAGAGTTCAGAATAGTTAGAGTAGAGGTTGCTCAAGGAGAGAATCTTCATCAGATCTTATAACAATTAAAAGAGAATCTTCTAGTGGAGCATGAGTGGCTCAGTGGGTGGAACATTCTGCTCTTGGTTTCAGTTCAGGTTTCAGGTTTCATGATCTCAGGGTCATGAGATTGAGCTCCTCATTGGTCTCTGGCTGCCTGCTCAGTGGGGAGTCTGCTCAAGATTTTCTCTCTCCTTTATCTTCTTCTCCCCAACCACACACTCTATTCATGAAAGTAAATAAATAAATCTAAAAAGAGAGAGAGAGAGAATCTTCTAATAATGATATCATTACCAACAGTTTCCCATTGGTGATTTTTTAAAATTATTTTAAAATAAAATATTTTTTATTTATTTAAAAAGCTTACTCCCTATCTTCCTTCTAATCCAGGATGGCAATATTCCTTTCCTTTATGAAAAGTATCAATACTTATTCCCTAGTTCCTCTTTCTTTAGTCTTCACTTCATGATTGCTTCGTTTTCTCTCATGACTTCTGGTGTTTTCTATTACAAGGCAACAGGTATTTAGCTTTTACTTGCTAGTCTCCTTTAATAGTCTTTGCTTTTTATTAACTTTACTATCTAGACTCCCCTCTTTAATATGGCTTTTGTTTCTTTACGTTATTTTGATTTCTAGACCACAGTATTTACCCTTTCTCTTTAAAGACTCACACTGTTTAACTTCCTCTTCATGTTGTTTCCTTGGTTCAAATTCTAAAATTCAGTGCTAAAGCTTCCTACTGCTCATATCCCTTTAGTCTTAATGTCTGTAGAAGAGTTTTCTTTCTTGCATTTACTAAGAAGCTTTCTTACTAGAGTTCTCTAGCCTGTGGCTCTGTGTGCTGTGTGTACACAGTATGCTGCAAGAATTAAAACCCCATTTATTGGCAATCTCCAGATAAGGGAGAGCTGGGATGTTGGGAAAACTGGGTGACAGTAGTTTCCCAGGTTTGAATAGGGATAGGTTTCTGATCAAGTTATATGTGCTGGACTAAATTGATTTTCCTTATCTTGAAAATAGTTGATAATAACACATTTACAAAGATACTACATAGGGACACACCATAAATAAATAAATAAATAAATAAATAAAATTTTAAAAAGTGAGTGTGATAAATATTCAGAGAAAAAAAATCAGGATATTCAATATCTTGAGGATTGATACCTAAGAGAATTTACAAAAGAAATTAGGTAATGAATGGGAGTACAATATGCTCAGTGTTATTGAAATTATTCTTTAGTTTTCATGTACTTTTCATGTTGTGTGTCCTTTCTTGTGGCTAGCACATTGAAGTTTACTAAAGACAGGCAATTGGGCATTTGGTCATTCTTCTAATTTGCATCCATTTATTCAGCAATATTATTACTTTTGATGTGCTTTATACTTGAAATACTGTGATGAGCAAAAAACCAGATGGAAACAAAAATATATATTGTTTCTGCTCTCATAGAGGTTAAAATACAACATCAAATCACTACCAAAATAATATAAATTTTCAAGTGTGGTCAGTTCCAAATGAAATGTAAATAGTGCTACACAAACCAATACTGGGGAGATTTGACTTATTTGGGCAAATTAGAGAAGATTCAGCTAGAGATGCCAATAGAGACATAAGGGTCTGATAAAGCTGAAATAAACGGCTGCCAGGCCATTAGAAGTCCCACTAAGGCTGTCATGAGTGAATTTCTAATACAAAATTATAATTTTGGCTGTAATATTGTGATGGTTAATTTTGTGTGTCACCTGGCTGGGCCACAGTGCCTAGGTATGTGGTCGAATATTATTCTGGATGTTTCTGAGAGGGTGCTTTTAGATGAGATTAACATTTAAATCAGTGGACTTTGAGTAAAACAGATTGTCCTTCATAAGGTGAGAGGGCCTCGTCTAATCAGTTGAAGGCTGGAAAGAACAAAAGACTGGCCTCCTCCACACAGGAAAAAATTCTGATAGTATTCTTTGGACTTGAACTGAAGTTTCAGCTCCTCTTTGGGTCTACAGCAAACCAGACAGATTTTGGACTTGCCATCTTCTACAATTTCAAAAATCCATTCCTTCCCCTCTCCCTCCCTTCCATTCCTCCTTCCTTCCCTTCCTCCCCCCTTCTTTCCTTCTTTCCTTCCTCCTTTCCTTCCTTCCCTCCCTTCTACCTCCACCTATATCTGTACCTGTATCTATATTTATGTATATGTTCACATATACATGTATCCATCCTAGTGGTTCTATTCATGTAGAGAAGCCTAATGCAAATATAGACATTTGCTGGTGAGGCCAAAGGCATGTTGGCTATTAGAGCATTCCAGGTGTGAGTTCATAGTAGTTTACCTTGGGGTAGTACACTGGAAGTTGAGAGAGGTGGATTGCAAATTCAGTCAAGAAGCCAAACAGGGAGGGCATGGAAATATATTGGATATTGGAAACTTGGAAAGTGGTAAAACAGACTCCCAGACCAGATTTGCAAATCTAAATGTATAGTGGTGCTGTTCATTGAATGGTGACACACTGAAAACTAGTTTGGAAAGAAAAAGTACGATTGTACATTTAGAAATATTGAGTTTGAGATGCTTTCAATAAATCCACAGAAGCTACATTGCTGGCTGAATATAGACACCTAGGTCATAGATGAGAGATATAGATTACACATAAATTAGAGAATAATCTTCTTATAAATAGTAATTGAAGAGGTGGACATGGGTAAAAACACATGATAATAGAAGAAGGAAGCTACAACTAAGTCTTGGAAAACTGCAACATTTAATGATAAGCTATGAAACTGCCAATATATTGAAATTTTAAATAAATCTTACATTTTCAAGTTCTTTAATCTTAATACAGGATATAGGGCTGATGTGTTTAAACTTCTTTGCAAAGTGCCATTGCTACAAGAAAGGACTAAATCCTCGCTTCATCATTCAAAGGAGAAGTTCATTGTTTGTGTTATTTTTTAAATTCTTTAATTAATTTTTTAATTTCTGAATCAGAAAATCAGGACAGAATGTTGTATAATTCTTAACAGTACCTGTTTCAGGTCCTTATTTCGCTTTAAAAAAAAAGAAGTTGTCTTTGAGTAAGTCAACTTTTGGCTTTATGCATAAACAAGTTAGAAAATTCTTCAAGTTTATCAAGAAGACATCTCCCTGCTTATTTTACAGAATGCTTTGGAAGTTATTCCTGTGGTTTCTTCCATCAGTTCTTCAGGAACAAAACCATAAGTATTCAATATTCAGTTGAAAACATTAATTTGGGGTGCCTGGGTGGCTCAGTAGGTTAAAGCCTCTGCCTTTGGATCGGGTCATAATCTCAGGGTCTTGGGATCGAGCCCCACATTGGGCTTTCTGCTCAGTGGGGATCCTGCTTCCTCCTCACTCTCTCTCTCTCTCTGCCTGCCTCTCTGCCTACTTGTGATCTCTGTCTGTCAAATAAATAAATAAAATCTTAAAAAAAAGAAGATATTAATTTATAAGGTTTGTAAAGTTCTCCAGATATATAAATTCTATGAACATGTGCGTATCTCGATTATTATCAGATTTATTTAGTATTATTGGACTTACTATAATTTTGCATTGTCTAAATTATACACATAATGTTATCTGCTCTAACAACCATACTGATTCATTTACTTTTTTCTTTCAACAATTATTAGTAAACTGAAATGTTCCAAGTGTTGCACAAGACACTGGCATACAATTATAATTAAAATATACTTTCTGTGCCATAAATGAGTTCACAGTCTGGTGGATATATTTATAGTGATATGTTTCATACAATGTGCTACAATCTATGAGAAAGATGGCTTATTATTGGAATGAGGAAGAGCAGATAATTCCACCTGAAACGGGACAGAAGCAAAAAAAAAAAAAAAAAAAAAAAAAAAAAAAGATGAGAAAGAGGCAGGAGTCAGGGAAGTTTTAAAAGGTTAAAAAATATAAACCAGACCTAGAAGGAATGATAGCAAATGCATTCCAGGCAGAAAAACAGCAGGATGGCAAGCCTCTGATCATGTTTCCTCCACCAAACACCATTTGTGTTATATGGGTCGTTTGCCAAATTCCTTGTAGAACAAGCCAGTCTTGTCAGCATTGAAAATCACCTCTTCTACATAATCCTTTTCCTATATACCACAGATAGCAAGAACATCCTAACTTCTTCCACAGCCCCCTGATCTGCAGAGCCAGTCTCACCTGCAAGTTTAACATTTTTCATTCCGTATTACCTTGTGAAACATCTGAGCCAGCCAGCACAATCAGAAAAGGGTTTATTGCTCTCCTGATCCTGGTAAACAGGAGCATAAATTTCTTTGGCTTTCAGCCTAATGACAGTGTCATATCCTGCACGTTTTCAATCAGTTGAAAGCCCAAATTTAGCCATTTTTTCATCTTTTCCATAACTTTATCACATACTATAGATATTACTTTAGCACTTTCTGGTGTGGTCTCCAGAAAGGTACAGACTGGTGAATTTTCTCTTCCTTTTCCTGGATGTACCATACTATTAATTCATAAACACTGAACTCACTTTAAGAACTAACTTTAAGTCATGCCTGAATAAAGTTTATCCACCGCACGTGTTTTCCCCCACAAGGCACCTTATAGTTATCTTGTATTTAGGAATACTAGACAGCATGACAGCACTATGTTTAGGAGACATTTTAAACAGAAAATCACAAACAACAACAACAACAATAACAATAGAGGGTACTAAATATACTGCAAAATAAAACCTGTTTACGGTATAAAATCTGAAACAAGAACACAGAGCCTTACTTGTTCAGCCTCAGCTGGGAGCATGTATGGTCAAATGACTCAAAATTTGGCCACTCTGTACATGTGTGCAAATGACCTGAAAGCCTTCAAGTATCAATTTGGGGGTAACAAATAAAATTTAGTTGGCGGACATACTCACAAATATGGAATCTGTGAATAATAGGGATTAACTGTATTTGTTTCTGTATTAAATAAAATAGCATGCATTTTTTGAGCACAGACTAAACTGATACCATTCGAAGTGCTGTAGAAAATAGACGCAAGGCCTAATAAAGATCTATTCACCAAATTCTAGAACTCACATTTAGTAGAGAAAAAATTATGATCTCAAATCATATTTATTCAGTTAAGCTAATGTTTATCAGTTACCAGACAATTTAAAATAATGACATATTTTTGTTGTTTATTAAAATGAATGTATTGACTATCATTACTTTCCTAGCAGAATCATTGTTGCAATTCACTAAATGTAGAAAAGGCATATAATCTCCTAACACATATGCACTGACATTTGACAAAACAGAGTATATATAAAGTAAGCTACTATAATATACACATTACATGTATAGCGTGAGAAACTGAATGTGTGGCTAGCCATCTGATCCCAACATCTGACGACTGAGAGATGCAGAAGGTTTACCAAAGAAGTTTGTTCTTAAATAGTGCTTACAAAGTAAGATTGAGGAACAGTCGTTCCGGTCCAAAAGGCAGAGGATATAAAATTAAAGCAAATGTACAGGACTAGAGTGGAATTAAGTGGAGTGGTTAAAAACCAAACTGGTGTTTACTTACTTAGTTGTCAGTTATAAACACGTAAAAATGGATAGTAAAACTGTGCCTCCAACCTGTGTAAGGCTTCATATAAAATGTCAAATTTCTGGAGAAACTAGGAGAAATTAGTGCTATTTAACCTAAAACAGAGCACCACTGATGTGTGAGGCTTTGTTGAACAAATGTAACTTTTTTTAAACAGAATACAATATCTAATTTTCATATCACCTATCAGATGAGTGCTTCATTTTACCTTCCAAAATACACAAAGACATAAGTTAGTGAAGTACATATTTGCACAATTTTAAGAAATGCTGGCATCATTCAGATGACACTGATTATGAAATAAAGGACTTTCTCCACTCCCCACGGGTAGCAGGACGGAACCTGCATTTTCCAAGATAAACTCTTCAGCATCAGGAGTTTTGACAGCTCTGGAGGGGAAGAAAAAAGCATTTTTATTCTTGATAGAACGGACAACCACGGGTATTGATGCAGTTATAGCTTGAAAGCATATTCTCACACACTGAAGATGACTCAGTAGGGAAATGGTGTGAGCTTAAGTTTTGATCATGCCACAGTAAAGAATAGATCAAGAAACTGAAATTATATGCACTTCAGTAAAGTAACAATTGTGCGTTTACTTTGCAGCTCTTGACAGGTGAAGCCATATATGACCCTCAGTTGACATGGGCAACTCCACAACATTGGCTAAATTACAGTTTACCTGTTGGAAATTGTTCGGCTAGCCGTGGTTAGCAACAGTCAAGAGCCGTGTGAGATATTATATGACACAGAGATAAAATATCCTCCAATTTTTAAGTCCTTTTTTCAAGAAATTATTGCATTTTTATTCCCTTTGCCTCTCCACTATTTCTTACTGGAAGCTCTATGTTCAGCTGCTCACCTTGTATAATTTTCACTCCATACTAATCAAAGCCAAAGACTCAAGGAAACAAGAAAAGAACAAAAAGTAGGTACTGCCTTCCCACAAAGTTTTTACAGCTGATGGAAAGAAGTATGTTAAATGGCATTTTTGTCCAAGAGTCTTAGGAAATGAGACTTATCCGCTCACATTAAAGGTATGAGATTATCACAATAAAGGTGGTAATGATGACCTGACTGGTACAGTGGTCACTATTGGTTGTTTACATGAAAATATCTGTGAATTGTTAACATTTCATTCAAACCTGATAGCCTCAGAGTTTGAACACCTGTGCATGTAACGAGTTAGGGTGCTGATCTCTAAACGTCTCCTTCCCATCTCCTTTTCTAGAGTCATATCACCGCAGGGATTCTTTGAGACAATGGTACTTTGAGACAATGCAACTAGGATCAAGGAAGGGACCACATTCTTCTTGAGCAGTGAGAGTCAGCAAGGAAGAGCTGGGGAGAGAACTTGGCCTTCTCTAGGCCAAGATCAAGATGGGATTCACAGATCTCTGGGAAAATCCAAACAACACAGAGCAATGAAATCTCCACAGAAAGGATTACTTGTGCTTCTGGAAAGACCAACCCTGACTTTCATAGCAATTTGAGGGTAGGCTACAATAACATCAGTCTCAGTGCCACTGGTTAGGAAAGAGCTTGATTTTCATGAAGGAAATCAGGCACCACCCAATTCTGCCCCATTCTTCATCAGAAAGTAACACTCTCCAGTTTGTTGTCAACAGAGCCACAAGGACAGAAATTTTGATGCCTTCCTTCCAAAATTCAGCTGCTACTCTGTAGACTCTTATGAATGCTGATGGGATACATAAAGAAGAAAACAAAGTAATGTATCACTTTAGAAGACTAACAGAAGATCAAGTGTTAATTTGGAATAGTTGACAGCAGCTGAAATGGAATTGATGGGAAGTCAAGAAAAAAAAACCTTGAAAAAATCGCTAATACACATGGACAAGCAATTAGAGCATAGAATGTATTCTAGGACACATATTATATAATTTTTAAGTGTAAAATGTCAATAGTGAAACTGGAAATGAGAAGGATCACTGCCAAGGACAGATCTATTGATCTCGAAGATCAAATAGAAAATGAAATTTCACAACACAGGGCAAGAATAAAAAGAATGGGATCTTCAGGGAAAAGTTAAAAGATAAGACAGACAGCTATCTGGAGATCTAAAACTATAGAAAATAAAAATGCCAGATAAATAAAAAAGGGAATAGAATAAAAATTAATAATTAGACAATTAATAGAAACAAATTCTGAGCTGAATGGTTTGAGTCTGCATATGGAAGAGATTCACAAATTTATAGGCAGAAATAATAAAAATTTATAAAACCCACATTAAAAAGAGAAAATCTAAGCAGGATGAAGGCAAGGGGGAAGGAGGCTTTATTCATTATGGGAATCTGATGAACACTAGACTTCTCATCTGAAACATTGGGAGGCCATAAAATGATGGCTGAAGACTACTGAGTAAAACACTATAATTCCACAATCTTGTATATAGTCAGGTCACAAACTAATAGAATTAATAAAATAATTTGGTATAATGGCTAGATACAAGATCAATATAACATATTAATAGTTCTTGAAGAATAACTATAAATAGTTAAAATGGAAAATAACCCATTTACCACCATGATGAAACTATAAAATAATATTAGATCAAACTATTTGAGAGATAGAGTTCATTTAAAAAGAACTATAAAATGCATTGAAGAACATGACATAGACCCTGAATAAATGAAAACCCATATCGTCCTGCATGGTAAGACCTAATCTCACAAAAATTTCAATTCTTTGTATATTTTTATCATTTGTGTTTTTCAAGAAATATTATTTTCCCCTAATCTGTGTATTGAGAATGCAGTGCTGACAGCAACAGGATATAGACAAAAAAATAAAATAAACAAACAAAACATACTGTAAGTTAAACAGCGGTAAAATGCCATGAGGAAAAGTGAGCTGGAAAAGCAAATAGAAATAGTTATAGAGATAGCAGTTTCTCACAGAATGATCAAAAGAGGCTTCAGAGAGAAGGTGACATCTGAATGCAGACCTAAAGGAGGTAGGAGAGTAAGCCGATGTGGCATCCGGGCAAAGAACATTCCAGGCAGAAGGAAAAGTACAGTATCTGTGAGTTGACTGTTGTGTAAGAAGGCTATTATAGCTGCCGAGTGAACAAAGGGTAGAGTCCTAGGTGAGTTCAGAGAGGAAGGACTGGATCATATTCCTGTATTTCGGTTTTTATTCAGAATCAAATGGGAAGTCATTGGAGGGCTGGAAGCAGAAGAGTGACATGATCTGACTAACTTCTCACAGGTTAATTCTCTTTGCTCTATCAACCATACTAAGGGTACAAGGACAGAAGAAGAAAGGATGGCCATGAGGCTGTCATAGTTGTCCTGGTCAAAAATAGCAGGGGCATGAGCCATATTGCAGCCACAGAACTTGTAAGAAGTGATTAGATCTAATTATACCCGTGACATGTTTGAAAGGTAAAGTGCTAATACTGGATCTTCGGTGTAAGGAAAAGAGTGAAGTTGAGGATGACACCAAAGATTTTGGCTTGACTTCACAAAGGATGTTACCATTGACTGAGAATGGAGAGACTGCACAGAGGCTTGATACTCAGACCTGTAAGGGTGAGATGCCTATTTCGATTTCCAAGTGGAAATGCAGGTAGTTCTATGTGAGTCTGGGTTTTAGAGGGAAATGTCAATCATATTAATATATATTCCAATTACTCTTACTTTAATACATTAATTTTAATTAATTTTAAAGTTGATTTGAAAGAAAAATATGTGGAAAATACAACAATATTAAACTAAGAAAGAACTAATAGGAAAGAACTACATAGATATACTTGCCTTACCAATTAGTAAAACTGACTATAAATTCACTATAATAAAAAGAGTATGGTATTATGAAAGGAATAAAATTACATCTGTAGAAAAAGAAAAACCACAAATAAGATCTGTGTACAGAAGGAAATAAGATATTACAAAATAACATTGTCTTTGTATAAAAAATGCATCCTTGAGTAAATGTTGGCTTGTCAGAGCAGACCATTTTTCATATCATATACAAGATATAATTACAATTATGTTCAATATATACATTTAAACATTACAACAGTTAACACACAAGCATCAAGCTTAGTGATGTTTCCCATTCCAAATGCGATGCAAATTGATCACTAACTAGGAACAGGTTTAGAAAAATCAAGCAATTTGCCCAAATTAACATAGCTATTAAGTGGTGAACTAAGATTTGAAATCTGTCATGTGCCAAAGCAAATCCTTTTACCTCTGTGCTAAATGGTGTGTTTGGTCTTTCTTGAAACAGCTGTACTTATAAAATACTATTAATGATTTTACAAAAGAAAATGATTCAAAGCAGATAAATAAGCTGCCTACAACTGGGAAGAAAGAAGATGAGGCTCTACTCAAAATTTGGACTCCATGTCTTTATAGTAAATCCCAGCTGTCTTTCTAGCTGGGTAAAGAGATGTCCTAGGGGCTGTGTTGAACCATCATAGGAGGCTCTGTGGAACAGGAAGGAGGGAGTGGCCAAATCTACCAGAACTCCAATCTTCCTGATTTTCACAACTGACCTCTTTTAAGTCTTTAGATTTCCTGACACATTTGGCTCACCACTTCATCCACATCCTTACAAACCAACCCTTACACTGTCTACTCCATAGACTTGTAGTTTCCCCATACGAAGCCCACCTACTTCAGACTGGTTCACAAAAGGAATTAGGTCACTGCTTTAGTGTCTAACAGCTCTCGCACCACACTGTGAGGAATAATCCTGGGAATGCTGTAAAGCAGTGAGAAGAATCAGAAGGGTGGTATGAGAATGGGAGATCATTGCCCCTAAGAATCCCATCTATGACCATCAAATAGCAAAGGTTCCTGTATGTAAAAACCTAATTTCTGTCTCTAGAGATTGGTATCCCTAATTCAGGCAAAAATATCTTGAGCAATTCTCCAAATAACATTCCAAACATTTCAAACATTGGACTCTTGATTTCAGATCAAGATGTGATTAGCTCAGTGTCATGATCTTAGAGTCATGAGATACAGCCCCACTTAGGACTCTTCACTGGGTGTGGAGACTGCTTAAGATTCTGCCTCTCCCTCCCCTCTGTCCCTCACCACCCTTGATCCTGTTTGAGTGTGATCTCTATCTGAGAAAGAAAGGAAGGAAGGATGGAAGGAAGGAAGGAAAGAAGGAAGGAAGGAAGGAAGGAAGGAAGGAAGGAAAAAAAAAGAAAGAAAGAAAGGAAGAAAGAAAGAAAGAAAGAAAGAAAGAAAGAAAAAAGGATTGGAAAGGATCAGATGGTTAAGCTTCTGTCTTTGGCTCAGGTTGTGATCCCAGGGTCCTGGGATTGAGTCCAACTTTGGGCTCCTCGCTCAGCCGGGAGCCTATTCTCCTGCCTGCCTCTCCCCTTGTTTGTGCTCTTTCTCTGTGTAGGAAGGAAGGAAGGAAGGAAGAAGGAAGAAAGAAAGGAAGGAAGGAGAAAATATATAGAGGGAACTCTCCCCAGTACAGATAATATGGTCAACACAATAAGCCATTCTGGGAACAGTCCATTATTAGGTATCATTTAAGAAATTCCCAGATAGGTGGGTGGCAAACTTTCTCCTGAGAGCGTTAGAAATATAGATTTTTCCCTGATTACTTTATACTTTTTTTTTTCCTTTTGAAAGGATTCCCCCCATTGAGTTAATTAACACATCCATCTTCTCACACATTTACCTGTTTTTTTTTCCTTGTGAGAACATTTAAGTTCTACTCTCTTAGCAAATTTCAATTATACAATACAGTGTTATCAACTACATTCACCATGTTATGCATTAGATTCTCATTTTGTACTTTTTAATGTATGCTATTGAAAATGAATATGGACATTCAAGAAGACTGAATTTAATGCAAGCATAAGTATATAACATTGCAGGTAAAATTGTATTATGTTCAAAAATATTCATACTCTGCAATCCAGCAGACTATGAACACATTACAGATTCAGGTTGATTCAACTTCCATGTCTACTTGAGTGCCTGAGTATAATTGTTAGGTGGATTGTGACTCCCCCAATGCCCACATAGTTAATTCTCTTAACCATATGAATTTTACAAACTCCAATACAATACAGCTCCCTCTATTGTCATTAAATCACAAGACCACAATGTAAACAGAAGGAAAAAAAAGAACAGACGTTCCTAAATAAGACTTTTAAAACACTAACTCCAGAAATACAAAATAGAAAACTGCATCCCCCACAACAACAAACCACACATAAACTCAAAGCTGCATAAACGTGCAGTAGTAAAAAATGACAGAAACTATAAAGGTTTGGACCATAAAATATCCTTGTTTCATGTTTCATATTTCTTCAAGATAACCTGCAACCTTCACTACTAATATGCCTATAAAAACCGGAAGTAAGTTATTTGAATTTATTTTATTGGATACAGTTTTAAAATCACTGCCAAAGGAAGTCTGGTATCTTCCACAAGTAATTCTTCAGCGTAACAGAAATGGGTGGACCTCAGTTACGAGCTCTAGTTATGTAGGGAAACCAAGACTTCATCTCCTAAAGTCTGATAATTTTCCCGGCTGAAGTTAGACTCCTCTACTCACGTTATTTCGTGCTTTTACTTAGTATTATGGTGTGTTTCACTCAAGTCCCCTTTACCAGCTGGTACTCTAAACTCCTGCTGAATACTGGGGAAAAAAGGAGTTTATACACACAACCTACTCTGAAGCCTTTCCCTTGGGGGACAGAGCCAACTCTCACTTTTCTTCTTGGGAGGCTAGGCTGATGATACCTGGCTGCAAAGCTCCTTCCCCTAGTTGCAAGCGGAATACTTTCACAATGTAATGTGTACTCCAAAACAGCCCTTGGATGGGGCTAGCAAAAACATTTAACTGAGACCATATTTTTGTCAGGTTTTTTTTTTCCTCTTCTTTATTGTTCTTCCTTCACTCCCACACACTTTTGTTGTTGTTGTTGCTGTCTAGATTTATTTATCTACTAGAGGTGGGGAAGGGGCAGAGGAGAGAAAGAATTCTGAAGCCGACTCCCCATTGAGCACACACTAAAACACTGGATTCATCCCAGGACTCTGAGATCATGACCTGAGCCAAAATAAAGAGTTGGCAGCTCAGCGGACTGAGCAAGCCAGCCACCCCCACTTACACTTTTTCCTTAAAGATCACTATTTCAGTAAATTCAGGAACCGAAAATCTCTGTTCCCAGCAGACTCAATTTCTAGAAAATCCAGCCTAAGATACAAAGCATGTTTCTTCCTCATACTTAAAATATTAGTAGACACATTTATCCTATCTTGGGTTTAAACTTCCCAATGAAAGAGTCTCCTCTTCATTTTGTGAAAATAATTTTCTTTTTCTTATTCTTCTAATGCCCACTTCTCAATCATGATAACATCCCTCTTCCCTTTTCCTATTGAGTTTTAAATCCATGGGTGGCCCAGGGCAAGAGCTTGCATTTGCATCATACTTATAGACCCAACAATGAACATGCTTATACTTCACTTTATTTCTACCTTTTTCCTTGATCGTTTCCATTTCCATTCATCAGCCTTCTACATTAAAAATGAGTAAAATGATTTGTAATTAGCATGTGTGATGCATATATAAGCATAAATCTAATTTAACTACTTAGAAAATAAGTATACACCAACCTTGATATTGATGATTTTATATTAAAAAAGAAAAAGGAGTTATATTTATCATTTTTATCTAAATTTTTATAACACCTATAAAGTATATGTATGAACTTAGTCATAAGCTCTAATGTTCTAGAAGTTTTTCATAAAAGAATAAATATTTAAAGGCACAAAAAAGAAAGGCTATGATGTTTCAGTAATTCAATAATATTACATTTCTACGGATGCCTGGGTGGCTCAGTCAGTTAAGTGTCTGACTCTTTGTTTCTGCTGAGGTCATGATCTCACTGTCATGGAATCAAGTCCCAGGCTGGGCTTTGTACTCAGCACAGAATCTTCAAATTCTCTCTCCCTCCTGCTCACTCTCTCTTTCTCTCAAATAAATAAATAAAGTCTTTAATTTTTTTTTAATATTACTTTTCTAAATCAACTGCTTTCACTGATTATTTGGGGGAATTTTAATTAGTCATCCCATGCTGTTTCAAGTTGTATTATTATCAACCTGAAAGGAGTGGCTCTCTTGTATTGATCACATCTCTTAGTATATATTACTTAGTATATATTACTTTCACTTCTGCCCATAGACAAATTACTGACATTCAGCAAATGTGCATTTTATGTAAATTCTTTGCATGATAACTAAGTTTGTCTAATTCTAAACAGTAGTCAGTGATTATGTAGACAAAGAAGGTCCGCTCCACCAAAAAAAAAAAATATATATATATATATACATATATATGTGTGTGTGTGTGTGTGTATATATATAAATTTTTTCTCCAACAAATCTATGATAAAATGGTTCTTGGGGCACCTGGGTGGCTTATTTGTTAAGTGTCTGCCTTCGGCTTGGGTGATGATCCCAGAGTCTTGGGATAGAGCCCCCTGTGGGGCTTCCTGTTCAGTGGGAAGCCTGTTTCTCCCTCTCCCATTCCCCCTGCTTGTATTCCCTCTCTCGCTGTGTCTCTCCATCAAATAAATAAATAAAATCTTTTAAAAAATGGTTATTTTTTTCCCATTCAGAACAAAAGAAATACAAAAAGAAAGAGTGAAAAAAAGCAAATATTTTTAATAGCAATAGTATATTAAATTTAATGATTCTCAAAATTTTAAGAAATAGACTTTTTTTTAAAGATTTTATTTATTTATTTGAGAGAGCAAAAGCCAGCGAGCAGGAATGGGATAAGAGAGTACCAGCAGTGTAAGGGCAGAGAGAAAAGCAGACTCCCCACTGACCAGAAGTCTGGATGATGGGCTGGATCTCAGGACTCCAGGATCATAACCTGAGCCAAAGGCAGACACTTAACCGACTGAGCTACCTCGGTGCTCCAAGACATAAACTTTTTGATTAAAGCTGGATATTATGAAAATATGTGACTACCATGTCATATAGGACTACAGAAAATTATACCAGTTGATAAGTGTAACTGTAGGAATGCATCTTTTTTTGCTTTTCTTTTAATTTATATCCCAACATTTCATAAGTT
Organism: Mustela erminea; assembly: GCF_009829155.1. NCBI lineage: Eukaryota > Metazoa > Chordata > Mammalia > Carnivora > Mustelidae > Mustela > Mustela erminea. Next base: position 43,548,717 of record NC_045623.1, read on the forward strand.
TGCTAAACTTTATATTGAACCAAGACTATGCACATTTTTGGGTTTTGTTTTGTGTTTTTTTTTTTTTAATCTTCAACTATGGTTATAAACATATTATCAGACAAGAAAACAAAACAAAACACCAACATCACCTTTAAGGACCTCTCCCTTTGCTGAACAGCAGCATAAGAAAGATACCAGTATCAATTCAAAGCCCCAGTACAATTTCCCCACAAAAATGGGTCAAATTGCCTCAGGAAAATGAGACGCCTGGGTGGCTCAGTTTGTTCAGTCACCAACTCTTGGTTTCAGCTCAGGTCATGATCTCCTGTTGTGAGATTGAGCCCCGTGTCAGGTTCAGGTTCAATTCTCCCTCCCTCTCCCTCCTGCTTCCCCCCTCTCTAAAAGTAAGTAAAAAGATAAAATCTCCAAAATAAAATGCCTCAGAAATCCATATTTTCTAGAATATTAAAAAAAATCTACAAATTTGTTTTGTACCATTTTTACCAGTATTTAAAACTATTTTATTCACCTGTTAAAATTCTAAACCACATTACACACCAGTTCAGAATACAAATCACTGGTTTCATTGATGATATATACTTATATTCTGGCAAATAAATAAGTAAATTAATAAATGCATTAACAAATGATAAAAACAGCAATTTTAGTGAAACTGATATATCAGTGTATCCTTACAAGCACCACTAAAATAGAATATAGTCATAGAGGACTTCATCACTGTTGCAAGCATATGTTCTGAGTTTTAGACATTTAGCATCTCTTAAAAATATAACTTTTAAAACCAATTTCCTGTTCCACATGCAAGGAATTCAGAAATCACCACTATGTCCTAACAGCAAGAAAAACCTGAAAAACCAACTCTTCTTGAATTTCTAAGAAAGGGGAGGACCCAGGGCAAGCCGCTGCCCCCAAGATTGAAGAAACAGGTGAATACAGGAGGTCACAGCCTATCTGAGAAGGGAATGGAAGGCTTCATGGAAACCAGTGCAGCCGTCATGAAATCTGAACTGCTACGTATCTCAAATGATATGTTGCCGAAGGCCCAATGCAAACAACTGTGGGAGTTAAAAACTCCAGAAAGACCCAGTCACAAAAGACCGTCCTATTGTGAGATTTATCTCCAGCAGCTTGGCCATGTTCCCACAGTTAAATATCAGAGAAAAATCCCTGAAACATCTGGCACAGAGAAGATAAAGAACCATTTTGAAATACACCAGAACACCATGTTCTATTTAACCAGGCCTGCCCTCAGAGGAAACTAGTTAACCAGAACCTACTCTGCTAGGTATTATCAGAGCCTAACCGAGTTGGGGAAATAAAATAGCTAATTCCAAATGGGTCCAGTAAGACCATCCCCTCTTAGGTGGGAGAAAAAAACAGAAACATTTGTGAAGGTCACAGTTCAGAGGCACAAGCTCATTTAAAGACTGATCCCTAATCACAGGACTATGTAATGCTTCCCGTCCCTCCAACCCTTATCACCATAGTACCAAGGACCTCTTTACAGCAGTTCCTTTGACCCAAAACACCATGGCCCGCTATTAAGAAAAAAATTATAAGGTAAGGGACACCTAGGTGGCTCAGTAGGTTGTGTCTACCTTCAGCTTAGCTTATGATCTGAGGATCCTGGGATCCAGTCCCATGTCTGACTCTGCTCAGTGGGGGGCCTGTTTCTCCCAGTCCCTCTGCCAGTACCCCTACTACTGAGCTCGTGCTTTCTCTCTGTCTCTCAAATAAATAAATAAATAAAATCTTTAAAAATAATAAATATATAAGGCATACCAAAAGATAAAATGACAAAACCTGAATAGGCAGACCAAATATTAGAAGCAGATATGTCAAGGATATTAGATTTAAGAGACTGAAAATTTAAAACAACTACATCTAATATGCTATAATGAATAAAGTAGATGGCATGAAAGATAGGCAATGTAATCAGAAAAATGGAGATTCTAAGAAAGAAACAAAAATGTTCTAGATATTAAAAAAAAAAAAAAGACCCAGAAATAAAGAATGCCTTTGATGGGCTTAGTAGACAGAACACAACTGAGGGAAATGTCTCTGAATTTGAAGATATAACAAAATGCTCAAAACCCAAGAACAAAGAGAACAAAACTGGAAAAAAAGGAAAAAAAATAGAATATCTAAGGACTATGGGACAACTACAAAAGGTAAAATTGGAATAACCAGAGGGGAAGAAAGAGAGAAAGAAACAGGGGGAAAAAATTGAATGAGTAATGATTGATAATTTCCATAAATTAATGTCAAAAACCAAACCACATATCCAAAAGGGTCAGAGAACACCAAGCAGGATAAATGGGGGAAAAACTGGCCTATAATTTCGAATTATAGAAAATCAGAGATTAAAAAATTTTAAAAAAGCCAGAAAAGGGGGAAAAACACTTTATCAATAAAGGAACAAAGATAAGATTTCTATCAGACTTCAGAAAACCATGCAAACAAGAAAAGAGTTCAATGAAATATTTAAAATGTCTAGAGGGAAAAAAAAAACACTAAAATTCTGCACTCTGCAAAATTATTCTTCAAGTTGAAGGAGAAATAAAAACTTTTTCAGACAAAATTGAGAGAATTTGTTGCCAGGAGACTAGCTTTGCAAGACATGTAAACAGAAGTTTTTAGAAAGAAGGAAAAGAATATAGATGAGAACCTCAGGTCTACATAAAGCAATGAAGGGTATTGAAGGTAGAATAAGTGAGGGTAAAATAATAACTTTTATTTTTTCTTATTCTTCATTGAGCTAACAGATAACTTCAAAATAATAATAGAAATGGATCTGCTTCTGTATGCTTATACATACTATGTATATTTACCTATATATAAATGAAATATAAAAAGTAGTCTTAAACTCAACAATAAGTATACAAACCTGAGGACACCTGGATGGCTCCGTCAATTAATTGCTGGAATCTTGATTTTGGCTCACGTTATGATCTCAGTGTTGTGAGACTGAGCCCCGCTTGGGATCCCCACTCAGTAGGGAGTCTGCCTCATTCTGCCCCCTGAAATAAATGAATAAATCTAAAAGAACAACAACAACAACAACAACAACCAAAATAAATAAATAAACAAACAAACAAACAAACAAAAACAAAAGAAAAGAAACAACCCAATTAAAAAAGGGACCAAAGACCTTAACAGACACTTCACCAAAGAAAATATACAGAAATCCAATACGCATATGAAAAGAAGCTCCTCATCACAAGTCATCAAAGACATACAAATTAAAACAACAATAAAGATAATACCATATATCTATTAAAATAACCAAAATCCAGAACATGACAATACGAAATGCTGATGAAGGTACGGAGCAACAGGAATTCTCATACATTGCTTGTGGGAGTAGAAAATGGTATAGTCAGTTTCCAAGATAGTTTGATGTTTTTTTTTTACAAAACCAATCACATTCTTATTATGAAATCCAGCAGTCGTGCTCCTTGGTATTTACCCCAAAGAGCTGAAACTTATGTCCACACAAAAACCTGCACATGAATGTTAGTAGCACCTTTATTCATAATTGTCAAAACTTGGAAGCAACTAAGATGTCCTTCATTAGGTAATGCACAAATAAACTGGTACAACCAGACAATGGAATGTTATTCAGTGCTAAAAAGAAATGAGCTATCAAGCCATGAAAAGACATGGAGAATACTTAAATGCATATTACTAGTGAAAGAAGTCAATCTGAAAAGAGTACATACTGTGTGATTCTAACTACATGACATTCTGGAGAGAGCAAAACTGTGGACAGGTCAAAGATCAGCGGTGTGGGTGGGGAGTAGGAAGGAGAGTTGCTAGGTGAATAGGCAGAGTACAGAATACTGGGGATCTTTAGAGCAGGGAAAATACTCTGTATATTAAAATGATGATATATATTTGTATATACAAATATATATTTTGTCCAAATCCATAAATATATAACACCAAGAGTGAAACTTATATTAAACTATACATGTTGGGTGATTACAATGTGACAGTGTACATATGTATACATATATATATGTCATTCTGGTGTCTGATGTTGATAATAGGGGAGGCTATGCATGTGTATAGGCAAAAAGTATATGGAAATCTCTATATTTCCCTCTCAATTTTGTTGGAAATCTAAAACTTCCGAAAAGAATTAACCCAGTAAACAAAAACTTAATCAGCCTATTTCCCTTTCCCTTAACTTATCTGCATTTTACCCACTCTAGCCATGAGCCATTACATAAATGCTGAATCTGTGAATCAGACGGCATTTTTATATTTTATAGTAGTTACTGAAATATTTATTTATTATGCTTATCTTCAAAAATTTTTATGCTACCTGATCCTATCTATGGAAATATTTTCAACAGTTAAATTCAAAATTCTTAATAAGATATCTCAAACCCAATACTGGTCAAAGTGACTATATTCAATTTTTTTTATTTTCAAAATATTGTTTTAACCTTTTTTGAAATAAAATTTAGAATGTAACGTATTTATATAAAATTATATATTTTATATTTTAAAAAAGAAAACCTACATACTGTTTTTACATTAAGTTTATATATATATTATATATATATATATCATGTATATTAGATGCAACCTTAACATTTTAATATAAAATTTATATATTTGAATTAGCTAACATTCTGAAATAGTTCATAGTTAGAATATTAACATAAAATTACTTGTGAACAGGGCGCCTGAGTGGCTCAGTGGGTTAAAGCCTCTGCTTTCGGCTCAGGTCATGATCCCACCTGGGATCAAGCCCTGCTTCGGGCTCTCAGCTCAGCAGGGAGCCTGCTTTCCTTCCTCTCTCTCTGCCTGCCTCTCTCCTACTTGCGATCTCTGTCTGTCAAATAAATTAAAAAAAAAAAAATTTGTAAAAAAAAAAAAATTACTGGTGAACAGGAGCACCTGGGTGGATCAGTTGTTTAAGAATAAGACTCGATTTTGGCTGAGGTCATGATCTTAGGGTTGTGAGGTAGAGCCCTATCTCAGACTCCCCACTCAGCAGTGTTTGTTTGGCCCTCTCTTCCACTCTATTCCCTCCCTGCTTGCACTGGTATGCACACTTGCTCTCTCTCTCAAATAAATAAATAAATAAATAAATCTATCTTTAGAAAAATTATTGATGAATGGGTTATTTTTCAAAGTAATATCTATGTGTTGAACCAACACCCATTATTTAAAAAATTTGTCCAAAGATAGTTTATTAATTAATGAATATCTATGGTGACATATGACATTAGTGTAAATGGTACCTTGTATTCATTAATGATAATATAACCATTAGTGTTTAACTATTCCATGAGAGCTATAGTGGTATGTGTTATAGAATTTAGTCCCAAAGTATTTACAGCTATTTAAAAACATAAAACTAGATCAAGACTTCAAAGATGAGTTTCTATATACCACTTAGAAATTCATTTAAAAAATAAACTAATTTCTTCCTTAAAATATGGAATGAAATATTTTAAAACCTCAAGATGGACTTGTTCAATGCAATTCAATTGGCTAGAGATAACTAATTTGATATTTTTATTACATCAAAATTGAACAAATTATTGAACTGACCAAGGATTCATACTCTTTCATTAAGACTGTCTTAAAACTTAAAGCTGGGAGGTAGATTCTTACTTCTGAGGTAAAGTTCAGAGGACACTTGCTTTTTACTCAAAAGCTTTTGAATCTTTTGAAATAATTATTTTTAAGTCTTGTTTATTAATTACTGTGAAAAATGATTTTTGAAAGGTCTTCAGGCCTCCCTTTAACTCAAGATTCATTATGCATATATTTGGCTTTTCATATAAATACATGTGTGCATATATATGTATCATGTTGTTTAGAGATTCTATAACAGCTGGCTTGCAGATAGGCCTTTAAGAACTATTGTCATATAAGACAGCTGGAGTTCTGGGACCTGAGAGAAACTTAAGTACTTGCTGTACTATGGTTTACAATAGGATTTGCCTGATTAGGAAAGCATCTCTAAATCAGAGTTCAAGGACATGAGACTAATGATTTATAATTAACACTAGAGAAAAAGATCTTTAAAAAAGTCTGTATCTTTGAAGTTTTGTTATTTTACCTACTTTTTTGTTATTTTTTTATGTTTCAAGTTTTTCAATAAATTCTTGTTAGTTAACATAGGAGTATTGTACTTTTAAAATTAAAGTATAGTCGCATTAGTTTCAGGTGTACAGCATATTGATTTGATAACTCTGTAAGTTATGCTAACATCTATCACCATACAACGCTATTACAATGCTGTTGACTATAGTCACTATGCTGAACTGCTTATCCCTGTGTATTTATTCCATAACTGGAAGCTTGTACCTCCCACTCCCCTTTATTCACTTTGCTCATCCCTCCACTCTCCTTTCCTGTGCAACTATCAAGTAGTTCTCTGAGATAGTTCACTTTATGATGTTAAAGGTCATTTATTTAATGTAAAATTAGGTATCAATAAGTCAATAATAGAAAAAAAAAAACAGTGGTGCAGATAATCTAAAATACTAAATTCTTCAAACATAGTTTGCCCCTGATTTTGAAATAGCCTATCTGATATATTCTTAAGACTTTTCTTTCAATTTTACTTGGTTGAAGATATCCAAATTAGCTTGCATTTCCTAGACATAGTGACTGACAAGGAAACTGAGTATATGTTGCTAGACTAGTCTTAGCTTGACTGAATAGAAGACCTTGCTCAGAGGCTCTACGTAGGGACAAAAAATTATCAACTATATTTTCCCTCAGAATCCTTAACAACTATATAGATACCATATAATATGATTTTACTCATTTTGTAGCACTTTCTTCCAAGGTGGTCAAAGTTGACAATACCTATCACAGAAATAATAGGCTTGCAATTCATTCTGACATCCCTGTGGTATGAGCTGGGGACATAAAATGAATGATGTGATTTTTAATTTTTATCCAGCAACTCATGAGTGAGATCCTGGTAAGGAAGAAGTATAAACAGATGATAAAAGATTGTGAGCCTATGTTGAATAAGTGTTAAGATCATGAACTTTGAACAGTGCTGTACACAAATTTTACCTTAAATAAATTATCTCATTTCTAAATCTGAGTTTCTACATCTGGAGAAAAATAAATATGGTAGTATTTATGCTATGGGATTATTTTGAGTATTAAAAGAGATGAACCTATGTAACATTCAGTATGCAAAAGGATGAAGTTGGAGCCCTACCTCGTACCATAGACAAAAATTAACTCAGAATAAGTCAACCACCTAAATATAAAAGTTGAAACTATAAAGCTCTTAGAAGAAAATATAGGATACAAAGAGGAATACAAATCAAAACCACAATGAGATATCACTTCTAAACTACTAGGAAGGCTATCATATAAAAAAAAAATCAGAAAAGGAGTGTTGGTAAAGATGTGGAGAAATCAGAACTCCTAAACAATGCTTATGGGAATATAAAATAGTTACCATGGAAATAGTTTAGTGATTCCTCAAAAGACTAAATATAGAATCACCATGTGACCCAGTCATTCTGTTCCTACGTATACTCAGAAGAATTGAAAACATGGATTCAAACAGATATATGTATGCAAACATTCATTACAGCATTATTCACGAAAACCAAAAGGTAGAAACAACCCAAATGCTCAAAAAAAGATGAATTGACAAACCAAATACAGTATACACATTCAAATGGAATATAATTCAGCCATGAAAGGAAATGAAGTTTTGATATATGCTACAACATAGGTGAACCTTGAAAACATTAAATTGAGTAACTAATCCTCAAAAGGACAAATATTTTATAATTCATTTACATGAAATATCTAGAATAAATAAACTCATAGAGGCATATGATGCATTGGAAGTTACCAGGTGCTGGAGGGAAGAAGGAATAGGACTATGCTTAATGATTACAGATACATTGGGGTGACAAAAAAATTTTGGAAATAGTGGTAATGGTTTCATAACATGGTGAATGTAAATAATGCTACCAAACTCTACACTTAAAATGGCTAAAATGGCAAATTTTATGTAATATAAATTATATATAAAATATAGTTTTATGTTATATAATTTATATATAAATTACATTTATATATAATTTTTATAATATTATATATAAATGTAATTTATATATATATTTATATAACATAAGTTTTATGTTATGTAAATTATATATAAATTATATTTATATATAATTTATATAATTATGTTTTATTTTACCATGATTAGAAAAGGAAAGACAAAGAAATGAAAAGAATCCATAAATCTTATAACTCCATTTACTGACAATAAAGGTACTATTTTTTTAAATATGAAAATTTGGTTTCTATATTACTTTGTCTAATAACTAAATTTAAGTGAATTCAAGTTGATCTGTTTGTATTCAGCTATTAAGTAGGGAATATATGACTTAAGTGTGTTTTGAAATTGTAAAAGATAATTTTTTTTCATTTCCACTAAATTAACTCACACTGTAAAATAATCATTCTATAAATAACAATGCCTTTTGAAATGTAATTCTAAAATTATTTTTATTAGGATATATATGGCCTGAGAGAGGCAAGATTTGACTCAATAGAAACATACGTTTAAAAATAACTCCTTCAATAGAATTTCAGAGACAAAATAGAAAAAAATATATATATGTCAAGAGACATCAATCAGAAAACATTAAAAGAAACTATTACATTCAAAATAGCAATGATATAGCTTTGAGATTAGAACCCTGGCCCCTCTACAATAGTTTTGCTTACATGCCATTATCAGTCTTGACTTTTATATTTAATTCTACTTTGACTGGAAGACTCTCCATGCAGCAAATCCACTACCTTCCCCCCAAATACCTCCTATCATTTTTTTATTCATGCCTCATAAGAAACTGTTTTTAAAGAATACTTCAACAATACCTAACCCTACATTGGTTTAGGAGTTTCCTTTCTGTTACCTTTTTACCTTGTCTTTTTGATAATTATCTCTCTCACACTATATATATACACTTTATCAAAGTGGGTACAATTTTGCTTTGATCACAATCACACATGTCTTTGAGACAGAGTATCTGGCACAAATAGATGTTCTATATAAATATTTTTTAATAAGTAAGTGACAAAATGGCATTGAAACCTTTGAAATGTACATAAAGAAAATGAAAATCTTTTCTGAGAAAAACATAGCTATAAATGGAAGTCCTAAGAATTCTAGAGATGTTAATATTTACCAAACTAAATTGTATATTTGGTGCAATCTTAATCACAATTGGTGCAATCATTTTAACAGGTGAACATAAAATGTTCCTAAAGTTTAGCCAAAAAAAATTATAATATTATTGATAAGAATGGTATTCCTAACATAATTTATGAAGGGAATATTAATAAACATAAGAATGAAGACTTGCCCATCCAATATAAAAACACTATAAGGTTAAAATAACATATTTTCTATATTTAAGTAAGAACCAACAAATGTATCAGTGGACAGAATATTAATAGGCAGCCCAGGAACAAACATAAAAGAACTTATTATATTGCAGTTATTTAGAGAAAGAAAACTATTCAATAAATGATACTGTGTTAACAGGTAATTAATTAACAAAATATTAATAATCTAAGTAGATTATTATTTATTATTGCATAACAAGATATTTACAAAATATGTATCTTAACAGAAAACATTTATTACTTGATGATTTCTGAGGGTCAGAAGCTTAGCTAGATACTCTGCTTCAAGGTCTCTTACAAGGCTGCAATCAAGTTGTGGACAGCCCTTTGATCTTATCTGGAGGCTCAAATGGAGAAGTCTTTACTACCAAGCTCATGTCATTGTTGGCAGGATTCAGTTCCCTGCTGGCTCATGGCCTGAGGACATCCTCCATTCCTTACCATGTGGTCCTCCCCAACATCCTGACTGATTTCATTCAAAGCTATCGGGGAAGAGATTGTGCTAGGAAGGTAGTCAGAATCTTTGGTAATCTAATCATGGTAGTGACATCTCTCAAATGGTAGTATTCTACAATGTTAGAAGCAAGTTAATTAAGAGGGGAGCTTCCACAAGATTGTTTATGCATGGAAGATAATAAGGATCATTTGGGTCATCTTACATGCTACCTATCCATGGTAAGGATAACAATAATATTAAGAAGAAGGAGGAGGAAAAAGAGAAGAAAAAGATGAAAGAGAAGTTAAACCCTAATTTCCTCTCTTAGATCAAAATAAACTACAGATGAACTAAGTAGTTATACTTTAAATCAAATAAGAGATAGTAAATCTATGTAAATTCATTGTTTTGCTACTATTATAATGGAAGAACGTTCTAAACATATAATCAATAGACAGGAAAAAGCTGATGTATTAGTCCACAGTGTAGATATATGCAAAAAGAAAACTAAAAAATAAACATAATAAAGCAAATAGTAAGTTGCTAATATTAATAATAAATAGACAACTCTTAACAAAGTAATGAGTTAAGTCATTTATAAAGGACATTACCATATAACTTATTTAAAATAAAAATAATATTGACAATGTTGCCTAATGATGATAAATATCAAATTAGCTGTTCAGAATGTAAATTTGAAAAAGTTACATGCCATTCACCATCCAAGAAGTTAGAAAATACTTACTAAATAGCATGCTAGATAATATATGATAGCAATAGAAATAAGTTGGTGGTAATATAAAAGTAACATATTCTTAAGCATATATTGGCATTCTTTAACTTAAAACAATTTTTATTGTGTATCAGTAGCATAAAATATTCATAAAACTGCATTCTAAAAAATCATCAGGAATATACTCAAATATTTATATACAACGATGTTCACAGTGTTACTTATAATACTAATTAGAATGAACTCAAATTTCTAAAAATAAGGGCTTGGATAGGTAAATTATATTGTCTCCATTAGACAAAATTTAATGATCCCATGTTATCAAAAACATCTAAGAATATACAAAAGTGTACATAATATAAAGTTAGATAGCAAAGGCAATATATCCATTGGTGATATGAGGTCAGCAAATATATATATATGTATATGTATACATATATATATGTATATGTCAGCAAATATATATATATGTATATGTATACATATATATATGTATACACACACACACGTACATATAGAGAGAGCATTATGTGTGCATATGTGTGTGTGTATATTGACAATTATAATTAATAAGTGCAGATGGACAAAGGGATCCCATATACCTGAAAAATCAAGTTTTCCACATTCAGAAGATACAGAAGAGGGGTTCCTGGGTAGCTCAGCATTTAGCAACTGCCTTCAGTTCAAGTCAATCTCAGGATCCTAGATGGAGCATGGCATTGCATCTGGCTTATTGCCCAGTGGGGAGTCTGCTTCTCCTTCTCCCTCTACCCCTCCCCCCCACTCATGCATCGTCTCTCTCTCAAAGAAATAAATTTTAAAACTTTTTCAATAAAAATCTTTTAAAAATGTATATGTTTTCCAAATTTTCAACACTAAAAAGATATTATTGTATTTAACATAAGTGGTAATTTTTTAAAATTTTTCTTCCTCTCCAAAAATCATAACAGACGCTAACCATTCAGATGAAATGAATAAAGTAAAAAATAAGAACCCCATTATCAAGATGCTGTGGCTGTGTGTATTTGCAGTATAATGTTCCCTTACTGCCATGTTTCTAAGCTCTGAGAACTTTTTGAACCTTCTTCCACTACTTCCAATAAGGTACTTAAAAAATATTTTCAATTATATATATTTTATCCAGTTTATATCTCTAAGCATGCATACTTCTGAAGCAATTGTCCTTATGTATAAGTCATTAAATACAGTGAAAGTTAACAGTCCATTCATGGACCTAAGATTTCATAGTTTGAGGCAAAAACTGAAAGTCTTAACCATAATAATTTTACTTAAAAAATATGTATGTATATAATTTCCAGTTGTTCTTTGTCCAAAACCTCTTGTGAGGTTTTTAAGAATACAGGTCATAATAGTAGCAAAATATTTAGACTCTATTTTTGATTCTTCATAAAGTTTATTCTATCCAGCTATTAGTAGTAAGCATAGTTTTCCCTTCTTCTGATATGAGACCAAGAGTTTGTCCATTTATTTTGCTTAAACAGAGAATACCCACCTTCAGGTGTGGCTGAGAAAGTCTCTGTCTCTCTTTCTGTCTGTCTCTCTAGTCTCTATACCTACACATCAAATTATAGGACTGATGTTATTTTAAAGACACAATCACTCTCCTCCTGTGAGAGCTCACTGCAGCCTTGCCATCCTGCATTCCTTCAGTGTACTTTCCATACATACTTTTCCATATTCCTTAATATCTCTTTCATATTTCCCTCTCAAACTCTAACACCCCCTTCTGTATCCTGTTGCTCTGTTGATGACCTCACTGGCTACTTCACTGAAAAAATACCAGCAAACAGAAGAGAATTTCTAAATATCCTACTACCTCAGCTATCTGCTAATCTGCATCAGTATCCACAGTTCGTGCCTTCCCTCTTCCTGTTATGGATGAATTTACCACACTACCAATCAGGCGTCGTCAGTCTTTCCATTAGTATCCTCTCACCTACTTAAGGACAGAGAGCCAACAATTCTCCTTGGCCAATTTAGATTCTCAGTTTTTCCCTTTACATTGGATCATTACTGTCAGCATATAAACACATTCTTGGTTTAAAAAAAAAAAATCACCTTTTGACTTTATGGTCCCTTACCACATGCTTCACTTGTCTCATTTGTATTATAAGTTTGTTCATAAAAGCTATCTATACTGGCTACCTCCAGCTTTTCTCATCAATGTATCTCATGAAAACACTGTAATCAGGCTTTCGTCCTTGTGATTCCACTGAAACTATACCAATGACTTTTATGTTGGAGTGGCCAATTCTCATTTCTCATACTGAATTATCATCAGAATAGTCCATAAATGGCAGCTCCCTCTGCTCTTTTGGCATCCAGATCACTACACTCTCCTGAATTTTCCTCCATGTCTCTATCCTTTCTTGTCTTCCTTTTTTTTCCTTTCTCTCTTTTTCCCCATCCTCTAAATCTTAGAATACTCTAGAGCTCAGTTGGGATCCTCTTCTTTTCTCTCTCCTTACTCCCTTAATCAAATCTCATTGCTTTGAATGCCATCTATATGACCTTTGTTGCCTAAATCTATATATCCAACTGTAGTAGCTAACCTCTAAAAATGGCCTGCATCTACTGGTATTCTCATTCTTGTATATTTCCCTCTCCTTGGATTGGGGCTGCCCCTATGACTTACTCTTGACTAGTGGAATACAGCAGAAGCGAGGTCATATGACCTCTAAGGCTAGGTCATAAGAAGTCCTTCAGCTTGCATTCGGGCTCTTTAAGTGCTTGATCCTGGAATGGATCTCTTTCTTGGAACCCAGCCATAATGCAAGGTAAAGCCACAATTAAAGACGTGGGTACATGCTCTGTAAATAGTCCTGACTGAGCTACTTGCTAACAGCTAGCATCAACAGTGCACTATGTGAATGGGTTCTTCCCACGCTAATTCAGGTCTTCAAATGGCTCCAGTCCCAGCCCCTGTTTGACTGCAACCACATGACAAACCCAGAATAAGAGCCATTCCACTGGGTCCAGTCAACCCACAGAATTGTGAGAAATAATAATAAATCATTGTTTTAAGCCACTAAGTTTTGGGTAGTTTGTTAGGCAGCAATAGAAAACTGAGTCACTTGAACTTCCAACTTAGATATTCTTCCCACTAGATGTCTCTGCTTGATGATTAACAGGCATGTCAAACTCAGCACGTCTAAAATAAACCCTTGATCATTCTCTAGCAAGCATGATTGCCTTCTGGTCTTTCCCATCCCAGTGAATGATCAATCACTCCATAATTACAGTTGCTCAGATGAAAAACTTTGGTTTCATCATTGATCCTTGTTGGGGTTCATGTAGAGCATGAAATCAGCCATAATACCTGGCTTACTAGAATGTAACACAGAGGCTGCTGAGGGCAGGGAAGGTTTTGGAGAAGGGCCTAGACCTTTGGAATGCCTCGGGGAGTTGCCTTCCCAAAGCTTCTTTAGCCCAAACAGCTGCCCTGTGATCTAAGAGACCTGGACATTGTCCCTTAGGCTGTATTTAGTAGAACCTCAGATTAGCATATCATATATTTCTCATAAACAGATCCTGCCAGTTTCTGTAAGACCTCTTGTCACACATCATCACATGCTTGAGAAACAATGATAAGGTTCTGTGATTATCCTGAAAGACCAATAAAAGCGAGAGCAAAGCAGAGCAAAGAGTGTTCCTCTCTGAGCCTTGACCCCCTTGCCTTCTCCTCTCTTTCCCAGCAAAATTTTGAGTAGTCTTTTCATCCTTCCATAGAGGGATTGCTGGCCATTCCCAGCAGATTCCTCTTTATTCATATGGTAAATCCAATCTGACAATGAATTCCCTTTGTTTTACCTTCATCGGATAGCCAGAATTGGCCGTTTTCTACTTTTTCCATTTCAACTTCATGCTGTTAAAATCTTCCCCTTAACTATATTTCAGATGCCCTGGAGCACTCCATATATTGCCATGCCTTAAGGCTTTTATATTTTGTGTTTCCCCATATAAAGTATACATTATGGCTCTGCTCAAATGTCATTTTTTTCACTAAAGCCTTTCCTGACCAGCCAATTTAGAATCATAGTCCCTATCCCTTAAAGACATTACCTATTCACTATGATTCTTTCCTCATAGTACTTCCTTAATCTGACATATTGAATGTTCATTTTTTAATTTTACTTCTTATTCAATTATGTGATTATTTGTTTTTCTTTTTTTAAAAAAAATCTGTCTTCCAATTCAGCCCAATGAGGGCAAGGATTTGACTGTTTTATCTTCAGCACTTAGAATAGTGACACAAATAGAGGAGATAACAAATATTTACTGGTGGAATTGGGGAATGAGTAAGATTCTCTCTTCTTTTAAAGTTATTTTAATATATGCAATTAAAATGAATTGTGTTTTGGTTTAAATTTTCATCTATAATTCATGTGCTAAAATTAGTGACCAAATTAATTAAGGTAATGAGGGAAAAGAATGTTTTGACAAAGGTTGTTAGAGATGAAGCAAATTTTCTGCAAATCCTATCCTCAGTGTTGTGTCGTATTTTTCAAAGACATTTTAAATGTATGTGAGAAGTAATTAAATAAATTTTTAACCACCCAACCTAGCACATATTTGTGTGTAGTTATAAAATTTAAAGTGAATTTGCATTTTAATCCAGCCTGCAGTGTTTACATTTATATGCATATCTTATTTCTTATACTTTTATATTCTGAGACCTAAATCTCTACCTTGGCTTACCAACTTTATCTTTATTATTCCATAGCCAAGATGAAACACACACAGGTTTTAGAAATATCTGTGGTGGTAGCAGCTTAAAATTTGCAATAAAAAATATGTTGATGTATATTTGTGAAATTTAAGTGAGGGAAACTTGTGAGGAATAGAAAATATTGACTGTACCTCCTTCAAAGCCAGGAAAGACCACAGATAAGTTAGACCTTAGGATCCTAAGAGAACCCATGAGGCCAAGATAATGAGTTTCACCTAAGAAGATGAAAATTATTAAAGGCAAATATCAGTTTCTGGTGTTCATATTAGTAAAAACCCCATCCACAAGTATGAGATTGGGAAGTATGGCTTAGCAAAACTCTAAAAAGGACATATGGATATAAGAGACCACAAGCACAAGAGAATTGTTCTGTTTCTGTACAAAAGAGGCAAATTTACCTTTACACTATATTAGTGAGTCTGAAGAAGCTGATGATGTTCTGCTCTGTGCTTTCCCCCACCTACCTGTAGTGTTTTTTTTCTGTTCTTGGTTCACAGAGCCAACTGAAATGCACTCTGAGACAATAGGTCAATATGTTGAGTGGACCTGAAACAATGTCCAATGGGAAACAATGTAGTAGGCCAGAAGGAAGTCTAACTCACTAAAAAAATAAGAAACAAGGGATCCATCTCAGTAGCTATTTTCAAATACATGAGAGGTTTTATTTTGCAAAGGAGAATTAGACTTGTTCTAAGACCGCTCATGTGTAGAGATACTACTAATGGTTCCATATGGTATAATTCCAGTACATAGATCATTTGAAAAACCCTCCATCTGCAAAACACTTAGTAACTAGTACATTATTACAAATTTACTTTAAATGTACTAATTTTAAAAAAGAAAAGAAATTGCCCAGGGACTAAAAAATCATGGAGCAGAATTCTGAAGCCAGAGGAATAAATAAATACTGAAGCTTGGCTACCCCAGGGGTGGGTGTCAAAGGACAAGCAATACCCGGGAAAAAGCAGATGGGACTTTGATCTCCAAAATGTGATCGTCCTATCTGTTACAAGGAAAACCCAAGAAGAGGCCGGTCTGTCTGCCATAGTAACATTACAGCCCTAATGGCCTACTCTGAAAATTAGATGATTATAGGCTCACCTCAGGTAAGTCTATTTATTATGGGAACCAGAGAAAGAGGACAATCAGAGAAGCTCCAAGAGAAGAAACGGATTTAAAGTAGGTTGTCAATGCCCGATGGAAGCACACACTAAATTCTATACCTGAAACTAAGAAAAAAGGAAAAAAAAGAGAGAGAGAGAGAGAAATAAAGAAACAAAAAAAGAGACAAACACAATTCCACTCAGAAAAGAAGATTCTCAAATTAGGCTTCTTGGTATATACACAAATTAAGCCCTGGTAAATATAGGTTCACAATAGGGAAAAAAAAAAAAAATCAAATACACAAGGAAATGAGCCACCATGAGTGAGAAAAATAATGAGACCAGAAACAATTAGTATCAGATTTACATCCTCAAGGCCTTTAGATACTGGAGTCATCAAAAAACATATATATAAAGTGTATACAAAAAAACATTAAAAGAAATGAATAATGGGCTCCTAAGATGAGCAAGGAATAAGAGACTATTGAAAATGTTCAAGGTGCAAAAACAAACAAACAAACAAACAAACTACTGGAAGTGAAATATATAATCACTGAAGTTAAAAATCTGAGTTGGCTAGAGAATTGGTGACCAGGAAAGGTAGTTGGGGAAAAATAAATAAATAAATAAATAAATCACTGAGAATGCAGTTGACTGAATCATGTTAATGGAAAACATGTAAATTGATATTATAAGAAGTAACAAAAAGAAGAGAGTCTGAAGGCATGATATATTGGTAGCCAAATTCAGAGTGAACGGAGAAAAAGAACATAGGAGAGGCAATGTTCAAAAAGTTTTGTTTTGCTTTGTTTTTAAAGGAAAGAAGTTAACAAATGAGAATTATTCAGAATGAAGAAATCAGTTCTAAATTGTGAGAATCCCAATGAATTCCAAGTAGTATAAATAAAAAGCAAATTCAGACTTACACTCATTGTAGTAAAACTGTAGAATAGTTCTTGCCCTCTACCCCCAAATATCTAAACGCTCTCTGAGATCAAAATGAAGGAAAAGCAATTAGACGGCAGAATTACAAAAGTAGCAATTTAGGTAGCCAAAGGCAATAGGGGAATATCTTCACAGTCCCAAGAAGATGAAAAGTTCAACCTAGCATTTTGTATTCAGAAAAAATTATGTTTCAAGAGGTTGGGTACAGAAAAGGCATTTTTCTCTTAAAACAAGCAAACAAAAAACGTTACAACAAAAACATCACCCTTAAGAAACTTATGGAAATTCTTGGAGAATTTATTGCATGAAAACAAATAAGGATATCTAAAACTTGGAGATACTGGATTCCAAATCAGTGAGTCTAACTCATGAATGCTGCAAAACAAATTCATGAGAATCACAGCTATGTACCAAACCTGGCCAAAAGTTTGAATATTTTAAATAGTCTCTTTAAAGATCTCTAAGGTTAGTAATATTTAAACCAGAGGACTAAACTGAAGTCTAATTACACTGTTCAGTTAGGTGGTAAATGATTTTCACATAGACATAATAAGTGTATTAGTTATTAGTCTATAGTTCTCCACAGGAACAGAACTAATAGGAGAACCAACAAATAATTTATTATAAGGAATTGGCTCACATAATTATGGAAGTGAGAAGTCCTCAGATCTGCAGTCTGCAAGCTGGACATCCAAGAGAACTGTTGTGTAGTTTCAGTCAGAATCTGAAGGCCTAAGAACCAGGAGAGTCCATAGTCTAAGTTCAAGCCCAAAAGCTGATAGGTTATATACCCAAGTCCTGAGGCCCCAAAAGACCAATGTTTCACCTCAAAGCAGGCAGACAGGAGGAGTTTATTCTTACTCAGGCTTTTTTTTTTTTTTTTTAAATTTTTTATTTTTTATAAACATATGTTTTTATCCCCAGGGGTACAGGTCTGTGAATCACCAGGTTTACACACTTCACAGCACTCACCAAAGCACATACCTTCCCCAGTGTCCATAATCCCACCCCCTTCTCCCAAACCTCCTCCCCCCACCAACCCTCAGTTTGTTTTGTGAGATTAAGAGTCACTTATGGTTTGTCTCCCTCCCAATCCCATCTTGTTTCATTGATTCTTACTCAGGCTTTTTGATCCATTTAGGTCTTTGATTATTGGAGACTTGGGCTAGGGAGGGCAATCTTCTTTACTCAGTCTACCAATCAGATGTTAATCTCATCCAGAAACATCCTCACAAACACACCCGAGATAATATTTGACCACATGTCTGGGCACACCATGACCCTGGCAAGCTGACACATAAAACTAACCATTATGATAACTTAAAAGCTTTATTTTTAAAATAATTATACAAAACCCAGAAGACTCAACTGTGGTTACAGAACACAATATTAATGGCATGTACCAAATATTTATGCATCTGTATTATATTACTACTATGGGAAAGGCTTTATAAACATTACTAATTCAAGGTGGGAGAGAAAGGATTTAGTTTGTTTGCTGTCCCGAGACTCTCCTCATGTTTCTCAGAAACATTTTTTTCTGGGATTGCTTCCTGTGTCTTATTCTGTGACATTTATTCCAGGTAGAACGGTTGGGAATTGAAAATCATTTACTTGCTGACCCACCTGTGTTTTTCTACTTATTCATGTCATGTTCACTTATATGTGGATTCCTATATTCTGACCAGAAGACACATGAATTGGAAAAGCTCAGTGCTTCAAAGTATAACATCACATTTCCATGTGTGAATTCATGGTCTAAAAACAAGAGATTGTGTTTGTCTTTGTGCATATGTGGAAGGAAGATTATAGCATCTAATAAATCTTTATGCCAGTATATTGCCCATGAATTTGTCGTAAGTACACATCTCAGATTTTGCTTTCTAAAATATGTATTTTGAATACTGTGTGCCTTTAATTTTATTTAAAATGAATATAAGCTTATCAAAAATATACAAAGTATTTAAATATATCAGGATGAAAAATAAGTATTATCTAAAGTCATATCACTCAAACCCAACAACATATTATTTGAAATCATTTTTTTTAATCTTTTTCTCACTTTCAACAAGATTTGGGAGATTTTTAACATAGTTTAATTATACTATATTTACAACTTGGCATCCTGGTTGTTATGGAAAATAACAATCTGCTGACATTTTAAAGTACACTCATGCTCAGATCGCACTCAAGACCAATTAAATCAGAATCCCCAGAGGTGGGATTAGTTCTATTTATTTTTTTAAGTGCTCCCTGGTCGATTGTAAAGTGTAGCCAGGGTTGAGAACCGCTGGCATAACGTACAAGCATTGTCCATGTTGTTAAATAGTTTTCATAAACATTACTTTAAATGAGTGTTTGCATTACACAGACATACTGAAATTTATTTAAATTCTCTTAGTATTGGCTATTTAGGTTATTTTTAATTATAAATGTACATATAGATAGATCCACATATATGTAAATACTCAATCTTCCTACATATTTATTATTATCAGACGATGCAGATGTGTTGACCTTTTGAGAGGAGTTAAATTATAAAACGGACCTAATACCCTGAGATGACACATATTTCTTTTTAGTTCTTTTGGCCACTGATTAACTGACAGTAGCTGGGAGCTATAAAGAAAATTGAAAAAACCGAACATCACTGCTAGAATTCATAATTTTGTTAAGAATCTAAAATTGATTAATTATAACTTTAAGATGCCTCCAATATGTGCTTTGAATGTATTGCTCTATATATTATATATATGTAAATAGAAATAATTTTTAACTGTGTACCATTATTATTTGGAGGGGCTATAACCCCAGTCCTTCAGAATTCTGAAGACTAGTAACTCAACACATTTATGGAAGAATAATTTATTTTAAGAAATAGAGAAATATCACATTGTATTTGATTAGGGGGGTTGTGATAAAGAGAGGTATTTTGTCAAAATCCAATTCAGACATCCCCATGGAAAATTAAGACAGTTGGGATTAGAGAGTATCCACTTATCCAATTTCTGCCTCACTGTGTCTTTTTTATTTGAATTAATCTGGGTAATGAACACCCAAACCAAATTATTGTGGGTTGATTACCCATGAAAAGTGGGTTAATTGTTTAATAGCCATGGGTGCAAGCGGGTATAGGTATTTTAATATACACAAACTTCTAGTTGGCATATTTGATAGTAGCATAAAATACGTATACAATGAAATCAACAATACAGTTTCACATTAAAAGTTGATTAATCTTCTTGTTAGCATAATTTAATTGTCTGTAAAATTGGTTGCTAAATACTGGAAAAATAGTCATCTATTATAATTGCATCTGTTTAAAAAAACAAGGATAAATGAGTACTAAACAAATAAATCTTAATTTTGAGAAAATATTGGAAGAAAAGAGATATTTAGTGCCACTTGCAATCAAAGGCAAATGTAGCAAATGGTTGTTTCCATAGCCAGCTTATCTTGTTATCAAACTTGGGCATAGTCAGATGCAGTCATCCACATTCCTATGCAGTTTAAAGTGAAATCTACATAATAATATTCAATTGCTAAGGAAGAAGTTGGCATCTAATTGAACAATGCTGGCTAGCATTTACACTCTCTGGGCAAGAAAAATGGACCTAATCAAGAACCATCGGCTATAGCCATGTTTTCTAATTTACTTTCTAAGGTCATTAAGGGGAAGACCTTATTAGAACATAGTTGCCAGAGACATTATCTTTCTATCACTCTCAGTAAAGGTGCACAGGATTCCAAAGAAAAATGCCAGCATTCAGCTCTCCTTTCATGGCAGAAGCAATGGACCCAATTAAAAAAAATTGGTGAATGGATACATTACGTTATGCCCTTTCTTGAGAAGAGAGAGAGAAAAAAAAAAAATCCAACAACAACAATGGAACCCAAGGGAATAACAAAATAACAACAACAACCAAAAAGGATAGAAAGCAGGAGAGTAAGCATGCTGTATCAGCAGGGAAGCTGCAAGTGGGAGCAAAAGGTTATTCTAAAGTTCACAAAGTTCACCATGAAGCCAACCAAAAGGCTTTGCTTGACTGTCAAATTATCACTAGTTTTCTATTTTTTTCCTTGTTTTATTTTTCTCTTTTTTTCAACTTTTAGTTCAGCCGATTCCCTTTGCCTCATTTGGTAAACTGGGCTGCAGCCTGCCATTGCTTTTTGCAATGGCATTGCTCTTTGCTCTCTTAACAGATGAAAAAGTAATGGTATATTTTTTTCCTTTAGCACTCATTTCAGAGGGCAAATGGTGACAACAAATTTGGAAACATCATTTTGGCATAGCCTCGGTACATATTCTCCAGCTGGATGGTACTAAAAACCAACATCACAGAAATTTCCTTATGTCCAGTTTTGGGCAAAACCCAGAAATAACCCCTTGGCTGTGCCTGGGGCACTCATCTCCTTGTTCTCTGAGAGTCAACAAGTATAGCTTCAGCTCCACAACGGGGCTGCTTTAAGGTGACTCTGGGCTCTGAAGCCCAGAGACCCAATTAACCACATATTCGCATCCCCTCGTCCCCCTCTCCTCCTCCCCAGGTTCTGAAAGCCCAGGGTTCCCAGCTAAGTCACCTCTCTAGATCATCTAGACTCTCTCTAGAGAGAACTAGACCAAAAACTCTTTACAACTGGCCATGAGGCTAAATCAGAGACAATAATGGCAATATATACCTACAAATGCCGACACTTGAACCAGAGACTTCTAAGAGGATGAAAGAGGTGGTCACTGGGGAGCTGCAGTTAAATTTCACCTTGAAAAACAGGAGAAACAAAGCACTGGAAGAAAGCAAGAACAGGCTGAGCATACCTGGGATTTCGTCAAGCTTACCACGGAAGTGGCATGGTCAGAGGGGGCCTGGGCTGCTCAGCTCGGCTCCTCGCTGCATACTAGCCAGATGACATTCCTACGCTACAAGATGTATTCCCAATTGTACATATTAATTTTGATGCTTGCCTAAAGCCACAGTTTCTCATTCTCTGTCAACCAGTGTGGTTAATTATGTACTGTAATATTTAAATTACAATTCTGATTATTTTTGAAAGATAATTAGACTAAGAAAAAGAAGGAGACAGAGTTGCAAAGAAGGTTGTTCAGAAAATTCTGGTGATAGCAGGAACACAATATATTCTCCCAGAAGTAAGAATCATTTGTGGCGCAGCTGGGCCGCGGGGAGACGCAATGAACTCTTTGGAACCATGCGTTTATATTAATTAAGGAGGGGCCATCTGGCTCAGAGAAAAGAAGAAAAAGATTATCAATTCTCATAGATGACTTGTCAAACTTTGAGTGATATGTGTACTTTTCAAGTAAATTATTGCCCTCCGTATTACCCAGCTCTTTGCTTCAGAACTTCTAATTTGCCCAAAACATAAAAAAGACCTCGTAACCTAGTTTGTGTTCTTCATTTATTTGTATTTGATACAAAAATCTTGTTGTGAATATAAGAGTATTTCATTGCTTCACTGTTTCTTATGGTATCTCTTCAAAATTACCGTGAAGTATTGGATAAGACAGAGTCTGGTAGATACTTGGTCAATTTGTTTTCCGACAATGGAGCTATTCATGTAAATTTAACACAGGCATCCGTGCAATTATCGGACCTATTAGTAGATGGATTTGTGCCAAGTAGGGAATAAATATTCAATTAAAAGAAATTAGCTCTTAATGTGTTTCTCTGGCAATATCAAAGACATATTTGGCATGAGACAGTAACTTATTTTTATTTTAAAATCTGTTTTCACCAATTTTTTTTTTTTTTTTTTTTTTTAAACACACAATCCTAAAGCCAAGTAGACACAGTCAAATTCACATATTCAAAGAATGGCATTCAAGAGCTAAAGCACACTCCAGGGTGCAACATTATCTCCCAGATTCTTTTGCTTCTTTTCCCTCTTTCCTCTGTCCTTCTTCCAATCCTGTTCTTTCCTCCCTCCCTTCCTTCCTTCCTTCTGTAAACATTAAGCAAATTTTTGTGTTATTTCATGTAAACATTTAAGCACTGGGGAAACAAACAAAAACAAACATAATAATGGAGAAACCAATAATTGTGGTCTCACCCAATGTAGTAAATGCTATCTCACATGGATTTCTGCCATGTTAAATATAACTGGAGGTGAATACAATTAGGTAGGTAATCTAGCTCATCAGTGCTTCAAGGAAGCTGGACAAAGGCTAAATTATTATAAGATAATGAGTGTAAAAGCAGAAAAGTGGTCTTCAACAACTTTTATTATCATATGAAATCAACCAAATCTTCTGAAAACTGAGAAGTATTTTAAAGTATTGGTAATAGCATAAATAATGGGCAAAACATTAGCTTTTGCTTCACACAGATTTAGATTCTAATATCACGGTCAATACTGAAGAGTGGTGTGACTTTGCACAAGCTACTTAATTGGTCTAAGTTCCAATTTTCTTATTAATAAAATGGGATATAACTGCTTTATTCTGAGGATTAAATGACTTAAATTACCTTAAGGGCTTATGACAAGAACTGGTTCATATAATTAATAACTATATTATTATTTATGTTACAATTATTATCACAGAATTGAAACAGCTATCCTGCTTGTCAAAATCACTATCAGATAATTCCCCCATGTGCATAAATAGCTACCTGATGGTGGTTTTCCCAACAGGAATCCAATCCAGTATATCTTAAGAGAGGTAAACCCATCTGTTCTCTTAGTTCTTAAAAGGATACTCTAGATTCCTTTAAATGCAGGGTTTGGGAATAAAGTAATGCCTTTAATGGTTAAATAGGCTCGTAGCTAAATCAATACTAATGCAAAGAAAAAGGGGTGTGTGACTGGAAGCAGGAATGAATGTAATCTTTACATCCCATTGATTATAACTGAATTCACAAAGAGCAAAAAGGGTTGGTTCCTTTGAAGTGCCTAGGTTAGCTTCTATCTAACCAGTCTGGCCTAATCTCTTGCTCTGTTCACCTTTGTGAAATGGTTTGCCAGGAAAAAGCTCAAGTCCCTAGACAATGCTAACTACATGCCTGGCTGTTGTCTAGAGAAGATAACAATCAAGAGAGTCAGAAGAATAAAGAAAAATATCATAATGAGCTTTTCCTGACTTTTACAAAAGATGATTCCAATCAAATCTCACAGTAATAAAACAAATTGTATTGGAAGCATTTGGAGCAGTATGTATAATATCTGTATTGTTGAATGACCTCATAAAAATATCCTAATGCCCAGTGGGAGGTAGTTACCTTTACTGCAGTTATTATGGCAGTTAGATAGGACAGTATACTAACTTGATTATTCTTCCCCTAAATATCCTGTTTCCTGTTAGTAATTGAATTCCACTTTCTACTTTAAAATGCCAATCTTGAATTGAAAGTTCATTTCTTGAGATCTTAAAACACTCCCAAAACAGACAACATGGATTCCAACAGCTGCAATCTCTATATCTAATGTTTATAAATTGTGTTGCTTGTTCTTACAACTCTGTTCTCAAAAGGAAGCCAGCAAGGTAGATTTTAAAAGAAAAGAAGAAGAAACAGAAATATATATCTAGCATTTTTATTAATCAATAAATGCAAGAAATCAGTTGAAAACAATTCAAATTATAGATGTCTCAGTGTGTAGCCCACAAGAAGCCATAAGAAGGCCACATCTTGGGCAGCCTCTTCTCAGGATGGAAGGCCTAGAAATGCAGCTGTTCCATGAAAATCCCTATCAAACTTAGTATAGAGTCTATCCTCATATCCTAACCAATAGTGCAAAATAATAATAATGATAATAAACCAGTGTTGCATCTTGGAAACAACCCAATTCAATTATTTATCAGTACACTGAAGGAATGGAGAATTGCTGTCAGCTTCTTGAATGAGATTATGGAACATTTGAAAAATACAAAACTGTCTCATTTGCTGTTTCTTGGGTGAAGATTCTAGCTACCCATTTGGCAACTGAATCACTGACCAGAATTTAGCTCTTTCATACGCTTTTGTTCTGGAACAAATTAAATAATCCTTTTTCTGGTAACAGAATTTTAGCTTCTTCCCAGGAGAGCTACAAAGAGATTAAGAGGAATTTTGGGTAACATATTACAATGAATGTCATAAATATCTCACACTTTTAATTTGGTTTTAACAAGATACTTAATCCCTGTTGATTATAAATCAATTGAATATTAAAAACACATTTATTAAAAATTTAACTGCTAAGAATAAGGTAGAAGAGGTAACTATTGCATAGTTTTTAACGTTGTGTAAATAAGCCTGAGAGGGGGAAAAATCCATATTTATTCAATAGCTGCTATTTTTATTTGAAGGGTTAGAATAAATACAGTCAACTCGGTACAGTATGTTAAAGACCAATAGAATATTCAAAGCATATTAAGTGAGATTTAGTAACCATAAATTTGATATGTGTCTATGATATAGCTGCTCATCTTCAATAAATAGGTTTTTAATAAGCAGTTGGTATTTATTCAACAAAAACAACCGTTACGATGAATAAATTAAATGCCTATTTAAGACACTTCATTCAGCATAAAAAGGTAGTACAATTTCCCTGTGGTCCCAGAAATGATCGTGTTAATACTGGAGTGAAGCCAGTGCTCTAATACCCCATTGTCAGTGGGAAGCATGTCATGCTCTGTACTGCAGTATGACCAGCATTACACAGCATGAGGAGTCATAGCCATGAAGAAGCAATCCAGGAATTTTGACGAGATTCTGTTGGCTGAAATCACTGCAATCCCTAAACATTAGCCTAGAGTCCATGAAAAAGAGAGCAAGTCTCCATTTCTTTTCAACAACTCTGGAAGAAAAGGTCCTCAATGTTTGCTTCGATTTTATGGCTGTATGCTCTCTAGTTATCAAATATGCCACTCGTCCTGGAAGGTGATTTGCCACTCACCACTGGCATGGGTAGGCAGTTCAGTTGTCATGGGTGCTGCTGCTTCACTAGCCCTGAAGCTGGAGGTGTCTGAAATTGTTATGAGTTCCATTGGTATATTTCCAGTTGATCTCCCAGTATCATTCAATTTTTCTTATATGAATGTTTTTAGAGAAAAACCATTTGACTATCAAATTGCTCTCCAACCAGCAACACCAACCTTAAATAGATGTGAATATCTTTAGATAGTACCTCGTTGGTCATACAACTTTAGGTGAATGGATAGCTTGCATGGCATAAGCAAAGATGATTCCATTCTTATTTAAACTTCATTGTAAGCATCTTATATAACAACTTAGTATTCATATTCAATTCAATTATTAAAATGCTGGTTTCTCCCAGTGAACAGAAAAGCCATTACCAAACAAAATATATTTTGGTTCATCATTGTCTTGTCTTACTTCTGGCTAGTCACAGGTATTTTGCAACTTTTTCTATATGCAAAATGAGACTTTACTAAGAAGATCCTAGAGATTCTTGGAGACTTGTTCTTGAGGAGTTCTAGCCATCTATTACAGATCCTGTCAGTGAAATAAATCACATCCTTTCCTTAAGGTCTAAAGTCATAAGCTTGTACATAACTTAGTGTACTTTCTTTTAAGTCAGGAACTTTCAATATAATAAATATAGAGATAATATGAAAGGAATCATTTGCAAGCTCCTTAAATCTCAGGAATTTAATTCATAGAAAACTCTGAACAATTTCTTGAAGGCAGATTCTGAGTGAAAAGAGTCACAGTAAACATTGTGGTAAGGAATCTAATAAGCAAGAGTGAACTGAGTCTTCAGTCTTACAGGAAGAGCCAGATACACTAGCTAATGCTTCTTGGATGATCACTTGATTCTAATGCCAAAAAGAAAGGAAGGAGAAGGCTGACAATCTGAAAAAAAAAAAAAAAATTGCTCTGTGATTCTCCTCCTACTTCTCTCCACTCCTACCCCTTGCTTTAGTACTCATTAACCTTTAGGATTTTCTCTCCTAGAAACTAGAATACTAGATAGAAAGCAGTGTGTGTGTGTGTGTGTGTGTGTGTGTGTGTGTGCATATTTTATATATGTGTTCCCAGTTTCTCCTATCTTTTGTTTTCTACAGTCAAAAAGATCACACACACACACACCCCTGAAATAAGGGAAGGCAGAAACTATTGAAAACATGGAAAGTTCTCTGGTAAACATATCTATCCCTCTTCTATCACTTCTTGACAATTAGACAGATAAAATGAAAAATCAAGATGGAAGCTGTAGTGGGCAGAATTCTAAGATGGCCCGTAAGATCTCCTGTACTCTCCTCCCGTAGTGTACATGTGCTGCATAATTTCTGGGATTGTGAATATGATGGATTTTACTCCCATGACTAGGTTTTGTAATATGGCACAGTTGACCTTAAAATAGGAAGATTATCTAGGAGGCCTGACATAATAAAATGAGCCCTGTGAAAGCAAAAAGTTCTGGCTGGTCACAGAAGTCAGACATTCAAAGTAGAAGAGGATTTGATTTGCCATTCCTGGGTTGAAGATAGAGGAGGTCATATGTCAAGGAGTGCAGATGGCCTATATGAGCAGAGAGCAGCACCCAGTAGAAAGCCAGTAAGGAAACAGGGCCCTCAGTCCTACAGCAGCAAGGAAATAAACTTTCCCTACAAGTAGTAAGTAGGAGTGAGCTCTCCAAGCACAGATGAGAACCATGACACCGACCAACATTTGGATTTTGGTGAGATCCTAAGCAGACGTCTCACTTACAAAAACCATGAGAGAATGACTATGTGTGTTTTCCATCTCTGTGTTTATAGTGATTTGTTACACATTAACAGGAAACTAATAGAAAGGCAAATATACCACTTTTAGTATTGGTAGACATTATATTGGTGAAGTTTGACTAATGTGAATGCCAAATGGACTTGGTCACTGATCCCCAAAATTAGAGTGATTTGCGAACTCTGGCACAGGCAACATTGGGCTGGAGCAGGCCTTCCTTTTTCAAAGAAGGGAAATTTTCACAGAAGAGAAATTCAGGAAAGAACAGCAGAGAAGAAACTGAGCTCACAGAAGTCAGATCCCCTCAAAAGAAGAAAGGTGAAATTAGTCTGAACTTTTAGCTATTTTTCCTAAATTGGCTAATGAGCAACATCATTCTCCCTCCCCAGAGCCATAGCAAGTAAAACATTAGAGACCCAGACTTACACCAATTGAACTTTTTTCACTGGAAGGAAATTTTAAGAATAGAATTCTCTTGTAATAAAAAGCAAGAAAAAGGGAGTAAGGAGAGAATTGGGAGGCCAGAGGCCTGTCTTAATCATTTTAATAACTAATACCAGCACTTGGTTGAATATCTTTGCTCAATAAAATCTTATTGAAAGAAAGGCTGAATAGTTGAATGAATTATTAAAATATTTTCTTTTAAACTTAGAATAATAATTTTTCACTTGACAACAGGTACACCAAAATTAAATACCTAGATATGCATGATAAAAGAAGCCTAGTAAAGTAGCAAGAACACAGACTTGAAGCCATAAAAATCCATGTTAAAAAAACTAACAAACAGGGCACCTGGGTGACTCAGTTAGTTAAGCAACTGACTTTGTTTCTGATCATGATCTTGTGGTCTTGGGATGGAGCCCTGTGACAGGCTCCATACTCAGCTGGCAGTCTGCTCCTCCATCTGCCCTCCCCGCATTTGTGTTCTCTCTCAAATAAATAAAATCTTAAACAAATAAACAAAAACTAACCATCTAACACCTTGAGAAGTAACTTCATCTCTATTCTTCATCTGTACATTAAAGCCCATACTAACTCGTAGGACCATTGGAAAGACAGATTGAGAAAATCTAGTGCTCAGCATGGTGCTTATCCTATAGTAAGTGATTATTAAATGGAAGTGAAGAATCATTTCTTAACTGGTTCTTCAATGTTTATAGACTCAAACTCCCCTATGAAGTACACAGTCAGTGTAGGCCTTAGAAACTGTAAAAATTGATGATACTCCATGGAAGCTCTCCCCAAGTGGTAGTTAAGTGTTCAGGCTATGTTAATATTCTAATACTTCTCTTCAAAACGTAGCTTCAGAATTATCCTTGGTACCATAAGGAAGCATGGAAAGTTATACACCTCCCCTTTGGTCCATCAACTTATACCTGATATTCATCACTGTTGTCAAAACCCATTGACCATCACTAATCATTTGACCCTACTCAATGGCATAGGGAGTTGTGAAATTTAATCTTCCATTAGCCCTGGAAAGGGAATATATCAGAAGTATTACTGTGTTAATAATGTCTCCCACATCAAGATTCCTGTACTCTCTTGGCTTTGGTTCTTCTACTACACTCCAGTCCTTGAAGACAACATCCAGACTTTCCCTTCCTGGAAAACAACCGGAAGTGAAAATATTCTCTCCTAAACAATTGTATTTGCTCTATGCTCTGTTTCTTTGGAGGTTGCTCTTCATGCTGTAGTCTGAATATGAAAATGCAATGGCACAAACACCGGAATGAGGGAAACATGCCTTTGTTTTTAGAAAATAAGTTCTGGGAAAAACAAAACAAAATAGTTTAAGGTGGTTAGCAGAACAACTACTAAATTTTTGGTTTTGTTACTAGAAGCAAAGTACCCAAAGACAGTGGTTCCAGTCTTGTTTTTCTTGATATCAGTCAATCCACAATTGTATTTTGTTGTGTTCTGGGCAATTCAGTTAGATAGGGATAAAGATAAACTGTAATGCATTCAGAGAACAATCAGAATAGTTATATAATTCTTTGTTAAGTTATATGGGCAAAAATCGAACTAAGCAGTGAGGACACATAACCAAGAAATGAACACCCTCGGGCAGGACATGATTGTTGTCTTCAAATATTTGAAGGGCTGTCATGTGGGAGAAGCATTACACTTGTTCTGTATATCCCTAGGGCATAGTGAGAACCAGTGGGTAGAAGCAAAAAACTAGACCTAATTTGGTGTATTTTAAGGAAGATCTATCAGAACCAAACCACAGCATATTTGGCTGCCTCAAGAGATAGTAAGTTCCTTGTCAGAAAAAATAGTTTAAACCAACTGATAGCCACATGAAAGGGACATAGCAGAAAGATCTCAAGCATGAGATAGAGATCAGACAAATATCTTTAGGTAGGGTGACCATAAATTTATCTTTCAAACCCAGACCAGGGTGAAAAGGAGTACCATTAACAGTTGTGCTAAAAAAAAAAATAGGCACAAACTGGAACTATCTTAAGCAAAGGAGGTTATATGGTCCACCTATATTTAGGGTTATCTTCCAACTCTGAGATTATTTTGCATTATTTCTTAACATTAGCATATCAATAACAGTTTA
Source organism: Mustela erminea (assembly GCF_009829155.1). Taxonomy (NCBI): domain Eukaryota; kingdom Metazoa; phylum Chordata; class Mammalia; order Carnivora; family Mustelidae; genus Mustela; species Mustela erminea. The sequence continues at coordinate 43,579,367 of NC_045623.1, forward strand.
ATTATTTACATTCCTGAGTGTATTTGCAAAACAAAAAGACTTGTAGGCAGGCAACTGTGGGATTTTTCTTTCTTTCTTTTTTTTTTTTTTTTTTTTTGACATCATGGCAAGCCAGTGGGGCACGTTTTGAGCAGGTTGGCAACTCTGTTATATAGCTTTAAATCTCACTGTGCTATTGCCTTCATATAAAATTTGGTTATAGCTAAGGTTCGTTCAGAATATAGCCATACAATGGAATGCATGACATAAACTTAGCAAGCCATGTGAAAAAAAATTTCATGTGGCCCCCCCAGATTTGTCCACAGACTAAACTAGTTAGACAAGAAGTTGGATTAAGTATCTACTGTAAGCCAGATAAGACACTAGGTACTACACACCGAGTTCTGGCAGCATTCTTATGAGGTTGTGGGCATTATCACTTTGTTAGGTGGGTACTATTGTCTCCATTTTATAGCTCAGAAAACCAAGTTTGAGAGAGGCTCCATAACTTGTCCAAGGACATAAACTTAATAAGTGGGGGAATTCAAATTCGAATTCATATCTATTCAGAAGTATGTGCTTGCAACATTCCAGGGTGTCAGCATTGGATAACAACAGTAAGGAACCAAAAGGGGATCTGATAGTTGCATAAGACAGCTAACATTCAGGGGCACCTGGGTTGCTCAGTGGGTTAAAGCCTCTGCCTTCGTCTCAGGTCATGATCCCAGGGTCCTGGGATCGAACCCCACATCGGGCTCTCGAGCCCACGTCAGGCTCTCTGCTCAGTGGGGAAACTGCTTTCCCTTCCTCTCTTTCTGACTGCCTCTCTGCCTACTTGTAATCTCTGTCAAATAAATAAATAAAATCTTAAAAAAAAAAAAGCTAACATTCATATAGCATTTTAGAATTTCTATATGACTTTTATTAATTTATTATCCTAACTTTTAAGCATCTACTAGGCTCGAGGTATTAACCTAGGCACTGCGGACGCTAAAACACAATTAAATCTACCGAATAAAGAGTGGAATTACAATCAGATGAGAAGAAGTATTCATTACTTGTAGCCGAGTTTGCCTATATTCAGTCTAAAAAACAATAGAGACATGTAATCCATGTGAGAATTTTCCCTTAGCTGAGAAATGGTTGGGTAATGGATCACTAGAGAATAAATAAATAAATAAATAAATAATAACAAAAACAAACTCTAAATTTGCAATATGAGGAAGATGTGTCCAGCATAGTGTGGAGGGTGGGCTGGATTGAGAAAAGAAGGAAGTAAGGAGAGAAGGTAGGAGGCCTTTGATGCGGTTCATGTGTGAACTGCTCTAAGATACCTACGGTGTTGGTATCTGGGCAGAAATGTAGAGAAAGACACACAATTTCATCCCCATTAACAGATAGGGAATTAGTGCATGAATTATTACTATTCAACACATATTATGGACTAGAATCCTGAGTTACCAAAAGTCACATAAAGCCCAAAGCTGGTGCTCATCCCTTTCACCGTACCAGGACCGGTTGTCAGAAGCAGTGGCTCAACTGTAAATCAAGCATTGGAATGTGACAAATGAAAGTGAGAAGGACCCTTTCAGCATTGGCTTTGTCCGGGGTCGCCAGGGCATTTGGAGTTAGATCTCTCCCCCTTTCTGTCCCAGCTCTCTCACCTCCTCATTTTCTGCAAAATTACAAATAAAGTAATGAGCAACAGACAGGGATTTCAGCTTAGCTAAACTAAAACAAGAAGGCTGAAGGCAAGAAAATGGTGCTGTAACATGTTCCAAGGAGAAATTCCAAAACAGAATGAAATATTTCCTGGTGTAAAATGCCCTCAGTGGACTGAAAAATTTCCTTGGAAGCCAAGACAACAGGTAAAGTCTGTTCCTCATTAGCTGGTGCGATAATGACCCAATCTTATATTTTCTATTTCTTTGGAATTCATTTGTTTTCATTACATCAGGTGGTTGTTATTATGATGTGTTAATGGGCTTCAAGCAGGGCTGTCCTCTGTGACTCAGACTCTGATTACTAAAATGAGAGTTTTGATATTTCTTATTATACCAACTCAGTTTGCATTCCAATTGTTAATATTCTTGTCTACCAGAATAGTGCTCTGAATTTCAAAGGCATGCCAAGGACAGAAAGTGAGGATTTTATTTTTATTTTCGAGTCTAGATTCTTTTCATCTAAAAGTTTGTCTTCCATGACTTCAGCACCATATTTCAATTCCTTTACACCCCTGGTCTCATTGCTGAAATCTTTTAAAACATTTTTTTTTAATATAAAAAAAAACCAAAACTCACAATTCCCCTTCCTTTCTTCATTTTTTCCTTTTGGGTTCATATACCATATTCTGGCATAAAGAGCTCTCCCTGTCTTTGCCTTCTTCTGATCTTATTCCCACAAGATGAAACCCTAGTATTGCAGGGCATGACCTTTTGATTCAGGATAATTGTAATGAACTTCGGTACTCATTATTTTTGAATATAAATAAGTTAGATGAAGTGATTCTAAGTGTGCACCTCTTCCAGGGTTGAGCCCCACTGCTAAGGCAATATCAGTGTTGCCCTTTTTTTTTCATGTGTAAGGAATAAAAATCTTAAAGCCGAGTTCAAATTTAGCATGGTTCTTGTTTGTTTGTTTGTTTTTGTTGTTGTGTGTTTTTGTTTTGTGAGAGTAAAGAGAGAACCATGGCACTTCTAGTCCAATTCAGAACTGGGATATTTTTCAGAAGTTCATGCTACATAGATCCTACAAAAGGAGTATTTCCCTGCTACCCATTTTATTTATCCCAAACCTCCCGATACTCCTGATTCATACTCTGAATGCATACTTCTCTTCCCTCTGTTCTAAGAGAAACAGCAAACTCCCTATTTAACTGGATAATAAACGAACTTTTTAAAATGCCTTAATCTATGTTTACACACACAAGATGAGATTGGTGTTTACCTAAAGGGACTGCCTTTACTCACTAATGTGCACTTCACAATAACCTAAGAAAACAAAAACAACCTTCTCACTCCCAGGAAAATTGTGCTTGTGATAATTACAGCAATACTAAACAGCTTTGCCTTTTCAGACACTACAGAAATACATTTAGTTGAAGACACTTTTGTTCTGTGTCTATAGAAAGATGTCTCTTTGTTTTCTTTGGGCAATTTTTAACATCGTTGCTGTTTGTACCACAGGACTCGCGGATGAGGTTTGCATTTCTGAATGTCCCCGCTTTTGCTGATGTCCGCCCCATGTCGGTTTACCTTGCATTATTTCTCTCCACCTCCCCCGCCCCCCAAAACATCCAGCTTCACAGATGGCATTTTATAGACAGCTATTTTGGTCTAAGTGTGGGTGTTTAAGTTTGCATTCAGCCAAGGACAGAAAATGTCATGAGGGCTTTGTCCTCCGAAGTGTGCTGTTGCGTTGCGGCTTCCCTTTAAAGCTAATTGTATGTTTTCTTGTCACTGATTAAATAGATGTTCTGAATGTGTCTATAAGCAGTCCTTTCTGGTTTCTCCTATGTGGCGGGGTCAGATAGCCTCTGTAAAGACTCAGGACAACAGCTGTCTTGGGATCTTTATAATATGGGGATCTAGAAGAAGATAATGCTGGGACAAAAATGATAAACTAAAAGCGTAAGCTATTTCATTTATAAAAATATTCACTTTCATATATGGAATAGTTACACCTATGACTTTCCTTGGGTGGAATATAAAATGTGACTGTCTCACTTCATGATATAATCTTTGCTTGAATGGAAGAGTTCAAACAAATGAACAAGACAAAAGGATTATTTTTTTATAGTACTTAGCCTCGCCACCCAATCACTACTGACAAATATGTTGTAAACAAATGACAATTACAGAATCAAAGGGATTATAGTGAAGATGCTATCATTAGTTTGTCTGCCAAGAAAAGAAATACTCATTGCTTAATGGGATCTTTGAAAATTCAGCCCTTTCAAAAGAATACCAAAATAGTTGAAAGAAAAAAAAACAGAAGAGACAAGAAAGAAAAAAGTAGACAAAAGGTAAAGAAAGAAGTTATCAAAGATTATAAACCAACTGTGGCAGGACTGTCGGCAGAAGTTAGAAGAAGCCAGTAAACAACAGATATATAATCACAAACCCAAATGCCTATGGGCCACATAAATAACCCAAGTGAAGGTGGAAGGTAAGGTGATTTAAGTCATGATCCTGAAACACTTGTTTGTAAATTAGATCCAAAAGAATATTCTTTCCTCCACAAATAAACACCTTGGACGCGGCAAGTTATTTTCTCACTTGTGATAGAGATAAGTCTACGAGGGGTGTTTTACCTTCCTCAAAGCTGGGTAAGGGTCGTGCAAGTGTGCTGATAAGCAGCAGTTGGCAGTAGGCCTCAGCATGAGGGAAGCAAAAGCACACCTGTTAATTCGATATTTTTTAAAGGATAATAAATGGTAAATTTGCCATGGGCAGAAACGTCCATTATCCATTCTCAAAGTTTAGTGCTTGACCCACAGAAGGCACTCATCAAAAATTTATTGAATTCAACTAATTTTAACAAATCTAAAGAAGCCCAAGTAAGGGAATGGAACTGGAATAGCTCCGCAAAGAATCAGGGAAGTAGGGAAACGACATAATCAGATCCATCTCCAAACTGTAATATTTGATAACTGCTTGCATCCATGCTTTATCTGTATGTCAGTATTTGCCTAGACCTCAGAAAGCCTTACGTCCTGGGGCCACTGGGCTGTGGAGTTATGCTTATCAGAATAATACAGCAGCAGCGTGGTGAGGGGGTAAGGCCTGGAAAGGAAGACCTGGTGATGGATTGTGACAAGTTTATGTCATCTGCCCCCCTGCCTATCTCACTGTTCTGATACAATAGTATGTACCCCCATAACGCATCACTGAGGAAGTCTGCATTACACCCCCTGGATTAAGGTTAAATGAAGAAAGAAATGAAGAATGCATTTTTTAAACATCTGAGTTGGAATTGTAAAGACTCATAGTAGAAGGGAAATAATGCCACTACTCCTGAAATTTTTTTCTATAAACTCTTTTAGGTCTTCGCAGCCCAAGTTAACAGAGGTTTGCATAAGTGACCTTATAGATAACATCTGTCAGCAAGTCTTGAGGGATGCTGGTGTTTCGTTCAAGAGAAGCATAAAGCTCAATCAAGTACATAGCCCAATTACATTTAGCATTTTACCTTTGCAGACTTCCATTATATGTGAAATAATAGCCTGTCCTGTGTTGTCCTGAATAGATAGAAAGCAGTGTGCAAAATTATTATTAAACCAATTTTGAAGAGTCAAGTGAGTAGGAAAACAAGTCAGTTAAAAAACTTTTGTTTACACTACACAAGCTTTGGGGAAGCATTACATACCTGAAGGATGGTCCTCCGTACTCCATTTCTCTCAGCTAGATGAGAGCCCACCTTACCTTCTTCTCTAGACTGATTGATTTGTTTGAATTACCAGGGGTCTTATCACCAAATCACTTAACTACACCCACTTTAATTATTTTATTTGATGCATACAGATTATTCAGAAAAGAAGAGAAAAACAGCCTCTTCTTCTTCTTTTTTTTTTTTTTTAATTTATTTATTTGAGAGAAAGAGAGTGCAGAGCAAGAGCGAAGGAGAGAGAGCAAGGGAGCATGACTGGAGGCAGGGGGAGAGAAAGGGGCAGGAGCAGGCTCCCCACTGAGCAGGAAGCCTGATGCAGGGCTCCATCCCAGGACCTAGGATTATGACCTGAGGTGAAGGCAGACGCTTAACTGCTTAACTAACTGAGCCACCCACGTACCCCAACAGCCTTCTTCCTAGTGAATAACAGATTAGCTAATCAGCTAATTACTACAACAACAGTTTACTACATAATAAGCATGGGTCAGGCATTCCGTGGCAGCTGACAATGCAGGGACATAGGTCACCGCTTCTTAGATCCACAGACAGCCTTGGACTACTTGATCACATTACAGATTGTAACATACTGATTTTTATTCATCCAGATGATTTCTTTATTCTACAGATCTATTCTTTGCACTTCTTGTTTATATCAAGCTCGTGCATAAGCTCTTAAATTACTTTTCATCTTGGTGAAAACTATATAGTCCCATGAGATGAGATAGTTATTTGCTTATCAGATGTATAGTCATGCAGAATTTTTTGGACCACACCACACTCCTGTGCTGAGGAATTTTGAGAGTTCCATATTTCATTAATACTTTTAGCAAGATCATTACCTCCAAATTCAACAAAAGGTAACCGGTATTTTTTTTTTTTTTCCTATGGGGCACAAAGTGAAATTTGCAATGGAAATTGATAGCCTCATTCTGGTCAATTAATAATTGATCAAATTTATATATGCAGCAGCTTCAAAAAACACAAAACAAAATAATGGTGCTCTGCTAATCTTCTGATTCCTTCTTCAATTATTCTCCAGCTGTTACTAGGTAAGAAGAGAAGGGTGCTGCTTCTACTCCAAGATAAATTATCTTCAGCATTCATTTCAAAATCTGAATGGAAATTGCAAGGCAGAAAAAGAGACTAGAAGAGAGTAGGAGAATAAAAAGCCTGAAGCCCCTCTTCCTACAAATAGTGCTCTCTGGCACACCATGATTTTGCCAACAGATTTAAACAACTTGGGGATAGGCTTTCTCAGCGATAGTAATGTGCATGAGACAAACGGAGCTCATAAGCTGGGAGAGTCACTGCAGGTTAATATTTCTACCCATTTGGGCCATTTGGGTTTTTGTTATTGTTGTTGTTATTGTTTCATTTTATTATTAATTTATTCAGGGCTTAGTTTAACAAATGGATAAATGCCATGATCTCTAAAACTACTCTTCAGATCTCTGAATCTAAATTTTATTGCTAATTTATTTACCAGATCAGAGCAACGTGTATCATTTTACCATCTTACTGTGGCAGCCAGTTCACCTTATCTGATTTTATGGGGAACTGCCTCAGAGAGGGGGTAGGGAATGTATTAAAATACTTTCTTCAAAAAAAGCAAAACCTTGGACCAGTTTCCTGGCCATAAAATGCATTGGTATGAATTTTGAACCTGTGACTAATTGTTTCCAGGCACTAACACTTTACAAAGAGTAGAATACACTAATGAGATATTGTTCTAATTCCACAGCTATCATTTGCTTTTCTTTTTTCCACGGGGTTAGCCAAGCATCAAGACATCTTGCTCATAGTCCAAAATAAATAAATAAATAAATAAATAAATAAATAAACAAACAAAATAATGAATAAATAAATAAATAAATGAAACCAAAACCAAATCATTAATTGCCTTACTACTAAAAATAAATTTGCTTTATTTTTGGCCATTTCTCTCTAAAATAGAAACGTTTTTCCATAATGCATTTGGCATGTACCATTTTAAAATGTATGAGATCAACTCCTTCCCACAGATACTTTGCATGGTGCTCTTACAAATAATATTCTCTTACACAGTTGAAATCCCAATTAATAAACAGTGTAGTCCTCGATCCTCAAACCTCTCCCACTATGCAATCCACTGCAAGGACTCACACTGTACAGTGTCTTGGATAACTGAACTCATCATAAGGGTTACAACACAGAAGTGAACTCTCCATAAATATTAAAAATTATCTAGCCCTCGCAGATGTTCACTCTGCTTATTATCTGCAAAGTTTCTGGATCAAATGTTCGATATGAATATGTTAGTATCCACCAAAGATTGGTTTTGGCAGGGTATATGTTGGTATCAGCAGGAAATAAATAGGAAAACATTAAAAGGTATGAAACTTTAAAACAATAGCTTAAAGGTGTTTTATAAACTACAGATGGCTTATACCGTTTAAGCAAATATTTGCTGTGGGATGAGAAACAGTCAGGACTGAGAGAAAAGGAAATCATTTGAAAATAATGTCTCCCATGCAATATGTTGTAATTAAAGCAGAGATAAGCAATGTGGAAATTGCCTCTTATTTTCTTTCCTCATAGTATAGGATAGTGAAGTATGCTAGGGTATATGAGCACAGGATTAGGAAAAAAATGAAAAGTGCTCAAACAAGTAATGTTAGATTTTATTTATTTTTAGTTTTTTATTCAAAGATTTTACTTATTTATTTGAGACAGAGAGAGCATGCACAAAGAGAGAGGGACAAAGGAAGAAGGAGAAGCAGACTCCCCACTGAGCAGGGAGCACAAGGACCTGAGGCTCAATCCCAGGATCCTGGGATCACGACCTGAGCCAAAGACAGATACTTAAATGACTGAGCCACTCAGCTGTCCCAGTGATCTTAGGTTTTAGAGTTCTAAAATGGGATTCGTTTATTAATGTAATGCCAGACATACACATATGCAAACCGCAACACCCAAATACACTCGGCGGCCACATGCATACACAGACCAGCTTTGACCATTCTCTTTGTGGTTCCTATCACTGGTTATGGCAATTTAACAAAGGGGGCAGGAGATGAACCTGAGTTTCAAAGCAGATGGAAACTGAAGGCCAAACAGGTCAAGTCTGTTGGCCTCAATAATCTTTCTCCTGAAGAAATACTCCCAGAGCTGGGCAAAGCGCCCACACCTATCCCTTCCCTATTGTTGAATGGGTGCGTCAACATGAACTCCAGGTTTCTCATTCCAGGTTGGCATCTTGCAAATGCTCAGCAGGTGAACAACACAGAGCACTGAGGGTGTAATGGGGTGGGAGGTGGGGGGAAATGACTCTAGGAGTAGACCATGGAAAAGCAGGACCAGTTCACAGAGGCGCTCCTCATTTGCAGCTGAACCCGCTACTCACACTTGGCCAGAAGGCACCCTTGCTTCAGGTACTGGCTAGGCAAAGTGACTCTGAACCATGTTCTGTAATATTCCCATACAATGGTTTTAGAATAGTTATGGGTATCTGGACTCTGTAGTGAAATTCTGATGAGTTCTCTGTTATAGTCATACATTCCTGACTGAAAAAAAAAACTTTTTTTATCCCTACAATGAACTAATGCGTTAAGGACAGCCTTAGCATTTCTCTGAATGAAGGACTATTTGTATTAATCTATAAAGGAACATGGTGTCATACACTAAATTAAATATATGCTTTGGGGGCTGAAGTAGGACAAGATATTGGGGAAAACATGTCTCATGAAGCAGAAGCTAATGTAACTCATGAATCAACAGATTTTTACAAAGTATTGCAAAGTTGGATTAACATAATGTATGCAAACATTGTTTCCTGCATAAAACCTGAAGCAAAAATTATAGAAAAAATATTTACCCCCCCAAACATCGATAATAGTTACTTCGCCGTCCAAATCAAAACCTAGGTAAGGCCCTCTGTCCCGTTGTAGGTGCGTCTCGACTCTTACCATATGGCGTAAGTCCCTTCAAAACACAATCCTCAAAACTGAATCTACATGGCTTTGATTATTTGCCTTAACCAGTCCACCACTGTTGATTCCCCCCATTACAGGCATCCCTATCCTGAAACCCTTAGTAGAAGATTTACTTAAACATAAACTTCCCTCCAGCCTGGTGTGTTGTGAGCACAGGGGATTCTTGCCCAAACACCGCATGGAATTTTGAAATTGCCCTGATTCAAATTTGATTGATTAAGAAATGGTTCTTCACAAAGTCCTCATAAAACCTTGGGAATTGGGGGGAATTATGAAACTCAGGCAAGGAACGCACATGCAAAAAAAGGGGTTGGGCCGAGAAGTGTCCATCATAAATAGGAGGGAAGCAATGAGGACTGGTTTTCTTTTGTTTTTAGTCAGCAGACAAGCCACTACCAGCAGAGTAAGGATGGATTATCCCTGGACCAAAGAGCAGCAAGAAGCTTTTAGAAAGCGAAGCCTGGAAGAAGAAGGCAAAGAATGAAGAGGAAAGGCTGAGAAAAGCAGACACACATAAAGTTCTGAGAGACAGGCAACTCATTTTATTGCTCGGGGATCAGAAAGAAGTTACCTCAAATCAAATCAAGTCGTGCAATAGATGTGGGATTTCAATTTTTACAGGTTGATTAGATTCTATTTTCACTGAACCCTGTGGACTCTCTGAGAGGACTTGAAACTCCTCTCAGTGCTTGCAAAATTTCTATACATGTAAATTTTCTGCAGAGGGATTGCTCTGTACATCAGCCATCAAACAATAGCACAGAGAGGACAGTTGCCACAATAGATTCTGAGTCAAGGGTTGGAGCCACATTTGTGATTCTCCAGCTCCCAGGCCATTGGAGTGAAACGAACCCCCGCACCACCATTAACAGTCATGGGCTGCTTCAGAGCAGTGTATCCTTCCAAGACTTCACTTTCTAAAGGGTAAATATTCCTCCCCGTGTTTTAATCCCTTAACACCATGTGCACAAACACAAAGAACAAGTGGTTCTGGCCCAGTGAATGGAGCATAACGGAGGTATCAAGACGGATGGAAGTTCAACAAAAAGAAATGCAAAGCAGGGCTGTGAGGGAGTTTGCAGGTGAGGGCAGGTCGCTATTGAGGACCTTAGCACCTGTGGCAGGTGCAAGACAACAAATGTCCTCTTGTCAAAGGGACTAATCGCAGATGAATTCAAAGGCCCCTACCTTTCCCGACTGCATGCATGCTAGACAGAATGGCGCCGTGTTTATTAAAATTGTCCTATTGCTAGGCACTCGGCGTAGCTATGAGATCAGAGAAACATGGAAGTGTAATGCAACAGAGGGAAATCAAGATCTCCCGGGCGCTACTCCTTTTAAACCGTGTGAATACAAGTGGGAAAAAACCAGGCAGCGGCAGACTTTGGATTCCAAGCCAATGAGCCTGTTGAGAGAGGGAGCTTCGCGTGCCACGTTGTGAATTATTACAGCAAGACCCAGGTGGATAAATGGGAAGTGAGAGGTCTATGCTCTCGGGTTTTTGTTTCCAAAATGACTTCGTTGAGGTCTTTTCAATTTAATCCTAGAAGTAAACAACTGCTGAGAGCAAGTGGTGATGGAAAGAGGAAGGGGAAGATGACTTCAGTGGGCTGTTTCTGAGAAGGCTGGGTCCCTAAGCCCTTCAGGATCTAAAGAGGAGGCAAAAGGTTTTAATTGGATTTTAAATTGTATTAGTAGGCAGGAAAGGTTTAGGGTGCACTGCGGCCTACTCCGGGAGCACGACAGGCAGCCGTGATTCCAAGCTGACCTTTATCAGATGGTGCTAGGTTTACTTCTGTCTGTCACAGGGAAGAGATAGGAAAACACAGCTATTTTAGTTATGACTAAAACATAGTCATAGTCACATGAAATTTTAGTTATGACTGTAAAACAGAAGGAAAACCCAAACTAAGGATGCTCTGCCTACTTGGCTCAACTCCTAAATGAGGGGATTGGGAGGAACTCAGTAGGGTTCGGGCTGGGTGATGGCTCAACTGCTATGGGACGGAGGCTCGACCCCCTTGCCCAGGCACCAGGGTAAGCAAAATCAAGCTAAGGGTGAAACAAAAATAGGGAAACTTAAAATTGGCGGCAAGCAGGCTTTAATTATTCGGTAGAATTCAGGGCAGAACTCTGCCAGTGGTCTACTTAACTCCCCCTCCTTCTCCCCTTTCCTCATCAAGGCATTTTTTAGGTATCAAAAACTCCAGCACCTTCAGAGACTCGGCTCCAAGGTTAGGAAGGAAATGCTACGCTGTACTTTTATATAATAAAGTTCAGCTATATCTCAAACTCTATTTCCTTTTTAATTACAATTTTCTTACCTGAGCCTCAAGTGATTCTAATGTTACCATTAACCCTGGAGGCCTGAGTTATTTTATGTTCAGCGACGAGTATTGGAACTGCAGCTTCTACGTGGGCAATTTCTCCTCTCTGTGAACTTTAACCAAGTGGATAGCATCAGACCAAAGTTCCTAGTTATTCATGCCCTATAGAGAGACAGGTGCCCTAGGGAAAGCTTAGAAATTTGAAATAAACTGAAGATTATATTGCTTCTGAAATATTTGGGCACTGTGGAATTAGAGAACAGACAGCAGAATTTTAAAGCGAGGGATCTTCCAAAACTGGGCTTTTTCTTTTTCTTTTCCTTTTTTTTTTTTAAATAAAAGATGCTTTCGTGCCTTTTTTAAATTTTAAACTGTCAGGTTGAGCCAAAATTTATTTGGAAAGGGTTATTAAGGAGGGTTATTAAGAAAAAAGGAAAATTAGACTGCTTAGAAACTTATCTGTATAATTAAAACAGAAGAACAATTTACACATCTATATGAATATTGGGTTAACCAGTGTCTCTCATTGTATCGATGAATACAAAGATGGAAGACACGTGACACGAGCCCTTCATCCGTGACAGGCACTGTCCAATCACAGCGCTGCCGCCATTTGTGCGGGATACCGCTACCTGGACCCTTGAATGGATTTTCCTTTCCTCCTGGGTACACAGCTGGATTTCCCTTGAGAACCTCCCCATAGTTAGGAATGATCACATGTCAGTTCTAACTATCGGAGTGTAGTAGAAAGGATGTGCAGTATATTTAGCAATGACGCCAAAATACCACTTACATACGATTCCCCCTGGAGGTTGGAGTGGAGCTATTCCCAGTGTGGCCAAATGTATTGCAGAAAGGGTAACCAGAAGCTAGAGCTGCCAGAGAAAAAAAAGCAATCAGGCAGCAGGTGGCGGTAAAACGGAGAGCTGAGACCGAAAAACTATAGATCTTGGCTGTACGGTAAAAAATATCTGGTAAAATTGCCCTGATAACTTGACAGCATGCCTTGCCTGTTGAATGAGTAGGTCAGGGAGAGGTGTTGGAAAGGGCCAGAGTGTTGGCCCCTCTTGCCGTGTTTAACAAGCTATTTAAGAATGAGATAAGGAAAAAAAAAGAAAGAAAGAAAGAAAGAAAGAAAGAAAAGAAAAGAAAATGGAGGGCCAAAGATCAAAAGCGTTATGGATTTGGAAAACCCATCTCCTTCTAGACCCCATAGAGTTAAGGCCTCCGATTACTCTTTAGTGACAAAAATCTAGTATTGTTTCTCAGGTAAACAAAGTGACTCAGCTTTCCCTGAAAGATCCTGTTACGGCTCGTCCCTTCCCACTTAAGTCTACTGTTTCAAGAAGACTCTTTGAGAGACACAGAGAGAAAGAGAGAATGAAAGAGAGAGGTTGAAAAGCTGAGTTTCTATGAAGTCTCAATAGAGTTTCGGTCAATCTCACAGGGAGTTCTGAAGGTAGGATAAAATATAGTGATCTCTACCTCATTAACTGCTCTTACCTCACCACAGACCTTCTCTTCTCCGCTTCCCTGAAACTCCACCTCTAGCTCCTTATGCCCTGTAAAACCTTACCTCGCCTTTTGGAACATTTAAAGTTTCAGGAAGGTTCTTTGAATGTAACTTAATACAGTTAATAAATTAATAAATTAATAAATTTCCCAGGCATTCAATCATCCTCTGCTTTGTTTCTCTTGACTGTAATTAGTAACTGATTTAATCCCATCACCTACTTCTTAAGCCTTTAGGGACTTCCTACTCCCTGAAGCTCCATGACTGAAATACACGTCCCAAACTGCCTGGCTCCAAGTTTTCTAAGTTCCCCTCCCGTCTCCTCACTGACACAATCATCTCAGTTCAAAATAAACTATCTTTCTCATTAAGATAATAGGACTTTGGAGCCAATCCAGTCAAATTCCCCTTTCCCTCTTACCTACCTACTTTCCTTCTTTCTTCTTTTTCTTCCTCCTTCCCATCCCCCACTCTTCTTCTTTTTCTACCTGCTTTCTTTTCTTCTTCTCTTCCTTTTTAATGTGGATGAGAAAACTGCATCACAAAAATGGTAGAGACTTGTCTACCACGACATGGTGATCAGTCAGGGCCCGTGTCTTCTACTTCTTTGCTGAAGATTCCTTTTGCCACATCCTCTTCACAACACATGTTAGCGCACCTCAAAACTAAAGGAAGTAATTGCCTTCAACTGGAAAATTTCAGCCTTTTCTTTATATCTGGTACTCGTTGGGAAGATTAAAAACTTGCCTTTTTAGTCAGTGTATTATGCACGGAATTATGTGTCATTCTTATCAAGCAATACTGACAACACACTGACTCATGTCAGAAAGAGAGAGTGGCCCCATCATCTCGTGTCATCTTGGGAATTTATCCATGGGATCCAGGAGCCAGCTCACAAAGGAATAGGACCTTCTGGCTGCATTGATGCAAATACATTTCCTATTCCATTTTTACACCTGATCACAAATTGACACATAAAAAGTGCTTAGATTTAGGAAACTGGAAAAGGAGAATTAGCATATCTTATCATCTCAAAAATACTATAATATTTAAAATCTTTCCTTTTATCAGAATAACACCTACACAGGGTAAGTACAGAAGCTTATGGTGAAAATTAATGTCCTTATTACCTCTCTTACCACCTGTTGTTCCACTCCCTGTAACTCTTTAAAGATACCCTTCTTAGCTCTTTTATTATTTTTTTTAAAGATCTTATTTATTTATTTGACAGATAGAGATCACAAGTAGGCAGAGAGGCAGGCAGAGATGGGGGGGGAGGCTCCCCGCTGAGCAGACAGCCCGACGTGGGGCTCGATCTCAGGATGCTGGGATCATGACCGGAGCCGAAGGCAGAGGCTTTAACCCACTGAGTCACCCAGGCATCCCTTCTTAGCTCTTTAAGTGCTAACTTCTGTAAATACCATACCAGCAAGTGTCTATACACTTCCTCTTATACGCGAAGATGTAATTCGTTTGTCCTCTCCTTCTCTTTATAATTGATAATTATCAGTTTTGTTTTAAATTCCCCTATTAGTTACCTTTAAAATCCCCGTTGTTGCTAGTTTCAATGACTTTGAAAAATGTCTCTTGATTCTCCATTTTGTCAGGTAAGCATTTTAACACTTCTAATTTTTCCTCCACTTCTCCCAGTGCTGTTTTTCACTACACCTGATAACTTTTATGATAACACATGATACTACACATAACATTTGTGCTATGGATCAAAGCAGGTCATATTCACAGTCTACACTGAAAACACATGGAGGTCTTCCATGAGTGCTGATTGACTCGGAATCTGAGAATCAGTACGGACACGACTCTGGCTGTGTGTATCTTGTCCACTGTTGGCTCAGGCAGTGGTGCTCTCAGATCAGTGTGGCCCAATGCCATTACCCCTGGGCTATTGTAAAGGGAATGTTCTGAAGATCAACCCCAATGTCTTCTCCTTTCTTATACTCCTTCTGTTTCTAAGAACTATGCCACTTTTCAGTTTAATCTATATTTCAAACACATTGAACCCATTTCTGCTATGTTGAGGGCTGCTAAAATGATTTTTACTTTATAACATTTTATACCTTCTTTGTATTTTCACTTTTTCTGAAACAACTCCACTTTTTGTTTTCTTACTTTTTTTTTTTTTTTTTTCCTGTTCATCACTATCCAGAGCCTCTTACTTCCTGCTCCTATTGAAACTACTTAATTTCATAGACTGCTGCATAAAGCCTCCCGGGAGTTCCTTTCTTTCTTCCTTTTCTTCCCCTGAGTTGTGTCAGACATTTCCTTGACCCTATGTGTCAGATATACCCCTCTTTTTTTGTTTTACTTCTTCATGTGGCACATCTCCAGGTACTTCCTGAGAGAAGTTTTGGAGAGATCAAGTTTTCCAGTTCATGAATGTCATCAAAGGCCTTTATTCTGCCCTCACATGAGGTTGATTGCTTGCTTTGATACAAAGTCTGGACTGAAAATCATTCGATCGCGGATGTAAGTGCCTTATTACTTTCTGGTTCATAGCAAGATTGAAAAGAAGTCTGCTAGCTCTCTGGTTTTTACTAACCTGCGAATGACTTTTTGCTTCTCTCTCCCTCTGGAAAGTTTTCCTTATTCCCCGCCCCCTTCTGGCAAGAAATAGAGTTGCCCACTAAACTGCCAGGTTTTGGAAGCAGGTTTTTTGTTGTTGTTGTTGTTACTTGGGCTTGTATCTCAATTTTGTCATTTACTGGCTGGGAAAAATGTGTTACTTAAGCGCTAAGTTTTCTCAGCTGTAAAAGTATACCCATCTCAGTTAAATAACTTAATACGTGTAAAGTGCATAAAACAGGGCCTACACAAGGCCAATGCTATGTGAATATTGTCTTTTAATATTTTCTACTTCTATTAGCTTATTTTAATTTCAGCTTTCATAGTTTAATCTCTTAAGAGCTGGTTCATTTTTTTTTAATCTTTTTAAGTAGCTTCATAACTTCTTCAAGATCTCTGAGAATGTAAGTCAGACTCTAAAAGTCCTGGTGCTATGAATTTTCTGTGTCCTGTGAAGAAAATTTTCCTGTTTGCTTATTTGTTGTTTCTCTTTTCTGTGTTGCTTGTTTTCCCCCAAATGCTTAGTGATCTTTGTCTTTCATTCATCTTGAAGACAGAAGGGCATGCCGCTGTTGTGAGTCTCTTCTGTTTTTACCTCTGATAGGTGAGTCTTTTTCCTAAGTGAGGAATTCTGCCTGGACCCTCCAATTCAGTTTTAGGACTCGGTGTAGCCTGTGAATGTACGTCAGCTCCACCTTGAGGAGAACAAGCAGAGAGTGGGGTCGAATGGATCCCTACCCTTCACCCCCCACACACCAAGGCAAAATGAGAAGGAATTTATTGCAAGGAACCATTGGCCATCCTATAAGCTTAAAGTTTGCTCAGATGGTATAAGTTAAAATAAACTTAGGATATAATATAGGAATCTAATACAGATTTCAGCTTTTAACATACGTTTCTCTGTGCTAATCTTCCTTAAAAAACTAAATCTGTTGGCTCTAATAATAATACTAGTGATACTTATTCAGCATTAAACTTTACAAGTTCCTCTCACACAGAATATTACTTAATCCTATGAGATTTTGAGCACAATTGCTATAATCAAATAAATAATATACATGAAACTGATCTTTGAAACGATAAAACGTGATGCTAAATTACAAGGTATTATTTTAGATCTTACATATATTTATTGTACACTCTATTTGGATAGTACATTTTATTGTCAGCTAACATATTGTTTATTTTTATTCTACATTGACCTTCCCCCGAAAACACCATGAAAGAAGACACTCACTAGAATACTAGAATGATTCAAACACCAAAGGGACTTAGAGCTCTTCCCTTTTTCCACTGTACCGGTGAAGACTCAGAGGGCTGGTGAAGGGAAGCTATGCACCCAAGGTCACAGGGCCTGTGAATGAGGCAAACCCTCTATGGCAGGACCGAAACAAAACTTCCTCTCTGTGTCTTTCGCTTTACTTCCTTTCCTCCAACCAATTCTTACCTAGCAAAACCCTAAGACATTAAATTTTTTCCAGCACCGGATTTCAGAAATGTGCAGGAAGAGGCAAGAAAGATAAGAAGACTGTACAATGAGGACACGGGAAATGTCCCACACCCCAACAAGAGTGAGACTTCAGGCACCCTCATCCATGATGCAACAAAGGCGGTTGGTTGTTGGCACAGCCCTTCTGGGTCCCCAAAGGCTTTCCAAGGCTGCCATGATCACAGCCAGGCTGCGCCCCTGTGCTCTGTTGCTTGTAGCACTTCCCGCCAGAGTGTAATAGAATACTGGAGCGCTATTGTATTTTTAAAGGCAATTAATATTTTATTATGCACAGACTTTTATTTGCACCATTTGGATTCCTCTTCTCTAATTAAATCTTGTGATTTACACAAACAGAACTGCTGTTCTTTAAACTCTGCAAATTATAAAAATTAACAAATACTTGTTAAAATGAAGCAAAAGCAGCCAAGGGTCCTATTTTTGTGACAGAAACAACTGGAGGCTACAGAGTGAATTGATAGTGTCTCTTATTTGAGTGGGGCAATGTGGCAATTACATACAAAATACCTTAGTTAAGTAGAACTGATAGAAATTCCAGCTGTCTGTGAGAGAAAGGTTAATTCTTTAAATAAATAAAGCCAGAGTATTTTATGTGTCCATGTAGGATTTTTGCTTCATGACCTTGTGTACAGCATTTTGTGTTATGGGATTTATAAATCAAGAGTGTAGTTTCAGGCATGCATTACCCCAACTCTGCATTTGTGGAATGTTTCCTAGGGCCAAATGAATGATCTTCAAGGGAACAGA
Source organism: Mustela erminea (assembly GCF_009829155.1). NCBI lineage: Eukaryota > Metazoa > Chordata > Mammalia > Carnivora > Mustelidae > Mustela > Mustela erminea. The sequence continues at coordinate 43,597,382 of NC_045623.1, forward strand.
AACTCTAAGCTTCGATGCCCACTAGCAGAATAGCCTTGCTGCTCTTTCTGTTTCTAAATGAACAGTTCCTAGGTACATTTCAGCTGCAAGAGTGTTATACCCACCCCCACTCCTGGGAATATAGGAAGTAAAGAAGAATTCGCTGTAGGGGAGAGACAAAAGTCTCTCAGGATCTCTGGAAAGACAGATGGGAACTAGGTTGAGGGTAGGAAAGAAAACAGGGCCAGGACAAGAAATTATCTTCATCCTAATTAGGCTGGAGGCTCTTCCAGAAGCTTCTCTGGAAACCCTTTGCCTTTGAAGGTCATTACCCCCAGGGTGTCCATTTAAGGAAGAAGAGGAGGGATATTAGGAAGTAGATTGGGTGATGAGTAGGAAATTGACATCATGAACTAAAACCAGGATCTGTTTTCTTTATGGCTTTTTCCCTGCCCCTGGCAAAATGCATTCAGTCCAGTAAACAGAACGAAAGATAAAGGGTTTCAATGTGGAGAAATTCAAGCTCTGGACAACATTTCAGGACGGCACTAACTCCCTATGTATAGGGCTACTATCCAGGTCTGCAACTTCTATTCTCATTTTGCATGAGTTCTTTTCTGCATTCAATTTGTAAGTCACTGGTTTTTATCCTTTGTGCTCCAACAGATTAATAGAGGAAAAACTCCCCATGAAATTTTTATAAAAATAATTCAACATCCACCTTAGCGAATATATTTTCTCCATTTAAGTATATTCCAGATAGCTTTATTATAACCTTTATTGATAAAAATGACTTCAGGATACCTTTCTTATAAGGACCTTGCAACACTCTTGAAATATAAAACACACACAAATACACATTGTGCACACAACTTTATAAATTTAAGTACAGAAAGTCTCCAATGTAAAAACATGCCATGTAAAAGCAACACTCAGGTTAGAAATAAGTACAAGCAAGGAATAAATAAACAAGCCTTCTTATTTCTCTATTTTATTGCTCCCTGATGTTTCTACTACTGTAATAGAATTACTGTGAAAAATCTTAAGATTTTTTTTAGAGAATGTCCATGGTACAGATCTGAAAAGCTTGCTTTGTGAACTTTCATGAAAAATTGACATATAAGGACAGCAAAGAAAATTTCCCGTCTTTCAAACTGTTCTCCAAAATTAACATTGTATCCAAGAAGGAACAGAAAATGCTTCTCTTTTTTCCCATCTTTCTCATCTTTCTGTTCTCCCTCTCTCTCTCATCCTCCTCTCCCTTAAATGAAACAGCTTTCAAAATCAAGAGCTTTCAAAATCTAGAAACAGAAAGAGCAGCAAGGCTATTCTGCTAGTGGGCATCGAAGCTTAGATCATATTGGCACCAATATGATCCTTTAGCGCATTTTTAAAGCAATTGGTGTTTAATGACTCCCCCAAGAAATCACCTACTGGTGGAACTTTGGTTTTTATGAGAATATGCAGATGAGAACAACCACTCCTGATATGTACTCACTAGTAAATACCTACACATTTAATAACAACAGTTCTTATTTTTGACGAATCACTATGTGCCAAGCTTGGTACTGAATTATTTATTGCATTTATCCTATCTCCTCTTCACAACAATCCTATTTTGGTAGGATCCCTTTAGACAGATGAGATGAATGAGGTGTAGAGAATTTAGCTTCATACACAAAGCCATGCAAAGACTAAGAGTACTCTGGAGTACAAAAATGGGATAGTAGGGGGCGCCTGGGTGGCTCAGTAGGTTAAGCCTCTGCCTTCGGCCCAGGTCAAAATCCCAGGGTCCTGGGATCAAGCCCCGCATGGGGCTCTCTGCTCAGCAGGGAACATGCTTCCCCCTCTCTCTCTACCTGCCTGTCTGCCTACTTGTGAGCTCTATCTGGCAAATAAATAAATAAAATCTTTAAAAAAAAAAAATGGGATAGTAGCCCTATCTAACCTTGAATATGGAGCTACTTAACGTGCTACACCAAATGGGTGAAGGTGAGACAGCTTATTTAAGTATAAAATGTATGTATCTATTGAACACTTAATTAAAAAATATTATTGGGAACATAAAAGGGCAGGTCAATTTTTTTTATTATTTTAGCAAATAACATTAATTTATTTTTCTAAAATACAAAAAACAAAAGGACCAAATTGGCACATGTGGGTAAATCCGAACCTTCCATATTACTTATGCTTATGAATTATTTCATGAAATTCATAGTTAATTTTTTAATAAGTACTGTTCCAATGGTTTAATGAAACTAATAAAATGCCATTTCCTCTACCAAAATAACAGGTGTTTATTGGAGAACCGCACCTTATGGATACCACAGTCCAAAAAGAGGCCCATCTCAGTAGTTATGAGTCTTTCCTTTTGCTGAGTTCATGTAGGCACTGAATCAATATTTTGATTGAGCAAATCCAGAAATTTTTATTAAATTTGATTTCAGATAAACAAAATATTTAACTGAATAAATTATAAAAGTATCTTTGAATATGGCAAACAGAGAGGACTCAGCAATAAAAAAATATACCCAAGTTTAAAATTAATGGCTCTTCTATTTACAGGAGTACTTAAATGTAATAGGATCGTGGCTTATATATGATAAAATGAATAACTGAACATAGTAAAACAATTTTAACTAATTATAAAAGTCCCATAAATTCAGTAAGTGTTCTTTCCCTGGCAATGATTAAACTGTCAGGATTCAGAGACAGCCCCTGTACAGCCTCCTGCCCAATGCGGAGGCATGTTCTCTGCACGCCCCCCCCCCCCCATTTGGCCGGACTGGGTAGAAGAACCGGAAATGTGTTGCCCAGGACACAGCAAGAGCTAGGAAACCATACCACTGCCCATCAGATTGATCCGCAGACAGCTCTCCTTTCTGCCTTCCCTTGATGGCTCCAGGGAGTGGGAAGGGTAGTAAGCAAAAGGAAATAGAAGTTGATTCCAATATTTGTCTTTTCAGTCTTTGCACTTCCCTAGAATTCTTAAGCCAAATTCAGAAATAATGGATCAAAGTGCAAATGCCTGTCCCTTTTCGTGGAGGAGCCCTTCGTAGCAGTGAATTTGAAAAGTAAACAAAACAAAACAAATTTTTGTTGATCTTTTAGGAATCTGCGTCACAGTTAGCATCTTCTGGACATGCGAGCACACAGGTCCCCAGAAGTCAATGAACAGTGGGTAGCTGTGGTCTAAGTGAAGAATCAGCATTGACCTACTGCTGCATTCCAGAGAGATCGCAGAATAACCACGAGATGGGTGTAAATAAATGGAATGATAACACTGACAAAGGAACTCTATCTCAGCATGATAAGTAGTTTACAGAGCTCATTTCGCGGAATACCCACTGTAGCCCTGTGAGGTAGGTACTCCAGTCATGCTTCCTTAGAGATCAGTAAACCGAAGCTGAGAAGGTTAAACAAGTAGCTGAAATTTTACAACTAAAAAGGAAAGGAGTTGAAATTTGAATCCAGATCAAAAATACAGGCTATACGGCTTCATACGTTTTCACATATGTTTTGCCAAACAAAAATAAAGCATTAAAAACAGATAAAGAAAGGCCTACAAGGGGTACCTGGGTGGCTCATTCGATTAAGCATCTATCTGCCTTGGGCTCAGGTCATGATCCCGGGGTCCTGGAATCAAGCCAGGTGGCCAGCTCACTGCTTAGCGGGGAGCCTGCTTCTCCCTCTCCCTCTGCCTGCTGCTCCCCCTGCTTGTGTACACGCTTTCTCTGTCAAATAAATAAACAGGAGCACTGGGTGTGGTGCATAAAAAATGAATTTTGGAACTCTGAAAAAAAAATAAATTTAAAAAAAAGAAAGAAAAAGAAGAAAGACTTGTGAGATTTGGCAATAATTACAGAGGTGGTACACTAAGAGTCTTGTACATTTTTACTGAGGAGAGACTCCAATCTGTCAACAAAGGCAGAATAACGACAATCACCTTCTTCATTTTATAGAAGCATATCTCCTTCCATTTAAAGCTTTCTAAGAGAACTGGCTGTGCCACTGTCACAACTTTCCATAGGAATTTCAGAGTTTTCTGTAAAAGCTTTTTAATTAAGCTGCAGTATTATATCCAGTGTGCTTTCACTATTTACACTGAACACTGTTGATGAGGCAGAATGTGTCCTGTTTCTTTTCCCTACTAGTTTCTCACTGAAAGTGAGAGCACACAGGAAAGCCAAACAAAAAAAAAAATAAACAGAGAGATGATTGTTTTCTGCCCACTTTGATCCCCAGGACTCTAGTTGATGCAAAATGGAGCTGGCTGGGGATACCCATGTGAGTCCATTTCTTTGCCTCAGTCAAGGTCCTGCTCCTTGCCCTGTGATGCTCCCGAAGATGGTCTGGAGGACATATCCCGAGTCATTATTTCCCTCTGCTCAGACATGCTGACACCTAGACAAACTTTCTTTGCTGACAGAAATGGCTTTTTAGAGAGTTCAAGACTCTTTTGTAATGAGTTTAAACATTGAGTATAAACAAGACTTAATCTACACAGATAAGCTTTGCATACTTATACAGGGAGAATATTATTTTAGAGTGCTCCAGGAGCCAAGCATCTTTCAGCTGTTGGACTAGGAATCCTTCTGCCTTAAATTTATTGGAGCGAGAGCGTTGTTTCACCTACAATAGCAAGGACAAACAAGCCTCCACGGAGTAAAGTTTCTCTGCAACTGACATTCCCAGCTATTCCCTCACTCGGGCAGTCTATGGATTCTCTAAATCCGAGAAGTATAGTTTATGTTATTTTTTAAAGATTTTATTTATTTATTTGTAAGAGAGAGCGCGCTCAATAGAGAACACGCACAAGCAAGAGGAGAGGTAGGCAGAGGGAGAAACAGACTCCCTAATGAGCAAGGAGCCTGATGTGGGGCTTGATCCCAGGACCCTGGGATCATGACCTAAGCTCACTGACTGAGCCACCCAAACATCCTGATGAAGTATACTTTAGATAAGAAAAATAATTTGAGGTTCCGATTTCTGGGGTTATTTCTATCATTTGCTAACAACATGAACTTAAGCAAATTATGGATACTATTTCCTTTTCTGTAAATATGGTCAAATAATGCCTCTCAGATAAGTCTTTGGGGCCATTGAAGGTATCATATGAGAAAAATACATGAAAATCTTTTTGAACTGTGATGACACATAAGAGATATGCATTGCTATTTGTCACTGAAAATATGTGTAAAAATGGCGATGGGGTATTATGAAGGAATTACGGGATTTGTAAAGGAGGAAGAAATCACTATTTATGGCCAATTTAGATTCCAGTTTTAGATTCTTATAAATCTTATGCATTGGGATCAGCCAATCACCTGACAAGCATATAACAGGAGGGCTGGTGAATAGGCTCCCCAAGCATTCTATGTGAATAACAAAGTTTTAATAAAGTAGAAAATACTGATCAGTTGGTGATGAGCCAGTTACTATGTGTACCAAACTGGTCAAATATTCTAGACAGTTTTGTATTTGGGTGAACTGAAGAGCATGTGAGAAAAGAGACTTTCAATAACTAACAGCTAATTTTTACTCTAGCTCCCAGTTTTAAGAGCCTGCTAGTATGCTTTACAGACTGTTTGCCTAGTAACATCTTATATGTCCTTTTACTAATTTCTAAAGCACCCTAGATTTAATCAAATCCAATAGTACTATATAAAATGAACTTGTAATTTAGTATTCATCCTATTGTTTATTCTGTTCTGCAATCCAATCCAAATACTCAGGAGTCATTATTAGAAGGTGGAATATAGTAATTTAACGGAAAAGATTTCTGAGCACTATTGTTTGGTTTTAGACATTTTCAAAGAAATAGTCGACTAAAATACATAGCTCATTCTATTTCCATTAGTTAAAGCCACTGGATTCTCTTCTCGGTCCCTTATTGTCCAAATCTTATTTTAAAAAAGTCAATTATCTATAGATAAGAGATATCCAAAATATTTGACTGAAAATAAAAGAAAAAATATTTTCTTTCTTTAATCTATGTCTCCGAAATGTACAAGGAGGTAGGTCAAATCAAATGTAATTGTCTGGGCCTCATTCTCTAATGGATAGACTTTTACACCTTAGACCTAATGTGTATACATAGGCCTCTGGGAAATAGCATGGTTTGTGAGCTAATGATGTGCATTGCTAAATATTTTTACATCAGGGTGACATTTATAAATTATATTTTAATATTACAATTATTTTAGATGATTGCCCCCAAAGCCCTTTTATATTTAGAAAATACGAGGCACGCCTGGCCCACAGACACTCAAAACCCAAGATGTTCCAAATTGGACTCATTATCTCTCCACCCCCGCCCTAGAGCACTGCTCCTCCGTGTTCCCTTGCTCCAGTAATGGGGCCCCTCTCCTCCCAGTCACACAGGCTAGCAAACTTCCATCATCTTTGAATGTGACCTCTCCTGAGCCCTTAAATCGAATCAACCAAATCCTCTCAAATTTATCTTTGAAATGTCTTTGGAATTTGTCCTCTATGCTCCATCTACACCATTCCTTCTGTTGTTCAAGGTCTAATTGTCAAATGCCCTAAATTATTCCAAGGGGCTATCTGCGAAGCCTCCAGGAACTAGTTCATTCGATCTCCAGAATAGTTTCTTTATATTGCTAGCATTATTCTTTTAAAACACAGATACAGCGGGTACAGCGATCTAACCACTCAGATGCTGGGAAACATTCTTGGTGATAGTATTTTGCAGATAATGACATCTAAATTCCTTAGCAAGGCACCAATCCCTTTATTTTTTTTGCCCCATTTATTGTATTTCTTCAGTACTTCATGTTCTAGTACAACTAGACCGTTGGCTATCTCCAAATATTCTATATTTTTCACAGACAATTTCCTTTGAATGGGTAACCACTGCTACCTTCTATACATCGGAAAACCATTTTTCACATCACAATCCATCCTTTTCGTATGCTTGGGAAGAATTTATCATCTTTGCCATCCAGGTGCCTAGCAGTTTGCTTATTCTTCTCTTATAACACAAGAATCTAGTAAGAATTAAAATTTATCAGATACTTGTTTGTCAGCCCCAGTAAGCAGAGCCCTTTAAATGCAGGGACTTTGTCTTCCTAATGATTATATGCTTTTTATTTCCTTTCCATATTAAGTCCCAAATGTTTATTATTAAACCTTTTTTTAACGCTTTTGCAAATTACTGTTGATGTTATTCATATTGTATCATGAAAATAGCATTTTCTTCTTAGCAGCATATCTATGTTATTGTGGGAGAGATCACTATAAATCAAGCATTAATAGAAAATACCCAAACCTCCTGACATGACATAAAATATTTTTCACCATACCTTTGCATTAGGATAATTCATACACTTTTAAAAAGCCAAAGGAGCATATATACGTTGCAAAATGTTATGTTTCCTCAAAAACCTAATGAGAAAAGATAGAGACAGATGGAGTTCAATTGGCTAATTTTCTGCCCAGCTGCCTAGATGAAAAATAAAGATGCATTGACCCTATGCTTCTGTATGCTAAACTGTTCAAATATTCAGTGTGCGTGTGTTAACCATTATGCCAAGGTTGAGTGGCCAGTATCTAGATTAGCGGACACTATTCACCTGGCTGTCCCTTTTGTTCTCAGTTTTTAATGTGAAGAAAGAGAGTTCTAAAATTAGAACAAGCCCTTGCAACTGGCTTGCATTCCTGAATATGCAATTAAATCACTTTAAAGGTGACAAAATCATATCGCATTTAATTGAAGTAGTCCAAAAACAATACATGTATTTTTTTTAAATAGCTTATACTTCCCCCCTTCTAGACCTTCCCATCTTTAAAATTCTTGACTGCAGAATAGTGCCAATTTGCCCTTTTAAAACTAGGCGGTGTCAAGATTCTCCTCATGTTAAAGTGATATGGGAAATCATTTCCATTCAAGCCTCAAATGACTCAACTTCAACTCCCTATATGGTTTAATACTGTGTGTGTGTGTGTGTGTGTGTGTGTGTGTGCGCGCGCGCGTGCGGGCACACACACACCTTGTGGAGCTCCTTCCTACCAATATTTTAAGTGGCAGTAATTTTGTGTGAGAGAAATCTTCCTTCCTAACATCCTCTTAAAAAGACTGGTCTCCCCAGTATCTCTGTTTTAATAGATCCTTCTTATGGGATACCATTTAGTTTCTCTGAACCTTCCCTTCATCCTTAACCAATGCTTTGCCTGTCTTATACTCTACATCCATCTATCTATCTGTTTCCCCATGTATCTGTAGTAAGATCAGAAACTTGTCAAATTTACAAAATATTTTGTCAAGATGGTGATTTTTGCATGAGTTGCCAATATACTCAATTAGAAGATTTCACAGAAAACATCCCAGCTTCTGTGAAAAATCTGATTATCTGCTAACATGTGTCCTACCCAGCCAACAGTTAATTGGAGGTGATGGGGCTTGTATCTTTAAGGGGCAACTCAGAGGAGAAGAACCATAACAGTTGTTTGCCCAAGAAGACTTTAATATGGAAATTATTAGCAAGTAACAAGGGATAAACTACTAAGAGGTAGAGAAGGGAAGCCTGAAGGATACGGGAATAGCAAATGTATGCAGCAACCAGTATCCCAGGACTGAGACAGAGTACCCAGAGAAGAAACAAGTTTGGGAGAGAGCACTCGTACCCCCACCAACAAGATTTCCTATTGCAGAGGGTGTGACCGTGGCAAATTGAGTGGAGAACACCATGGAAGGGTAGCAGAAGGTGGATTTAGAACAGAGGGGCCATAAACTGATAAGTGGCACAGAACACACAGTCTTATCATAATTCCTTCTCTGATTCCTATAGGCATTTGAGTTTATGGCCATTGGTCCAAAATACCAGCAACTCCCATGGTATGATTTTCACGTTACAAAGAAAGCCTCATAGATGAGACTCAGTCAGCAAACACAGAGAATGACCAACACTGCTGACATTTAACACTCTGTCTAAAATAAGGCGAAGTGTATGAAAAGCATGAATCCACTATATATTTACATAAAATATATTATTTTGCTGTTGCATGCTGAGATGTCCAGCATGGGACATCTGCAAAGAATGGAACATGGACAATGAAAAGAATTATATTAAAGTGAGATGTGTTTTTATAATCTGACTATAGTTCTGTGCAAGCTACAAAAACATTACCTCCTCTTTTTGGTATATTTGGATACCTTTCCAAGAAATCTTTAAAACCTAGGTTTTTGTGTTTTTACAGTTGTCTTTAATACTTTAATCAAAAATATTTGTTTCATCTTTATTTCGGCTTGCTACTATATCATCGACTCTCCAATCTTATCAAGCATTCCCTAGAACTGGGCTCAAATGAAGGTAAGTGATTTTGATATTGCTTTTCTCTTTTCTTGGATTTTTTGGATGAAAGGAGACATCAATTAAAACTGGTATTTAAAAAGAATAGCTAATTTTTTGGGAGCTGCTTGGGGACCTTCAAGAAAATGAAATGTGAAGTCTTTGAAAACATTCTGAGGAGAAGGCTTGTAACTTTTGCCTCTGGCTTCTAACCATAGTTTCTAGGCTTTTGAACCTAGAAAAGCAATGATCCTGTTTCTTCTGTATTATTCAGAAAAGTTAACTGGATTGATTTTCAATAGATATTACCTTTTGCCTATGCCTCTAGAGAATCTTGCAGGTTCTGATAACAACTTGGCAAGGCATCTGTCATTTATACAGGAGCAAGTCAAAATAATACCAAGGTATCACACTTCTCTATGTAAAGTAAATTCGCCGCAGGACTTCAAGTAAGATGCTTGACTCACAGCGGAGTCCATACTGACGGCAGGTGCCTTTGATAGATTGAACGTGTGAAAGGAAAGTTTTAACCAACTGGAGATACCAAGCACACTGATTTCTGCCCAAGAGTTACCTGAAATAATTTATTTCTTTTTCATATGTTCCCTAAGTTTTGTTGATAATTACTAGATAAGTTCTTCTGAAGACAGTATTTACTACGTTTTATTTGTTTTTATGCATAACACACACACACACACAGAATATAACACTTAGCTTTTCCTGGGCATACCTCTACCAACTTTGCAAGATGAAATAATGAAACACTGAAAACATGAAGGATCTAGAAGAGTCTCTATTTTTCTTTCTTTTCTCACTTTAAGTGTGCTCTTAAAATATATATAATTTCAGTATCTCTTCATGAAAGAAAGCAGATATAATGAGGGTATTATCCTTCCTAAAAGAAAAATAATTCATGCAGCTCTAAGAAATATACTACACACTCTTGGAAACTTAGTATTTTCAAGAAAAGAAACAGAAGCCTAAAAATATAACTAAACTTCAAAAGCCCTTGTGACAGCATGACTGGTGTTATATAACCTTCCTTGATCTCCCATAAATAAAAGAATCATTTCTACAAACCTTAGAGGTAAGAGCTGCAAGGTTTAAATTTTAAAAGTGTTCATTTTAATGAAAACATAGGTAGTGTGGGGGATTAATGGGAGATTTGGCTTTCTGTTGTACTCAGTACTAGACTTGCAGATCCTTGCCAATGAGTAAAGAGCACCTGTCAGGTATTTATTTAGTTAAAACATTCTAACCATTATTTAGCTCATTTATTAAGTATGTTGGAAGGTCTCTGGGGCTGCATAAGACATTTTTAAAACTATTGTCAGGGTAATAGTGCCAATGGAAATTCAGTGTTTGAAGGAAGCTGCAGTGTAATATCCCTGGACCTCTTTAATGGGTTTCCTCGAGGACTTGTAAAGCTCCTTTTGTATAAATGGACTACTTGCATTAACCTATAAAGAGAAATGTTTGGCTTGCATCTCTTAAAGAAAAAAAGCGTATGGATGACAAATTTGGATGCTGTTATAAATTGGGGTCATGTACTCAGACAGATAATGAAATGAATATTATCATTTTGCACTTACTTGAGATCGTAAAATTATTGAAAATAAGGAGGGAAGAGAGAGAAATCAAGTGATGGTATAGAAATATGGCCTCTGGTAATCAGGCTTCTTACTATTCATTTATTTTTCCTTTTTCTTTCTCTCAATTATTTTACATCCCATTTTCTCTACATAAAATTCAATAGATACTAAAAGATGAACTGGAAAGTTTACAATTTAGATCTAGGATATCCACTTGCTTTTATAATTCAGCTTTGGGACAATGAAATTTAAGCAAGTATTTGGAAAATACAGTGAAACAGAAAAGATATTTTCAAAAATAAATCTGGGAAAGGAATAAATGAATAAATAAGTCTTACTGCCTTCAGTCAGTATTTTTATTATAGACTTATTTATGTTATCCTCTGTGGAGGATTATTCTACTTTAACTCTCTAATGTTTAGGTCGTTACACTAATATCAAGGCACTGTATACACTGGCACTGGACATGACCCAGAGAAAAGTACCTCATATCTAGTAATCACTCAATAAGTATTTGCAAATAATCAGATGAAAAATAACATAAGTTGGTGAGGTAAAAGCTCTAAATCTGTTTCATGTTCAGACTTTTTTTTTTTTTTTTTTTTTTTTGACAGAGAGAGATCACAAGTAGGTAGAGAGGCAGGCAGAGAGCGAGAGGGAAGCAGGCTCCCCACTGAGCAGAGAGCCCGATGTGGGACTCGATCCCAGGACCCTGAGATCATGACCTGAACCGAAGGCAGCGGCTTAACCCACTGAGCCACCCAGGCGCCCCCATCATGTTCAGACCTTTAACTGTACCCCAGACAACTATGCATATTCCTTAAATTCAAAATGTCCTCAGGCACCTGGGTGGCTCCGTCAGTTACGTGTGTCTGCCTTTAGCTTGGGTCATGATCCCAGGACCCTGGGATGGAGCCCACATCCCCACATCAGGCTCCCTGTTCAGTGGAGAGTCTGCTTCTCCCTTTGACCTTCCACTCATTTGTGCTTTCTCTCTTTCTCTCTCTCTCTCAAAAATAAATAAATTTTTTTTTTCAAAATGTCCTCACAAATACAGTTATCATCCCCTCCAGTCAGTTCTTCCCCTGCCTTTCTTCTTCCCCTGTCAGTGAATAGAATTGTATATATCCAGTAAAAATGTCCTCTGACTGGGAAACAACAGATGTCATCCTCCTTTTCAGTGTTGGCCCCCAATCTCCCTCTTCAGATGCACTTTTTCATCGTTTCTCACCTTGGTTCCAGTATCTGCACTCTAGTAATTCTTCCTGATTCTAGGTCTGTTCTGTCTTAACATTCTTTCTCTTGTACAACGATCATAATCTTTCAGAAATACAAAGTACGACACATTCCTTCTTAAATATTTATTTAAATTCCCATTATTTACAAGGTAAGTTCTAAGCTTATTCGTGCATATAAGACCTTTGAAGAGCCAGCCCTTCCCTTCGAGCTTCGCTTTTTCCCCATCCAGTCTTCCAGCTTCAAATCCTCCCTTTTCTCTCATACTCATCAAATCAGTCTGTAGAACTCTTTTTTTTTTTTTTTTTTTTTTTTTTTTTTTTACACCCTCCACTCTGCAAAGTGACTTCCCTTGATGGGGTGGCACTGCTCAGCTAGCCCCCTCTGCTTGGACACCGCTTCTTGTTTCTTCTCCCATCCAACCTCACTCATTTCCACATCACAGCTCAGCTCAACATCACCTCCTCGAAGGAATGGCTTATTAACTTCTACTAATGCAGGTGCTTTGCCGTGTGCAATTTTGGTACTGTGTGCATAATTCTATTATAATTCTCACTTCAGGATAGATAATTTTTCCTTGCATATGATTACCTCTAGATAGCAAGCTCTGAAGATAAAGAATTCGTCGTGTGTATTTTTGATCCTTATTATTCTTTGACATATATGACACTCTTTGCATGAGAAAGGTGGCTGAGGTAGAAGTGAAAGGAATGAAGAGAGGAAGGATGGGAAAGAGTCTGGGAAGGAGGAAAATAGCCTCTGTTTCTTCATGAGTTAAATAAAGTGATTGCATATTTTACCCACCTAGTAAAATTAGCTTACTGACCGAGTTCAGTCAAGGCTCTTACCGCTCTACCCGCTGACCCAGTGACCACCCACCAACTTCCTGAAAGGCTGCAAGAAATACTTTGGAAATAAATTTGTTTCTCCAGTCATATATAGCATCTGTGCCTCTTCGGTAATTTTAATGCATATTGAAAAACATTTTTCTCTCAAGAGTACTAAGAAATAAGAATTAATGATATTCCTGTTTCAAAGACAAAGAGCTGAGTCATACACAACCTTGAGCCTGGTATTAAATTAAAGCCTGGTATTCTGATGTTTATCTCTTTATTGCATAAGACCTAGCTTTGCATTCTCTCAGTTCTCTTTGTCTCTCTTTCTCTCTCACCAGGAAGGCTTCCATTCTGGATGTAGCCACGGTTATTTATCTGTATAGTAATAGTATTAATAGAAAAAATAATTAACATATATGAAGGACTTACTTTATCATGGTTAGTGCTGAAGTCCTTACAAGCACTATCTCATCAAAAAATACAAAAATTCTGTGACATAAGTAGTTTTATCATCATTTGAGTAATGAAGTGAAATCAGTATCTTAACACCTTACACCAGAATTTCACTTATGAAGGCAACTTACTCTAATCAGCTAAGAGATCGTAAAGGACTGGGTGGTGGCAGGAGCCCAGATAACAAAATATGAGGGTAGAACTTCTCACAAAAGATGGAAAGAGGTAAGTGTAAGTCTTTCTGAGCTGCTCTGTTCTGAGCCTGTAAGACCCAGATCAGGATACCAGCATGGATAAATGAAGGCTCTCTTCTGTGTGTGTGTGTGTGTGTGTTATTATCTATCTAGTACTACCATATAAGCATTAAAGTGTTTCATGAGATAAGAAATTAGTATAATTAGCATATATTTGAAAGTTACTGATCTATGTTGATTGCTTTGAATTTTTAGTTACCTTTTCTCTGGACTGAAAGTTTGTGTTCTCCCAAAATTCACAGGTTGAAGCCCTAATCCCCAAAATTATGTTAGTTGGAGGTAGGAATTTCAATGAAATTAATGAGACCATAAAAAGAGGAAGAGACAAGAGATCTGTCTCTCTCGTCTCTCTCTCTCTCTTTCTCCTCTCTTGAGCACGCACCAAGGATCATATGAGAACATAACAAAAAGAAGGCCATCTGCAAACCAGGAAGAACGTCCTCACAGATCTGTCAGCACTTTGATCTTGGATTTCCTAACCTCCAGAACTGTGAGAAATAGATGCTTATTGTTCAGGCCACTCCAGTTTATGGTATTTTGTTCTAGCAGCCTGAACTAACTAAGATGGCCTTTATATAAATACATATACATGTATATACATATATACATATATCAGGCATTTAAGCTAATTATATTCTTTAAATAAATTACACAGATTGACTCAAAAACTGTAATCCTCTAAATTGTGCATTTGTGAGCTATTACTGTGCCTTACTTGCTCCAGTCTTTAAACTTACATATCTTTAGAGTACATCAAATCTTAAGTATTTTTAACAATTCATAATGGACAAAATGCGACTTGCTTTAAAAAGAATATAATCTGAAAAAAACCCAACTTAACAAAAATAGAAAAATCTGTACACTAAGTAATAATCATGGGGCACTATGATATTTCAGAAGAGAACGAGAAGTAAGATTTATTAAAGGGAAGGTAGGGATTCTATAATATAGAGCTGCTACAGTGTATAGCTAATATTATCTTACTGATTCCTATTGTGAAAATGTTTTGTATGTTTAGTCATAAACTGTAACTTCCATTATGTCTGAAATTTTGTCTGAGGCTGTGTTAGTCAAGGCAGTCCAGAAAAATAGAACCAATTGGCTGTATCTATGTATATATAAAGAGATTTATTTTAAGAAATTGGCTCATGGGACTATGGAGGCTGACGAGTCCAAAATCTGCAGACTGGGCTGGCAGACTGGAATCCCAGGAAAGAGCTGATGCTGTAGCTCAAGTCTGAAGGGTGTCTGCTGCAGAATTCCCTCTTGCTCGGCACAGGTCAGTCTTTTGTTCTATTCAGGCCTTCAGCTGATTGAATGAGGCCTTATGGCGTTATGGTGTACAATCTACTTTACTCAGAGTGCATCAATTTAAATGTAGGTCTCATCCAAAAATATCCTCCCAGAAACATCCATAAGAATGTTTGACCACATATCTGGGCACTGTGACCCAGCCAAACTGAAATACAAAATAAAATATTATCAAGGCTAACACCATTCACATTGTGGCCCTTCTATAAATTATAGTACAATTGGAACATGAACTTACTATATAATCATTTCTTCATATGTGGTAAGAAAACACAACTAGCCGTACTTGATGCTAATCTCTGTCTTCTGTTTGGCTCACCTAATTAACTCTGCACTCTACTCCAGATATACTGTTCTACAGGAAGCCTTTGGGGAATCTTTTGAATAAACTTTGAGGACCTAAAGAGGCAGATGAACAGCAAATAATTGAATACCAAAGAAATCAAAGTGTTAGTTCTTTCCTAAGAAGAGGATCTGTGATCTTAAGACCAGTGATTCTTTAACAGTTATCCATTCATTTGCACACACATATGGATATATTCTGCACTCTTCCTAAGTGTGCTAAATCATTGAAAGAAATCATAATCATCCGATGGAAATGTATTAATCATGTACAAAACTGTTTTTATCAGCCAGTTTATTGGGAAGCAGTTTGGATGGATCAATTAGTCACTCCTATCTAAGCCAGCATTTTTCTTTTTTTAGGATGTTTTGTTTTGTTTTGAATTGTTTTAAAACCATTTTTAACCTTTTATTATAAAAATTTCAACTATGTCTCAGTGAAGAATAGTTTAACAAATCCTCCCATAGCCATAACCCATATTCAGTGATTAGGAATTCATGGTCTATGTTGTTTCATGCATAACCTCCCACCTTCTCCCACCAACTCAGGCATCATATCATCCATAAATATGTCCATGTGCATCTCTAAAAGACAAGAATAAACCAAAATTTTTTTATTAAAAGGACCATGACTCAATTAGCATTACTCTTTTAATATTATCAGATTATTTAATATTATCAGATTAATTTTTCAAATTGCCCCTTTTCATTTTATTCATCTACTTGTTTGTTTGCTTGAAAAAGGATCCAAACTCCTTGGTCTGCATATGATTGATTTGTCTCTTAGCTTTTTTAATCTACCCATTCCACTCATTTTCTTTATTCTGTAATTTATTTGTTGGGGAAACTGGTCGTTTCTCCTATAGAGTTCTTATGTTCTGGATTTTGATAATTGAATCCCTATGATTTTTTTTTTTTTTTATTTCCAGCATAACAGTATTCATTATTTTTGCACCACACCCCGTGCTCCATGCAATCCGTGCCCTCTATAATACCCACCACCTGGTACCCCAACCTCCCACCCCCCGTCCCTTCAAAACCCTCAGATTGTTTTTCAGAGTCCATAGACTCTCATGGTTCACCTCCCCTTCCAATTTCCCCCAACTCCCTTCTCCACTCTAAGTCCCCATGTCCTCCATGCTATTTGTTATGCTCCACAAATAAGTGAAACCATATGATAATTGACTCTCTCTGCTTGACTTATTTCACTCAGCATAATCTCTTCCAGTCCCGTCCATGTTGCTACAAAAGTTGGGTATTCATCCTTTCTGATGGAGGCATAATACTCTATCCCCAGGGGTACAGGTCTGTGAATCACCAGGATTACACACTTCACAGCACTCACCAAAGCACATACCCTCCCCAATGTCCATAATCCCACCCCTATGATGTTTTTTAATGTGTTTTCATTCTTTATATTTCCGGTAATTTGGTCTTGAGATTTTATCTGTTTCAGGTTCAACTTTAGGCAAAAATGCTTCGTTGAAGGCGTATACTATCATTAGGAGATAAATAAGATCTACCTCCTTACCTTTTCTTGTGTTTGTTAGCTACTGATTGATAATCATTGCCTGAATCCATTATTTTGTTAGGGGCAAAATATTCAGTAAACTTAATCTTCCACTACATGGAAAATTTCTTTTTGTCACCGAGCCCTTGTATCTAATCTAGAGAACATATATATGCCATTAAGATATAGTAATTCATTAATTTATTAAACAGAATGCATTGAAATCTTATTAAATGGAGGGCACTGTGCTAAGCACTGAGTGTACAAAGATGGCTATGATACAACCCCAGCTCTTAATTAGCCAATAGGCTGGGATCTGAACTAGACACATAGATAAATGTATTGAAATAAGAAAATCCTACTGTCTAGATATATGTGGGCTTTTCGCTGTGGGCTTTTTGTTTAAGTAGTTTTAAAATTTAAAATAAAATTTTAAAGGTAATTTGGCTACTTCATAAAAAATTAAAAAGTTATTTAAGTGCCCATATATTCATCCAACAGTACAACTGTTTATCATTTTGTTGACAGCTTATTGCACTTCTATTTCTATATAGTTAAATCTTAATACATGTACTTGATATCCTGCTTCCTCACCCCCCCAAAAAACCTATATATTAAGTATTACCTATTTTGCCAGTAGCTTTAGGACTATCATTTTATTTTAATTTTTTCAAAGATTTTACTTATTTATTTGACATAGAGAGAGAGAGAGAGATCACAAGTAGGCAGAGAGGCAGGCAGAGAGAGAGAGAGGAGGAAGCAGGCTTCCTGCTGAGGAGAGAGCCCGATGCGGGGCTCGATCCCAGGACCCTGGGATCGTGACCTGAGCCGAATGCAGAGCCTTAACCCACTGAGCCACTCAGGCGCCCCAGGACTATTATTTTAATTGGCTAAATAATTGATATCTATTTCAATGAATTAGTTATATGTCATTCAGTCATTTATTTGTTGTGTGTGTGTGTTGACTCCAGTTGCTAACTTTTATAAATAATATTGAAAAAAAATCTTCGTGTATGTAACTCTTTTCACATTTTCTATCATTTCTTTTTGAGTGATGAAAGAAGAAAAATTCTTAAAGCAAATGTTCTCAATGTTGTTATATTTCTTGATATGTATTTCCAAGAACATTTAGAAAAGTAATTTTAATTTATTTAAACAATGTGAAATAAATGTCACTTCAATTTATTTAGTTGCAGATATTATTATATTTCAAAGAATTTGCTAGCTCAAGAGGCAGGAATAGTAAAAAAATTAATAAATTTGTATCTATTAATAAATACATACTGTTGTCTTAATCCCTACTATGTTTTTGAGGAAAACCTCCATGCCAGTGTTCCTCAAATTCATTTCCTTTTTAAATATATATCCTCAGGGCACCTGGGTGGCTCAGTGGGTTAAGCCTCTGCCCTTGGCTCAGGTCATGATCTCAGGGTCCTGGAATCGAGCCCCGCATCGGGCTCTCTCCTCAGCAGGAAGCCTGCTTCCTCCTCTCTCTCTCTCTGCCTGCCTCTCTGCCTGCTTGTGATCTCTGTCTGTCAAATAAATAAAATCTTTAAAAATAAATAAATAAATAAATAAATATCCTC